>NW_027071970.1:12087885-12685412 GCF_038088225.1 Cyrtonyx montezumae | reverse complement strand
CTAACCCTAACCCTAACCCTAACCCTAACCCTAACCCTAACCCTAACCCTAACCCTAACCCTAACCCTAACCCTAACCTCCTAACCCTAACCCTAACCCTAACCCTAACCCTAACCCTAACCCTAACCCTAACCCTAACCCTAACCCTAACCCTAACCCTAACCCTAACCCTAACCCTAACCCTAACCCTAACCCTAACCCTAACCCTAACCCTAACCCTAACCCTAACCCTAACCCTAACCCTAACCCTAACCCTAACCCTAACCCTAACCCTAACCCTAACCCTAACCCTAACCCTAACCCTAACCCTAACCCTAACCCTAACCCTAACCCTAACCCTAACCCTAACCCTAACCCTAACCCTAACCCTAACCCTAACCCTAACCCTAACCCTAACCCTAACCCTAACCCTAACCCTAACCCTAACCCTAACCCTAACCCTAACCCTAACCCTAACCCTAACCCTAACCCTAACCCTAACCCTAACCCTAACCCTAACCCTAACCCTAACCCTAACCCTAACCCTAACCCTAACCCTAACCCTAACCCTAACCCTAACCCTAACCCTAACCCTAACCCTAACCCTAACCCTAACCCTAACCCTAACCCTAACCCTAACCCTAACCCTAACCCTAACCCTAACCCTAACCCTAACCCTAACCCTAACCCTAACCCTAACCCTAACCCTAACCCTAACCCTAACCCTAACCCTAACCCTAACCCTAACCCTAACCCTAACCCTAACCCTAACCCTAACCCTAACCCTAACCCTAACCCTAACCCTAACCCTAACCCTAACCCTAACCCTAACCCTAACCCTAACCCTAACCCTAACCCTAACCCTAACCCTAACCCTAACCCTAACCCTAACCCTAACCCTAACCCTAACCCTAACCCTAACCCTAACCCTAACCCTAACCCTAACCCTAACCCTAACCCTAACCCTAACCCTAACCCTAACCCTAACCCTAACCCTAACCCTAACCCTAACCCTAACCCTAACCCTAACCCTAACCCTAACCCTAACCCTAACCCTAACCCTAACCCTAACCCTAACCCTAACCCTAACCCTAACCCTAACCCTAACCCTAACCCTAACCCTAACCCTAACCCTAACCCTAACCCTAACCCTAACCCTAACCCTAACCCTAACCCTAACCCTAACCCTAACCCTAACCCTAACCCTAACCCTAACCCTAACCCTAACCCTAACCCTAACCCTAACCCTAACCCTAACCCTAACCCTAACCCTAACCCTAACCCTAACCCTAACCCTAACCCTAACCCTAACCCTAACCCTAACCCTAACCCTAACCCTAACCCTAACCCTAACCCTAACCCTAACCCTAACCCTAACCCTAACCCTAACCCTAACCCTAACCCTAACCCTAACCCTAACCCTAACCCTAACCCTAACCCTAACCCTAACCCTAACCCTAACCCTAACCCTAACCCTAACCCTAACCCTAACCCTAACCCTAACCCTAACCCTAACCCTAACCCTAACCCTAACCCTAACCCTAACCCTAACCCTAACCCTAACCCTAACCCTAACCCTAACCCTAACCCTAACCCTAACCCTAACCCTAACCCTAACCCTAACCCTAACCCTAACCCTAACCCTAACCCTAACCCTAACCCTAACCCTAACCCTAACCCTAACCCTAACCCTAACCCTAACCCTAACCCTAACCCTAACCCTAACCCTAACCCTAACCCTAACCCTAACCCTAACCCTAACCCTAACCCTAACCCTAACCCTAACCCTAACCCTAACCCTAACCCTAACCCTAACCCTAACCCTAACCCTAACCCTAACCCTAACCCTAACCCTAACCCTAACCCTAACCCTAACCCTAACCCTAACCCTAACCCTAACCCTAACCCTAACCCTAACCCTAACCCTAACCCTAACCCTAACCCTAACCCTAACCCTAACCCTAACCCTAACCCTAACCCTAACCCTAACCCTAACCCTAACCCTAACCCTAACCCTAACCCTAACCCTAACCCTAACCCTAACCCTAACCCTAACCCTAACCCTAACCCTAACCCTAACCCTAACCCTAACCCTAACCCTAACCCTAACCCTAACCCTAACCCTAACCCTAACCCTAACCCTAACCCTAACCCTAACCCTAACCCTAACCCTAACCCTAACCCTAACCCTAACCCTAACCCTAACCCTAACCCTAACCCTAACCCTAACCCTAACCCTAACCCTAACCCTAACCCTAACCCTAACCCTAACCCTAACCCTAACCCTAACCCTAACCCTAACCCTAACCCTAACCCTAACCCTAACCCTAACCCTAACCCTAACCCTAACCCTAACCCTAACCCTAACCCTAACCCTAACCCTAACCCTAACCCTAACCCTAACCCTAACCCTAACCCTAACCCTAACCCTAACCCTAACCCTAACCCTAACCCTAACCCTAACCCTAACCCTAACCCTAACCCTAACCCTAACCCTAACCCTAACCCTAACCCTAACCCTAACCCTAACCCTAACCCTAACCCTAACCCTAACCCTAACCCTAACCCTAACCCTAACCCTAACCCTAACCCTAACCCTAACCCTAACCCTAACCCTAACCCTAACCCTAACCCTAACCCTAACCCTAACCCTAACCCTAACCCTAACCCTAACCCTAACCCTAACCCTAACCCTAACCCTAACCCTAACCCTAACCCTAACCCTAACCCTAACCCTAACCCTAACCCTAACCCTAACCCTAACCCTAACCCTAACCCTAACCCTAACCCTAACCCTAACCCTAACCCTAACCCTAACCCTAACCCTAACCCTAACCCTAACCCTAACCCTAACCCTAACCCTAACCCTAACCCTAACCCTAACCCTAACCCTAACCCTAACCCTAACCCTAACCCTAACCCTAACCCTAACCCTAACCCTAACCCTAACCCTAACCCTAACCCTAACCCTAACCCTAACCCTAACCCTAACCCTAACCCTAACCCTAACCCTAACCCTAACCCTAACCCTAACCCTAACCCTAACCCTAACCCTAACCCTAACCCTAACCCTAACCCTAACCCTAACCCTAACCCTAACCCTAACCCTAACCCTAACCCTAACCCTAACCCTAACCCTAACCCTAACCCTAACCCTAACCCTAACCCTAACCCTAACCCTAACCCTAACCCTAACCCTAACCCTAACCCTAACCCTAACCCTAACCCTAACCCTAACCCTAACCCTAACCCTAACCCTAACCCTAACCCTAACCCTAACCCTAACCCTAACCCTAACCCTAACCCTAACCCTAACCCTAACCCTAACCCTAACCCTAACCCTAACCCTAACCCTAACCCTAACCCTAACCCTAACCCTAACCCTAACCCTAACCCTAACCCTAACCCTAACCCTAACCCTAACCCTAACCCTAACCCTAACCCTAACCCTAACCCTAACCCTAACCCTAACCCTAACCCTAACCCTAACCCTAACCCTAACCCTAACCCTAACCCTAACCCTAACCCTAACCCTAACCCTAACCCTAACCCTAACCCTAACCCTAACCCTAACCCTAACCCTAACCCTAACCCTAACCCTAACCCTAACCCTAACCCTAACCCTAACCCTAACCCTAACCCTAACCCTAACCCTAACCCTAACCCTAACCCTAACCCTAACCCTAACCCTAACCCTAACCCTAACCCTAACCCTAACCCTAACCCTAACCCTAACCCTAACCCTAACCCTAACCCTAACCCTAACCCTAACCCTAACCCTAACCCTAACCCTAACCCTAACCCTAACCCTAACCCTAACCCTAACCCTAACCCTAACCCTAACCCTAACCCTAACCCTAACCCTAACCCTAACCCTAACCCTAACCCTAACCCTAACCCTAACCCTAACCCTAACCCTAACCCTAACCCTAACCCTAACCCTAACCCTAACCCTAACCCTAACCCTAACCCTAACCCTAACCCTAACCCTAACCCTAACCCTAACCCTAACCCTAACCCTAACCCTAACCCTAACCCTAACCCTAACCCTAACCCTAACCCTAACCCTAACCCTAACCCTAACCCTAACCCTAACCCTAACCCTAACCCTAACCCTAACCCTAACCCTAACCCTAACCCTAACCCTAACCCTAACCCTAACCCTAACCCTAACCCTAACCCTAACCCTAACCCTAACCCTAACCCTAACCCTAACCCTAACCCTAACCCTAACCCTAACCCTAACCCTAACCCTAACCCTAACCCTAACCCTAACCCTAACCCTAACCCTAACCCTAACCCTAACCCTAACCCTAACCCTAACCCTAACCCTAACCCTAACCCTAACCCTAACCCTAACCCTAACCCTAACCCTAACCCTAACCCTAACCCTAACCCTAACCCTAACCCTAACCCTAACCCTAACCCTAACCCTAACCCTAACCCTAACCCTAACCCTAACCCTAACCCTAACCCTAACCCTAACCCTAACCCTAACCCTAACCCTAACCCTAACCCTAACCCTAACCCTAACCCTAACCCTAACCCTAACCCTAACCCTAACCCTAACCCTAACCCTAACCCTAACCCTAACCCTAACCCTAACCCTAACCCTAACCCTAACCCTAACCCTAACCCTAACCCTAACCCTAACCCTAACCCTAACCCTAACCCTAACCCTAACCCTAACCCTAACCCTAACCCTAACCCTAACCCTAACCCTAACCCTAACCCTAACCCTAACCCTAACCCTAACCCTAACCCTAACCCTAACCCTAACCCTAACCCTAACCCTAACCCTAACCCTAACCCTAACCCTAACCCTAACCCTAACCCTAACCCTAACCCTAACCCTAACCCTAACCCTAACCCTAACCCTAACCCTAACCCTAACCCTAACCCTAACCCTAACCCTAACCCTAACCCTAACCCTAACCCTAACCCTAACCCTAACCCTAACCCTAACCCTAACCCTAACCCTAACCCTAACCCTAACCCTAACCCTAACCCTAACCCTAACCCTAACCCTAACCCTAACCCTAACCCTAACCCTAACCCTAACCCTAACCCTAACCCTAACCCTAACCCTAACCCTAACCCTAACCCTAACCCTAACCCTAACCCTAACCCTAACCCTAACCCTAACCCTAACCCTAACCCTAACCCTAACCCTAACCCTAACCCTAACCCTAACCCTAACCCTAACCCTAACCCTAACCCTAACCCTAACCCTAACCCTAACCCTAACCCTAACCCTAACCCTAACCCTAACCCTAACCCTAACCCTAACCCTAACCCTAACCCTAACCCTAACCCTAACCCTAACCCTAACCCTAACCCTAACCCTAACCCTAACCCTAACCCTAACCCTAACCCTAACCCTAACCCTAACCCTAACCCTAACCCTAACCCTAACCCTAACCCTAACCCTAACCCTAACCCTAACCCTAACCCTAACCCTAACCCTAACCCTAACCCTAACCCTAACCCTAACCCTAACCCTAACCCTAACCCTAACCCTAACCCTAACCCTAACCCTAACCCTAACCCTAACCCTAACCCTAACCCTAACCCTAACCCTAACCCTAACCCTAACCCTAACCCTAACCCTAACCCTAACCCTAACCCTAACCCTAACCCTAACCCTAACCCTAACCCTAACCCTAACCCTAACCCTAACCCTAACCCTAACCCTAACCCTAACCCTAACCCTAACCCTAACCCTAACCCTAACCCTAACCCTAACCCTAACCCTAACCCTAACCCTAACCCTAACCCTAACCCTAACCCTAACCCTAACCCTAACCCTAACCCTAACCCTAACCCTAACCCTAACCCTAACCCTAACCCTAACCCTAACCCTAACCCTAACCCTAACCCTAACCCTAACCCTAACCCTAACCCTAACCCTAACCCTAACCCTAACCCTAACCCTAACCCTAACCCTAACCCTAACCCTAACCCTAACCCTAACCCTAACCCTAACCCTAACCCTAACCCTAACCCTAACCCTAACCCTAACCCTAACCCTAACCCTAACCCTAACCCTAACCCTAACCCTAACCCTAACCCTAACCCTAACCCTAACCCTAACCCTAACCCTAACCCTAACCCTAACCCTAACCCTAACCCTAACCCTAACCCTAACCCTAACCCTAACCCTAACCCTAACCCTAACCCTAACCCTAACCCTAACCCTAACCCTAACCCTAACCCTAACCCTAACCCTAACCCTAACCCTAACCCTAACCCTAACCCTAACCCTAACCCTAACCCTAACCCTAACCCTAACCCTAACCCTAACCCTAACCCTAACCCTAACCCTAACCCTAACCCTAACCCTAACCCTAACCCTAACCCTAACCCTAACCCTAACCCTAACCCTAACCCTAACCCTAACCCTAACCCTAACCCTAACCCTAACCCTAACCCTAACCCTAACCCTAACCCTAACCCTAACCCTAACCCTAACCCTAACCCTAACCCTAACCCTAACCCTAACCCTAACCCTAACCCTAACCCTAACCCTAACCCTAACCCTAACCCTAACCCTAACCCTAACCCTAACCCTAACCCTAACCCTAACCCTAACCCTAACCCTAACCCTAACCCTAACCCTAACCCTAACCCTAACCCTAACCCTAACCCTAACCCTAACCCTAACCCTAACCCTAACCCTAACCCTAACCCTAACCCTAACCCTAACCCTAACCCTAACCCTAACCCTAACCCTAACCCTAACCCTAACCCTAACCCTAACCCTAACCCTAACCCTAACCCTAACCCTAACCCTAACCCTAACCCTAACCCTAACCCTAACCCTAACCCTAACCCTAACCCTAACCCTAACCCTAACCCTAACCCTAACCCTAACCCTAACCCTAACCCTAACCCTAACCCTAACCCTAACCCTAACCCTAACCCTAACCCTAACCCTAACCCTAACCCTAACCCTAACCCTAACCCTAACCCTAACCCTAACCCTAACCCTAACCCTAACCCTAACCCTAACCCTAACCCTAACCCTAACCCTAACCCTAACCCTAACCCTAACCCTAACCCTAACCCTAACCCTAACCCTAACCCTAACCCTAACCCTAACCCTAACCCTAACCCTAACCCTAACCCTAACCCTAACCCTAACCCTAACCCTAACCCTAACCCTAACCCTAACCCTAACCCTAACCCTAACCCTAACCCTAACCCTAACCCTAACCCTAACCCTAACCCTAACCCTAACCCTAACCCTAACCCTAACCCTAACCCTAACCCTAACCCTAACCCTAACCCTAACCCTAACCCTAACCCTAACCCTAACCCTAACCCTAACCCTAACCCTAACCCTAACCCTAACCCTAACCCTAACCCTAACCCTAACCCTAACCCTAACCCTAACCCTAACCCTAACCCTAACCCTAACCCTAACCCTAACCCTAACCCTAACCCTAACCCTAACCCTAACCCTAACCCTAACCCTAACCCTAACCCTAACCCTAACCCTAACCCTAACCCTAACCCTAACCCTAACCCTAACCCTAACCCTAACCCTAACCCTAACCCTAACCCTAACCCTAACCCTAACCCTAACCCTAACCCTAACCCTAACCCTAACCCTAACCCTAACCCTAACCCTAACCCTAACCCTAACCCTAACCCTAACCCTAACCCTAACCCTAACCCTAACCCTAACCCTAACCCTAACCCTAACCCTAACCCTAACCCTAACCCTAACCCTAACCCTAACCCTAACCCTAACCCTAACCCTAACCCTAACCCTAACCCTAACCCTAACCCTAACCCTAACCCTAACCCTAACCCTAACCCTAACCCTAACCCTAACCCTAACCCTAACCCTAACCCTAACCCTAACCCTAACCCTAACCCTAACCCTAACCCTAACCCTAACCCTAACCCTAACCCTAACCCTAACCCTAACCCTAACCCTAACCCTAACCCTAACCCTAACCCTAACCCTAACCCTAACCCTAACCCTAACCCTAACCCTAACCCTAACCCTAACCCTAACCCTAACCCTAACCCTAACCCTAACCCTAACCCTAACCCTAACCCTAACCCTAACCCTAACCCTAACCCTAACCCTAACCCTAACCCTAACCCTAACCCTAACCCTAACCCTAACCCTAACCCTAACCCTAACCCTAACCCTAACCCTAACCCTAACCCTAACCCTAACCCTAACCCTAACCCTAACCCTAACCCTAACCCTAACCCTAACCCTAACCCTAACCCTAACCCTAACCCTAACCCTAACCCTAACCCTAACCCTAACCCTAACCCTAACCCTAACCCTAACCCTAACCCTAACCCTAACCCTAACCCTAACCCTAACCCTAACCCTAACCCTAACCCTAACCCTAACCCTAACCCTAACCCTAACCCTAACCCTAACCCTAACCCTAACCCTAACCCTAACCCTAACCCTAACCCTAACCCTAACCCTAACCCTAACCCTAACCCTAACCCTAACCCTAACCCTAACCCTAACCCTAACCCTAACCCTAACCCTAACCCTAACCCTAACCCTAACCCTAACCCTAACCCTAACCCTAACCCTAACCCTAACCCTAACCCTAACCCTAACCCTAACCCTAACCCTAACCCTAACCCTAACCCTAACCCTAACCCTAACCCTAACCCTAACCCTAACCCTAACCCTAACCCTAACCCTAACCCTAACCCTAACCCTAACCCTAACCCTAACCCTAACCCTAACCCTAACCCTAACCCTAACCCTAACCCTAACCCTAACCCTAACCCTAACCCTAACCCTAACCCTAACCCTAACCCTAACCCTAACCCTAACCCTAACCCTAACCCTAACCCTAACCCTAACCCTAACCCTAACCCTAACCCTAACCCTAACCCTAACCCTAACCCTAACCCTAACCCTAACCCTAACCCTAACCCTAACCCTAACCCTAACCCTAACCCTAACCCTAACCCTAACCCTAACCCTAACCCTAACCCTAACCCTAACCCTAACCCTAACCCTAACCCTAACCCTAACCCTAACCCTAACCCTAACCCTAACCCTAACCCTAACCCTAACCCTAACCCTAACCCTAACCCTAACCCTAACCCTAACCCTAACCCTAACCCTAACCCTAACCCTAACCCTAACCCTAACCCTAACCCTAACCCTAACCCTAACCCTAACCCTAACCCTAACCCTAACCCTAACCCTAACCCTAACCCTAACCCTAACCCTAACCCTAACCCTAACCCTAACCCTAACCCTAACCCTAACCCTAACCCTAACCCTAACCCTAACCCTAACCCTAACCCTAACCCTAACCCTAACCCTAACCCTAACCCTAACCCTAACCCTAACCCTAACCCTAACCCTAACCCTAACCCTAACCCTAACCCTAACCCTAACCCTAACCCTAACCCTAACCCTAACCCTAACCCTAACCCTAACCCTAACCCTAACCCTAACCCTAACCCTAACCCTAACCCTAACCCTAACCCTAACCCTAACCCTAACCCTAACCCTAACCCTAACCCTAACCCTAACCCTAACCCTAACCCTAACCCTAACCCTAACCCTAACCCTAACCCTAACCCTAACCCTAACCCTAACCCTAACCCTAACCCTAACCCTAACCCTAACCCTAACCCTAACCCTAACCCTAACCCTAACCCTAACCCTAACCCTAACCCTAACCCTAACCCTAACCCTAACCCTAACCCTAACCCTAACCCTAACCCTAACCCTAACCCTAACCCTAACCCTAACCCTAACCCTAACCCTAACCCTAACCCTAACCCTAACCCTAACCCTAACCCTAACCCTAACCCTAACCCTAACCCTAACCCTAACCCTAACCCTAACCCTAACCCTAACCCTAACCCTAACCCTAACCCTAACCCTAACCCTAACCCTAACCCTAACCCTAACCCTAACCCTAACCCTAACCCTAACCCTAACCCTAACCCTAACCCTAACCCTAACCCTAACCCTAACCCTAACCCTAACCCTAACCCTAACCCTAACCCTAACCCTAACCCTAACCCTAACCCTAACCCTAACCCTAACCCTAACCCTAACCCTAACCCTAACCCTAACCCTAACCCTAACCCTAACCCTAACCCTAACCCTAACCCTAACCCTAACCCTAACCCTAACCCTAACCCTAACCCTAACCCTAACCCTAACCCTAACCCTAACCCTAACCCTAACCCTAACCCTAACCCTAACCCTAACCCTAACCCTAACCCTAACCCTAACCCTAACCCTAACCCTAACCCTAACCCTAACCCTAACCCTAACCCTAACCCTAACCCTAACCCTAACCCTAACCCTAACCCTAACCCTAACCCTAACCCTAACCCTAACCCTAACCCTAACCCTAACCCTAACCCTAACCCTAACCCTAACCCTAACCCTAACCCTAACCCTAACCCTAACCCTAACCCTAACCCTAACCCTAACCCTAACCCTAACCCTAACCCTAACCCTAACCCTAACCCTAACCCTAACCCTAACCCTAACCCTAACCCTAACCCTAACCCTAACCCTAACCCTAACCCTAACCCTAACCCTAACCCTAACCCTAACCCTAACCCTAACCCTAACCCTAACCCTAACCCTAACCCTAACCCTAACCCTAACCCTAACCCTAACCCTAACCCTAACCCTAACCCTAACCCTAACCCTAACCCTAACCCTAACCCTAACCCTAACCCTAACCCTAACCCTAACCCTAACCCTAACCCTAACCCTAACCCTAACCCTAACCCTAACCCTAACCCTAACCCTAACCCTAACCCTAACCCTAACCCTAACCCTAACCCTAACCCTAACCCTAACCCTAACCCTAACCCTAACCCTAACCCTAACCCTAACCCTAACCCTAACCCTAACCCTAACCCTAACCCTAACCCTAACCCTAACCCTAACCCTAACCCTAACCCTAACCCTAACCCTAACCCTAACCCTAACCCTAACCCTAACCCTAACCCTAACCCTAACCCTAACCCTAACCCTAACCCTAACCCTAACCCTAACCCTAACCCTAACCCTAACCCTAACCCTAACCCTAACCCTAACCCTAACCCTAACCCTAACCCTAACCCTAACCCTAACCCTAACCCTAACCCTAACCCTAACCCTAACCCTAACCCTAACCCTAACCCTAACCCTAACCCTAACCCTAACCCTAACCCTAACCCTAACCCTAACCCTAACCCTAACCCTAACCCTAACCCTAACCCTAACCCTAACCCTAACCCTAACCCTAACCCTAACCCTAACCCTAACCCTAACCCTAACCCTAACCCTAACCCTAACCCTAACCCTAACCCTAACCCTAACCCTAACCCTAACCCTAACCCTAACCCTAACCCTAACCCTAACCCTAACCCTAACCCTAACCCTAACCCTAACCCTAACCCTAACCCTAACCCTAACCCTAACCCTAACCCTAACCCTAACCCTAACCCTAACCCTAACCCTAACCCTAACCCTAACCCTAACCCTAACCCTAACCCTAACCCTAACCCTAACCCTAACCCTAACCCTAACCCTAACCCTAACCCTAACCCTAACCCTAACCCTAACCCTAACCCTAACCCTAACCCTAACCCTAACCCTAACCCTAACCCTAACCCTAACCCTAACCCTAACCCTAACCCTAACCCTAACCCTAACCCTAACCCTAACCCTAACCCTAACCCTAACCCTAACCCTAACCCTAACCCTAACCCTAACCCTAACCCTAACCCTAACCCTAACCCTAACCCTAACCCTAACCCTAACCCTAACCCTAACCCTAACCCTAACCCTAACCCTAACCCTAACCCTAACCCTAACCCTAACCCTAACCCTAACCCTAACCCTAACCCTAACCCTAACCCTAACCCTAACCCTAACCCTAACCCTAACCCTAACCCTAACCCTAACCCTAACCCTAACCCTAACCCTAACCCTAACCCTAACCCTAACCCTAACCCTAACCCTAACCCTAACCCTAACCCTAACCCTAACCCTAACCCTAACCCTAACCCTAACCCTAACCCTAACCCTAACCCTAACCCTAACCCTAACCCTAACCCTAACCCTAACCCTAACCCTAACCCTAACCCTAACCCTAACCCTAACCCTAAGTCCTACCGCAACCACCTGCAACCACCGCTAAGTCCTACCGCAACCACTGCAACCACCGCTAAGTCCTACCGCAACCACTGCAACCACCGCTAAGTCCTACCGCAACCACCTGCAACCACCGCTAAGTCCTACCGCAACCACTGCAACCACCGCTAAGTCCTACCGCAACCACCTGCAACCACCGCTAAGTCCTACCGCAACCACCTGCAACCACCGCTAAGTCCTACCGCAACCACCTGCAACCACCGCTAAGTCCTACCGCAACCACCTGCAACCACCGCTAAGTCCTACCGCAACCACTGCAACCACCGCTAAGTCCTACCGCAACCACTGCAACCACCGCTAAGTCCTACCGCAACCACTGCAACCACCGCTAAGTCCTACCGCAACCACTGCAACCACCGCTAAGTCCTACCGCAACCACTGCAACCACCGCTAAGTCCTACCGCAACCACCGCTAAGTCCTACCGCAACCACTGCAACCACCGCTAAGTCCTACCGCAACCACCTGCAACCACCGCTAAGTCCTACCGCAACCACTGCAACCACCGCTAAGTCCTACCGCAACCACTGCAACCACCGCTAAGTCCTACCGCAACCACTGCAACCACCGCTAAGTCCTACCGCAACCACTGCAACCACCGCTAAGTCCTACCGCAACCACCTGCAACCACCTGCAACCACCGCTAAGTCCTACCGCAACCACCTGCAACCACCTGCAACCACCGCTAAGTCCTACCGCAACCACCTGCAACCACCGCTAAGTCCTACCGCAACCACCTGCAACCACCGCTAAGTCCTACCGCAACCACCTGCAACCACCGCTAAGTCCTACCGCAACCACCTGCAACCACCGCTAAGTCCTACCGCAACCACCTGCAACCACCGCTAAGTCCTACCGCAACCACCTGCAACCACCGCTAAGTCCTACCGCAACCACCTGCAACCACCGCTAAGTCCTACCGCAACCACCTGCAACCACCGCTAAGTCCTACCGCAACCACCTGCAACCACCGCTAAGTCCTACCGCAACCACCTGCAACCACCGCTAAGTCCTACCGCAACCACCTGCAACCACCGCTAAGTCCTACCGCAACCACCTGCAACCACCGCTAAGTCCTACCGCAACCACCTGCAACCACCGCTAAGTCCTACCGCAACCACCTGCAACCACCGCTAAGTCCTACCGCAACCACCTGCAACCACCGCTAAGTCCTACCGCAACCACCTGCAACCACCGCTAAGTCCTACCGCAACCACCTGCAACCACCGCTAAGTCCTACCGCAACCACCTGCAACCACCGCTAAGTCCTACCGCAACCACCTGCAACCACCGCTAAGTCCTACCGCAACCACCTGCAACCACCGCTAAGTCCTACCGCAACCACCTGCAACCACCGCTAAGTCCTACCGCAACCACCTGCAACCACCGCTAAGTCCTACCGCAACCACCTGCAACCACCGCTAAGTCCTACCGCAACCACCTGCAACCACCGCTAAGTCCTACCGCAACCACCTGCAACCACCGCTAAGTCCTACCGCAACCACCTGCAACCACCGCTAAGTCCTACCGCAACCACCTGCAACCACCGCTAAGTCCTACCGCAACCACCGCTAAGTCCTACCGCAACCACCGCTAAGTCCTACCGCAACCACCGCTAAGTCCTACCGCAACCACTGCAACCACCGCTAAGTCCTACCGCAACCACCTGCAACCACCGCTAAGTCCTACCGCAACCACCGCTAAGTCCTACCGCAACCACCGCTAAGTCCTACCGCAACCACTGCAACCACCGCTAAGTCCTACCGCAACCAACTGCAACCATCGCTAAGTCCTACCGCAACCAACTGCAACCTCTAAGTCCTACCCCAACTAACTTGGCACTAAGTCCAACTAGAGCCTAAATCTAACCACACTAGCCCCACACTTACCTGTCACACCTACCTTGTATGGTGAGATGGTCCTGGTGCAGAAAATGCAACACAACACTCAGTTCTGTGTGACAAATATTGCTTTATTGCATAGTGAGCAATGTTTAGTGCATGCTGTGATATCACAGAGCAGTACAAACAATGCACATCAACACACAGAGCACACACATGGGCACAATACAAGGCGCAGTTTACAGGTACAGCATACACATCGTCTGCATCAGTACAAGTTACAACCACAGCAAATACAAATACAGAGTGGGTTCCAGACATCATTTTGTCATACAAAGACTCAGAGCGGGTCTGAGAAATGGTTACAGCCACAGCATACACAGCATCAGGGCGGGGCCACAAATTGTACAGAGCATCAGAGCGGGTCCCAGACATCATGGTACACAGCATCAGAGCGGGGCCCAGACAGCATCGTCATTGTACACAGCATCAGAGCGGGTCCCAGACATCATGGTACACAGCATCAGAGCGGGGCCCACAAATTGTACACAGCATCAGAGCGGGGCCCAGACAGCATCGTCATTGTACACAGCATCAGAGCGGGGCCCAGACAGCATCGTCATTGTACACAGCATCAGAGCGGGGCCCAGACATCATGGTACACAGCATCAGAGCGGGTCCCAGACATCATGGTACACAGCATCAGAGCGGGTCCCAGACATGTTTTACAGCCATAGTGTACACAGACAGTCCAAAACTCACTTTGTATACATAATCCATATCAGACCGACTAGACAAGGGTCACGAGGCCTCAGTATCATTTGGGTACACAAACACCGCATTCTGCACGCAATCCACATACCCGATATACAAAAAACCAAACGCTTTCCTTAATTGGGCACATGGAATCAAAGGACCGGGGCCACATCAAAACCAACACGGACCTCAGGGCGTCCGGGACAGAACTCAAGTCTCAGAGTGGCCGCAAACCGGCACGAGTCTCAGAGTGGCCGGGAAGGAGCAAAAGGTCTCCAACCAACGGCCGTGCGTTGGTTACGAGGTTGGGTTAGCCTACTCTACAAGGAAAAACTGAGCAAAGCTAACCCAACCCCGTAAGCAAGGCCTAACTCAATTTGAAATTTAATTTGTCAATTTAGTTCAAGCCAATTACTCAAATTAAACTCAATTTGGAACAGGCAAAAATCATGGCCGGCGCTGAAATCAGCGCTCATCTTGGACTGGCCGCAAACCGGCACGAGTCTCAGAGTGGCCGGGAAGGAGCAAAAGGTCTCCAACCAACGGCCGTGCGTTGGTTACGAGGTTGGGTTAGCCTACTCTACAAGGAAAAACTGAGCAAAGCTAACCCAACCCCGTAAGCAAGGCCTAACTCAATTCAATTTGGGAGAGGCAAAAGCCCCTTCTGCACTGAAATCAGCGCTCATCTTGGACTGGCCGCAAACCGGCACGAGTCTCAATCCAATCGGAAAGGAGTGCAAAAGGACTCTGTGAGATGGGGGTGTTGGTTATGGGGTTGGGTTAGCCTGCTGGACAAGCAAACTCAGAGCAAAGTTAAACCGACCCCATAAGCAATGGCTAAAGTCAATTTGGAAGTGGCAAAAATCAGCATCCGTCTCAGTGTGGCCGCAAACCGGCACGAGTCTCAGAGTGGCCGGGAAGGAGCAAAAGGTCTCCGACCAACGGCCGTGCGTTGGTTACGAGGTTGGGTTAGCCTACTCTACAAGGAAAAACTGAGTAAAGCTAACCCAACCCCGTAAGCAAGGCCTAACTCAATTCAATTTGGGAGAGGCAAAAGCCTCTGCTGCGCTGAAATCAGCACCCATCTCCAATTGGCCGCAAACCGGCACGAGTCTCAATCCAATGGGAAAAGAGTGCAAAAGGACTCCTTGCAAACTCTGGGTGTTGGTTACGGGTTTGGGTCAGCCTGCTGGACAAGCAAACTCAGAGCAAAGCTAACCCAACCCCGTAAGCGAGGCAAAGTACTGGACACGATGAGCCATGGGATTCTCCAGGAGATAAGTACAGGGGGGTGCTGGGACGGGGACACTATTGGCTGTGTAAAGAACAAGTGCCATGGCCACGCCCATAGGGTGGGACTATAACCAGTGTCATGTCCCAAGTGGAATTGGGGCATGTCCAAAATCTTTATTGATGAACTGGGTGAGGGACACAGTGCACCTGCGCAAGTCTGGAGACGGCGTCGCGGTGGAAGGAAGCGTCGATCAGCCGCCGTAGAGGAGATGTGGACAGACGGACGTGGACGCGTTGGATCGCCGGGCTGAGGACTATGAAACGAAGTACAATCGATGCGAGTGCTGCATCCCACACGGTGTGCTTACAACTGCAGGTGACGCTATGGGCTGGAATTGAGCAGTGCTAAAGAGGCCTCCACCTGTAACAACAAGAGACATCATTTAGAAAGAGACATTGGTAACTCTACAAACGCAGAGACGCAAGTAGAGCTCGCCGTCAGCCCGGCCCTGTAAACGGTGCAAGAGTCAGGTTAGCGTTATTACAGAGAACTTTTAGAGCTGTTTGAGATATGACTTTGAAGGTCAGAGATGGTCACAGTGCACAACTGAGGTGTAGAGCTCTGTCACTATGCCTGTACTGCTGTACGGTTCTTAGGTTACAACTACACATGCACACACACACGCACACTCTACTTCTACACTACGGTGACCCAGATTGAAATCCAGGGCACAAAGTGATGCAGTACAACACAACTGGATAACCATCTTCTAGAAACACAGTAATTTATTCATAAATAACAATGGTGCGCACACGTTGTCCTTACCTCTTAAGGCAGCTGGGCAGCAAAGTGCCATTCCAGGAGTTGCATCTTACCGTTTCTCACCGAGTCTGTGAAGAACAATGGATCCCTCCGTGTGGTTTTTGCAGCGCAGTTCTCCGCTCCCACCTGTGGAACGCAACAAAGAGTGAGTGCGCTGTTCAGAAACACGGGGGCTGCACTGTGAGCGCTGCTAAAGACACTTGGGGCCAAGAGACATGGTGACACAAAGGAGTTCGGTGATCAGAGGCAATTGAGAGTGCGGGAATGTCTCCAATCAGAGACATTGGGAACTCCAATCAGAGTTATTGGAGGGTTGGGCATTACCATCACCGTTGGGTTGGATGGTTTTTCATGGGGTTAATACAGTAATCAATAGGAAATGGAGAGTTAGGGTTAGTGTTACAGCTACAGTGTGCATTAATACAATTATCTTTAGAGCTCCCATTAAGCTTGGGGTTCAAATCAGCATTAAAACCAAAGCTGCCACCCAACCGAACCCAGTGAAGCAAAGGCAAGCAAGAACCCAGGGCAGGCAAAAGCAAGGTGAAATCCCAAGAAAAAAAAACAAAGAAAAGGAAAGGAGAAGAGGCAGGGCATGCAAAGTCAAGAACATCTCAGGAAAAGACAATGGGATAAAGGCAAAGGCGAGGAGAACTGTGCAGGGAATGCTGAGGGGAAAACGGGAGGAAACAGAACGGCACGAGGAGAAGGGCCACAGCAGCACCACGAGAACAGTACCAGGAGAAGGGCGTGGACAGCATCGCAGGAAAAGCCAAGGCAAAACAAAGGGCAAAGGCAGCAAAAACAACACAGAGCCAGAGCAACACAAAGAGAAAACAAGGGAGCAGTGCAAAAAGCAAAAAAGGGAAAGGGACGGAGGGAACGGCGCAAAAACCCAAGAAGGAGAAAGGGAGGGAGGGAACGGTGCAAAAATCCAAGAAGGAGAAAGGGAGGGAGGGAACGGCGCAAAAAAAGAAAGGACTATGGGGGTCAAGAGTACGGTGCCAAGAGAAGGCCCTGAGCTGGACCAAGAGAATGGCACAAAGACAAGGCCCCAGCAAAACTAAGGGCAAACACAAGAAGAACACTGCAGGGAAAGCCATGGCAAGGAAGGGGAATGATGCAGGAAATGCATTGAAAGGGCCAAGAGAACGATGCCAATAGAGAGCCTGGAAATGGGCCAAGAAAACGGCACAAAAAGGCCCAGGCAGAAACAAAAGCAAAGGGTGAGGAAGGGGAACGGCGCAGGGAAAGCAATGAGGGGCAGAGAACGATGCCAAGAGGAGGTCAGGGCAGAACTTAAGGCAAACACAAGGAGAACACTGCAAAGAAAGGCAAATGGCAAGGAGAAGAAACAGGGAAAGGTGGGGGGAAAAGCAAAGGGGAAAGGCAAAGAAAACACCACAGGGAAAGCTAAGAGGTAAAGACAAAGAAAACATCTAGAGCTGCCTGCCTGTTTCCTTCTGGCTACCCTACAGCACTGAAAAAAGCTCTGGGAGCACTGCACGGCACAATGGGCAATCACCAGTGGGCATGCGCAGCCCTTATCTGGTTGGGGGAACAGTTACCAGTCAGCACAGTCCAGTTCTAGAACATTCCAGGAAATGCAGCTTCCCATTCCTCTCCACTTCCACATTCCATTCCCAGGAGTGCTGCAGCTCCCCATGGCCACCTGCAGGACACAGAACAACAATGAAGGCACTGTTCCACACATACAGGACAACGTCTCTTACACAAACACGCACAGCAGTGCTCCTTGCCCAGAACAACATGGTTGCACCCTGTGCACAATGCTGCTCACCAGGAGCAGTGCTGCAGCTGTAACAGAGCACAAGAAGTTTCAGTGCTCAGTTTTATTGCTTCTGTCCCCTCTGATGACTGCCGATCGCACAGCCCTCAGATGCTTTGGTTTGGGATATGGGGACTGGGGAAGCGATGCCACCCACCCCCCATCGTGAGCCGAGATCGGGTACCGAACTGCCTGGGGAACCAGAGCATCCCAAAGTCTATGGGTCCCGATGAGACGCATCCTGGAGTCCTGAGGAATGAGCTGATGGAGTTGCAGAGCTGCTCTCAATGGTGTTTGAAGTCAAAGCAATCAGGTGAAGTCCCTGGTGAGAAGAATAAAGGCAGCATTACACCTCTTTAGAAAATGTAGACAAAGGATGACCCCAGGAACCACCGACCCCCTCAATCTCACCTCTGTGCTGGGAAAGAGGGTGCAGCGGATCCTCATAGAAGCGCTGCTGAGACACATGGAAGGTCAGGATGCGATATGGGAGAACCTACAAGTCTGCCTGCTGACAGCTCCCAGGAAACTCACCAAGTGCTCCTGTTGGTGCGATCCCTGGGCTCTACTGCACCTAAGCTGGAACAGCTCTGTCGCAGCGTGCGGGGCTCTGAGGAATTACCTTCTGTTGGCCACCTAGTCCCACAGCTGCACAGCTCCCTTTAAAATAGGGCCTGGGAGATGGGAGGGAGAGGGGCGGGGGCAGCAGGAATACAGAGGCCCAGTAGAGTCAGGAAGTGCAGGGTCTTGATGCTGACTGCTGTAGGCTGAGGTCCAGCTGCTGGACTCTGGCTGCAGTGCTCCAGGCAATCGGTGTTATTGGAGGACCTAGATGTTGTTAAATAGGGTTAACAGAGATAAGTAGGAAAAAGACAACTAGCATTAAGTTTAGGGTTACACTGCACATGATTACAATTACCTTTAGAGCTCCCATTAAGATTACAGTTCAGGTGATGATTAAAATCAAAGCTGTCTCCAACACATCCCAGGAAGGCAAAGGTAAGCAGAACACCCAGGCAAGGAAAAGCCAAAGTGAAATCCCAGAGAGAGATGAAGCAAAAGAAAGGCAAGGAGAATGGTGCAGGGAAAGGCAAGGGGAAGAACAAAGGAGAACAGCACATGGAACGCCCTGGGGATGGAAAGGGAACGGCGCAAGGACTGCACTACAGGGCCAAGAGAGCAGTGCAAAGAAAAGGGCCAGAGCTGGGCCAAGGGAAGGAGAAGAACCAGGGAAAGACACAGCAAAGATGAGGGCAAGGAGAATGGCACAAGGAATGCACTAAAGCCCAGGGCATGGAAGGGGAACAGAGCAAGGAATGCACTACAGGGACAACAGAGCGACGCCAAATGAAGGCCCAGAGCTGGGACAAGAGAACGGCGCTAAAAAGCCCAGGGAAAGGGCAAAAGACAATGAGGAGAAACAGAGAAAGCCCAGGGAACGCACTATGGGGCAAAGAGAGCGACGCCAAAAGGCCCAGAACTGGGATGAGAGAATGGCACTAAAATGCCCAGGGAAAAGGCAAAGGACAAGGAGAAGTATGGAAAGCACAGGGCATGGAAGGGGAACAGTGCAAGGAATGCACTACAGGAACAACAGAGCGACGCCAAAAGGCCTAGAGCTGGGACGAGAGAATGGCACTAAAATGCACAGGGAAAGGGCAAAAGACAAGGAGGAGAAGCAGGGAAAGCACAGGGAATGGAAGGGGAACAGTGCAAGGAATGCACTCAGGGGCCAAGAGTGCGATGCCAGGAGAAAGACCAAGCAAAAGTAAGGAGACAGCACAAAGGGAAGAAGAACAAGGCAAAGAAAGACGAGGGAAAGGGCAAGGACAACACCCAGGAGGAAAATGAAAAGGACAGGCAGCTTTTGGGTACCCTAAAGCACAGGGAAAAAGCTCTGGGAGGACTACATTGTGCCATATGTGCTAGGTGATAGAAAAGCAGCAGTGAGTGTGTGCTGTCCTTACCTTTGTGGGTGACCAGTTACCAGTCAGCAAAGTCCGGTTCTGAGCCATTCCGGGAGATGCAGCTTTGTTTTACTCACTGCTTTCATGGAACACCCCACGTTCCTCAGTGCAGCTGCTGTATCCCCAGGAGTGCTGCAGTTCTCCGTGGCCACCTGTTGGACACAAAACAGCAGTGAAGGCACTGCCCCGCACATATAGAGCAGCACCTCTTACACAAATGCACTCCTCTGAGAAAGGAACACTTGTAACCCCATTTCATCTCTTACCACGGCCAGCAGAAAACCTGCCTGCATACGAGTGATGCACAAATGAGGGGCTCGTGGTGTTCCATTTCCTGCTCTGCAGATCTCACAATACTTACACCATCAATTAGAGGAGTCTCGGCAAGCCTTAAACACCACTGAGCTGTAAAAAGAGATCAGAACAAAGAAACACATAATGTAATTCATTATGTGATAACGAGTCACAAAATGCCTTTAAACAATACTCCACCTAAGCTGATGTAGAGCACCATTTACCACAGTTGTAAAACAGGCTGGGATGATGCAGGAGCAAAGTTCAGGACCCCAACGTGGAGATGATGAGATGAAAACTGTAAAAGAAGAAACAAAGGCTTAACAAAAAAAAAAAAGAGCTTCAAAAAGAAGCACAAAAAAGATTGTGAGAATACTGAACCCCTTTATAGAAAAGGGCATAAGCCCCAGACATTCTCAGAGCTGCAGTGCTCTATCAGCTGAGCAGCGTTACCCTGGGGCTGATTGAAGCGTTCCAGAAATGAAGCAGTAGTGAAAGAACAGAATAAACAGCAGCTCCTCCATCACCAGTTCAGAGAAAAAGAAGTAACCCCAGCACCTCCCTTACAGAAAAAAGGAAGGGCATAGAGAGAACACAGAGAACAAACATAGCTCCCTTAAACCAGAATCAAATCCCCAAAATGACAAAAAGCATAACCCAAAAGCAAAACAGAAATCACTGACCTTACTCCAAGGAGCAGCATTCACCCACAGGCTCCATAGGAAGCAGCTCCAGGCTGAGATGCTGCCACTGCGGCTGCCGGCCCTTAAATGAGGGCAGGGGGGGGTGGAGCCAGGGATCTCCTCCTATCCCCTCCCACGGCTCAACTGCTCCCACCTGTGCTCCCAGGGCTGGCCACGCCCCCCTCACCAGGTGCTCCATCACAGCTCGGGCTGTGACTGACAGTTCCCATACAGGTGTAAGTAATGGCTGACAGTTCCCATACAGGTGTGAATAAACTAAAATAAACCAGGTCTGCCTGTCCAGCGGGGGGGGATGATCAACGGATGAGCTCCCCCATTACTGCCCCAGTGTCCCCACATCCCCCACTGCTCCACGATGTCTCTACAACATCCACAGTGTCTCCCCAACGTCCACAGTGTCCCCGCATCCCCCTGGATCCCCACAGTGTCCCTCTCCATGTCCCCATGCCCTGGTGTTGCCACACCATCAGCTTACCCACAATGTCCCCTCAATATCTCCCCACTGTCCTCAATGTCAGTGTGTCCCCAGTGTCACCCCCAGTGTTCCCAGTGTCCCCACATCCACCAGAGACACATCTCCAGTGCCCATCAATTGTGGTGACAGTTCTGGTGACAGCAGGGACAGAGGTGGGGACACCGCTGTGCCATGTTGGCCACCCCATGCTGTGCACCATCACCACGGTGAGGTCATGGTGAGACACGAGGGCACAGAGGGGACATGGACACATGGGGGGACATGGGGGGCACATGGCAACATAGGAGACAGGGGACACAGCGCTGGACTGTCCCCACCGATGCTGATGGAGGTGACACCAAAGGTGACATAGAACCGCTTGTGGGGCACTGCACTGCAGCTGGGGGCCAGAGCCAGCAGGTGGGACCAGTAGGACATGGGGGGACGGAGGGGATACACCAGGGATGGGGGGCTGGGGAGGGATAGAGGGACAGGGGACAGCGGGAGGATTGGGGGACAGGGGAACGGAATGGGGTGACAGCAACAGTGATGTAGGGGTGATGCTGGGGGAGTGACACCAGGGAATGACAGTAGGGGTGAAATTGGGGTGACAGCAGGGAGTGACGCAGAGATGACATTCGGGTGATGAGGAGTGACACTGGGGGGGCGATGTTGGGGTGACTCTGTTGGGTGACGCTGTTGGGGTGACACTGTATTGGTGATGTTGGGGTGACATAGTGATGATTCTAGACTGGCGCTGTTGGGGTGACACTATACTGGTGATGTTCGGGTGATGCTGTAGTGGTGATGTGGGGGTGACGCTGTAGTGGTAATGCAGTGGTGACTCTGTATTGGTAATGTTCGGGTGATGCTGTAGTGACTGAGGTGGGGTGACGCTGTAGTGGTGATGTTGGGGTAATGCTGTTGGGGTGATGTTGGGGTAATGCTGTTGGGGTGATGTTGGGTTGACGCTGTTGGGGGGATGTTGGGGTGACGCTGTAGTGGTGATGTGGGGGTGACACTGGGGGTGCAGTGGAAATGCTGAGTGAGGACTTGGAGCAGTGACGGCGCACGTGGTGGGGGGGCGGGGCCAAACTTGGGCAGCTCAGGTGTGTGCAATGCCGCTGATGACAGGAAGGGGAGGGGCCGGGACCACCCCTTCCTCTCCCTCACTTAAGGGCAGGAAGTGGAGCTCAGCGGTTCTTCCTGGAGCTCTCTATGTACCGGAGGTCGTCCAAGGTAGGGTAGTTTTTCTCTTTGGTATTTGTGTCCACGTTTGTTGTATTTGGGTATTGTTCTCTTTTGATGGGAGTTGTTTGTGATGTTGTTATGTTGTTATGCTGTTATGCTGTGTCGTCCATCCCGTTATTGGGGGACGTTGTTATGGGGAGATGCTGTGGGGCGATGCTGGGCTGACACCAGGAAGGGATGTTGGGGGAGGACGCTGGGGGCTGAGAGCGTTAGATTCCTGCAGGGCAGTGATGCTTTGGGCTGATGTTGTTGGGGTGATGTGGGGCATGGATGGTGGGGGATGACGTTAGGGCTTCACCTGGGGGGAGGACATCAGGGAGTAATGTTGGGGTGACACTTTGGGGCTGACCCTGGGGAACTGTGTTGGGCACCAAACCAAGAGCTGTTGTGCGAGCAGGAGTTCCACTTGGGCTCCGTGTCCTGCGCTGGCCACGCAGATGCGGTGCAGCAATGGAACAAACCCTGCAGACCCTGGGGAGAAGCACAGCTGGAGAGAGGCAGCGGTGGGGGAGAGGCACAGTGCCCTTTGGTGCAGGGGACGCCCTGCTGGCACTGCCTGTCCCACCCACCGCTGCCAGGTTCTGCTCTCTACTTTCCGGCGCTTTGCCGCCTCCCAGGGGTCATAAAGTGATGGGGCACTGTGGGACTGCTATGGGTCACATTAAGGAGAGATGTGGGGGAGATGCGGGGTGACACTGCTGGGGGGTGACATACAGCAGTGACACTGGGGGGTTATGTAGGGGTATCAGTGGGGGCTGAAGTCAAGGAGTGACACTGGGGTGATGCTGGAAGATGACGTTGTTGTGGGACATTATTTGCTGTCACTGGGGTGATGTTGGGGTATCACTGGGGGTGAGATCAGGGAGTCACACTGAGAGAAGACATGGAGGTGGGGGTGACAGTGGGGGTGGGAGACCAAGGGGTTGGGGGAGAGATGCTGTTGCTGGTGTTGTTGTTGGGGAGGGGATGCTGTTGCTGGTGTTGTTGCTGGGGGGGAGATGCTGTTGCTGGTGTTGTTGTTGGGGGGGAGATGCTGTTGTTGCTGGGGGAGATGCTGTTGCTGGTGTTGTTGCTGGGGGGGATGCTGTTGCTGGTGTTGTTGCTGGGGGGGAGATGCTGTTGCTGGTGTTGTTGTTGTTGGGGGGGAGATGCTGTTGCTGGTGTTGTTGTTGGGGGGAGATGCTGTTGCTGGTGTTGTGGTTGGGGGGGAGATGCTGTTGCTGGTGTTGTTGTTGGGGGGGAGATGCTGTTGCTGGTGTTGTTGTTGGGGGGGAGATGCTGTTGCTGGTGTTGTTGTTGGGGGGGAGGATGCTGTTGCTGGTGTTGTTGTTGGGGGGGAGGATGCTGTTGCTGGTGTTGTTGTTGGGGGGGAGGATGCTGTTGCTGGTGTTGTTGTTGGGGGGGAGGATGCTGTTGCTGGTGTTGTTGGGGGGTGGCACTGATGGGTGACACTGAGGAATGGTACTGAAGTGGCATTGGGGGAGACAATGGAGACTGAATGGTGCGGTGATGTTCGGGTACCTCTGATGTTTAACAGCAAGGAGTGATGCGGGGGTGACGCTGTAGTGGTGATGCGGGGGTGACGCTGTAGTGGTGATGCGGGGGTGACGCTGTAGTGGTGATGCGGGGGTGACGCTGTAGTGGTGATGCGGGGGTGACGCTGTAGTGGTGCGGTGGAAATGCTGAGTGAGGACTTGGAGCAGTGACGGCGCACGTGGTGGGGGGGTGTGGCCAAACTGGGGCAGCTCAGGTGTGTGCAATGCCGCTGATGACAGGAAGGGGAGGGGCCGGGACCACCCCTTCCTCTCCCTCACTTAAGGGCAGGAAGTGGAGCTCAGCGGTTCTTCCTGGAGCTCTCTATGTACCGGAGGTCGTCCAAGGTAGGGTAGTTTTTCTCTTTGGTACTTGTGTCCACGTTTGTTGTATTTGGGTATTGTTCTCTTTTGATGGGAGTTGTTTGTGATGTTGTTATGCTGTTATGTTGTTATGCTGTGTCGTCCATCCCGTTATTGGGGGACGTTGTTATGGGGAGATGCTGTGGGGTGTTGCTGGGCTGACACCAGGAAGGGATGTTGGGGGAGGACGCTGGGGGCTGAGAGCGTTAGATTCCTGCAGGGCAGTGATGCTTTGGGCTGATGTTGTTGGGGTGATGTGGGGCATGGATGGTGGGGGATGACGTTAGGGCTTCACCTGGGGGGAGGACATCAGGGAGTAATGTTGGGGTGACACTTTGGGGCTGACCCTGGGGAACTGTGTTGGGCACCAAACCAAGAGCTGTTGTGCGAGCAGGAGTTCCACTTGGGCTCCGTGTCCTGCGCTGGCCACGCAGATGCGGTGCAGCAATGGAACAAACCCTGCAGACCCTGGGGAGAAGCACAGCTGGAGAGAGGCAGCGGTGGGGGAGAGGCACAGTGCCCTTTGGTGCAGGGGACGCCCTGCTGGCACTGCCTGTCCCACCCACCGCTGCCAGGTTCTGCTCTCTACTTTCCGGCGCTTTGCCGCCTCCCAGGGGTCATAAAGTGATGGGGCACTGTGGGACTGCTATGGGTCACATTAAGGAGAGATGTGGGGGAGATGCGGGGTGACACTGCTGGGGGGTGACATACAGCAGTGACACTGGGGGGTTATGTAGGGGTATCAGTGGGGGCTGAAGTCAAGGAGTGACACTGGGGTGATGCTGGAAGATGACGTTGTTGTGGGACATTATTTGCTGTCACTGGGGTGATGTTGGGGTATCACTGGGGGTGAGATCAGGGAGTCACACTGAGAGAAGACAAGGAGGTGGGGGTGACAGTGGGGGTGGGAGACCAAAGGGTTGGGGGAGAGATGCTGTTGCTGGTGTTGTTGTTGGGGAGGGGATGCTGTTGCTGGTGTTGTTGTTGGGGGGGAGATGCTGTTGCTGGTGTTGTTGTTGGGGGGGGGATGCTGTTGCTGGTGTTGTTGCTGGGGGGGAGATGCTGTTGCTGGGGGGAGATGCTGTTGCTGGTGTTGTTGTTGGGGGGGAGATGCTGTTGCTGGTGTTGTTGCTGGGGGGGAGATGATGTTGCTGGTGTTGTTGTTGGGGGGGGATGCTGTTGCTGGTGTTGTTGCTGGGGGGGAGATGCTGTTGCTGGTGTTGTTGTTGGGGGGAGGATGCTGTTGCTGGTGTTGTTGGGGGGAGGATGCTGTTGCTGGTGTTGTTGTTGGGGGGAGGATGCTGTTGCTGGTGTTGTTGAGGGGAGGATGCTGTTGCTGGTGTTGTTGTTGGGGGGGAAGATGCTGTTGCTGGTGTTGTTGGGGGGTGGCACTGATGGGTGACACTGAGGAATGGTACTGAAGTGGCATTGGGGGAGACAATGGAGACTGAAGTGGTGCGGTGATGTTCGGGTACCTCTGATGTTTAACAGCAAGGAGTGATGCGGGGGTGACGCTGTAGTGGTGATGCGGGGGTGACGCTGTAGTGGTGATGCGGGGGTGACGCTGTAGTGGTGATGCGGGGGTGACGCTGTAGTGGTGATGCGGGGGTGACGCTGTAGTGGTGCGGTGGAAATGCTGAGTGAGGACTTGGAGCAGTGACGGCGCACGTGGTGGGGGGGTGTGGCCAAACTGGGGCAGCTCAGGTGTGTGCAATGCCGCTGATGACAGGAAGGGGAGGGGCCGCGACCACCCCTTCCTCTCCCTCACTTAAGGGCAGGAAGTGGAGCTCAGCGGTTCTTTCTGGAGCTCTCTATGTACCGGAGGTCGTCCAAGGTAGGGTAGTTTTTCTCTTTGGTATTTGTGTCCACGTTTGTTGTATTTGGGTATTGTTCTCTTTTGATGGGAGTTGTTTGTGATGTTGTTATGCTGTTATGTTGTTATGCTGTGTCGTCCATCCCGTTATTGGGGGACGTTGTTATGGGGAGATGCTGTGGGGCAATGCTGGGCTGACACCAGGAAGGGATGTTGGGGGAGGACGCTGGGGGCTGAGAGTGTTAGATTCCTGCAGGGCAGTGATGCTTTGGGCTGATGTTGTTGGGGTGAAGTGGGGGATGACGTTAGGGCTTCACCTGGGGGGAGGACATTAGGGAGTAATGTTGGGGTGACACTTTGGGGCTGACCCTGGGTTGCTGTGTTGGGCACCAAACCAAGAGCTGTTGTGCGAGCAGGAGTTCCACTTGGGCTCCGTGTCCTGCGCTGGCCACGCAGATGCGGTGCAGCAATGGAACAAACCCTGCAGACCCTGGGGAGAAGCACAGCTGGAGAGAGGCAGCGGTGGGGGAGAGGCACAGTGCCCTTTGGTGCAGGGGACGCCCTGCTGGCACTGCCTGTCCCACCCACCGCTGCCGGGTTCTGCTCTCTGCTTTCCAGTGCTTTGCCGCCTCCCGGGGGTCTTAAAGTGATGGGGCACTGTGGGACTGCTATGGGTCACATTAAGGAGAGATGTGGGGTGACACTGCTGGGGGGTGACATACAGCAGTGACACTGGGGGGTTATGTCTGGGTATCAGTGGCGGCTGAAGTCAAGGAGTGACACTGGGGTGATGCTGGAAGATGACGTTCTTGGGGAGACATTGTTTGCTATCACTCGAGTGATGTTGGGGTATCACTGGGGGTGAGATCAGGGAGTCACACTGAGAGAAGACATGGAGGTGGGGGTGATGGTGGGGGTGGGAGACCAAAGGGTTGGGGGTAGATGCTTTTGGTGGTGTTTGTTGGGGGGGAGATGCTGTAGCTGGTGGTGTTGTTCGGAGGGGGAGATGCTGTAGCTGGTGGTGTTGTTCGGGGGGGAGATGCTGTTAATGGTGTTCATTAGGGAGGAAACGCAGTTCCTGTTGTTGGTTGGGGAGGAGACGCTGTTGCTGGTGTTGGTTGGTTGGAGGGGAGATGCTGTTCTTGTTGGTTTTAGTTGGGGGACATGTTGTTCGTGGTGTTGGTTGAGGGGGGAGATGCTGTTCTTGGTATTGGTTGGGGGGGAGATGCTGTTGCTGGTGTTGGTGGGGGAGTGGCACTGATGGGTGATACTGAGGGATGGTACTGAGGTGATACTGGGGGAGAAATTGGAGCATGAAGTGGTGCGGTGATGTTGGGGTACCACTGATGTTTAACAGCAAGGAGTGAAGCTGGGGTGATGCTGCTGGGGACATCCCTGAGTGATTCAGTGACATTGTTGTGATGTTGGGAAGTGACACTGGGGGGGGACTTAGGAGAGGGATGCTGGGAACATTATGGGGGAACTGATTTGGGGTGATGTGGGGTGTGGATGATGGGGTCATGCTGGGAGTGATGTTGGAGAACTACTGAGGGGGGGAATCAGAGAGTAACATTTGGGTGACATTTTGGGGTGACACTGTTGGGAGCTGTGTCAGGTCACCAAACCAAGAGTTAATGTGCAAGCAGGAGTTCCACTTGGGCTCCGTGTCCTGCGCTGGCCACGCAGATGCGGTGCAGCAATGGAACAAACCCTGCAGACCCTGGGGAGAAGCACAGCTGGAGAGAGGCAGCAGTGGGGGAGGGGCACAGTGCCCTTTGGTGCAGGGGACGCCCTGCTGGCACTGCCTGTCCCACCCACTGCTGCCGTGTTCTGCTCTCTGCTTTCTGGCGCTTTGCCGCCTCCTGGGGGTCATAAAGTAATGGTGCACTGTGGGACTGCTATGGGTCACATCGAGGAGAGAAGTGGGGGACATGTGGGGTAACATACAGCAGTGACATAGAGGGTTATGTCTGGGTATCAGTGGGGGCTGAAGTCAAGGAGTGACACTGGGGTGATGCTGGAAGATGTTGTTGTTGGGGGAAATTGTTTGCTATCACTGGGGTGATGTTGATGTCACCCCCAGTGATACCACAGGGAGTCACACTGATAGAAGACATGGAGTTGGGGGTGACAGTGGGAGTGAGAGACCAAGGGGTTGGGGAGGGAGATGCTGTTTCTGCTGTTGGTGGTGGTGTTGACTGGGGGAGAGATGCTGTTGGTGGTGGTGTTGGTTGGGGGGAGATGCTGTTCTTGTTGTATTTTTTTGGGGGGGACATGCTGTTGGTGTTGGTTTTGGGGGACATGGTGTTGGTTAGGGGTAGATGCTATTCCGGTTGTGGGGGGGGGGGGGGGGGGGATGCTATTGTTTGTGGTGTTGGTTGGAGGGGAGATGCTGTTTTTTTTTTTTTGGGGGGGGGGAGATGCTGTTGTTGGTGTTGGTGGGGGAGTGGCACTGATGAGTGACACTGAGGGATGGTACTGAGGTGATACTGGGGGAGACATTGGAGCATGAAGTGGTGCGGTGATGTTGGGGTACCACTGATGTTTAACAGCAAGGAGTGAAGCTAGGGTGATGCTGCTGGGGACATCCCTGAGTGATGCAGTGACATTGTTGTGATGTTGGGAAGTGACACTGGGGGGGGACTTAGGAGAGGGATGCTGGGAACATTATGGGGGAACTGATTTGGGGTGATGTGGGGTGTGGATGATGGGGTCATGCTGGGAGTGATGTTGGCGAACCACTGAGGGGGGGAATCAGAGAGTAACACTTGGGCGACAGTTTGGGGTGACACTGTTGGGAGCTGTGTCAGGGAATCAAACCAAGACTCGTGCAAGCAGGAGTTCCACTTGGGCTCAGCATCTGTGTGGCCAGGGCAGGAAACGGTGCAGCAATGAAACAAACCCTGCAGACCCTGGGGAGAAGCACAGCTGGAGAGAAGCAGCAGTGGGGGAGAGGAACAGTGCCCTTTGGTGCAGGGGACGCCCTGCTGGCACTGCCTGTCACATCCACCACTGTTTTGTTCCTGTTCTCTCTGTGCTGACAATTTGTTTCAGTGGTCCAAAAGTAATAGCACACTTACACCATGGAAACTGTTAAGTGTTACTTCAAGGAGAGATGCTGGGTAAAACTTCAGCATGACATTCTTGGGGGTGACAATGGGGTGATATAAGGCAGTTACAGTGGGGGTTCTGTTGGGGTACTGGTGGGGATTCCGCCGTTTCTGCGCGCATGCGCTTTTATTTTTTTTCTGGGCAGTGCCTGCAGTACCGAATTTTAGCCACTTGGCGGCAGCAGTGAGCACCGCCGTGGTACTGCGCATGCGCTGCCTAGACGTTGCCGCGCGCATGCGCTGTCTTTTTCTTTTTTCTTGGGCAATGCCTGCAGTACCGAGTATTCCCGAGTATTCAGCGGCAGCACTGAGCACCGCCGCGGTACTGCGCGTGCGCCCGGCCCGGGCGAGCTCCTGGCGGTCACGTGCGTAGCCGAGCCAATCGGGATCCTGTGCCGTGCATAGGGGTGGAACCGAACGAAAATGGCCGTTTCCTGGGTCGCTATCGCGATCAGCACTTAAGCGGGGAAAGAAAACAGTGGAATCCTAAGCGGGGAGGCGGGAAGTACTGTTCAGCAGACAGTCCACAAACGGGTTGGTCGCCGGCACTTGTAAGGATCGCAGCAATGGAGTATTTTAAAAGAATTGGGCGCAGGTGCTGTATGTCTGTTGCCGCGTGCATGCGTTGTAGTTTTTTGTTTTTCTGGGCAGTGCCTCCAGTACCGAATTTTCCCCACTCGGCGGCAGTACTGAGCACCGCCGCGTTACTTCGCATGCGCTGTATCGCCATTGCCACGCGCATGCGTTGTCTTTTTTTTTTTTTCTGGGCAGTGCCTGCAGTACCGAACTTTCCCCACTCAGCGGCAGCACCGAGCACCGCTATACGTCGTTCGAGTGTGTGCTGTTTATAAGATTTGGGGCGTATGCACTCTATTTCCCGGAGGACCAATAACAATAACGATGGGCGAATTCGCTGATTAGAGCGGTCAATATTTATGTTTGCCACTTCCGCATTTCTTCGCGCATGCGCTGTTTTGCAAGTATGTCCGAACAGTGGCAGTTCCGAGCATTCGCCACGAGGCGGCAGCACAGACCGCCGAAAGGACTTCTCCCACGGGTTAGACGCGGTCTCGTCCCGCCGTCCTTTCGGTTCCGTTCTCTCTTGCTTTTGATGGCAATGGAAAGAACACAAAATTACAAGGTGGCGGGCAGGTCGGATGAAAGACACCAAGAAAACATAAGGAAGAACTTCCCAAAACGTAGGAAAAACTGTGCTAAGTGCTTATGGATAGCTGTAGAAAATGATTTAATTGATGTGGCAATGGTTTTTTTTTTGTTTGTTTTTTGGTGTTTTTTTTTTGTGCCAGCATTTACTACATTGTTTTTAAATGTTCACACACCAGAATCTAACTATCGCGCAAATTTAAACGTAATGATAAAGAAATTGAGTTACAGCAGAAAGCACAGGGCTGTACTCATGTTTCCTCTGCCCTTATCTTTCTGATGAAAATATATGTGGTGGTTCCGTTTATAATGATGGAGAATTTGCAAAGTGATTAAAGGTGTTTTGAAAAAAATCAAGAGTCTAACCTAATCTAATCAAGCAGATTAAACATTATTATTAGAGAGATAACATTAAGATAGTACCTGGAGTCTTTAAGAAAGAAGAGGACCCCATTATGCCAAGTGAGGTGCATGTACAAAGGGTGCAGTGCCACTGTTGTCCTTGGGAAGTCTCCAATTGCTAGGCCACGCACCTTGCTGTGATCTCCTTAAGCCAGGCATGGATGGAGGGTGGGGGCAAGCAAATCATGCTCAGATTCTATCTGCTGATGAGCACACAGCAGATCCCACCTGAGACCCATAAGCAGTTGGGGCACCTGGGGCTGCAGCTCCATTAAAGGTGCAGAAGGAATCTTTTTTCCCCTCTGCTTTCCCAGTAGCCCCTAACCTTGCTGCAGGCCGTGGTGTGCACCCATGCTCTGTGCCAACCCTCACTCCTACACTGCACCTCGGCTCTCAGGTTGGTCTCTGTTTTCTTCTGTATTGTATTATGTGGCAGTTTTCTCACTGCAGATGATGCAGGATTTGACTGAGGCTGTGGGTAACCCCAGTCATCCATGTGGGTTCTGCTCCTCTGGAGGATATTGCTGCTGTGTCTGGAGCACCCTGGTGAAGGTGGATTTGTGGAAGATCCTCTTGCCCAGATATGGGAAACAAGTACATTTCCTTCTGCTTCAATGACCTGGCACCCAGCTGGCTGTACCAGTGTCCCAACCCACAGTGCATCCCCAACCCACACTATGTTCTCAACTGCAGCACTTCCTTAAAACCACAGCAAGTCCCTAACTCAAACTCAACCTGCAGTACATCAATGGCAGCAGTTCCGAACCCTCATGGCTAGCAATGCCCCATGCACTGCGCCCACTAAAGCCAGACTGATTTTATTCAAATTGTGAGTGTAAAACAGAATAATAATAATTAAAAAAACAAGCAAACAAAAAAAAAAAAACCAACCCTCACTGGCTTCAGAGAAGAAAACCAGAGGAAAATTGCTCCTGGGCTCACTTTTTCTTCCTTTGTCCTCCCATGAACTGGTATTAATGCTGTACTGGTTACAACATGAGGAGGGTGAGGGGCAACTCCAGCTCTACATCTGCTCCCCCCAGGGAGGTTTTGGCACAAAGGCAGGAATAGTGCAGGTGTTAGTATTAGGTCTGAAAAAGCTACAGGGCAGCTAGGGGCTGCCCAGAGAGCAATAAGAGGGCAGGGTGGGAATGTGAAAGAAAGGCTTCATGTTGGAGGTTGGCCCCAACTGAGGGGACACGCCAAGGGGCCAAGTCTGAGACAGGGGCTGTGCCTCAACACCCCATCTTACGCACGCATCTCAACTGTAAACTGCAAGCAGGGGCACCCACAGTTTGCTCAAATGCTGTCCCCTTGGTAGGGAAAATTAAGGGTCTGGGTAACGTCAGGAACCAGCTGTGCACAGCACCCCAGGATGAGTAGTAGCTGGGGTAGAATGTCAGGATTGATGCCTTGTCTGAGGTGACAGCCTGGGGTGCTGGCAACAGCCTGTGTCCTGTTCCCTGGGCTGTTTTCACACACAAGTGCGAACAGAACTTCTCCTTAGCTCGCTGCTATAAATTAAAGGACACAGGGTGTACAGGGGCACAGAGTGGTGCTCCCAGTCCACAGACGCGTATGATAGACTTGAGCCCTTGGCCGTGCTGATGGCAGCTCCGCACTTGGTCATCAATTTCCAGCTGCAGCCCGGCGCCACTGGCAGAGCCACTCAGTCCGTCTTCCAGACCTTGTTAAGGAACTTGACCACCTCATCATAGATGACAAAGACAATGGCCACGTCGAGGCAGACACGGCCCAAGCGGGGTATGGTGCCCTTGTAAAACCTGTAGGGATGAAGAGGGGTGAGGGGTCAGGCAAGATCATGGGGATGCACCAGCGGTGTCCCAGTCCTTCCACATGCACTCAAGCCTCACTGCTCCCACCCTTGCTTAGAATCATAAAATCATTAAGGTTGGAAAAGACCTCTAAAATCATCTAGCCTTAACTGTCAGTCCATCAGCACCATTCCCACTGAACCATATCCATCAATGCCACATCTGTGTTTCCTGAACATCTTCAGGAACAGTGACTCCATCACCTCCCTGGGCAGCCTCTTTCAATGCCTCACAACTCTTTTGGACAATACATTTTTTCCCAATATCCAACCCAAACCTTCCCTGGTGGAACTTGAGCCATTCCTCTCAATCTATTGCCGTTACCTGGGAGAAGAGACTGACTCCCACCTCAACAAAACCTCCGTTCAGGTAGCTGAAGAGATCAATAATTTGAAGAGGCGAGTAAGATCACCCCTGAGCCCCTCCCTCTCCAGACTGAACCATCCAAGTTCTCTTTTGCTCCCGACTCATCACCACCAGCTTCTGCGCCCTGTCACCCAACATGTTTCAGAGTCTGTCTTTCATGTAGCAAGGGGCCCAAAAAAGAACACAGCACTCAAGGTGCAGCCTCATCAGTGGCACATTCAGGGGACAATCACTTCCCTAGTCCTGCTGGCCAGAGTATTTCTGCTACAAAAAAAGATTAATACAAATTCATACATCATCTTTGTGCAGGGACCATGCTAATCCTCTCCTTGTCATTCACTCTGTATCTGCTTGTCCCCAGTGTTATGCTATAACACCCTCCCACCCAGCCCCAGGTCCACAGGAGCACTCACGCCAGGGGCCCCTCATATTTCATGATCTGGTATGCGCAGTCCCAGGTGCTCTTGTACTTATGTGCTTCCAGTCCCTGCAGGAAGGGAAAAGAAGGATTGGGCACTGGAGCTGGGGTACCCTGGAATGGTTAGGGCTGATGGTGGAACAGTGAACACATGGCATCTTTGTGCCACAGTGCTGCACCTGCATCCTGGTCTTAACCACATCCAAGGGCGTGTTGCCAAAGACGCTCGCAGCTCCCGCGAGGGCTCCAAAAACACCCGTGATGAAGGGGTTGATGACCTTGTTGGGATCATCTCCTGGAAAGGAGAAGAGGTCTGGAGATGGTGACAGCCTGGAGCTGGGACATCCTGTCCCTGGCCTTCACCTCACTGCATCATGAGAGGCTAAGCCCTGGGAAACCTGGAGTCTTGAGGAGGGGGAACTCAACCCAGGGACTGGCGGCACAGCCAGGGCAGCACTGTAGGAACATGGGGACATGGTACCTTTGTACCAGTTCTTGAGGGATGTCATGACGAAGAAACGGATGGCCTGGTTGGATCCTTGCTTGAGAACAGTTGCAGTTAGGCCTTGGTAGGTCCCCTTCAGCCCTAAAGCAATGAAGGGCATTGGAGGAGAGCACCAGCCCTGTACACCCCAACCTACCCCAGTGGGTCCATAGCCCCATGCACAGACCTGGCCCCCTCAGTGGGCTCCTGCAGGCCGCAAGCCCTTGGTCACTATTCCCATGACTCACCTTGCTCCCGAACAATCTCCCTGACACCATGGAAGAAGCCACGGTACTTTGGCTTGGGGGAGCACTGGTCATGGATGAACTTCACCTGTGGGGAGACAATGAGTCGGGCCGAAATAGTGATGCGGCCTGGGGCTTCTCTTGGGAAGTTGCTTCAAACAGAGGGCCCCTCTCCACCTCCCACCTTGATGGTCTCCATGGGGCACACCACCATCACAGCTTCGGCCACACCAGCGCCCAGTCCACAGATGAGGCCCCGTGTGCTGTCCAGCCGGCCCTGCTCATCCCTCATCTGGTTGCTGAGGAACTCAAACATGCCAAACCTGTGGAGAGGCCACGGTGACAGCCCTGAGACACCCAACAAGGGACCAAAGGCTGCTGGGGATGTCAAGACCAAAGTCATTGCCAGGGGAGTACAGTCCAGGGACCTCCATGCTGCACTCACCTGACAGCAGCCTTGGGGATGGAGCCATACACCAGGGAGCTGAGCCCTCGGTACAGCCCCCGGACACCATGGTCACGGACAGTCTGCTTCACGCAGTCCCCTGGGGAAAAGCACAGCAGTGTCAGTCACCTAGCACACACCAAGGGACACCCCTAGGCCCACCCTCAGGATGCGCCGGAGCTCCTTGGTCTCACCAATGCCCTTGTAGCGGGGCGGGTTGGCCTTCTCATCCAGCTGCAGCTGCGTCTTCACATACTCAGTGGGGAAAGTAATACAGATTTCAATGCCTCCAGCAAGGCCACCTAGAAGAAAGGAGGTGGAAGTGGAACTGCAGTAGTGCTGCACTGAGCCCAGACCTCATGGGTACTACAGACCCCAGAGATGTGGTCTCTCAATGCTCTACCCAACACCTCAGCACCAGGACCAGGCCAGGATGTGCCATCCTCCTCCTCAGCATGGCCCTGTGACCAGTGTTAACACAAAGGCATCAGGCAAAGTAGAAGGGAATAGGCAGAGCAAACCCAGTCAGCAATACAGTGCCCCTACTCAAACGTGCTGCACCCTTTGGAGATGAAGAGGTGAGGAGCCAGTGCAGCCATTTACAAACCTGGCATAGCCACTTGAACCCACTGCCAAGCCACACATGACAGGAACCCACTCACAGAGGCACCACACAGGTATGGAAGTACAATTGCGATCAGCCCCCTCCGGTTGCCGCACACAAAGGAGTTGCCACACACTGACTGCAGGGTTAGGAGAGCACCAACACAATGCACAGCCAAGGCCACAGCAGCACCCAGCTGTCAGCAGCACCAGCCCCAGGAGATACAGAGCACTGGGTGCATGCTAGCTCCCAGGGTGAGAAAGAGCCAATGCAGAGCACAATTCCAAGGATGTAGGCTAGCAGCATCTTGGGGGGCATCATCCCTCATGGTGCCCCACCACACCTTGTTTCCTTCACAGAGCTGTGCCACAAGCCTGCAAATGCAGAGCAAGGCAAAGCGTGGATCCTGCCCCACTGCTGCAGCTTCCCTTCCCCATGCCACCCAATTCCAGCAGAAGCTGCATCCTATGCAAACTGATCACCCCATCTCCCGCGGCCAGCCCGGCTCCAGCTCCTTCTCACATGCCGCTCTCACAGGGGTGCAGCGACCTTGCAGTCTGTTTACTCGGACTTTACCCAGTGGAGCTTTGGTGCTTGCAAGAGTGCTGAGTAAGCATGCACAGCCAGCAGTGAGTGCGCAAGAGATGAAAGGGCAGTAAGCCCACGCCGTGCTGCCGAGCCAAAGCCCTCAGTCGTGAGCCAATGAGATGGCGGAAGCACGAGGACGTCCTCCAGGGCCTATGCTGGGGTTTCGTGCCCTCCCCCAGCCCCACGGAGCCCGCAGCACAGCCACCACAGGCAATGCTGCTGCAGAGGGAGCGATGGACACCTGACAACCACTCAGTACTACTTCCCCAGGATAACTGTAATTGTGCTTCACTGGGTCACAGCTCCAGGACTCAGCAGGAAGGAGGAAAGGGATCACAAGGGCAGAGCCCCAGCAGCTTCTCGAGGCGCCATAGAGACATACAACCACGCGTTTCTCAGGATGAGAGCTGAGGGCAGAACCACACAGCCATGGGGCTGCACCTTTAGGGAAGGTGAGCTCTACCCCTGCAAAGCCACAGGCAACAGCCAGTGTCCTTCTGGGAGCTAGGGAACAGGAGGCGGCAGTGGCCCTTGGCCATCCCTGCAGACTGTGCTGCTCTGTTCCGTGCTCCTGCCCAAGCATCAGCAGAAACAGCAGGTGTCTGCACAGCTCTGATGACAAGTGGGCACCTGGAGAGCAATCTCAGCTTCCCCATTCTAACAGCGATTTCCCATGTAGGCACAAAAGCACATAATTTCAATACAAAGAGCTCTTCTTGCCTTCAGCTTTCCCAATACCCTTTCTTGGTCAGACAAGAGGCCTCCAGGCAGTAGTAAGTAGGCCTGGTACATGTCTAGCACTGCTGTTAAGGAGTGAGGCCCCAATGGAGCCGCTCAGGCAGGTCTGTGCCTTGAGCTCTGCCTTGCACACTGACCATGAACCCACAGTGCATGGCTTGTTTCCTTGCAAGGGGACTTTTGTATGAGCCCAGATAGCTATTACAACTGGAGAACAAACAAACAAACAAAAAAAACAAAGTCAAGCAGCAGGGTGCTAATATCAGAAATCACAGCCAGGGCTCATCCACTCCTGCAACCACAGAGCCCTCCAGGTGCCCCAAATCCAGCCTCTCCACACCAGTACCACCCCCCATGCACAGTGGGGTGATGAAGGAAACCTCCAGTGTCTTTGGTGGTGAAACAGGTTCCACAGGCTGCTCCCTGTTGTGCAACAGGCTCCCAGAGTTCCCATCAGCACCAGGCACTCAATGGTGCCAGTTTGCTCCAAGGGAGAGGGCTGTGGGTAGGATGGCAGCAATATCTAGCAGCCCTCCCAGTGCTTGGCCACCTCCTCCACCAATGTGCCCCATAGAACAACACCTCCTCATCTTCCCTGTTGCACTACGCCTGGAGAAAGGCAACATGGGGATGTCCAATGGTGTAGAGGGGGGCTGTGCTCACAGCATGGCCCCTTCCTTGAAATCAGGTCGCCCAAAGATCACCCCCACAGTGTTACTTGAATGGGAAATGCATCCTGCAATAGGCCAGACCCTTAGAACACATCCACCCACAGCACGGGGCTTGGAAAAGCTCCCATCTGCTAGGGACAAGGCCAGCTGGAAATGCTGTATTTCACCATGTGAGTTGGGAAATGCTTTCACTGCAGCAGCAGCCCCATGCCTGGCAAGAGCCCTGCACCCCACAGGCGCACACAGCAGTGCCAACACCAAGTTCACCTGCGTCACAGAGGGCTGTTTGCCCTGCGGCCAGCCCTAGGGACAGAGAGCCCAGACCATCCCTGAACTGACACAAGTCACTAGTTCATCTTATCTTTGCATTAGCTTCTTAATGGGCTAATATTATAATAAAGTGTTTTATAGTGCATTTTAAATTCCCTGACTACAGATGCAATGGCACGATCCACTGTCCCCTGCTTACAGCCCCAGCAACACCCAATCTCACCCTGGTGCAAATTCAGGCATCCTGCACACACCAAGGTCGCAGCTCCAAGCTGGTGTCATGAAAACCGAGTGTGAATGGCACAGCACTGCTAGGCTCAAGGCCCTGGGGACAGTCGACACTCCTCAGCCATCAGCACAGGACACCAGAGCACAGAGACAGCAAAAGACAACTGCAGATGGAGTCAGCCTTAAGAACGCAGCGTATGAGCAGAGTCACCACTTCCCAGTGGGTGTGAGGGAGACCCTTGCATCAGCATGCTATGCACACAGCCCTCAGCAATGGGAGGCACAGCAAGATCTCAGAACTGTCAGCATGCTGCTGATGGCTGCGAGAAGATGGATGGTTCCTTCTGATCTCTGACGTCAACCTTAAGAAGATGGTGCCCTGTGGAGCAGCAAACAGGTGAATACTGAATACCCATTGCCAATGCTTGGGTTCAAATCTGAGCATCGCAGGGCAGTTTTGCAGTGCGGTGAACAGCAGACAGCATCCAGAAACACCACTCACTCCTTACTAGGAGAGGCAATGCTCTGGGCTTAGAACACAGGGGAAAGAGCCTGGTTCTGCAAGGAGTGAGCAGTAGCTCTCACAACCAGCCCTTGACTGTTCTCTTCCACAGGTGTAGCATTTCCTATGAAAAATACATCAGGAGATTACAAAAAAAGACAAAACAGAAGCTTTTGCTGCTGCTTTGCTCCTCTCCTGACCAAGAGGCTCCCTGCCTTAACCCACAGCCCTCTCTCTACCTCCTGCCCTCTCTCCCTATGCACCTACTGCTTCCAACAGCACTCACCGCTCATAGCAAGCCCCGCAACAGCAGCTGCCTCTGGCTATTCCAAAGCCAAGCACCGTGTAGACAGCATCCAGGAACAGAACAGAATGGAGAGCACCAAGGTGCTGTGGCAAGCAGAGTAGAGCAGCAACAGCTCTTCTGTGAAAAGGGGCAGACTCCAGGCTTCAAACCAGCTAAAAACTGAGCTGCACTTAGCTCTAGGCAAGCAAAGCCTTCCACCATAATCAAAGGCCTCCCAAGCAAGGCATTCACCTGTTCCATGGAGCTCAAGAGAGCCAGCCTCAAGCCGTGCAGTGCCAGAAAACCAAGAACAAAGAACACCAGGGCAGCCTAGAAGAGACAGCTCTGCAGCCAGACAACCAGATAATGTCCATCTCAGCCTTTAACCAAGTTTAAACAAGCCACAGCACTGTCCTGTAGTGATGTACAGGGCTGCCCTCGATCCCCTGGCAATGGTACTCTCAGCAGCTTGGTGTCAGGCAAGGCAACTGTTGCCCTAGCACCCAGCAGCCCCACGGACAAACAAGAGCTGCTTTACAAATAAATTTTTAACATCTTGTTTGCCTTTGGTGACAGTGAGAACTCTTGGCAGGAAGAGCCCTGCTGGCATCCTCCAAGGACACCAGGCCCATGCTGCCAAGCTCAAGGGGCTGCATGGCAGTGGCACAGTGCTGGCTCTGGCAGAAAGTACACATGGCTCAGGATAGCAGTAAGGTACCTAATGCTCAAGGACCACAGCCCCATAGCCTTCCACCCCCTTCAACTCCCCAGACAGCAAAGCTGTGACCACAGCACAGAGGTCTCTGACAAAACAGCAAACGCCTTTTGGTCAGCACAGAGCCTACAGCCTCACTGCAGGCCCCAGGAATAGGCAGTAGGAGTCGCAAACAGGGCACAGGGAGTTAACTGCGGCTCTTGCCCATTTCTGAGTTTTGTAACATAATTAGGTGCCACAGAGGCTGCTGGATGTATGCCCATTCACCAATTACACTGATTTGCTGCGGGCAAGGAGCACACTTGCATCCCAACGCGGCCGTTCCTCCACCACCCAACACGGCCCCACGACGGCTACTCCAGGCCCAGGCTCAGTCCCGGAGTCACAGTGCTTTCCCTCGGTACCGGGCCGCTCCCAGGGCTGAAGACGGGGAGTGGGCGGATGAACAAAGCCTCGGCCGGAGGAGGGAACGTTGGCTGGAACGCAGCAACTCGGGACGTGCCGGTCAGGTCAGGTCGGCGGGACTACGTTTCAAAGGCGAGCGCGGAGCTCTGCTCTGGAAACCGTCCTGCGAGTGGGGAGCGAACGAGCAACCACAAAGGAGATGAACGACCCTCCGCCCCGGGCTCCGCTCCGCACAGGCAGAAAAAAGCGCGGTGCCTGCCCGGCGCCCGCTGCGATCCCACAGACGCGGGCACAAAGGCGCGTCCCAAAGCGGGGACCCGGAGGCGCTGTCAGCGCGCGGCTGTCGAGCACCATTACCCGACGCGCCTCCGCACCCCCAAGCCCAGCTCCCGGGGCTGCCCCGCGGCCGCTCCCCACTCCCACGCTGACGACCGGCACGCCCTCAGCTTTGCACTCCGCCCTGCGGGCGCTTACCCGCCAGGATGGCCTTGCCGGGGTGCGTCAGCTTGGCCTTGCCGGCGGGTGCGGCTGCAGCAAGGCTGCGGGGCTGAACGGGAGCGAGCATGGCCACGGAACTCCGCGGCTGCTATGCCGCCCGCGGCCACCGCCGTATTTCAGGGCCGAACGGCGGAGCCGCGCCCACTGAGGGGCGGCCCCGGTGGCGTCACATCCTCACGCGGCGCTGTAGGGTGGGACTGGGGCAGGGGTTGGGTGTTCCGCTTCAGGAGACGGCAAGCAGCTTAGGGGCAGTCGTGGCAGCGGTGTGGCTATCTCACCCTGCTCTTAAAACTGTGGAAGAAGCGCCCGCCGGATGGTAGACGTCATCCTGCCAGGCAGCACTGAGTCACTGTGCTGGCGCTGCCTTTGCTGTGCAGAAGCAAAGCAACAGACTGCTGTCTTCCTAAAGCTCCCCCTGCAACTCCTTGCAACCATGCCAAGCTATAGAATGCCCCAGTCAGTGAGGTTTCCCCAGCAGTGCACTCTGTCTGGATGAAGGCAAATTTGGCCTTCGTAGGCCAAAGAGTACTTTAAAGTAGTTTTGCTCCTCCAGCGCTAATTCACCTCAAACAATTTAATGGCAAAGAAAAGAAGGCCCAAAGCAGTGATGACACACAAATGCCTACCGTACAGCTTTGAAGAGAAATCTAGACATTCTCAAGCTAAAAAGGGTCCTGGGAGAACACAGGCTTGTGGGATTCTTTCAGGTCACATTGCGTTGCTTCACTGGGAACCCATTATCTGCCACTCCAAATGCACCTGCACACACTGCACCATGCATGCTTGTGCTCCAATGCACAGTACTGGGCCCACAGCCCTTCAGAATGTAGAGGTGAAAGCTGGGTTTACAGAAGTGCTGTCTTCTCTTCCACCTGGGAAAGCAGGGAGTGCTGCAGGGAGATGAGGCAGGCTGCATCAGGGAATGCTGTGCAAGAAATTGCCCCAGGCCATGCACAGAGAACATTCCTGTTGAGACTTGCATTATGTTCATTTTGAGAAGCGATTTCTGCCTCAGCAAGGCTCCACGCACAGGTAGCCAAGTCAAGTCACTGAAAACTAACTCCCAGTGAGAGTGTTAGAGCAGCAGCTCCGTGGACAGACCACCTGCAGGAATGCCATTCAGGAAGCTGAAGTGCCTTTCTTCTGCCAGAAGTAAAAGCACAGGAACATGTCCTTGAACTGCAGAACACTCCCAGACACAGCCAGAGCCACACGTGGTTTCAGAACAGTTGGGGCACATCCACTAAAGTGGTCTCATGTTGATGGCCACAATACAACCTTAGCCTGCCTGGTTTGTGGGACTGCAGTGGGCAGACCTCTCTTGTATACATCTTCAGCACAGCCCACACTCACAGAGGAAGCAGCCAAACAGCCTGTGCATGAGATGCCTGCTCCTGTTGCACACACCCACCCAGCACACTGATCAGTTCTCCCAGAGGAAGCCACCATGTGTGGTAGCTAGAAAGACCTCTTTCAACATGAAGAATTACACCTAGGCTCCTTTGGTTTACAGGAAGGCTCTTGGCTCCAAACTCCAATACACCCGACTGTGGTTTCCATTGCCAAGTGTGCTACTAAGTTTCAAAACTGCCATCAGAGAGACCTTTGCACTCCAACAGTAGGAGTGCCCCACAGTCCAGCCCATAAGCGCTGACTCCCTACACAAGCACAGAGCTGGGGGCTGTACACCACCATGAGGCTCATGTTTACATCCATGCTGACTTCAACTCAGATATACTGATACAGCCACCCCTATCTCAAATCCAGCACAGGGAAAGATCAGCACATGAAATACACATTAAGGGCTGGGATGGGGATTGCGAGTTTTCAGACGCATAGCAACTGCTCAGTCCTCTGGCTGGTAGTGGTGGTATGGCAAAAATAAGACAAAACCTTTCACAGATGGAAAACAAACAGATATACATTCAGATTTATCAATTTTTGTACTTCCTCACTAGCTTTCTGTCACGTTATCACAACATTTGTGCATGCTTGTGTCTACACACACACCTACTGTTGTGATGCCACAATTATCTTCACAACAGACACCTGCCTCACAGATTCCCAAACCATCAAATCAACAAGGCTGGTGCACAGTCCCATCCTATTCGAGGAAATACTTCACCACATGCTTAATTCTCATGAGATTCACAAAGGTGCTTACTTAGCTAAACAGAGAAAGGATTATTAATATTTAATCATATACAGATTGCAAGCCACTTCAATCTGACTTGCAGGAAGCTGCCAGTGACAACTGTTAGCAGCAAGCCTGAAGGAAGATAGTGTTTTTAAGGAAGATAAGCAACCTCTGAAATACTAGAAGCAGCAAGAGGTGTGCTCTAAACCCCTACGACTTTCATGTAAGTGAAGTCTTGATCTAACTCATATAGTCAAAAGCATCTCAGAGGAACTACAGACAGGATACTAGGTCTTTATTTTACAGTTCTTGATCCAGGCATTTTCATGGAAAAAAAACACGTGGTAATCAGACCCCATTTCCTCTGCTATTGGCTGGCACTTGCTTCTGCTGACATAGAAGCAGAGAGGAGAATTGTTAAACAGATAGCCAGGTGCTATTACAGCCTCTACACCTTGTAGCGTTCCTTCCTCAGATCCCAACAATCCGAAATGAGGAGAGAACTACTGAAGATGAAAGCAACATTCATAGTTTTTGATTGCAGAAAGAATATTCTGGATTGTAGAAAGCCCATAAACAAAGACTACACTTGATCAGCTCCAACTTATCCCTTCCTTGACCACACTGACTCTCTCTCAAATTGTTTATTACTGGCATAATTTGCAAGCGCCCAACAGCACACCATGGTTTCAAAGACCAGAAATGACCAATAGTTTTCTATCATATATCCTCGAAGCAGAAAATGTCACCTTGCTGAATAAACAGCGCTATCATCAGAACTGTTACAACTCAAGCCACTATAAATTTTCTCATACATTATTAATCCATATCACTTGGAGTTTTATGTTACATTTACTAATGTTATTTCTTCTCAGATTTTCTCAGAGAGCAAACAATTTTCTTCAGCATATAAGATCTTACGCATGATAGACTTCAATGAGAATCAATCATATTGAACGTTTCTGAGTCAATAGTTCACCAGCTTTCAGGTGTGTGCAGCAGGAACCTCTGTGACTATGAGAGATGATACTCTTCCAAAACACCTTGCACAATTCCCAATTGAAAACACATGCAATTACCAAGACTAACACTCAAGAGCCCATTAGAAATCCTTGACTTCATTAAAACCACAGCAGACAGGGAAAAAACACCACTACCACCTCTCCTCTCCTTGACTCACCACACCATGCAGGAGAACACATAAACTGAATAAATAAATGTCTTCCTGCTATGTGTCAGAATTTAAGATTTACCTTCTGCTGACTGCATTTCAAATTCATGTGAACTTAATACACTTAAAAGCTGACAACATTCTCTATTTTAGCTTGAAAGAAAGCTGATGGTTGTTGTTACCTTCCTGAAAGTTCTAAAAGACTCCCGACTGAAAGACCTAGACTGAACCATATGCGTGCTAACAATTTTACAGCATTTTAATATTAAGACATGAATTAGGATCCATCCTTACCTTTGGAAATATGCCCACAGAAAATATGTAGTATAGAAAAACAAGAAAGCTATACTAGCAAAAAAACTCTTGGAAATCTTAATAGTTATTGAAGTATAAAATGTAAAACAATAAAAAAATTCAATTCCATTAAACTGGTCCACCTGCAGGTTGCTATGGAAGCTCACACTTGCTATGTGGAATTAACTCACTCTGCAAACCACAACCTAATTGCACACTGATGTTACAAAGCAACTCTTGCATTGTTAAAGCATTTTTCAGCTTTACCTTCCATAACATTTTATCACACATTCAAGATGACCCAATTTGACTTTGTGGGAACAAATGAGACTGAAGCACTCTTGCCGTACACTGTAAAAGAAAAGAAGAAATATATTCAGACTGGGAACAGTGACAAGCAAAACCATATAGAACATAAAGGATGAAGAAATATGGAAAGCAGTTCTACAGAAAAGAAATATGCTCTATCACGAAGGTTTATGCACACTTTCCAAACTGTTTGTTATGGAAAGCTGTTACGTACAGTGCTACTTGTTCAAAGGTTCGCCTCAATTTTTTTCTCACTGCAAATTAGATCCGCTGGCAATGCTGTTTTAATCACACTAACAGTTTTCCAACGGCTAAGTTTCAGCTGGCCAATTAAAACATCACAAACACAAGCAGAAACTTTAACCACGCAGAAGCATAAAAACCAGCTTTGCTTAAGTGTATCACATGTTCAAATTCAAAAGTTGATTTTTCTTGTCAGTTTTATAGTTGAAGGATCTGTAGAAAACTGTATGCTATGTGCTTTAGCAGAAGGTATTGTGACTTGACAAACTCTTGAGATCCCTTCCAACCCCTGCGATTCTGCAAATAGCAGCTCCCAGTTTTGTGAGTTGTTTCTCATTTCAAGCAACCTCACTAGAGGACCCACGTCAGGCTAAGTGCCAGCTTCCAGCACAGCAATCGCCTAAAAAAACCCAAACATTAAAAACTATTAAATCAAAGTTCAGTTACACACCTTACAGCCACTACCATCTTTCCTGTATCTCCTCCATAGTAAGTACTCATTTAAAGCCTTTATCTAACTAGATTTTTTTTAATGCAGTGAAACAACTTAAGAACATTTTCTTCTGCTACTCTAACATCTAATTGCATAGTTCCCTAAAAAGAGGGGTGGGAAATGAAAGTTTAGTAAAAGACCACAACCTAATTTAGACAATAAGAAATAGAACTTACCCCAATGATGTATTCCTCCTCAGTTTCCAGGGCTGGCTTATTTGGCTCAACAGAATAGCCAGCAGCAGCTACTAAAGAATTCTTCCTAGAGTAGCTCTTTGACATCCTTCTTTCCCTTTCCTTTTACTTGGTGTTTATACCAAAAGAATCCAGGAACACTTGAAAATGTGAGGGAACAAAGGATAGCTGTAAATGCCAGCTCAGAATGAGCAACTGAATACAGGTTGGAATTTTATGCCAAGATAAGCACAAGTCTTTACAGTTATTAGATGAGCGGTCTGTTTCCACCTAGCTCACATGACATTAAAGTGGCTGCAGTGCAATGCTTGTGAATTGTTTGTCATCTGACCCATAGCTGCCCAAAGTTCATCCTGGGAAAATCCCCATGTCTGAGAAATCACAAAAGCTCGCTTTCTTACAAGAAAACAAACAAACAAACTTAACTTGTGCTTGAAACACACTACATAGGTTCTTAAGCAAGTTATTATTTAGCAGTATCACAAGCCCAGAAGTCTCCACATACTGCACACTGCAGCAAGTTCTGCACAGTCAATTCTGCATGACAGTACTCACTTAATCTCAGCAAAGCCAGTGGAATTGGTGAGAAATTCAATTTTTAAAGGAGATTTGGTATAAATCATGAGTTTTTTGAAAAACTTGGATGACCACTACAACTTCATAAACTGGATTAATTCTTCCACTTATCCCACAAAATGGTGGGCAAGAATTTGTTTCACATTTTAGCTACAGCCACACGATTAGAGAATTTATAAAAGCTGTTGTATACACCAAGAGAGAGCTGACAGCCTTGCCCTTTTTGAGAACTCAGTCATTCCCATAATTAAATTTCTAGAGACTAAAGCAATTAAATATTCTGAGGCTAGCTCAATTCTCTACAAGTCATGAGCTGTTCTAGTATTTAATCTACCAGTTTACTGTATTCCAACTTGAGCTTGTAATTGTTACTGTAAAATTGTACTAAATTTTCAGTTTGAGGAGAAGGAAACTTCCACAGTCATTAACTCTATATTTGTCTTCAGTTCCAGCTACCTCACCCAAATTCCTGTTGACCCACAAGAAACTAACTACAGAGTATAAGCACTGTTTGTCTGGAAAACAGTGCGCTATCCAGCTAGCTCCTGCTAGGTCTAAGCCTGGATGGAGTGCAGATTTGCTTGAAATCATTAGCTGCTCATTACTTCAAGCTTAGCCATTGAGTGCTGATCAGCACAAAACCAAAGCATTACATCAGCACTTGCAGCACTCAGGTCTTCATTAGAAAGATAGAGACCACATCCCTTTACTTGCTATCACACAGTACAGCAAGCAAGGGAGACAATGTAATAGTTAGAACTGTGACAAAACATAGTCTACTGTTTCTGATTTTAAAACTTTGCAGGCTAGATGGGGCTTTGAGCAACCTGGTCTAGTGGGAGGTGCCCCTGCCTATAGCAGGGAGGTTGGAAATAGATGATCTTAAAGGCCCCTTCCAACCAAACCATTCTATGATTTTATGATTAATTATCCACTAGTTGGCATTTAAAGACGTTTTGCCCAATTCACATAGAATACAGTATGAAAGGTGTAGCTCCCCACTATGACTGCTATGTTAATGTGTTTCAGTGGAGAACACATAAAAGACTAACAGTAGTCTCCCCCCAGCACAAGACTGAGCTTATGATTTTCCAGTCCAATGAATTAAGTTACATAAGCACATGACTATCTCCTGCAGCATCACCTCTGCACATGATGAAGTATGCTGATGTGTCCAGTGAAGAGACCACTAGTCCCTTTTAAGTCACATGCTAAGCCCTCTGTGTTACCTGCTTTGGTACAAATTTCCCTTTTTCCTGCCTGGCATCCTTAGTTGTTGGATTAAGATACCTGGATGTGGCAGATTATTACTAATAACCAGATCCCACCCCCAAGATGTGAAGACTAGAACCACACAACAGATACTGCAGATTTACATTTATAGTTGGACTTTTATAATAATTAAGATTAGCACAAGATTCATAACCATAAATCATACATTGTTATCTGAAGCACATACAATTTTAATGATAAAGGTATTTGAAGAGTGGCACAAAGTAGTAATACAACCCCACTGGCATTCTCAAGAAAGAGGCAGGTGGTAGACACCACTGATGCTACTGCAGCACAGCAAAGTGAATCACTGCATCCTGTTGATTCAGATGGAACTGACTGCCCATCAGACAAGGTCAGAAGACGGTGTCAGGAAGCCGATGCCAGAACCAATTAAAGGTACAAATAAAAAGACAGGATCATGTCCCTCTCTACTGCCTCACTATTTTAGAAATATCCCCCCCCCTTCCTTTCCAGTTCTGATGCTGCACTCTTACACCTCTACAACTCCAGCAGGCTGCACACACTGTCACATTCACTTGCCACGCATAGATGAAGTTTCCTTTAGTACCATTAAATGTCAACAAGTAACATGGTCTCCTCTTGTTAAACAAAAAGGATCTGGGAAATATTTGCTCTCTGCTATAACAAGATTTATTTCCTTTATGTTTCAGATCTACTCCAGAAAATACAGAACAGACTCGAACAGCACTGAACCCCAATGGCATTGTTGTCAGAAAAGGACTTTCCCATTATTCCTCTAAACATTCAGAGCACAAATATTAGAAAGCCCATTTTCTTTTGCACATAAGACTGCAAACAAAATGGGATAGTCAGATGAAGGAGATGCTACACCAAATTGTTAACAACCCTACTACTTCAGCAGCTTCATCTAAAGCTTTTTAACAACTTAGTACCAGGCAATTTCCCAGCTATCTTTAATGGGCTTTGCAAAAGAAAGAAAAATATGCTCTCTTCTCCCTGGCCTCAAGCAGTTATTGCTATATGAGTTAGTGAAACAGTACCTGAACTCCAGACAAGTCTCACAATGTCACTAACAAAAGCTGCCTTTCAGAGGTTGAAATGTAATTGGACAATAATCAATAAATAACAGTAACAGGCATCCTGTTGTTGTCTCCTCACTGAGCAGGGCAGCTAGCACATTAAGACAACAGAAGGTCATCTGTGCCTTTAAGACCATTGTACACTTTTCTTGGATAAGTTAAAGAGGGAAGGGAAGAAAAAGAAGAGACAGTGAAGGTCTGTCAGAGAGCTAGTTACATATTGAAACCATAAACAGGTGGCTGGGTGAATCCTGGTGCTGTATATCCATACGGAAAGTTTGTCTGGGGAGGTACTGCACTGGGGCCTGCTGTTAACATCAACTGCTGGCCTGGAAAAGCATAAGGAAAAAAAAAAGTTAGTTTATGTACTCAAGGTTTCCTAATGTTAGGTGTACTATGGGACAAGATTATAAGGATTTTTAGCTAAAAATTGGCCACTGTACAAGTGCGCATTAGCAAGTTACACTATTACTCAACATGCACCACACAGAGTGGGCATTTAGGCCATCTGCTTTTGCTACCAGAAAACTGAAAGCAAGACAGGACCCGGATGAAAGGGGAATATCAACTACTTTTGAGAGCTTGATAAAGACAGTTTGTTGTGAAGAGACCATGCTGAAAGCCAAACTGATACTATTTAAACACCATGCTCAGTCAGGACTGAAAAGCAATTCAAGCAATTAGTTCAGTCTTGTTAGGTCTCAAACTAGAGAGTGCTGCAAAAGGGCTGAACACACCTCAACAGATTTGTCTTCAGAACTAAGAGCACAGGTGCCACATGCATATGTTAAATTTAAGTTAATGTTCATATCAGACAGTGAACCAGTCATGTTCTTCCCTCACCAGCCGCTTCTAGACGCTTGTTAGCGGAATGCTTCTTCAGAAGGCCTTCTAAAATAGCAGCACACTTGATGACAGCAACATTTTTTTGGCTGCTTTTTTCTCAAAATGAATTAAATAAAAAACCAGTCTGCCTTTCAACTTGGAAGAGCAGAAAGAAGACACATTCCTCTTTGACAGGAACAGTAGGAGGAATCAGCATGCTCTGTAAGTTATTTCTGCAGCTGGGCAAACCTTGGTATCCCCGCTCCCGTTACTGTACTGAAAGGCTATTCCTAAGCTAGTGTTCTGAGCCATGTAAGAGGAGTAGTTCTTCAGCTGCACTGCAAGAGTGAGATGTCCCTTCAGGCTGCACAGTTCTTCTAGCAGAGACGATCATTTTACTAGCTTCTGGAAACGAGCTTACTTCGGAGGTAAGTCACTTAAGTTACCTCCACAAAGAGACCACAGTGAGAAAAGGTTATCAATTAAAACCAAGTATTTCACATACCAAATACTATTGGAGTAGGTTCAGTTACTTGTTCCTCTTCTTTTCTTAGGTTTTCAGAAGCATCAAGATTATCCACCTACATTGAAGTGAACAGGAGATGTATAAAGGCCTTGTCTAGAAACTGTACCATTGCACAAGCCTTTTCATGCCTGGTACCTTAGCTATCAAGAAATCCTTTCATTATTAATCCAGATTGGAGACTGTGGCTGGGAACATATGAACGTGCAGACTGAGTCTGCACATTTGTAAACTTGCCCTCCCTGTTTACTTTAGAGGTTTACTGCAATTGCTGTCACAGGTAGAAAAAACACCATTACCTTTGAAAGTGCATGGTTTTCAGGAGCCCTGTTCTCATCACTGTCAACTCCGTGACCCAGAAACCAAACCATCAGATTGTAGTTCCAAAGAGCATCTCAAATAGGCCTAATCTACAGTTACCTATTAACCCCGAAGCCCTCTCCCTTTCAAAAGATATGTGCAAATATTCCAGATCCATTAAGATCTTATCTACAACTACAAATTTGGGTTACAGAGTACTGCTTTAACAGTATTAATGTTCACATAGACTCCTCTTGGAGAGAACTCTAGAGACATCACAGAATGTGTTCTGGAAGTGTCAGCTTCTATGTAGAACCCGGTGTTGTGAAAAATAAAGCTGTCTGTGACAAACTCATTTGCCAGTGTTACAGTAATGCAGGAACTCTCAACACAGCTTTAAACTAGGAACAGAGTCAAAGGGTGGGCAGAAAAAGCAACAGTACCTTCCTTCTTTCAGGTTTAAAAAGTTACATATTCCATAGGCAAACCACTGAGAATGAAGGCTGCAAAGCCATAAAAATCACACAAGTCCATATCCAGATGCAGGCAGTACTAACATCCTGGAAAATATTTCAGTTAGCTCAATGCCTTTTTTTTTTTCTCCTCCAACTGCTTCTCAGCCTCCCTTCCCACTACAGTAATCACATCCAGTTTGACAAGTACTGCAAAAGGGGTTTCTACTATACTTCAAAGATGTTATCTAGTTCTTAACAGTTCCCTGATTTTTTTGAAGTTTGCTCCTCAATTACCTAAGCAGCCATAGGCCTTTAACTCATTAAACTTGTCTCAGTTTCAGCTGGGACAGAATTGTTTTCTTTCTAGTAAGTATCTAGTATGACACTATGCTTTGGTTCTAGGAGAAAACAGTGTTGATAACACACTGATGTTTACAGTTGACCGCTAATCAGCATTGTTTAGAGCCAAGGCCATTTTCAGTGAAAAGCCAGAGGAGCTTGAAGGGAACAGAGTTAGGACAGCTGACTTAAACCAGCCAAAGGAACATTCCACTCCATATAACAAAGAGTTTTGAAGGAGTTGGGAGTTCATCTGGCACTTTTCTGCTGCCCAAGGGGATAGCTGGAAACTGGTCAGGGGGTGGTGAGCAATTATTTTTGCATCACTTGATATATACATATACACACACACATACATATACTCTGTTGTATAATAAAGTATACAGTAGTAAAATAAAAACTATTTTCCCTATCTTAGTAAATAGTTTTAACCCACAAATTCTACTTCATTGCTGGCTTTTTTTTTTTTTAATTTTCTTCTTTGTCCCACTGAGAGGGGTGGGAAGCAAACAAATGACTGCAGTGCTCAGCCAGCAGCAGGGTTAAACCACAACAAACTTACAGCTGTCAACCTAACAGCTTTTCAGAATGACACTAAATATTAAGTTTTATGAATACTATCCCTATTACTATGGGTTGAAGTAACTTAAAAGCTACCATTTTCAAATGAGGTGTATTACTGTACTTCGGACCACTAATTCCCACTCTCCTAGATTAGCCTCTACTCTTTACATCCCTGAAAGCTTTAAGGAGCTTGAAACAAAAGTTCAGTTACTCCCTCTGCTGGAAAAAAAAAAAACCTGCAAGCACGCTGAGAGCAGATAGCTTGAAGAAGGGACAAAAGCAGCAGCCCTCCAGCAGAGGCTAAACATCTTTCCAGTTTGCTGCCTGAAAGTGATGTTTTTCAAAAGATTTCCAAATGAATGTTATCATATTCTGTGTGCCTAATTCCTTCTGGGGCATATGCTAGTCTACGCTTTCACATCTCTTTCGCATCAAGCCAAAGGTAAGTTCTGGAAGACATACACACCCTGCTGATTAAACTAATGATTTCCTTTGTACTTTTAAAGTTAGTCACATAATAAAATTTTAGACGTACCACACTCAATACCCATTCTCTAATGCCATGACTGTAGTTAATTCAGACTAAATTAGTTCCAATGGGAAAACCATTACCACCATGCAGATTCTCCTTCTGACATCCAGTGTTTAGTAAGCGACCACTTGTAAATCCAACCAGCATTTAAAAACCACGATGTTAACCTAAATCTTATATAGAAGAATACAAGTGGATTTCTGTGGCAAGTTTTCCCTCAGTAGAATATGAGGATGAGGAGTCTCAGTAGAATATGAGGATGAGGAGTCTCAGTAGAATATGAGGATGAGGAGTCTCAGTAGAATATGAGGATGAGGAGTCTCAGTAGAATATGAGGATGAGGAGTCTCAGTAGAATATGAGGATGAGGAGTCTCAGTAGAATATGAGGATGAGGAGTCTCAGTAGAATATGAGGATGAGGAGTCTCAGTAGAATATGAGGATGAGGAGTCTCAGTAGAATATGAGGATGAGGAGTCTCAGTAGAATATGAGGATGAGGAGTCTCAGTAGAATATGAGGATGAGGAGTCTCAGATCTGTGCAAGACTTTTACTGATGCTACTAGTCAAGCTCACAATGCCTGGAAATCTAAACTCTAGTAATTTATATTTTAACAAGCAATTTGCACTTTAGAACACATTGTGTTATGTGGCAACTGCTTTCACCTTATGAACATCATCTTCCCTACTATGAAGTATTTATTATATAGTAATCAGGAGCCCCAGCAGTCAAGTCCTCAATCACCTGCTTTTATTTCCCATTAAAAAAAAAAAAAAGAGCAGAGACTGGTTGGATTTTCAAGTTGTTTGCGAACATTCATCCTTGTAGCATTAGAAAGCTAACAGAAAATGAGTTAGAGCTAAAGGACACTGCTCTTCTGGCAGAAGATACAGCTGGACTCCTGTAAAAGCATCCTAGGATACTGAGGGACACGAATGCAAAGAGTAAGAAATCAGAATATCACCTTATAGAACAGCCCATCAACCTGCAAGAAAATTCAGAGGGGTATTCTTAACATGACTAATTAGAACCAACCTCAAGCAATCACTTCTAGATTACTGATTTCAACAAAATTCTTCATTGAGATGATCTAAGCAACCCTACAGTCTTCTAAGGAAGAATCTTAGTTTAATATGCTAGAGCTGTTTAATTCAAGCATTTCAGGATTGTACATGATCAGATTCTCTCCTTTCTCAATTCACTACTAACTACTGGTATCAATAATGTACAGTCAGATTATACACCTGAAATTCTGTTTTCAGTGAAAATTCACTTTCAGCACTCTGCTGTTATAGCTGGTGTATAAACTGTTAGTTACACAGAAGCCATGCTTTCTGTAACAAGAAAACTGAGTACTTTCACAGTGACACCATGTAAAAAATGATACCAGTTCTCCCCAGCAAATCCTTAGTTTCATCAACTACAGAGGTACACCACTAAGAAGTATACCATTGCTTATGTCCCCTGTTGAAAGCAGAAGTTAACCACATCTCTTTCAAGTCCCAAGCTGCCTATTTAGAAGTCTAGCTATCTAGTCTGAAGTGACTAAGAGAAATACCCAGAGGACTTAGTGTAAGGAATAATAAAACTCCAAGTACGTGCAAAAAAATTTTACTTGGTTTGCGTAACACTAATTGTACAGCAAACCAAATGTTCCAGTGTCTTAGCCTATGCAATACTCACTTTGGTGAGGTACTCTCTCATCACTTGGATGAAATAAGGCATTGCGAAGTTCATGATATTATGCCTCCATGCTAATTCAAGGACTACATCCGGGTGCAGCAAGTCATAACACGTGAAAAGGCAGGCCACAAAACACTCCTGCTTGCCTTCTTCCAGGAACCACTGAAGAAGCTTTTCTGCTAGTTCTACATCCTTGGACTCTGCAGCATACTGCATAGCATCCTGCAGGAAAGGACAATAGTTAAGCTTGACCCCTGCCTGTCATCTTGCTCTCCAAATTATGAGCATACTACTGCTAGCTAGATGACTGGGGTATTTTGCAAAACATGAAGTTAGTCTTTCATATCACCACACATGCTGTGTAGGAGCTAAGTTAAGGTATACGTGCTCACTTAAGTTCTCTTATTTTGATTGAAAACTCCACAGATGCCACTGGTAGTTACTGAGAGATCTGAGTAAAGGATAACATTATCAGATTAGATTTAAGATACAAATTTGAAATTGCAAGCTATTCTGCTTTAAGATTCTTTCCTTTTTAAGCGAAGGGCTAAGATCTATTAGAACAAACTAAAGATCTGAAAAGAACAGAATTCATTCAATTTCCAGGAAATCTATGCTTCATAGATCAGACTCGACAGTCAGGAAGAAAGGTTGCATTAACTCACCTTATACAGGTGGTCTTTCTTGCATAGCTCCACACTCTGCTTCCAGCGGTTGTTACCCTTATACAAGTATGCTGCAATACGCCTGAATTCAATTAGCTCATGCTTTTCCAGACGCTGAGCCAATGTTATGTTATCAAAGTTGTCATAGGCATCAATGGAAGCTCTCAGACCCTGTTTGAAAGAGAACTGTTACCCATGCTTCCAGATGGTAGTAGGTGACCACTACAGAAGAAAAGCATCCAAGCAGAGCTCACAAGCGTTTAGGTCCTGCCAGCTGGATGTTGATGCTATGGCTGGCTACCATGGCTTGTTTGCCATACACATTTCAGGCTTTTGTCTTAAAGGTTGTATCTAAGGTAACTGATATCTGCTTCATTTTCAGGTTACCACACTGTGAATCAAGCCCCTCCCATGCCCCAAAGGGTCTGGATTCTACAATCCCACTACTGTTGCACTTCTGCTCAAGGGAACAGTGCTTTGTCATCAGCTTGAAAACAATCTTGTCAAAAACAAGATGCACATCTCAGGAGTAATCTTTTGTGAGGCTTACCTGGTAGTCCTCCTCCTCCGTTAAAAGGTTGTTTAGAGCTTCATTAATTCCTTTATTATTATGGTTCTGCACTGAACGCAAATAAGGCTTTACTAGAAGCAGCTGATTAACCTGGAATTGAGATTTTCAAAACAGGATTAAGTGTACTTGTTTCCCACTCATTATTACAAGAGCTTGAGCTTACTTGCAGGATTTTTCTGAACTGCCAGTATGTCATTTTGAGTTGCTAAAAGTAAAATGAAATGGCCTCTTAGGCCTCTTCTAGTGCTTCCCATATCAAACTAGGATTGGACTGCTTTTCAGTCCCTTATGCTGAAGGTAAAGCCACCTTATGGACACCAACTCAGAGGAGACTCAGAGGAGACCTTATTGCACTCTACCACTTCCTGAAGGGAGGTTGTGGTGAGGAGGGGGTGGGCCTCTTCTCCCTGATAAATAATGACAGGACGAGAGGGAATGGCCACAAGTTGCACCGGGGAAGATTTAGATTAGACCTGAGGAAACATTTTTTCTCTGAAAGAGTGGTCAGGCACTGGAATGGCCTGCCTAGGGAGGTGGGTGAGGCACCGTCCCTAGCGCTGTTCAAGAAGCGTTTAGATGAGGTGCTAAGGGATTTGATTTAGTAGTTGGGTAGGGATAGTGATAGGAGGATGGTTGGACTAGATGATCTTGTAGGTCCTTTCCAACCTTATGAACCTATGAACCTATAAACTCTTTCTTCCCCAGACAGAAGTTGGGCTTCCTGTTTATCCAGTAACTCTCAAACTAACCTTTGTGAAAAAATTGACCGTCCTGGTGTGATCCAGTCGTGGAGATAATACAAGCAGAAGATCATTGATCAGCAGAGGTTTGTAATCTAAGTAGAACTGCAAGGCTTTGTAATATAGCTCCACATTCGCCACCTGTATGGGTTACACACTAGTTAGCACTTCAAATGCAAGTAAATCTACATGCTTAGTTTGGATCACTTAACTCAGCACAAAGTTTATTTGATTCTTAAATAAAAGAGGAAGTTTCCTTCTACAGGCCAGAAGCTTTACGTTTGCATTCAGAATTCTTGCTTGACACAAGAAGCACTTGTGAAATCATCTGCTTCCAGTTGGTAAAGTCCACAACCGACCAGGAGCAGTCCAAACCAACACAAACTCATCCACTATTATGAGATCCTGGTATCAGCAGCCAAATAGACTTAGGGTTAATGTGACTATGTGTTGAACTCCTAAAGGCTGTAGTCTTAACATTTGGGTTTTTTTGCCTCAAAACTTGTAAGACTGGTAAGAACAAGTATGCAGTCTGGAATCTCATCTAAACTATTCATCATCCCACTATTCTACACTACATTCAAAGGACTGACCGGCCCACTGCTCCTACTGGAACAGCTGAAAAGATTTGCAAAGATCTTTAAGAACTGTTGCACCCTCAAAGACAGTAATCAGGTTAAAGAAATTAAGGAGGTTACGCCTCCTGCTTCTGATCTCTGATCCTGAACAGTCCCTGAAAAGATTGCCCTATTGTGGGGTAAATAACTCCCAAGGATGGTACTTCACAAAGAAATAGTATAGATGATAGTATATTTTGAGTAGTTCTATATAGATGGGATACAAATAATACAAAAGAGAAGATGGCTCACCTTCAGGATGTCAAGGCTCACAGGGGACTCCACGTGGGAGGGATCTCCAAGAAGAGATCCTTCCCTGGTGGTAGTCAGCCCTTAAATGGGGTTTGGGAGAGGTGGAGCCAGGCTCCACCCCTTCCAACCATACAGGTATATCACCTTCACCAGTGCCCCCATGGCTGACTTGGTGCTCACCTCAGGTGACCAATCAGTGGTTCAAGGCTGTGATTCAGCAGTTCCCATACACCCTATCCAATACTACTCAACTGGATGTGAGGCACAACAAAAATTGAAGGATACAAGCTTTGATTAATTCATCTTTATAAAAAAAAAATGTATAGTCTCAGCTGAAATCAGAAAACTTACCTTGGCAATTATGTCCTTAAACTGTCCTTCTTTCCAGGCATCAGTAGGATGATTCATCATAGTAATTATTGCATTGTCATACTCTTCATACTTGTCATAGAGGAATACAAGTTCTGCCCAGAGATGAGCCTGTTCTGCAGCTCTAAGCACCTGATAAAAGAAGATAACAGTCAGTCTGATTCACTGACATCTTCCTAGCTTTGCTTCCAATGTAGCTGCTGAATACCTTTGGAATATTAACTCTAGACCAGAAGAGCTCCAGATGTTCCCTCATTTTCTGAGGCTTGAATTTGGAATATAAGATGGCAAGTTCAGTAAACATTCCCATGTGAGCACGCTCTAGGCCCAAAGCAGCTTCCAGAAGGGCAATCAGTTCTTCAAAGTAGCCACGATCCTGAGTATTAGGAAAATAAGGATTAATTGCAAATTCATGGCCAACTACCACTTAAAGGTTATTTCAACTATCTTTTCTCCCCAAATTATTTTTCTAAGACACTATTCCAATGAGGCTACAGAATCATAAAAGATGGGAAACTGAAAGCTATCATTCTTACATACTCTTTTTAAAAAATTGCACACAACTATTGGGAAATGGAAAAATGTTTTCAGTACACTCCTGCAGTCACTAAAGATCAGTCTCACAGGGTGAGAAGTTTTAGCTGTGACTACTTTATTAGCAGATATAAGTAATCTGTATAATATTCTAGGGCATTAATAGTGATCTAACCTGATAGTAACTAATCAGCTCTTCAAGTTCATCAGCATGGATGACTATGTGCAAGCCACATATTTGTGCCAAGCGGAATTCTGTTCCATCCACACAGGCAAAACATAACTGCAATGAGAGGAGGCAAATGGTGAGTTCACAGCAGAATACAACGCTTATTTCAACTCCCCATATCAAAGAACAAAGTTAACTAACAAAGCTTTAACTAATCTGGGGCTTACTACAGTTCAAAACAGGTATTACCATAATGATTTAAATGACTGAAGGAACTGGGGCTGTTTAGTCTGGGTAAGAGGAGGCTGAGAGGAGACCTTACTGCTTTCTTCAGAGACCTGAAAGGTGACTGTAGCAAGAGCGGAGTTGGTCTCTTCTCACTGGTGACAGGATAAGGGGAAACAGTCTCAAGTTGCACCAGCGAGGTTTAGGTTGGGTATCAGGAAATCTCTGAATGTGTTTAAAATCCCTTCCAATGTGGTGCTCAGGGACATGATTCAGCAGTGGGTTGATAGTGTTAGGGTAGTATGCTTAGGTTGGTGAGTGACCTTGAAAGTCCTTTCCAACCTGAGCAATTCTATGATTCTATGACTGTATGACTGTTCTAGAATTAAAATCTCTGCCATTCATTTTCTAAAATCTAGCTTTCTAATTCTGGGGAGGTGACAGCTAATAGATACCGACATACTCTGTCGCCAGAAACAGTTAGCAAGCCACTACCAGAGATCACTGTAGATGTGCATTAATCAACTGTCCTTTAATTCCTGCATTACTGTCAGAGCAAAGGAGTCCAATTATGCTCAAAAGCAATACTAGAACACAGTTTATAGACAAAAAGCAGAAGTTTTAAGTTACCTCCTTCCAAGTCCTTGTGCTGTTGGCTTTGCGGCCACTGTCCACTGCTGCCTGATACTCTCCAAGGTGCACCAAGGTAGATGCCAAGCGAGCAAAGTTAGATACACTGTTATAAAGTAGTTTTGCTGCTTCATACATACTCTCTTCATAACAACGATCACCAACCTGGATTAGAAGTCCAAGGTAAGCAAGGCTAACAACAAGACTCAAGTCAGTTAAGCAGCTAGTCAGACGTGGGAACAGTGATCAAGGCATACCTGCTGTATATGGGCATTATTAGGGCCGCTAATAAATTCCTCCAGTTCTGAGAGACGATTAGTTTTCGCAAAGGCAAAAATAAGTTCTGTTTCTACATAAGACTCCCTAGCCTTCTTCCTGGCCATCTGCAAGAACTTGACTAGGTCCTCCCAGTTATCTAGAAGAAAGAAGAAATATTTAATATCCTCTATTTCGTTATTCTGTATTTCTCCCCTTGCCCATGCTAAGTAAGTTTTCACTAGTATACTCTGTGATATTAAACCACTGGAGACAAGGTATATCCCTCTTAACACCAAGCCACTTTCATGCAGCTATCAATTTTGCCACATACAGCTAAATCAATACACTACACTTGGTTGTAATTAGGCCATAATTGTCCAAATGATCTCTACATAAAGGTCTCTCCTTGATGTAGCAATACAGATAAGCTTGTAAACAGAAATCTCACTAATCCATTCCTGATCCAATTTACTCTGAAACAGAATTTGCACATCTCAAGAATTCTTACTGCTCAAGGTGAAATAACTGAATTCATATGCAAGCATCCTTAAGTTTGAGGATGATTTGGCTTACCATTTCTATTAGCTGCTTGAACAACTTCCATGTAGGCAGATGGGTCATCTGCCTTTATATAGGAGTCAATAGCTTCTTTTACCAAGTCTTTCTGCAGCTGTGCTCTGGCTAGCTGACTCCATACTGCTGGCTCATTACATCTCTCTGCAAATTCATAAGCACGGTCTAAATTGCCAATGTGCTCAATCAGCACCTGTTTGAAGTTGAAAGTTAAAAGAAAAATAAAAAAAATTAAAGCCTTAAATTGTCCTTCAAGTATACACATGTTCTAAGTAAGCAATGTGAAGTTATTTCTATCTAGCAAAGTAGAAGCAGCAAGAATAAAACTCCTGCTGTTACCGTTTCTCTTCTGCCTTGAAATCAGTAAGGTGGCCTAACAGTATTCAATCTTCCTACCCCCTTCAGGTATAAGGTTCAGAGGTAGCCACTCAGAATCAAACACAGCACACACACAAGCATGTGTTCACACCTCACCTGAATTGCTGAAGTATTAACATCAAATTTTCTGAATATAGCAAAGGCTTCTTCATAGAGTTCATTACTGATGGCAATGTTCGCAATATCTGGGGCATCATAGTTATCCAGTCGATTAATGTATTCCATTACACGAGAGCGGTCAGCCTTAATGGCAGTCAGGATCAGCAGATTCTGGAGATTCCTTTTGTTAACAAAAGGGACAGGCAGGGCAAATCAACACCTGGTTAAGTGACACGTACTGTACATGTAACTTAACACCTACATACATTGTACATGCAACAAAAGCTACATACAGCTACTTGCTGTTGATAGCAACAACCTTTCATCCCTAGATTGACGAGTATTGATACTTGCCACGCAAAAGAAATGGCTTGCCAGCGTTGCTGTTTTCTCTCAGCACAACACTGCAAATTGAACAGCATGAACTAGCTCTGTAATTAAAACACAGTGCCTCAAATTCTGCTTCTTCACCTGACAATTCACATTCAGGAGCGTTTAGGTCTTAGAACCAAGAAACCCACGAGTAACTTGGATTACTTCACAACCTAACCAGACATACTAAATGGGCTAAATTTGGGGGAAAAATGCTCTCTTCTTACCTGTGTTCACTGAATACAGAATTATCCAAGACAATTTTTTCCAGTAATTCAATTAATTCATTTGGCAGGTCTGCAGTCATGAAAGCTTTCACCGTGACAGAAACCTCCTCTGGATCCTGCGTCTCTGATAAAGCTGTTTGGACAACCTGGATTGGAAGGTGGGAGAGTATAAGTCTTTCCCAAATGAGATACTTAACCAACTCATTTCAGTGAGCAACAAATCAAAGTTTCAGAACTGTCATCCTCAGCAAGAAACAGCTACTTCTGAAGTGGATGTGGCTATCGAAACCCCACTCTCATAGTGCATAGGGAGCAAATGTACTAGAGGTGTATCACTCCACAGGACACAGCAATATCTTACAAAGTTTTCTGACCATGAAGTTCTGAGCTAATACTTGCCACTCAAACTCTCAAACTTCTGTACAATTGAAATGAGGCCTCAGAGGCTACTTTAATGTTCTGTAGTGGGTACAAGTTATTCTTATACTGACAAAGCCTAGCCTTTGCAATGTACCTGGTCAATAAGCTGTCGCCTGAATGGGTTGTTTTCTTCAAGAACATTTGCCCAGAGCTCAGGATCCTTCCTGCGTACTAGATAGCGAGCCTCGCTCTTAAACAGTGAGTTCTCATTGCATACCTGAAGGAGAAGATGCAAACATTAGAATTAATATTGAGGGTAAGTACCACAAAACAGACTTAACTAGCTATGAGTCAGACATTCTAAAGGACTGACTAGAACTAGTTGCTGACCAATGCTAATGCCACAAAGTTCTTACCCAACCTTTGATCTGGAAGGCTCATGGAGAAGGTCTCCAGAAGAATTCCTATAGCTTCTCTTGGTTTTGCCCGACACACAAATACTGTGACAGTGGCTTCACAGTAACTATTTGCTTCTGTATGAAGTGAAGACCTGCAGAAGCCTGAAGAACTTTAAAATTTAAACCCAGAAAGGGAGTCACTTACTTGGGCAGTGTTAGTAGTGAATTGAGGAATGGCACTTGTGTTTAAAGCCAGGAACAGGTTACATATTAGGTGTCATTAGTTTTACCCTAGAAATGTTCAGCTTGGTTTGCCTTGTTAAAATGCGAAGGGTAAAGAATAAATGTGAGATCTCCTACAGAAGTGCAACAAGTAGTTATGAATTATGATCCTATTAGTGACACTAGTTTATACTTCCAACTGGAAGAGTAGAAACCTGAAGGCCTATTCTCTTTCCTCTACCAACAGGCCATATTCTGTTAGTACCAGAATTAGCTCTTTAAATCTCAAGTACTTGGTGCGAGAAAATGAGTAGTAGCATGCTTATTTTTCAATATACATTTATGTATGTACGGCCTAGCTGCAGGAGTTGAGCCCTTTTCCCGTAAAGAGCAATGTTTCAAGTATAGTTCTTACAGAAGGAAGAGTTATCATCCATATTCAGTAAGTTAAAATTTATCCTAGCAATATCTCCTATCAAAACAATTCAGAGCCACCTTTGTAGACTGAAGTAAGAAACAAGCTGAATATAGCCAGCTACACATTTCAGACTTACAGTGACAGAGAAGGTATTCCTTCAAAAATTTTTGCTTCCAACTGGGAAGTTCTCTCTTTTCAGAGAAAGGGTAGATAATACCATCATTCTAACTGCCATGATTCAAGTCCTGCCAGGGAATAACATTTACTTCCTTTTTTAAACAAGGTAAAAACAAGCTAGTTCTTACCCCTATACAACTGATAATCTTTGCATGTACTATTATAGAAGTGCAGACAGGAGAATGTTTTCTTTCACAGCAGTCAGAACGACTGCAGTCCAACATTAAGCTCTATTGTTCAGTATGAGACACTACATGTTTGGAGAACCATACAAATTTCACTTGCCCCTCAACTTCTAAAGGAGGTTCAAGGAATCAATAAGCTTTAGATAGGAGAGGAATGCTATCTGAACTAGTCCTTGCAGTTCACCTGTCAACATTCATTTTTCCTCATTTCTAATTGTGTATCAGATCAGCTCTCTGAGGGTCAATTGCAGCAAGGGAAAACTACATTCCCCTTTCTTGTTTCAAACTGTCTTCTTCATCCTGTAGGGTTAAATTAGGCAGCAACTTGACTCTTCTGTTCATCAAGCGCTCAAGGCTCAAAACAAACCAACAAAAAAAACCACTCAAGTTAACAAAGATGTTTGACAGTTGTCTACTTATCAGCTATGCCCAGTAAGCTCAATTGAAGTTTGAGCAGCCGTGAAAGATATGAATGGTTCCTTAAATCTGCAGTTACATAATTTTAGTTGGTACACAGAGCATTACAGTTCCTTATTATGATAAATATTACTGTCTCCATGTAGGATTTGAGGTAGACACGATTCTTATGAGTGAGACTGCAAGACAGGATTCTGCAAATGGTAGACAAATAGCTAACGAGGCTCCCACTTCAGGCAGCAAGTACATTCTTCAACATGTTTATAAATGCAGTTTTGCAAACCTTTATGAGTTCCAGATCACACTGGCCCCTCTCATATGCAACGCAGGCCAGATGAGGGTCTCTCTTTTCACAGTATTTTCCAACTACACGACTGTCATAGTACGGATTCTCACGAAGGAACCGCTCTGGATTATTATTACTGTCAATGTAGATTTTGGCCAAGGCATTATGAGTTGCAGGTTCTTCACAGCCTTCGTGAATCCTTGATTCAAGCCATGGCAACAGCAACTTGAGCCTTTGAAGAAGCAAATATTTTAGGTTTGTAAGTTGGACTAAGAAAGTCTGACAGGTACCAACTAATATCTGGCCAAAGCTGACCTTTAGTTAAACATAAAAGAAGCCTGCAGATGCCACTAAGCATTGTCATCTTTCTTTTCAACTTCTGTTCTATTGAGTGCCGCTTAACAATTAAAACCATTTTCTTTCATTTTACATGCAACTACAAACTAATTACACAAGGTGCTCTGTGCCAAAAATAACACTGTGAAAACAGTTTTATCTAGATTTACTCCAAAGACACATCTCATGGATGGCTGTACAAAAAATTTAGAGTTCAAATGCCGTATTACTCATCACGCGGTGCTGTTGGGCATTCTTATATCACTCACAACCAAGAGACTTGCTATCAAATCTAAGCCATTTCTCTATAACGACACAAAAAACAATACTAATACTGTATCATTCAAAAAAGCTACATCCAACTTGTGTGCATATCAGGGGTCAGGAAAGCCTGCTAACGGTGTTCACAGGTGTATTTTCATTACCTATTTCGTTTTTCCACTTCAGCCACCAGCTCATCTGTTGAGAACTGGCCTCTGACCACCATGATCAAATTCTTAATGACATCTTCAGAACAATCCACATCAAGAAGTCCTCCAACTACTGCTGGTATGCGGCTGGGGTTCACCTAGAATAAGCCACCACTATTAAAATTAGTTATTAGCACTATTAGTCACTCATCCCCTTCCACATAAAGTTCTAGTTGAAAGTTTGAATTATGTTTTAAAAGCAGTGAATTTTAAGTTACTAATGCATTTTTACAAGAATTCTAGGAAAAATTCTGCTTGTAGGTTTGTTATAGACAAGAGTTCAGTGAAAAGCAGCTGCATAAGAACCGTGGGCATGAAATACATAGCCAGATCTGCTTTAATTTTGGGCTTGTTTAGCTTGGAGAAGAGAAGGCACTGGGGGGACCTCTCTGCATCCTTTCAGTACCTGCAGGGAGCTTACAAGCAGGAGGGGGACAGACTTCTTATGCAGCCTGATAGTGATAGGACAAAGAGGAATAGCTTTAAACTAAAACAGGGGAGACTTAGGTTAGATGTTAGGAAGGCATTTTTTACTCGGGGGCTGTTGAGGCACTGGAACAAGTTGCCTCCCAGTGAGTCTGTGAATGTCCCATTTCCAGAGGCATTCAAGGCCATGTTGGATGGGAACCTGGACAGTCTGATCCAGTGGGCAGCAACTTTGCCAATGGCAGAGGGGTTGGAACTAGGTGATCTTTAAGGTCTCTTCCAACCTAAGCCATTCTTTGATTCCATGACTAATCAACTAAAAGGTTAAATTTCTTAGAAGGGAGGAAAGGGCAAGAGCTTAAGAGTATATTCTCCTTACCTTCTGTACATAGATCTCTATATACTTCTGCAGGCTATTGCGATATAAGTAGAGCACCAGGTCATGAACAAAGTCAAAACGATCACAGACAATGATCAGAGGAAGCTGGTCTGTAAGCTTTGCCTCCTATTTTGTGTGAAAAAAATGTGAGAAAGCATTCACTGTTTGTTCAAGAATTTTCAAAGCAGCATAGCATTACTGAGTTGTTCCAGCACTAGAAGTCACAAAACATTCAAATTCAAGACTGCTCTGCAGATCATTAACTTCAAAAGCAAGTTAATCACAATGAATATAATTCAGTCAGTCCAGAAATTGAGGTTTAAATTTAAGCTCTTCAATATGTCAGGTATTAGGCCTTCATCCCTAACTTCAACAGGACTGTGTTCACATAGCCATTCAGAAGACCGTTACTGGCCCAAGAACTTCATGCAAAAATAAAATGACATTAAAATCCCACTTTACCAGTCACAAAGTATGCAAAGCGTTATGATAGCTGATTCTAGATTTACTAAGCTTTGTCTAATCAATGTCCTTGCTAAATTTGCAGCTGAATACTTCAGTATATTATTTCCTCTGCCAACACTAATTCACCCACTGTTAGGTGAAAATAGCTTGTATCAAACTCATGAGTATTATACAGGTTAATCTTACAGGAATGGTGAGCTGTTTTTTTTTCCAGAGAGAGCCCAGAAGGAGCTACCGTATGCCTGGAAAAGGACTGGATTCCTATTCTGGTATCACAGTAGACTATTTATGGCCACATCAGCTAAAACTTGAGTGGGTATTCCTCTCTTTTCAGAAGGTCTAAGTTCTGCTTTGCAGAGACGGATTTGTTGGACAGAGAATTTACCTTCAGAAAATTCTTCACCCGTTCTGGGTTATAGCAGTTACTTTCACGGCAGATTCTTTCTACTTCCTTTATCTGACCAGTCTTGCAAGCTGCCTGGATATACTTGAAGTGAACATCTGGATCCTGGCTGAAGTTTACAATGGAACCCAAGAAATAGAACAGTCCTAAAAGAGTCACATTTTTAATACAATTAGAAGGACAAGTGAAGTAATGCAGACTTATGAACTTCATCTTACAACTTAATACAGCACTGCTGAGAGTAGTTTTAATTTAACTACAAGAAAACCAGCTTGTGGGGATTTTTTTCTTCCTTTCTAGTTTTGCCTTTCTCTCTGAGAGATAGTTAAAAAAAAATTCTAGAACAAAGTTATCCCTAGAGCTATGCACTGTGATGACCGCAGCACTTGAATAAATGCATTCTAAGATCCAGCCAAGTGACAGCACCTTTCCCATAAAAGCTGGGGTCCTTAATATCTGCTTCCAAAGAGGCTCTTCCTTTTAATACTGTACCTTCATAGCTTTTGAAAGATTCAAAAAGCTCCACAAGAGACTGAGTACCAAGCTGCTCATGGTACTTAGAAGCAACCTGCACACAGAGTTGTAGGTTTTGCCTAATGTTGGCTGACAGCATAGCACGCAAGCATTCTACAGAGTCTTCAACAGAGAGAGAGCCAAAGAAATTCACAAGCCACTGCAAAAACAAAGAAGCTTTACTCAGTAAGTTATAGAAGATTCAGTCAATTTTTAAAGATGTGACAATTAGCCAGAGTTTCTACCTAAACTGCTGTAGGTAAGCCTTTCACGTGGTAAGACCAAAGATTTGAAATTAAACAGACTAACAAACTCATCTTTACAACTAAAGCAAAAATGCAGCTTGGAAGATTTGAAACACCCACCCAGAAAACTGAGGGCAAACTTAAGACTGAGTTCTAACAATTAACTGGATAAAATGTTCTCAAGTCACAGTTATATGTGCTGCATAGGTGCCTACAGAACATCTTAAACCTGTTGCAGGAATTTTAGCAGCTACTGAAGTGTTAAGCAGTGATCACTTCACCTACAGAAGCTCAGGCTTTCACTTGCACAGACTTACCTCAGGATTCAATAGATGAGTATGAACAACAGCACGCTTAATATCATAGAGATCAGTGTAGTGTTCCAAAGCTCGCTGGAGCAAGCCTGCCTTTTCACATAACTGGGCAATATGAGCACGATCATAGTGTGTAAACATTTGGTTTCCAAGGATGGCATCTGCAACCTAGGAGATTACATTTCACGTGCAGACTGTTAGTCAACCACAACAGCTCAGACTAAAAGTTGTTGAAAAGCAGTGACTCGCTTGTAGTCTTCCATGTTGCTGAACTATATATAGATAACAGTATCAGACATCAGATTGTAAGAACTTCAGATGCAGAAAACTGGTACAAGCCTTCCGATTTTTCTCCTTCAGTTTTTGGAAGAACTAGATAAAGTGTCTTACCTGCGGGGCATGAATCAAATTCATTTCCAGCAGACGAGTCTGAAGGTGGCCTTCTGCTGGGCGGTTATTTTTCAAAGCATCTAACAGAAAGGATGTGCATTGCTGAATAAGACTGTTCTCCATGAACACATCCACAATCTGTTGAGAATCATCAAGTTAGAAAAGGGAGTCATACATACACGTGCATGTTTATCTATACACACTAATAGCCTCGCTAGAAAGGCAGCTCAACCCAGCACTTAATATGCTGTATTTACATTTTTATTGTAAGATAATAATTGATGACAAAAGTTTCACACTTTCTCTAGAACTTGAAGTGTGCATTACTTTGACTATTATGGCAGATTTTGCCACCCACTATTTAGTTTTAACACAGCAAGCAAAGCCTATCCCTTCTCTTCTGATAGGATAGTTTCTGCAGGAAAAGCTAATCCTTTTTTCTGAATAGCTTCACTTGTTTAAGAATGGAAGTAGCTGTCCGACCATTTAATCACAAGTGGCCTCTGCGAGGCAGCGCTCCTTTTTGGTTTATTTGCTCATCTTCTTATAAATCTTCTGCTATGGGAAGAATTCACATACGCTCTATTAGAGTCAGCAGAAGGAGCTTTCTAAACCAACAGTAACATTTGTCACTGCTTAAACTAAGACTGTGGCAGATTCAGGATCAAGAGTACTGTAACAATCCAGAGAGCCTGCACAAAAACTTTAGAGAATACTTGTCTCTAATAGTACACAAATTTGACTAGTTTAGTCACTTTTCTAACCAAGCCAACTAAAGATCTTAACTGGCCTTACCAGTTCCCAAAATGGTACTATACTATTACCTCTTTCTACAAAGAGACCAGTGCTCTTGTTGTAGGCATCACCTGGTTAATGTTAGCCAGTGGCTCCTCATCCTGTACCAGCATCTGAGAGAACTGCAGGCCCTGCTCAGGACTGACTCTCATCACACTTCTCAGCAAGAAGATCCAGTCTGGGGTATAGCCAACCTAGAGATTTCAGAAACAGTCATGCACATCTGAGAAGCTTTAAATATTTTAAGCCTTCAAAATCTGTAGCATAAGTGCTACGAGCCACACTGAAACTTGTCACACCCATTCTCCATCTTCCAGGAACTCTCAAACAAAAGTGCTGTTTGTATGTTGACACAAATTCAGTATTTGGTTATTTAGTAACTGAACTTACTCTAGGGCAATTTTCTTGTTGGCTAAGAAAATTACTAAAACAAATCAAGAGTCACATGGCATTACCATACACAGTCCTACATTTTTAAGTGCACATCACACAAATTACTTAGTAATTCTGTCAAAAAATAAAAATAACCCTCCCTTACCAATTTAAAGAAGTCATTTTTTATTATAAGCCTGAGCCAGTTCATAATCTGATAGTATACGTAATTCTGAATATTCTGATTTCAACTTTCATAGACTGTATCATTAGACTTCAGTCACATACCATAGATCTTGCTGTTTCTTGATCTTTGCTACTTATCACATTTTTGAGTAAGAGAAATCAAACTTCTCACGGAAGATACATTCAGAATGTACATGATAAACATAAGATAGAGTCTAGCAGCTTGTGATGAACAACTTTACCTTTTTAGCATACAGCACTATTTTCTGGAATTGACCAGTTTCAGCAAAGCACTGAATCACTTTGTTGGGCACGTTAGCACGAAGATAGACACTGAGCGCAAGTGTTGGGTCAGCTGTCTTCACCAAGTCTCCCAGCTCCTCTGAACACTCCAGCTGAAGACAAGTGGTATTTTGTCAAGCACAAATATTCAGATATGTAGTATGAACAAAAGAATTGTTCACACTCAACTGCTACAAGGCAACAGAATTAAGTTAGCGTCAAGATCGAGCCTACCTTGTCTTCCTTCAGCCATTTCTCCAGAAGCTGCTTGCGGCCTTGCTGCAGAACAGGACGGCAGAGCTCTAGAGACTCAAACTTGTTCAGCTGTCCCTGGTCAAGCAATATTCCAAAGTATTGGAGCAGGGGAGAGGCCTGCCCTGGTTGTGCTGGTACACTCTGGAACTTCCTGATTGTATCACTAGTCCGTAGAATTCCCTTTAGAGGCACAAGATATAGAGAAGTAACATTGCATTTGAGAAAGATGAGTAGTGTTAGATAAACAAAAAAACCAAAGCAGGTGTTAAGTTCAGCTATAAACAGAAGAATTCATTCTTAATCTTTCAGGGTAGAGATCTTGGTCAAACCTAAGCCAATGATCTTCTAGCAAGAAGTCAGCGCCCACAGCAAGTCAAGTCTGTGTTGGAAAAGATGACAGATGCTCCTTGATGGTATACAGGAGAATTTATTAGAACAACGAATTGAACTACAGACAAGTTAGTAATGAAGCATTTCAGCTCTTGAATGTCAAGTGCTGAAGTGCAAGTGACCTAAGCAAGTCAACTATGCTAAAGCAATCCAGATGGCTTCTAATCTTTACCCTTAGAATAACTCACCTTTGGTGCAGATGCAGCTACTTTAGCAGCATCTGCATAGCTTCCTTGAGCAAACAGTGTGTTAAACTTTCTGGCAAATAATTCCTCTGCACCAGCTAGATTACTACGTATAGCCATACGCAGACCCAAGTCAGGATTCTGGAGAACATTTGTAGCATAGTTCACAATGTTGTCTTCCTCAACACATACAGAAAGCACCTGGAAATGATAAAAGGCATATCTTAACTACTGTCCCTTCCACAACTATTGTATATAAAACAGGCTGAATAGATATTCAGTTGTTATCAGTGAAGCAGCAGATTATCCAAAATCAAAACAAGTCAATTTCTCCCTCTCAAGCAGTCTGTGCTAGGAGAGGTTAAGAACTGGATAAAAGTCAAGTAGTTACTTGATCTCTTCCACGATGTTTGTTGCATCAAGTCATTCATTAGGTTTACTTACATTCCATCTCTGGATTAGTTACCTGTCCTTTTTTGTTGACACCAATAATGCCTGAGGTAGGTTCGTGAGAAGCTGTGACAAAAATAGTGTCAGCACTAATACGGTTCATGTAGATGCAAACTCCAGACTCCAAGTCATACATGTGAATATATCCATACTTTGTGATCAGGTAAATAACACCATGCTTAATTCCAATCTGTCAAAAGATAATCTTTTACTAGTATAGACTAAGACTGCAACAGTTAAGAGAGCTACCTTTAGCCTAGTCACAAGACAGTACATGTTAGGACATGCGTTTGCACTAACAATAGGAACAAACAGCTTCAGGCTTCCTCATTACAAACTCAAACAGCTCTGCTGGCCATTCAGAGCCATAGCTCCACTTAACACAGGCTGAAGGAAAATTAAGATTCATCTGCAACAAAGGAGATACTATTCTAATGAGTCAGAATGAGGGATATAGTTTGGGCATAATTAGTATTCAGGTCAGATATGACAGTACAAGTTTATTTCCAGAAATCCTGTGTGATAGTCCCACTCTTTTTCAGCAAGGACCTAGCAAAGCACCAGCAGAACTTAAATCAGGCTCATCTACTGAGGACTACAGTTCCACTGTCAAGTCACAAAGCCAAGGAGGCTTTCAAGCCAAGACAGTATTTAGACAGAAGAATTTTTACTCTGGACAAGTCCTCAAAGCATTGCACACTCCAAGATTCTTTGTTTTTCATATGCTAAGTGAAGTTTGGTCTGTTCAAGTAACCAGTTGTGTTCTTTCCCTAAAAAACTTCCCATTAATATCCTAAGGTACCTTTTTCTGTGTTACTGCTACAGAAGTAGACTAATATAGGGCTCTTCACTCCATTTGTCCTATGACATTTACTGTAGATGAAATGCCACTTCCACCATCAGTTACATCAAGCACTGTAACACTCATATCTAAAACCCTGATCATTAATAGAGAGTCCATTAATAGAGAGTCCAATAGCCTGAAAAAAGCAGTATTATCTGCTATCAACAAGTGTTATCAGATCAGACAAGAACTCAAGAGTACTGCTATTTTGGCAGACTGCTTCCAATATTTGATATCTAGTTACTTTTGAACTGCTGTTATTAAGACAGTGCAAAAACTTGTCAAACTTCTTAGCTGTTCAAAAAGAGGTTTGATCGATGTCACAGACATTCTGCTGCAAGGCAAATGACTTTTTGTGGCATTCTGTCTTTTTTTAAAAGCATAACCGAAGTTCACATATTCAGACAAATACAACCTATATATTTGTGTAAGTTACTGTTTTAATGTCTAATATACTTCCCATAAATCCATTAACACCACTTCCAAAGTTAGGAAGAATAACAGCAAAGGAATTGTAGAAAACTTTTTTTTTTAATTACAGACATCAGCTACTTGACAGGCTATTAAGCTGATTTTCTTTTCTGTCAAACATTTACCTGCATTGCCACAGGAAAGTCTGTCTGTGCCTCAGGTGGGAAAAACACATCAACAGCTTTCTTAACAAATGGCTGATTTCCAGTAGCTGGTTGACCCACTTCAATTACGTGAAGCTAAGAAGAAAAAGAGTATTTGACACAAGACCACCGGCAAGTCTGGTCACATGAAATAAGTATCAGTCTTCAGATAAGCTCATGAAGTCACCTGCCACACTTGCTTGCTATCTGTCCAATCCTGAAGAAATACGTTGGAGAATTGTGTTCCAGATTTTTATGAGAGGAAAAAGAATAAGTTCCCCAGAAGCTGATGATGCAAACACCAGAAAAAGCTAAAGAATTTGTTTTCTATGAAAGCACACTGTATATTTCTATTTCAGGACTTGTTCCAGATGTTTTGAGTGAGACTTGCCAATTTATCAACTCGTACAATGGAAGAACAGAAAGAATGAAAAATTTGTAATGAGACCTCAGCCCTTTACAGACTGCTAACAGATGCTGTAGGATATTCAGCTGTTGTTGAGTCTCACTACCAGCCAGACACAAACCTACCCACACTGCTAAGGTTTACCTAGTCTCTTCTATGCTAGATTCTAGACTTAAAAGTTCTACTAGTAATGAGTTCTGCCATACCAGAACAAGAAAACAGTTGCAAACTTTACCTTGCCTCCTGCAGGACTCCTCACAGCAAAACAAAAGAGAGTGGAAGGTTTGGCATTTCCCTCTATTTTGAATTCTGCAAAAGCTGCTGCGTGGCCCTCTATAGGTTGGGAGACTTTTCTATCGACAGAGTACAGCTGCATTGCTCCAACCACACGATTTTGCTAGGGGAAGAAGAAAAAAAGCCAGCTTTTAGAGATAACATTTCAAATATTTATAGAATAAGACCTTAGGGACAGTTAGCTAAGAAGAGACAACTGCCTCTTATCCCCTCCCTCCGATGTTTTAATCACATTAAAGGACAGGTTATTCTTTCAAGAAAAGTATCTTTGAAGCTTTGATCTACAGAAACTAAAGTCAAGAAGTTATAGCAGCTATTAAAAGTATAGGAAAGTGGAACAAGGCTCTCCTGACCATTTTCATTCTGTGATTCTGTAATTCACAAGATGATAATTCCATGTAACTTACCTGTGCTGAAATTCCTATCAACAACAGCCATTTTTGATGTTCATCAGTTCTGTAATTGATGATTTGGCAGCCTGCAAGACTAGCGTGCCTGTCAAACATCTTTTGGGGCTGAGATTCTCCCTCCATGCTCCAGTGGTAGACTGCTGTCTCTGTCACCAATGCAACCGTATTCACAGATATCCATTTCCAGAAGATCACCTCCTCTGCCATGGTGTGAGCTTTCATTTTACTTTTCATCTCAATGTTAAAGATCTGAAGTGTTTTCCCAGCTGGTATGACAAAACCCAAGAAACATCATTGATCAGTTACTGTAAAAGCTATCCTGTAGTCTGCCTACTTCCAATTCTGTTTAACCCACTATTCTGGTGATCTTAAGAGACAGGGTTAGTGCCACATCACACCTGAGTGTCCTTTGATACTTGACTAGTACCAAAACAGAAACCTTTCCCAACTCCTAACTTCCTCCAGCCCTGAAGCAAAATATGTCTTTATGGACACTTACATGGCGTTCCAACCAACAACTGACAAGCAAAGACATTCTGACTATAATGTGTGGTAACAAAAAGTTCTATCTAAGCACACTACTTGACTAAATTCTGGTTTATGTAGCAGTACTGGGATATCAAATTATAGCTGTCCAGTTGATATAATTCAGTACAATTGAAAAAATTGGGTGCCCCCAAAAAACTGGCAATAGGTAAACAGTTGGACTGGATAATCTCTTTTCCAACCTTGGTGATTCCATGATTCTGTGATACTGGAAAGTCTTGATAGGTGAAAGTTGCTTGCAAGAGACAATAACCCCAAGCTAATATTTATCTGATTACTTTGTAAGGGTCTAGAATAACACACACAGTAAACGGATCATAATACTTCAACACAGTGCCAAGAGACAAAGCAAGACTTCAGAGTTCCTACATGCAGCATTTATGGTCTCTAGATTAACAGCAAGCAGATTAATATGATCAGCTACCTTTTCTTAGACCAAGAGTAGCCTTCTTCTGACCATGCAGCAACCTCTGCACGTGCAGTTACTGTATGATATGCATGCAAGAAGCCCAGGACTAACACCAGCTGGGAATTTGTCCAGTAGTAGACTAGTGCTATCAAAAGCTCTGATTCAGCATAATGTCTGGCATTCAGAAGGCAGGTAAGTAGTTCTGGAAGAGCACTAGCTCACCAACTAAACAAGAACACCAGTACGTGCATACAGAAACTGCTCCTTGTCTTCCTGAAAATGAAGCAAGACGATTCTAGTTTTAAGAATATGGAAAGAACCAATAAGCTACCAAGTGAGCTAGAAACTCATGCTTGTCTATTTTCAAGAACAGCTGTTCTATTATGGTTGGAAATTAAAGGTTTCATAGGTTGATTAGAGCCAACAGTGATCAAAAGGTCCCCAGCAATATTATTTATTAACTTTGGCAACATAGATTCAAGCTTCAGAGCTCTAAACCGTAATTCAACTACAGCAATTCAGTTACTTGGATTAAAAGAGAGCAGAATCTGCCCTAAAATCACAAACAGAAAGGACAAGTGACTGAGTCTTCTGTGAACTTGACTGCTCCAGGCCAAAACCTTGAGACAAAGAGCCAGACTTGCATGGGTTTTCCTGATCAAGACACCAGGCTGATTGGTATATTTAAGACAATTCTCTGCAAGTGTAGTCAAGAGTTTTTTGACTGTTGTTCCATTTGTTTTTATAAACACTGGCACAAGAACTTACATTTCATTTCTTCAGAATATGAAGTTTCCCTGTTCCATAAAGAATGCCTTGAGTAGTGCATTCTCCACTTGCAACAACTGGAGACTTCTTTCAGCACAGAGCAAAGCAAGAGAATCTTGGAATACGGACAATGCATGAAGCTTCATAACTCCAGGAGAATTCCACATGCAATCCAAAAATGAAATTTTGCATACTCTCAGTTTAACTTAAGAACCATTTCATTTCTTGTTTGAGTGGGATTGTATGTTTATTGCTTAGTAATCCTTGGATTATGAGCAGCTCCCAGTCACAGCACACTCAGTCACAATATGCAATAGTTTTAACTACAGATGCCTCAGTCAATCAGCAGGGAAAGTCTGTTGCAATGGGCTAACTTCAACCACGTTTTCAGTGCTGTTTACTGTAATTCTGCCAGTTATCTCAGACAATAGCACGTGGGTTAGGTGGCTCTATTAATTCTCTTTTCTCCTTAAATCTTTGTTTATTAGAATTGATTTAAGAAAAGCTCTACGTTTGTAATACCTGACAATGCAATTTTGCAAGTCAGTGTGACATCATACAAGCAAATTAGTCTGTTCAGAGAACAAGTTTATTCACTTTGCATGGATAGAGCAACGCTTCAATAAGTCTAACACTGGCAAGAGTAAAATGATATTCTTACACTCTGATGATAATCCATTCAGATAGCATTAGTACCTTAATTTTAAAAACAGATGATACTGCTCCCTTTTAAGAGCCAGATGAAGTTCTGCTACTGTAGATAAGGTGCTTTCCCTATCAGTAAGGTTTGTTAAAAGGGGTCCAAGGTTAAGGATAGTGAAATCAAACAAATCTGAAATAAATCTGTTCATTGTTACCTTTAAGCACATTCCAGGTAAGGCAGTCCTTCGCAAGATGTAAAAGCATTTCAACTGAACCACAATTACAGCTCAAGTCAAATGCTAACACATCAGTTCTCACTTAACATCGGTGCAAGTCTGATATCATAGACAGCAAGTTACACATTTTGTGCCAGTTCTGAGGGACACTATTTCTTACACAGCCTAAGCAAATTCATCACAAATTTTCGCACTGGATACCACAATTAGGCAAAAACGAATAGCTCACAGGACATGCTATAGAGGTCTCTCATAAAAGTACTGCAACCTGTTTTTGTCTATCAACTGTACTTTCATTATATATACACACATACACACACAGAGAACACTCTTTCACTTGGTACAGCCAACAGTCAAAGTAGACAAATGGTTAGCAAAAAGCCAACAGAACACTTCCACTATAATACCAGTTAAGGATTAAGATTCTCTATATGGCTATGAAGCAAACTGCCAAATGGTAATCTCAAAATTCAGTACTTTTTATGACATTAGACCATTCTGTAGCACTAAACATGAAATGACAAAGCACACTCACCACCTGTTTACATAAGATGCAGGAAGAAAAATACAGTCAGTAACAAACAGTTATTGAGACTAAGTACTAGAAATTAATCATTTAAGAAAAGAAGCATCTGTAGGTTCTCAAGGTTATCAAACTAAAATTCATGCATTCAGACTTTTGTATGCTGTCTCATGTTGTTACTTGCCAGCCTTATAACAATTCGTTGGTATCTAGTAAGCACTTTCAAGAAAGGGTCAGTACAGAGCAGAGGGTGAGAGTGGCTTTAGCCTTCCTCCCACTCATCCCTACAAGTGTTCATTATTCTCTGAACACTCACTATAAAGGAAAGCACACTAAACATTGACCTCAGTGAAAACAGGAGGCAGCAGTGCCAAGCCCAAGCATCTCTCACCTAGGCAAACCATCCAAAGACTACTGAAATATTCACAACCAAAATATAGTATGCAAGTTCAGGCGGGACATCATTTTACTATACTTTCTTTGTATAAAATTTACACAGCTCTTATGCTTAAGAGCACACATAAGCAGTAATGAAGCTTAACAGTAGGTTTCATATTACAAGAATCAAGGGTTACTCACCTTTTAGTGCAATTACTTTAGAGGCTGGATTCATGATGGCACTTTCAGCAGAAATCGGACGTCTGATGGGTGTTGTTGGATCACTCATGTCAATTATTACTACTTGTGCCTGCTCTCCCACTTTCTCCCTGATGCAAATGAACTTGTCCGATTCCATTGTTAGGGTGCTGAATCCAATGTTTGCTGGGTTAATGCCCAAATTCTGGAGCTAGAAAGAGGGAACACCACTTACTATCCTTATCATGAAGATATATCTGTCTAACTTAAGCCTCTACATTTAGATTTCCCACTGGTATCTCATCTGATCCCTTGTTTCAGTTGCTTGCATCATATGTAGATACATCAGACTTATTCCCTTCTCCCTCTAGATGGAATTGATATTGCAGTATTCTCATGACTTCTAAGGGAGCATCAATGGTTTGATTACCACAGTCAAATGGAGACTGTTGCACTGATCTGAATACATTCAGAAACTGGTAACTAACAAGTTACTATCACTTATTTTCACAGGTTCTATGTCAGCTTCTCCACTCAAACAGATACTGTAACAAGTACTCCAAGGTTGAGTTCCTTCCCAAGGAATGGCCTCAAGACACCAGAATTACCCAAATGCAACATCTATAGCATTTATAGGACAATTGGAGAAGCAGTCTTAAATCCTTTATCCTCCCTCCCAACCTTCAACTCCACATAATCTCTTTAGGAAAAGGAAAGCTGAGGGAGGAATAGATAGATTAAAAACATATGTCACTCCAGGGTCTTTTCTTTGTTGCAGAGACCTCACCACATCTATCTCGGCAAAACAAGAACACCACGTTCCAGCTTCGTAGTACTGCCGAGACTATAAAACAGGATGTATGCTATCTCTTATTTTCATCTGGAGACAAACTGCACTATATTAGCAATGCCTTTTTTACATCTGTCTTCAGAAGACAGACCAGTTATCCTCAGGGTACTCTACCCTGACCTGGGAGTCCTGGATGGGGAGTAGGTTTTTTTGCCTCAAATTCTATCATAACTTCCAGTTTTAAATGTCAAAACATCTAGCAAAAGTTTCAGAAACTAACTATATATGGTGCATCACTACTGCTGCCATCTTATTAGGCTAGTCAGTAAACTTCTTAAGGCAAAAATGTTAGTACTTCCTAAAGGATGGTCATGTAAATACTGCTTCAGTGAATAAAAAAAGCTTCCTATTTTAGCTATTTGAAAGCACTGAAGATTTACTTCCATCAACGCAACAGTAGGCATTCTTGTCAGAGGGCATGTGCTCCATGAAAGTAGTTCAACAAGCATGTTCCTTATGAGCACACATAAGACAGGAAGAGATACCCTTTACAACCATAAAAAGAAAAGAAAGGAATGTTTAGCCAGCTCTGTCTCTTCACTATCAGGCTGAATGACCCAGATAACACATATCTAATATTACTACAGGCTGGATTAGATCACTGCCTACCAAACACATTTTAAAAATTTTAAGATACTGATAACTCTTGTAATGATAAAAGTTACCCAGAGATAAATTATTTAAATTCCACAGTAAGGATGAAATGGACTATTCATCTAAAATATTGTAATTTTCTCCTACTCCAGTTTACTGATGCCTTTACATGAGAATTTTACTCATGGGCTTTCTCATTCAACTCTCTTTCTGCAGAAAAGCAGTGATCCAGACTGAGACAGCACGGACCAACTCAGACACTGATACAAAGTCTTCAAACTAAAGCCCCTTCTCCAGTGGTAAAGACTAACCTACTGTCCGTACAGTACGATATGCAAATACTTGAGGCATACCATCTAACTGAAGGATCTAATGCTGGAGGTCACATAACTTGGTGAATTTAAAATCTCTCCAGGATTCAGAAAATACCCTACTTCAGCTTAGTGCCACACAGCTGTAATGGAAATGCTTTTCAGAGGTTTCAATCTCATTACAAAAGAGTAAGGCTTGGACAGAGGCTTTAGGTATCTAAACATTAAACACTACCTACTAACAGCTTTGTAAGAACATACCATTTAAAGCATAATGCAAACTAAGAACACAGTAGTAGTTTCTCAGAGTACTTTATTTAGTTTGTGCGACTACATAAAGTTAAAACAATACACCCAACAAGGAACTGCATACAGCTGTTGGACATCCTGTCCCCACTGACAGCTCTCCAGCTGTTCGCATCTTGACAGGCAAGGGACACCAAGGAAGTACACAACAGCTAAAACATGCAAGATCACAGGGTTTAGTTACAGCTGCAATTACTCTTTTGTCTTAAAAATAATAAAATAAAAATAATAAAAAAGTTACTCCCTATACAAACCTGTTCCCATACGACAGTGATGACAATCAGATCACCTAAGGGTCATCAAAGAGTCCCCCTACCACACACAGGGCACTTTATAATCCATTGAGCAAATATCATCTCTTCAACACTAAACCACTGAATCATCCTTATATTTAGCTCTTACCTTCTGAATACAAGTCCAAGAAGTCATTTACAGCTGAAAACATCCTGAATGCTTTTATACTCACATGCATATCCAAAACAAGCTTCAGAAATCCTTTACAGCTCAATCACGCCTACTGCACAGCAGGCTAATTCTTAAGAGAACATCTCAGATTGTTTCAAAGAAGAAAGTGGCTTTGCGCATGAAGGGATAGAAGTCTGTATCACTAGACTAGACTTCAGCTTCTCCAAAGAGAACCAAAATGCATAGAACTTACTCATAAAGGAAACAAAACATGCACACAAGCTTTTCAGTTGTTTGTGCTTAAGAGTTTGTATTAGACACTGCAGAAAGCAGAAACCTCTCTACAGATGAATGTGCCTCTCCACCTATAGAACAAAGAGCTAAGAAACCCAAGACTTCTTATAACTGCTGCTTTCTCTACAGGGCTAGCTGGGAATTTTACTAGTGAGAGCTGAAAAAAGATCAGAAGGTGATGAAATTCAGCTTTTAAGAACAAGCCTATGACTAAGTAGAGGAAAGTTCAATTTTATATCGAGAACATTTTGCTCTCTGAATTCCAGTAATGTCACTGCCAGCCTGTGTAGCAGCATATTTGGTCCTTTATGGCATTCCCATTGTAAACTGCAATCCAGTAAATAATTTGTAATTCACTGCTCTAACAGAACCACTGGAATTAAGGATCCAATTACATCTTCATAGCTTAAATAGTACATCCCAACAGTTCATCACCATACCAGGGCTGCAGTAGTCTGTACTTCTGCTACAGCTGATGAGCTATTAGAAGTAAAGTCCTCGGCTTATTGCCAACCCTTGCTGAAGTGCTTAAATTAACTATGGTATCCCCTGAGGGAAGGATAAGTAAAATGCAAATTCCCCATAAAACAGTTCACAGCTGAAAACAATAGCTTGGTTGCATTATGTGGACCTAAACAGTAAGACTTTTGGGAGTACTAAGCTGATGAATACCTCTATCTCTTACAGTAGCTACTGTCTTTCAGCTTATAAACTCGTATCAGGGTTGAAGATGAAAACTGCAACAACTTCCAATTTCACGTGCACTGTGACTAGCACCCATTCCTCCTGCACAGCCTTGGAGGTACACTTCAGTTAGAAGAATGGTCAACATAGAACAAGCTGCACAAGGAATGTAAGCAGTCTATCTAATACTTCTTCAATTTTATGTGAACCAAGGTCACTGTTTCTTTTCACAACTGTTTATCCAGCTAGAGTGTGAGAGAGTTCAGTACTTAGCACTACAACTTCTTTAGCTTCCCTGAAGACCACTTTCTGCATACTTCATTTCTCCTTTTAGCAGAGCATAGGGAAGACTTAGCATAAGTGAAATAACACACCATCAGCACCAGGTTGAATTTGAAAGTGAGTAATTAGAGTTAACAGCTATTCTAGCTACTTACAGACATATTAATTAAAATAGCTACAGATAAACAGTACAGTTTGAATTAAGATGCAGAAAGACTTAATAACTACTGTGTATCAGTGAACATATATAAGAAACGCTCTTTTTTATTTAACATCATAAAGCAGTGTAGTAGATCTGTTTCAAATATGACAATTTAACTGTAGCCAAGCCTATTCCTTGGAAGAAATCTTGGGAGGGAAGAAAAAAAATAAAAAAGATTAAGCTAGATCATAATGAAGTATTATGATCAGGAGTGAAGGCCCAATATTGTCATAAGAAATCTCCATAAAGGCCAATAACAAGGAGCTAACTCCAGATGTGTTATCATCTAGAATAGAGACATATAATGGTAAGTTAGAGTTGATAAAACCATTGTTCAGATATTCACCCAGAACAAACACTACCAGCTCCCACAGCTCTTGTGATCTCCCTCCCCATTTCTCCTGACATGTAAGACAGATGCTGAAGTAACACTGAGGAGGCAGATGCATTCCTGTCCCAGGTACTAATCTCAGTTCCCCACAGTATGGAACACTGCTTTGGAGCCACTGCTCTCATTGTGAAAGGGGTGTTGGGGGGGGCAGGGACGAGTGAATCCACAGAATAATCTAGCTCCACATACCAGTGGCGTCATCCCTGTGGAGTCTACCTCCAGCACAGCCTTAGTCCTCCCAGTAAGATCAAATCATTTAGGAGCAAAAGCAGGTGGTGGGCAAAAAATAGCATGTGACTTCAGTAGGGCCCACTAAGGGCACTAGGGGCTACTAGCCCCCCACTCAAACCAGAAGTGCTCTAATACTCACACTAGCAGTGTTGCAAGACAGAACTAGCCCTCAGAAACAGTAATTTAATATGCAAAGCAGGACACTGCACCTATAACATTGTGTGACATTCTCTCATCATCACTGCACAGCTAAACACAACCAGCAGGATCAATGATATCTGCTAGCTTTAAGTTGTGAGAACCACATGCTTCTTCCTAAGGTGAGTGTGACATTAAAAATGCCCTAATCCTCACCTTCTTACTCAGACAGCTGCCTTACAGCTACCACGAATTAATTGCATTAACGTAATCACTGCAATTCTGCAGACAGAGATAAGGTTAAGGGGGAAGAAGGAGTAACTCTTCACTATATTAAACTCTCAACTCCGAAGAGGAGGAAGGCACATGCTTCCACCAGCACAGAGCAGATATTTCTGGAACCCGTTGCTTTATCATTTTTCCCAACTTTGGTCTCCTCCAAGAACGACCAAGGTAGTTTTCACAGTCACCCAAAAACCTTCCCCATAAAGGAGCTGGAGCGGGCAATGGCTATTTCCTGCACTGCAAGGCCTGCAGCAACACCAAGACCCCCGAAGGATGGGTCCACAGTTCATATTTTCAAAGGGAAGACTGATTTAACAGAAGGAGGCTGTGCGGACACAGCAGGATGACTTGCCAACTCCACTTCCTGTTCCCTCATTCATCTAGCAAATTCCTTTAATTCTTTAATTCCTGCCTTACGCTGCACGCTTGCAGGCTGCCGTTCTCCCACTCCATTTCCCATCCTCCCTCAGTACCAGGTAAGAAAGAAACAGAGAAACCGGTTTGGCTGCACGACATCCATTAGCCGTGGACCTCTTGCAGCACTGATGCTGCTCACAGACCATCAGAAACAGAACCGCATCGTTTTGAGGAAAGCCTTTTTTTTTTTTTCCTTCCCCATATCTCACGTTTGGAACAGAGGCAGAGGCCGTGCAGCAGCCCCCAGGCCCTCGCCCCCCTAGTCCCCCAACCCGCAGCCACACGGCTACCCAGAATCCGGGGTTGACATTCGCTCTATGGAGAAGAAAAAAGCCCCGATCACAGCGACAGACGACGTCCCCCTCTGAAGCGGGAGATCCACTTCCCGGAGCGGCCCCGGTGACTCTGCACAAATCGCGCCCGGCCGTGCATGGGGGCGCTGCGCGGTCCCGCAGCGCACGGTTCCCCGCAGCGCGGGCTAGGCCGCGGCCTCCAAAGAGCGCAGGGAAACTGAAGGGAACAGTCCCCCGTCCCTGTGCTCCCTCTCCGCTTGAGCTCACCTGGAAGTGTTCTTGGAAGCGAATAGGCAGAATCTGGGCCATAGCTGGGGGAGAGCTTCCCGGGGGCGGGAAGGACGTTAGGCAACAGGGGTAAGAGATGGTAACAAAGCGGGTGAGAGGGTGCCGCTGCACCCCTCACACGGCGGGAGGAGAATCGGGGGGGGAAGAGCGAGGGGAGGGGAGGGTGGGCTAGAAACGGGGAGCGGCGCAGGCGCAGTGTCCTCACATAGAAGGCGCCCCACCGCCGTTTTCTGTTCGCAGAGTCCTTCGCTACGACAGTAGAATTACTCCGCTCGTCACAAGCTGGCCAGGGTCTCCTGAAATAGTCCCGCCGCGCCTTCTCCTCGTCTCGCGCCTGCCCCTCAGTCTGCCGCCGCCCTCCATCCCCCGTATCTCCCTCTGAGCAACGGAGAAACAGCTGTGAGGACAGAGAGCTCTTCCGTCCCAGACTGACGAAGTGCGATATTCCGCCGCAGCACCCCATGACCCAGCCCCCTTCCCAGCTCTAGTTAGCGGTGGCCGGCGGGGGCTTGTCCCGTCGGCCGCTCGCTCCGTCGGTGGCACGGAGGCTCTGCCCCGCGGCAGAGGCTGAGGACAGCGGTGCTCTGTTTTCAGCGCTGTCCGCCGCCGCTGACGAGAAGGGCGAGGGGCTCCCGGACGTGCCGTGGAGCCCCGCCGCTGAGTTCCGAAATGAAAACACGGGTCCTTCGTCTCCACGAGATGACATCGTGAATTGGGAAGTTGTTGAGTAACGAGTGAAGGGTCGGACGCAAGCCGTAAAACTGATCTTTCTCAAATTTAAAACCTTGATTCCTATCGGCCCATCGGCGACGCATCAAATGCGGGGTACGCTCAACAGCCCTAGGGGGAGCCTGGAGGGCTGCAAGTGCTAGGTAAGCCGGCGGCAGAAGGCACAGGGACAGAGGTGGTGCTGAAGGAAAAGTTAGGAAATTTTTCTTCTCAGAAAGAGTGGTAATGTGTTGGAACAGGCTGCTCAGGGAGGTGGTAGGGTCACCACCCCTGGGAGGTGTTCAAGAAATGTGGAGATTGAGCATTGAGAGATGTAATTCAGTGTGTGTCTTTTGCCAGTTGGATTTGAACTTAGAGATCTTTTCCAGTCTTAATTATTCTGTGATTCTGTACAGCCACTTTCCTCAGGAAGTCCACAATCTGTGTTCCTCAATGGTGATACACAACAAGGAAAAATCAAGCCAAGGTGGAGACAGCTTTTTTTTCTTTGTAAGGTCTCAGTAAGGGGATGAGTAACATCTGCTCTACAAGTTGGGCGGTAGCAGTTCATTTGTAGTTAGCTACATCAATTTCTAAATTAAGATCAAACGTGCTGGAGGAGCAAGACCACTAGGAGACACCAGGACATGGTCAGTTACCAGTCTGTTTTGGTACAACAAATAGTTCTGCATTTGTCTCTCTCTAACTGCCCTTCCTCACCTTCATTATACAGGTGCCCGTTATTTTTATGCAGAGCTCCAGCTGCAAGATTTTGTTTTCAGATTTTACAGCTAACTAGCTCTGTTTAAAAATAAAGGTAAAAATAAAATAAACCTGAGCCACGGACTTTCAACATATTTCATAACTGAAGTCGTAATTCCTAAGAAATGTGCATTGTTAGTTTGTACTTTTTATTACTTTAATACTTTAAAGAAGTCTGTGACAAAGCAAGGTAGGAATACATGTTTTTATTGGCATGGATTATAAATGTACAAAAATCACTGTTTTGTGTCACTCTTAACTGCTGATGTGGACCAAAGAAATCAGTGGCTGAGGGAATCAGGGCTCTTTCAGAGCATAATTTGAACTAAAAGTCTGGTCTTTCTTTAATCAAATTCTAATAAAACAGTGCTTCACACTTGTATGGGAACTGTTGAATTATGGCCTGAACCACTGATGGATCACCTGCGGCAAGCACTGAGACAGCTGCAGGAGCACAGGTGAAGGCAATGCACCTGTGTGATTGGAAGGGGTGGAGTCTCCACCTCTCCCAGACCCCATTTAAGGGCTGACTACCACTGGGGAAGGATCTTGTGTTGGAGATCCCTCCCCTGTGGAGTTCTGGGTGAGCCTCAACCATCAGTGACAGATGGGCCTTTCTTTATTTACTGGTTGTCTGTATACCATCTGGATGGGCCATACAAAATATACCATCCACCTCCTATGGCTACTATTATTTCTGGTTATTCACCCTACAGTGCTCCCTGTCCAAATACTGCTAGTTATGGTATCTCATTATTTCCATGATAAAAAAAAAGTATCTTATGTTGTATGTACATTTTTGGCAGACTTTTGTCTGATCAGGTCTTCCTCCTCATTTTTACCTTCTCTATCTTGTTCTGTGTCACAGCACTTAGCAGCTGAGAAGGGTATAATCCCTAGTAGCCCTTTCACAACACAAATGGAAAAGCTCCTTGTTTCTCTATTTTTTTTCAGAGGTTTGGTTTTCTAGTTCCTCCTATGGATGGCAGCCTGATGTTCCTTTTCAGTCTTTGAGAACAGCCCTGAGAGAAGCTGCATTTTAGCCTTGGAAGGGCTGTTATTTAAGTGGAAACATGTTATGTGTGTTGTGCACGTTTTTAGTCTTCTTTCCACAGAATCAGCTGAAGTAGTCTCACTGGAAACACATTATGTATTTCTCTTAAAATATTCTTCCTGGAGTCTTGCTCCACAACATTTGTTCAATACTCAGTTTAACTGCAAAGGAGTTCAATTTGCAAATGTCTTGCTCAATTCAGTGTTAGCTGTGAACGCTGTAAGACACGCTGAAGCCAGGCAAAGGTTATTTCTAAGCAATAGGAAATCAGTACCTTTTTAGGGTACTGACGTGCAGGCAGACGTCATCACTGGCAAGTGATTGTTAATCATTAAAAGAAAAAATAATTTATAATTAATACAGAGGAAAATGAAGGATCATCTAGAATGAAGATGCCAAGGACAGCTGTTTTTCCCCCAAAATATACACAAATAGAATTGGAAGGCCATTTTCAAGAAAGTTCTGTGTGGCCAACAACAAAGCCGCAATTGATCTAGAATTTTAATAGCTGAGCCATGGCTCTGAAGTCACTGTATTTAGAAAACCCTGCCTGTCATCCAGAGATCTTCCTGATTTTGCCATCCATTTATTCTGAGGGTACCTCTCTGTTTTTGTTCAAGAGCCTTACCAACCTTTCAGTTCTGGACCCCACTGCACTTATTCTTATTTTCCAATTTCAGGGATATGTTTATTTGAAAGCAAACAAACCTAACAAAAGAAAACACAAACTGCAGGACACCCTGCTTGAAGAAACAAACAATACAAATCCACTCTTCAGAAGTAGGGAAAAGAGAAAAAACAACAGAAAGAAGCACACACCCTACTTGTTCCATTTGGACATATTTGCACGAGCATCTTTTTAAGAGAAAATTGAAATGCTGGACCAGATATAAACAAATTTGTGTGAAGTAACATCTCCTAAGTCTCAGAAACTGATTCTCCATGCAAGCAACACAAGATAATATTATTGGCAAAGACTCAGTAATCACTTCCCTGCTCCATTCTCTACAATTTCCTGTTGTACTCTTGACTTTGAGTTTTGTGTATGCAACTAAGAAGGTGCATAAAAGAAGAGCTCTTAGTTTCCATTTGTTGGAGAAGCTGCAGGGGCAACAAAACAGTTCTCTGAATTTTAAGAATATGTCAGCCTCTTGTATGGGAACTGCTGAATCACGGCCTTGAACCACTGATTGGTCACCTGCGGTGAGCACCGAGTCAGCCATGGGGGCACAGGTGGAGGTGATATACCTGTGTGAGTGGAAGGGGTGGAGCCTGGCTCCACCTCTCCCAAACCCCATTTAAGGGCTGACCACCACAAGGGAAGGATCTCTTCTTGGAGATCCCTCCCACGTGGAGTCCCCTGCGAGCCTTGTAATCCTAAAGGTGAGCCATCTTCTCTTTTGTATTGTTTGTATACTGTTTATATAGAACTACTTAAAATATACCATCCCCTATACTATCTCTTTGCGGAGTACCATCCTTGGGAGTTATTTACCCCACACTTCTCCAGTGTAAGGACTCCTTTTTCAGAGATTTTGTAGTAGCATTTCTGAATCTTTGTGTCACAGTTTCAGACAAAAAAAAAGAAAGCTTATTATGAAAAACAAAGAAACAACACAGAAGCCAAATTCCTGTCTTCATAAACCAGTAAGAACAAACCAGTAAGAACCTAGCTAAACATCAGGACATTCTGAAGACCTTTGCCATTACAAAATTTGGGACCATACAGATATATTACATACCTGTTGCTTTTAAGTTTTCAAGTTGCTACAGTTATGTTTTGTCTTATTCCTAATCTACCTGTCTTCTTCACATATCCAGTTTATTATATTCTTGATAATAACAAGCACTATACAAAATTACTCCTCAAGTAACATCTTCCTCTTTGCAGGCAAAGGTTTTGCATAAATGAATGCTTATCTGCATTCCACTTTCAGTATCTAAGAAAATCTACTCTATAGTCAAGTAGAAATGTAATGTCCTCTACTTATGTTCAGAAAACAACACCCACCAGTTACAAACTAATTTCCATTTTGACTCAAAATTTAAAGAATATGCCAAGGAATTTAATAGGTTTTACTATGGGAAGGAAACATTTGAAGTTGTAATTTAAAAAAAAAAAAAAAGGGGGGGAAAAATACAAAAACTCATCCATTAACAACACACATCTTTATTAACCATCTTACCATTCAGCACTTTTTAAATTCAACCTTCTAAATTGCAAACCTTTTTAACATTCAAATAAAAGGAAAAGCAATGGTGTACCTGGGTAGTATAGAACTGAAGTACTGTGGTAGTGGTGTTTGTTTTTTTTTTAAAGTTGTAGGCTAATAATCACTTGTCACTACCTGTGATCTTGAAAACTAAACTCTATATATTTCAGAGTTAAACTTCATACACGTCCTCCATATAACATTATGCTTCTACAAATGCCACTAAAGGTCTGTCTGGTCAGAAGGCAGAGTGGCTGTATTTCCACAAAACCTAATAGGCAGCAAAATATTTCAGATAAATTTCACATATTAAAAATCAAAGCAGTGACGAAAAACACCTCCAACAACTGTAAAACTGTCTTCAATGAAAGACCAGATTCAAATAGACAGTGTTTTTATATATAACCCAAATAAAGGCAGCAGTTTCTTTTTGAAACAATGGATGGCACACTTGCTACACTGCAATAGGACACAGCACAGTGCCTCAGTAATTTCAGTAAGCTAAGTTCAGCACGGCAACACATCTTCACGTAACAGACTAAAAATCAGCTATACATAATTAGTTACAGTATTTAATTCAACACTCAAGCAACTTAAAATCATACACACCAAGGAAATCAGTAAATGTGTCTGGCTATTATGGCTTTTTTCTTCCTCCTTGCTGTTTTTACTGTATATCTTATTATATGTTAGAAAGTTTATGCTTGTTTCCAGTGTTTAACAACTCATCAAAATTTATTAGCAAACTTTCTGAGGAACAAGATATATGCTTTTACAAAGAAGAGTGAAAGAATATTTTCTTCTCTTATTTTGACCTTAGTATTAGGCTTCTACTCAAGCCAATTGGAATAATATTAATTGGAGCTATTTTGCTGCAAGGACACTAAATTTCTTATGCCAACACAAATATTTAAGCAAAACAATTTATGTTATCAAATAAGCACTTGAGTCTTCTGAAAGTCCTATACCTTATACAAAGTAAGTTTTTTTAACAGTATCCAAAAAAAAAAAAAATTGCACTTTGTTGCAGAAAAGACTACAAAAAGTTACAGAAAGTTCTTCATTACATATATAAAGTGACATTTCATGGAAAAGCAAAGATCAGTGTTTTGTTTTTTGTTTCCCCTGTTTAAATTTCCACATTCTTGTAGAAGATAAAGTTACTGTAATGAGAAAACAAACAAACAACAACAACAACAAAAACCATGCTTACATGCATACTGTTGTTTCTTCAGGTAAATCAGCAGAAAACATAAAACACAGAAGTTGTGAAACATAATTCAGTCTGTAGCAAATGCTCATCATACCCATGAACATTTCTCCTCCCCCAAGAAAGGAAACTCAATGTGCGACGTAATCCTTTAAACAAACCTACAAAACAAACCACAAAATAGATCGGGAAAGCCTAAGTAACAACAAACTGAATACACGTGTAGCAGAAATGCTCAGTCATGGCTTCACACTGAAGCACCTGGTGGGAAGGCAGGGCCCTACACAGGGGAGCTCAGGTGCATGCAGTGTACCTAAGTGACTGATTTAGTAGTTCAGTGGGTAGGGATGGTGATAGGAGGGTGGTTGGACTAGATGATCTTGTAGGTCCTTTCAAACCTAATGAACTTATGAACCTATGACTGGAAGGGCTGGAGCCGGGATCCACCCTTTCCTAGCCCTCAGGTAGGGGTTGGCAGTGGAAGTGAAGGCATTTTGTTGGAGATCTCTTCCAAAGGTAAGCAGCTTTTTTCCTTTGTTTCTGTGTCCAGAGCTGCTGCATTTGGGCTTGTCCTTGCTGTAGCCTGTGACTTTACTGCCCTGCTATTATTGCTGTACTTCCATCTTGTTATAGTGTTACAATGTGATACTGAGATAGTGAATTAGATTGTTAAAGAGCTGAGGAGTTAAGACTTCTGCGTGGCTTCCACATATTGGAGATCTTAGTCTGCTTGGATTATAAGGTTCTCTAAACAGAGGTTTTTTTTTTATTTCTTTTTATTCCCCTTCTTTGCCTGTGCTTTTAAGGCCATTCACCATGTGAGAAACATTAGTAAAGCTGATACAACTGAACTGTTGACCAAAACAATCAAGTTCATCCAGTCAATTAACTTAAGACTAAAGGTGTCATGGTTTTATGATTTTTGGTACTGGTATTCCACATCATAACATCATGTAGTGCATTTAGAGTTAAAGAGTTAATGCTCCAGCTCCGTGGATCATCGATAGTTCCAGGTATACCTGTCTCAGAAGAGAAGAAGAACTCCATTCCCCAGAGGACTTTGCGATGCTTTGTGTTCTTACGTGTTTACGCTCAGAGGGAAAGATAAAAACTGTCTGCGGTCACGGGACACTCTCTTTCCTTTGGGATCGACTCAGCAGTGGGTGCTCGCTGCCGTCCGCCTTCAGCGTTAGCGTAAGGCCTTCGGTTTATCGGACACTCTCTCTTGCTCATTTTATTTGATTTATTAGCTTTAATTCCAATTATATTGTATTATATTGTGTTATTTTGCTTTCCGATATCTTATTTAGTAAATTAGCTTTCCTCCTCAGATCGTTGCCACTGTTTTGTTTCTAGGCCCATCTCCCTTTTCCCCTTCCCCTTTCCTGGGGCGTGGGTCCGTGGGTCCCCCGCACCAATCGTCACGGAACCGGGCCGAACCTGCCCGTAAACCGTTGACAAAAGGAAACGAAGAGCTGACTTCAGAAAGACAACAATCAGTTAAATAATCTAAAATTTTAGCTGGGAATCAAGCTCTGCATTTATTTCATGTAACACAACTCGATATTCTAGCTACAGTTTTCTTCTGCTAACCCAATCCTGACGGAGAAAAAACCCCAACCTGCATCCAAGTTACTGAAGTCTGACTTTGGAAAAAATGTAACTTCGAAACACTTGTTTGAAATCTTCCCTTGTTTATACACTATTTACTGTGGTGGTTTTTTTTTGTTGTTGTTGTTAAATGTCTTCTGTTCTCAACAAACCTTATAAATCCTTTTTAAGATGCAAATATGTCTGTTAATTGGCATTGGGATAAGAAGAAACATCCTTCTTTACACCCTTTTAAAAAATGGGGAGTGACTCAAACAGGAAATCAAAACAAATATAATCATAACTGCAATATTCCTTCACTGAGGTACTTAATAGATTTTAATAACTGACTAGTACAAGAAGTCTCTAAACCTTCTCAAGTCATGAAATCATATAATTCGTGACTATTCTAACATTTAAAGAAAATTATGATACTGACCAAAAAGGTAGATAATAACACTGATTTAAGTGTTCTCAAGATTCCATGTTAGTATAAATATCTTGAAGTGAGATCAAATTAGCTTTTTCATACTCAAAAGCTCATGCAGTTTTAAGTCCTTGCAAGTGCTATTTTTTGGAGGACTAAATTAATGATAGTAACAAGGTAAGGGGAAATAGAAGCTCACCTTCAATCCAGTTCACAACCCTAGTATTTTTCATAACACTATGCCTTAAAAGTGTGGTGTGGGTTTTTTCTGATTTATTCATCTTTACAATTGAATTCCCAGGAGACACAGTAAGTCAAGAAGAGGTCAAGTTTTCTTAGTTCTCCTTAACCAATTGGGTGAACTTTATACTAAGTCAATGTAACAAATTGCCTTCAAAAGAAAAAAATAATGAGAGTATGAGTGTGCATGAAGGATACAAGCTCGATAGTCATAAATACCTTAGTTATCTTAATTCAGAAGATAATGCAGCACCAGCACAAAGTGACTCTCTCTTTTTAGCCTTTCAATGTCAGTTGTGATAGTGAGTACTGCAGTACTGACTCAGGTTCTCTCCAAATGAAATCACTTGTGTTTCCAAGAGACATCTAGATCTCATTATGTCTTCAGGTTGGAGTAGAATTGTAATTATTGTACAGTTGTATACAGATGAATAAAATAAAATGGAAGACCCAAGTTGTACCTGGAAGACTCAAAACTTCTCTATCTTTTCTTCATCTACAGGAACTTTTCATACCTGCTAAGCCAATGCAGGAGTGTGTGCACCATAGCTGAGCATCTTAAAAAGTCATGTTATCAAGAAGAACGCAGCATCTGCTCACTCCCTAATCACCTCTATCTGAAATAAATATTAAATTATGGAATTACTTCCTATCATCTGTTTGCACAGTATCAGACCAACTCTTCATTTCTAAAAGGGAAACTAACCACCTACATCCCCAAGTCAAGGAAGGGCGGAAAATAAGAGCAGATAATGACAATTTCTACACAAGAATCTTTGCAAGTACATATACATAAATTGCGATTTTGTTACCCATACTTTTTGGGTATTTGCCCATCAATGTTTCTTGCAAACCACAACAAACCCTTACAGATCTTTACTTAAAACAGCACAAAGCTGACAGCATTCAGTGAACCAGTCATAAATACCACTGTTCATTGGAAAAAAGACATGTTAGGAACAGGACCAAGCACAGGATTTTATCATTCTGGCATTATACTCGGTTAACCTTTTACACCTTCCACAGAACAGTTAGCTCCTTAAGCCCCAAAAAAGCCAGAAGAGAGTAACTTCAGAATTATTTGTGCATCTGGAAATTGGCATTTTTTTCAGAGTTTAAAAAAGCTGCAGGTAAACCAAATTTGTAACACTTGCTCTGAACAAAGGAATACATTATGTTCTCCCTGCCCAGAAAAGGCATAATGCAGTTAATTTTCTCATCAGTTTTCAGGCCAGGGATACTGAAGCTTTGTAGACTTCAAAATCCTCCATACACACAATTCACAGTAACAAAATAAAAAATAATAATTAAAAAAAAATTAACAGACTGCTGAGTTTTTACTCAAAATGCACTTTTCCCATGTACATTAGAAAGAAATTTAAGGTTTTATGCTACACTTTTAATGGCAACAAAATCAACAAAATCAGTAGCATAATAGGAAAAAAATATATACTATCCAAGATTTTTTTTTAAGAGATCTGTTGAGAAAAGACAACCGAGAAGAACTAATGCTGAGAAATATTTGTTAGATCTTTAAAGTTGTCGGATTTTTTTATCAGTGCTTTTAATCCCGACATCCAGAATCTCAACTTTTTTGGTTAGCCGCTCCAGCATATCATCTTGCTCCTCTATTTCAGTCTGCAGACCAAGAGCTAGGTTTTTCAGGCGACTCAACCCAGAAGACATCTCATCTGTCAAAGGAGAGATTGACCATAAAGATTCAAAGCAGTAGAAAGCACGCTGTTTTAAACAGATACTACCAGGATTTTCTCTCCTCCAAAACCTTGAGTTAGAAAATATTAGTTACAACTGTTCAAGTCCAAGTATTCTCTAATAATGGAAGAAGCAACATTTAAACATTGCTATTGCATGACAGTCAGAAAGTAATCATCTCTTTATTTTTATTACAAGTTACGTGCTTAAAACCAAATTTGACCTTTACGAATTAGAAGGTGAGGCACCTTCTAATGTAGATTTCACTTTTAACAAGATCTTGTTGAAGACTGGACTGTATCTTAGCTCAGTAATTACAGTAATCTATTTTTTCCTAAGTGCTCTGCATACAGAGATATTCTAAATATGCACAGATTTTAGCTGTTAATTATTTAACATATACGAGAAAATTAAATTTCCAGAATTTATTTGGCTACAAGAAAACAATTGTTCGACTAATTGGTATAGATGCTTCTGAAGCTAGGAAGTTTCACGTGATTTGGGAGTAGAACAAATGTACTTCCGTTAACTCTTAACTATTTTCTTTCATTTATTCCTTTCTGATTTCCTTCCAATCTCTTCTTTCTCGGTCACCTGAATAGTGACACGTTAGCAAAGAGGCACTTTGTATGTGTACTACAATAAAAAGAAGAGAAAGCCAGCTGAATATTTTTGGAAAAAAATTAAGAAATGCAGCAAATTCACAAATAAAATATTTAGTACCTTTCAATTGCTCTATTTTCTGCAAAACACATTCATTTCAAAAGTCGCAGACTGTTGTAAGTTCTCTTGGTCCAAACCAATGGACAATTTAATACGCACATGACACAGCAGTCAGTCTGAGAAGCTCAATGTATCTTTCAATACAACTGGTAAACTTTACATGAGGTAATAAGTACCATACTGCTCTAATCCAGATGTCAAGTTGAGGCATTATGTTGTTTTTAATACTACTAGTACCTTCTTAATAAGGTTGTTTTGTTGTTTTTTCCCCCAGAATTGAAAGATTAGCCTGGCTGTCCTAATGATACTTCAGTCACAATATGATTCAAAGAAATATTAACACGTCCTGGGAATAATTTTTGTATCCTGGGATACATCAGCAGCATTTCTTCATTCAAAGAGCAGATATTTGCTAGCATGCTCACATTTAACAAGACTGCTTTTCTTATGGTCAATATATGATCTAAGAGGACTCGTGGTTTTGGTGTAGATAGCTTGGAAAGACAATTTACAACCCTTTTTTTTTATATATTTAAGATCAAATCTCTTGTATGAGCTATACAAAAAAGTTCTTGTAAATATATTACTTAAACGTTTTCCTCTGGCTTGAAAACAAACAGCTTCAATTTTCTCACTTACCTAAGTTGTTATCAATTTTCTGATGGTAAGCTTGCAGACACTGACTCCTTGCATAGGCATTCCGTTGCACTGAAGAAATTGAATCTATATTGCTGAACTCACTATCTACTAAGAGTACAAAATAAAGTATACAATAAAAAAGTTAGAAAGAAGAATTAAGTTTTGGAAAACTATGAAAACTTAAGTTGACTATGGATGCCATATAACCTGTTAACAAGGGCATCAAAAGCAACCCAACTTCACCTACTAGTCACATTCAAAATGAACAGTTATAAAGCTATAATCACTCTCTTCTTTGTTGACTTTTGTAACTTTTGTGCAGCTAAAAACAAACAAACAAAAGGCAACAACCAAAAATAATCAATAAATTCCACAACCAACAGAACAAGCTTATTACCTTCTACCAGCATTTAGCATTCCCTCAGGTAAATCCACTAGAGTCATTTCTGCCCTCTATTGGACAGACTCTTAATGTTATGTGAAATGTAAACAGACTGATGTTACCAAAAAGCATCTATTTTCTTAGAGAATTACATCAGGAATACTAGGATACCAATATCCAAGAGTTAAGTAGCAACACAAGTCAGCAATTGGTCCTACCTTCACTACTAGTGAACTACAAAGTTCCCTCCACTTTGATGACAGGCATTCAGTAAAATAAAATAAACAAACCTGAATTATCTAGCCGCCTTAAATTTGGATGACTTTCCTGGTACTTTGAGTCTTGTTCTTTGCTAGACATCATTGCTTCTTTTAATCTGGTAATAGAAAGAAAAAAACTAAAATATTCTTATGGATCAAAAGCTTCCCTCTGAATCAGTTAAACAAGAACAAGCATTAAAATTATCCAAGAAAAGAGAACTTAGTAGACCTGATCCGACATGTCTCTTTACAACTAATTATTATCACATCTTCAGTGAAAGCGGAATCATTTGCTCTAGTGCTGAAAATACCATGACCTTTGATATGAAAAAAAACCCCACATCTGCAGTCTTGGTAAAAACCTACTTTTTTCCTCAAATCAAAAATGAAAAAGGGAAGAAGGAAAATCAATCCATGCAACATCCCCGTGCTTTACATAAATTTCTCAGCTGAAGAGAGACAAGTGCTGTAAGACACAGCAATTCATAAGTTCATAAGGTTGGAAAGGACCTACAAGATCATCTAGTCCAACCATCCTCCTATCACTATCCCTACTCAACTACTAAATCAAATTCCTTAGCACCTCATCTAAACACTTCTTGAACAGCGCTAGGGACGGTGCCTCACCCACCTCCCTAGGCAGGCCATTCCAGTGCCTGACCACTCTTTCAGAGAAAAAATGTTTCCTCAGGTCTAATCTAAATCTTCCCCGGCGCAACTTGTGGCCATTCCCTCTCGTCCTGTCATTATTTATCAGGGAGAAGAGGCCCACACCCTCCTCACCACAACCTCCCTTCAGGAAGTGGTAGAGTGCAATAAGGTCTCCTCTGAGCCTCCTCTTCTCCAGACTAAACAATCCCAGCTCCCTCAGCCGCTCCTCATAAGACTTGTGCTCCAGACCCCTCACCAGTTTTGTTGCCCTTCTCTGAACACGCTCCAGGGCTTCAATGTCCTTCTTGTAGTGAGGGGCCCAAAACTGAACACAGTACTCGAGGTGCGGCCGTACCAGAGCTGAGTATAGGGGGTTTATCACCTCCCTGCTCCTGCTGGCTACACTATTTCTAATACAGGCCAGGATGCTGTTGGCCTTCTTGGCCACCTGGGCACACTGCCGGCTCAGCCGAGCATCAACCAACACCCCCAGGTCCTTTTCCTCTCTAAATTCATTTCTCTAATTCATTTCTGTTTATAACGTTTTTATTAAAGGTTGAGAAAGGTGCATAATATTTAAGTAGAAGCATGCCAGTGCTGTAAATCATGACTTCCTAATACAACTGAATTAAGCACAATGGTTCAGGGGACTTGAAAAATAACTTGTGAATGAATCTAAAAATCTCAAGTTATTTTTACCAGTACGAATGTAAGGAAAAGATTATTCTTTTTCCTGAGTTAAAGTAAAAATGGAAACAGACACCATCTCAGGAGTTTACAGAGTCAATACATTACTTATAAACTCTGATTTTCTGGTAACATTTCATAGATGCTGGGGGGGAGAGAGGTGGGAAGAAAAAAAAGTAAATGGACTAATTGACTAATTCAGGAGTTTAGGATAAAGACACATTAATGAAACTAGTGACGCTGTGAGGAAACAGTGGAGGAAATCTCTTCCTTAGATGGAGATACCTGGAGAAGGATCAAAGCACACAGAGTAGACAGCCAAGTCCCTTGAATGAGGAATATATGACAGCACTATGTCCCACTTCAACACTTACTTTTGAAGAACTTCTCTAGATCCAGACTCCCTCAAAAGATTTCTAATGACAGCAACTCCCCTGCTTGAACCCAAGAAAACAGTATTATGCCCTGATTAAATTTTTATTTTACTTACCTGCTGTTACCATAATATTCAGGCATTCCATTCTGTTCTGTTTTGCTCTCAGATGGTTTGGCTTTGAAGTAGTTAACCAGGCCTCCAAAAACACTCTTAATGCTATTTATGTGTCTTTGACTAGTCTTCAGGTCCTGGTCCATTTTATCGACCATTTGTTCTGTACGCTTCAGTGCCTCTCCTTGACGTACGAGCTCCTAATGGATATTGACAGTTAAAAAAAAGATAGTAAAGCCACGGTAATCTGAAACATCAAGCATTCTGAATAAATGTGCTTAAAAAAATAACACACTCAACTGTGCAGATTACTTCTAAAGGCACACAGCCTTTTCACTCACTTCTGTTGTTCTGGGGCATTTCAATGAAGAGCTGGCAGTCAGGTATGGCATTGGCAAGCCACAAAACTTTCATTTGTGCACAACCAGCTTCCTGGTATGTACTACAAAGGGGATTCAGGAATCTTCCATACTGGCCTTATGTCAGGTTGTACTGCTTCTTGATGGAACAAGTATTGCACCTAATGGGCAATGTAGTGAAAACGCACAGGTTTACAACAGGGAAATGAAAGCTATGTCTAGTTCTGAAACTGGAAATTAATAAAGGATGCTGTTTTCACATTGCTGGGCTGTTCAAAATGACTTACAGACTAACTAAAGGAAGTAAACACAACTAGATTTTTATCTTACTGCAGGATTAAGTTTAAGCTAATGCTAATGGTGCAGGAGTTAGAAATCCTGATACACACAGCTGTGCTATTTTGTATTTCAGTGACATTATGCCACAACAATCTGAAGATTCATTCTGACAGAAGAGCTGCCCTCAGCTAACACCAGTGTAAAACCAAGGACTTGCATTTATCTATCTACAGAACCTATCTACAGAACTCCAGTACTACCATTAACCTAATGCCAAGACTCAGTTCCTCATTTCACCCATTTGCAAAGCAGATCACCAAGTTGTCACCACCAGCACTACTTCTGGGGTCACATCACGCTGCTGCTGACATCGCTTCAAGGCCCTTATTAGTGACGTCAGAATATAAACACAACTCCAAAACAAGCACGTGAGAATGAAGGAAATGATTAATCGTGGTGGAACCAAGAGCACGATCGACGACTAAGCATGCAGACTTCTCATTTCATCAGAGAGACGCTGAAAACTAAGTATATGTACTGTTAATGAAACCCAGTAAGAAACTGACAGCTCAACTCTGCTCTCAGTGTAACAAGAATCCAACTGGGATTTCATACTTTAAAAAACTGATCTCTCAGGCAGCAAACTATGATACAAAGGGGCGCGTTGTCTCTAAGACACTGACTGATTCCGAGAAGCGATGACAGCGCCCAGTGGCGGGGCGGGGCCGGGCCGGGCACAGCCCAAGACGAAGACAAGAGCAGCCCGGCGGGTCGCTGCCGTAGGGACCCGGACCCACCTCGGAGGCGGCCACGCCAATGCGCTCGGACTCGTAGAGCAGCGAGAGGGAGCGCTCGGTGCTGTCGGCTGTGGCGGCGGAGCGGCGCAGCACCTCCTGCTGCAGGTAGCGCTGCCGCTCCGCATCTCCCCGCGGCTGCTCGTCGTCTTCATCCTCAGCGAACGGATTGTAGCTCCTCGAGACGACAGACATGGCGAACCACCGCGCCCCACAAAGCCTAAGGAGAGGCCTTCCGCCTTCAGGCACCGGGCGGAGCTGTCTTCTCCTCAGGGCGGACCGCCCCCCTGAGAAAGGGCGGTTTGCCGCTCGGTGGGCGGGGCGCTCCGAGCTGTGAGGTCATAGAGGGCGCCGCCAACTGTCCAGCGTCATTGGTAATCCGCAACGTTGCGAGACGGGCGCACTTGTGAGAGGGCCCTGGTCACTCGCTAACGTCTCTCACGCAATGGCGGCGGCGGCAGTGGCGGCGGCGGCGGCGGCGGCGGCGGCAGCTACAGCTACAGCTACAGCGGCGGCGGCCGCCGCGCCCGCTGCTGCCCCTGCTGTTCCCTCGGCGGGCGTGGGCAGAGGGAGCGGTGCGGGCACCGCGCGCGGCTTCTACTTCAACACGGTGCTGTCCCTGGCACGGTCTCTGGCGGTGCAGAGCCCGGCGCCGCTGGAGAAGGTGGGGGTGTCGTGTGGGGCTAGCGTGCTTAGGGCCGCGAAGGGGGGTGGCGCGGGTGGGAGTTGCGTGCGAGGCGCGTCAGGGGAATGAGTCGCATGGATGCTGTGAGGAGAAGTGTCAGGCATTGCCTGTGAAGAGGCCCTGTGGTGTGTCGTCACAGTGTGTATGCTCGTGTGCGTGTTGGGCGGCTGAGCCCTATTGCGCGGGCGTGCGCGGCCACGCGCGAGAGGGCACTCTCGTGGCCTGTGGTGAAAGCGTGGCCCCCTGACTGGGGCTCATGGGTCCAGGTCTTATCAGAGCTGGTCACGGTTCCAGTATCTGCTGAAGTCAGAGTGATGTTATGTGTTCAAGGTGGAAGAAAAAAATACCTGCGATAATCATCTGTCGAATGTAGAACTCGATAGGAGGGTCTTAGTCTTGGAGGGCTGTGATCTCTGTTCTGCTTGGAGCCGAGGCTGTGAGGGGTGCCTATGTGCAGGGTGGCACAGCTCTGTGCCAGGAAGAAGTGCAGTACATGGCTGTTCTCACCCTGATGCTGCAATGCCTTTATTTAGTCCTCCTGGAGTCCCGTTGTTGGTCAGACACCTAGCTGTAAATCGTAAAATCATAGGATCATTGCAGGTGGTAAAGACCTCTAATAAGGTAACGTAGTCTAACAGTCAGCCCAAACCCAACATGCCCACTGAGCTGTGCCCCAGGTTCTCATTTCTTGAGTACTTCCAGGGACAGTGGCTTCACCACCTCCTTGGTCAATGTTTCTTAATATCTTGCTGTTGGCTCCATGTTATTCATTTTATTCATTGAAGAAAAAAAAATTAAGTGTGAGAAACTACTGTTAAATGATATCAGTGGATGAGCTGTGTAATTTTGATGCTTTGAAAAGTTTGAGAAATTCTTTTGAAATTTAAAAAGAAGCTTGTTCAAGTGTTCTAGGAAGCTGAAGTCAACCCTTGTCAAATAGTTGTAGATTTTCCCAGTATGTGTTATTGTTTTTTTTGCTGCTGTTTTTGTTGTTGTTTTTTTGAAGGACAGTTCTAACACTTTGTTTTTGTGCATTGCTCCGACTTTTTTGGCCTTGTTAAGCTCATTCTTTCACTTTACTGTTCTTCAGGTACAAAAATTGCTCTGTATGTGTCCAGTGGATTTCCATGGAATTTTTCAGCTTGATGAACGTCGCAGAGATGCTGTGATTGCTCTGGGAATCTTTCTAATTGAATCTGATCTTCAGGTATTTTCCCTGTTAGGCTTCCTCTTCTGAACTTGAAAGATGTTGGATTAATTCAGATGCAGTAGTTAATGAAAATTTGTTTTATTATTCATTCTGAAGAGTTGCAATGATAAAAGGTCAGAGAGAACAGATGGAGAGACAAGGAAACACAAACAGTACTAATGCGTGTGACAGCAGTGGTGGCACTGCCACAGCCAAACTGCTGTTACATTTTTGGATCTTTGCAGATTAAGGAGAGATAGGAAAGATTAAGTCATTTTACATAGGGTTACAGATGGTAGTAGACAAGAGAGAGGCACTTGTTTACAAATTTTAAAAGGTAGGTGATGAATCGAATGCTTAGAGTTGAATTTGGGGTAGTAGAGGAGGCAAGTGCCTTCTGAGGGGAAACATGAGTTGTACTGTCAGGTCTATAGCAGCCTTAATATGCCTTGGCATTAGCTAGAACAAAAAAGACACCCAGTTTGTATAGTTGGCTTTGTGTGTGATCATCCTAGTATCTGATTATAACAGTCTGGTTCTTTTCAAACACTGTGTGTGATATTGTTTCTTGAAAGAGAAAAGGAAGTATATCCTGAGTCCAGGGTCCGAATACATTAGACTTTGTGTAAAGCTTTTTAATTTTGCTAGGGTTTGAATTAGGCCTATATTTCTGCCTGTTTACTATGATTCGGCTTGTATATGTAGTAGACTTTTGTACTATGAAGCTTAAGGCAATTGTATTTGTGCCTTTCAGCATTTTTGTGATGTTTTCAAAGCCAGAACTTGTAATTAGTCCAGCTCTGTGTGGAAGGAAAATGTTATCCTTTGATTTGCAGGTTTAACTGAATTGTGATATGGATGTGCTGAGTGATTTGCATAAGGCTGTGGGGTAGATGTCATATAGTATATAGAGTTTGGAACTTATAAACATCTAACTGCCTTAAAATTATTTTGTGACTTTGCTGTGAATCAGTATGTGAATTGGAGAAAAAAAAGATCCAGAACTTTAATTAACCTCAACTTTTATAAATTTGTTAACTAGAATGAAATGCTTGAGTTTGTAGCACTGAATTCATTTTGTTTACTTTCCTTTGCCTGTGTTGAAATCTTGTTTGCAATATTCAAGAAGCCTGTGGAGTAATCATTAGAAGGAGTTCTCTGTGTGGTTAATGTAATGTTTTCATTCCTTTAAAAAGCCTTGGGATGATATTGCTCAGTATTTAGGCTCCATTTTTAAATGAAATATTTTGCTTTTTAGCACAAAGATAATGTGGTTCCTTACCTCCTTCGGCTTCTGAAGGGACTTCCCAAAGTCCAGTGGATAGAAGAAAGCAGTGCACAGAAAGGCAGAGGTGATGTTGGTTATTGTATTATTTTTTGTGTATTTTTTTTTAATTGTCGTTTTCATTGAATGACAGCCAAGAAATAGAAATAAGTCTTTTTCAGGATGAAGTATAGAGGGAGGTGAGAGTTCTGATGAGATTCTCATCTAATGCCTTTAATATTAATTGTTTCTTTAGAAATGGAGGGAAAGATGAACACCTCCCAGTTTTCCTACTTGACTGCTAAATTATATATTAAATGATAAATTGCATTTTCCAAATGATTCAATATATTGTAGTACTAGATTGGGGAAGATTACATAGTAATTAATGAGTGGATGAGTGGAACCTGGTATTTTATACTTTGCTTTTATTAGATACTGAGTTAGATACTGATACTAAATATCTTGCTCCTTTAATATCTCTTAGAATTAATATAAGAATAATTCAGTTTCACAAGAGGTACTAAATTTTTTTTATATGTATTTGAAAACCTGGAGTGGTTTTTATGCTTCTAAATTTTGTTTGTTCTATATCTGAAATCTGTCTCAAAATTGTATGACATGAGAGTGACTTGTCATCTTTACTATTGTTTGCTCTTACTATGCTCTCTAACAATACTCAAGTGTATGATATATTAATTTGTAGGCTTGCTTCCAGTTGCAGAGAATTTCAGCTTCTGCTTGGTAACGCTGTTATCAGATGTTGCTTACAGGGATGCCTCCCTCAGAGAGCAGGTAGAATTTGTTTTAAGTTTGTATTAACATGTATCCTGCTGCTTTACAGCAAGATGATAATGATGATGATAATATATCTTTACTGAAATGTGTTTCTGTATGTCTGTCTCTATTTGGTTTAGATTTTGGATGCAGTTCTACAAGTAATGCAGTTTCTTCTGGGAATGTGCCAGACTCCACAAATGCATGATAAAGGTACTTTTAAAACATCTCTTAATATCATTTGTGTGTCTGGATTCCTGTTCTCTGAAGTTGTCTTATGTTTTCTAATTGCAAAGATTGCTCCTGAGATGTGAGTATTCTCTCTGAGTTCTCTTAGTATGTACTAACTCCGTTTCTGTCTGTTAAATATGTAAGCTAGGTGAGTTAATTTATTCTCCTTGATTTTTTCCTCTGCTTCCACAAGTAAGTTTTTGTAAAGCACATTGAACTGAAACAGTTTAATGAACTGATTGCAAAACTTTGGAGATGTAGCTTAAAGTTACTCTTAATACAGTCTATTATTATTATTTATTTATTTATTTTGCTGCAGAGTATTTATGCAAGTATGCAGTTCCCTGTCTGATAGGAATTTCTCGAGCCTTTGGTCGCTACAGCAATTCAGAGGAAGCTCTCCTTTCTAAGCTTTTTCCAAAAATTCCCCCACATTCTCTGAGAGTTCCAGAAGAGCTTGAAGGAATTCGCCGACGATCCTTTAATGATTTCAGATCCATTCTTCCCAGTTCTCTACTCATGGTTTGCCAAGAAGGAACATTGAAGAGAAAGGCTAGCAGTGTGTCTAGCATCTCACAGGTCTGTATAACTTCCTCTGTTTTGGAATTGGTTCTGTGAAGATGTCCATGGTTTTGGTGGAATTAAGATGGCCTTAAGCCTGGACATGTGGAATTTTCTATTATACAGTGTTTTACCACATTAATTGATATTTATTTTTGGTTCTGTGACAGAGCTTCAACACAATTAGTGGCAATGAAACTAACAACTGTACTAATGCTCCTGTGGAACAGCTGGCAAATTCTTTTCCTTTTGTTATATGGTGTTATGCTTCATGTTATTCTCATGAGGAAAAAAGCTGTTATGCTTATTGGAGAATTCGGGGAAACTGACACTTGATACCTGGAGTTATCAGGTGTGCTGAGCCTACAAAAGCTCTTGCTGGTTTTACCAGCAGCTGTGGGTGTTTATTGTTGGTGGAAAGATGGGTTTGGGTGCTTATTTTGAAACCATGAATTGTTAATAGCGTAGTTTGTACAGTGCTGGAGTCATCATTCTGATCTGTTCCTTTCAAAAATACTGAACTATCCTTTTTTAACTTCCTATTTTTATTATACTTGAGCAATTAGGTTTGGCAATACGTAGCTCCTATCAGCTTCACTTGAAACTCTGTTTTGTTGTGAAATGTGTGAGCTTGCTGTCTGAAGACTTCTTAATGGTTTTTGAATTATGGCTTTTGTGTGGTATTTCAGGTTAGTCCCGAACGTGGAATTCCTCCACCTAGCTCTCCTGGAGGTTCTACAATTAATTACTTTGAAGGTAAATTATTTTGCAAAACACCAGTGTGTGATCATTTATTTATTTTTAATTATTTTTCTTTCTTTACAGAAAATTAAGAACCGAAATCTTTATTTCATTCTCTGCTTTCTAGGATTCTTCATGTAATTCTCAGGGAACATGTTTGCTAGGGTTCAGAAAAATTATTAATAATGACTGTTTTGGGGTTGTTTTTTTTTTTACTCCACTCTACTGATTTCCAGGCTAAATTGTTTCTGGCAGACTTTTGAGAGACATGATGCTAGGCAGTGCCTAGCATGACAAAGCTTAATTCAGTAATGCCAGAAATATTTCTGGAGATTACGCAGAGTGAATTTCAGAAACAAATGTTAATACTCCATTAAAGAAGTAAACTGTGGACTAATGTCTGGAATTTTGAGACTTCTGTGTCACACTAGCTAAATCTAAAACAACTCCACTTGAAGTAAACTTGGTAGAGGACACTGTTTAAGACCTGCTGAAGTTAAAAATGATGATAATAAAGGAAACACTCAAGTTGGTTCTTAACCGCTGGATTTTTATATAGTTCTAGCTTTGAGGTTTTTATGTTGTGACACATCAAATCAGGGCTTAGAAGTAAACCAAGACTTGTACCAGTGGCAAACTAATTCTGTATCTGAATGTTTTAATGTCTCTGATTTTTGTCCCTTTGAGGTTGGTAAGTTTGTGTATTCTATGTTTCTAGGTCATTTTCCACTCTGGAACTGTGGCTTAAATTGATTTCTTCTGCATTAAATTTCCCTTTTCTTCATGTTAGTTTTTGTAGTCTGTCTTCTTTCATTAAATCACTGGGTTGGAGGGTAGTTCAAATATAATTCTTAAGTGGCTAAGTAAGAAAAAGCCTGTTTATCCTCTATCTATCCTGTTGAACCGACCTATTAGGTTTACCATTAGGCTTTAGGTTCTCCATGTTTTCAGTGTGGCCTTCTTTTTGGTGCTTTTGTGGGTTTTTTGTTTTTTAAGGAAAAAATACAGTAGGTTAGAGTGAGACAATGACTGTATACATAACATCGTAAAACATGAAGGCAGGTCTTACTTTTTTCAGTAATGTGGTTTGTGATAGTCTTATTTTTCTGAAGAAGGTGATTAATGGCCTTGGTTGTTGTGTTTTGTTTACCCACTCCCCCCCCTTCCCTGTTGTTTAAGACTGAGGCTTTAGGGGTGGGAAGAAAAAAGGTCTGTAAACTTTTAATTATGATTAATAGTGCAGTACTGTTTGTTAACAATAGGAATGCTACTTTAGTACAGACAACTGAGTACTTTCAAAAGAAAGATGTAATTTCAAAAATGCAACCAGTGCCAAAAGCACTATAGCTTGCAATCTATTTTCTTAACAGAATACTTGATTCTGAAAAATTATTTAATTTCAAATTGCAGTGATCCAGCTTCACTTCTAAGATGACAAACTTTTCCACGTATTAATTTGAACGATATAGGGAAAACTTTGCAAGATAGCTTTGACTTGACCTGTTCTTACCACTGTGTTCATTACTAACATGGCATTTACCAAAAATTTTTAAGTAAATGGATGTCAGTAGTATAGTAAGACTTATTGTGAGCCTGTCTTATGTTCATGAGCCTGTCTTGAACATAAGAAACTGAAATCAATTCTGCCTGCATGATTCTTGCTTTTTAATGGACATTGTAGTTTTGTGCCTTGATTTACCAACAGAATAGTTGACTTGAGTCTCTGAGTAGTTTGCAAGTTAATGACTGTACCTGTATGGAAAATGACTCTTTTTAATGGTGATTAAACATTGCCATTAACAATAATATTTTCTTCTTCTTCCCAAATGTTTTTTTTTTTTAATCAGGTTCTTATCTTCCTGATGGTAGTGCACTGGATCCTGATTATTACTTCACTACAATCAGCTCTAGTTTTTCAGTTTCTCCTCTCTTTAACGGCATTAACAATAAAGAATTTAACATCCCATTGGAAATGCTCCGTCAGCTCTTGAATATGGTATGTGATGAAACACTATGCAGGCTGCAGTGATTCTAGATACCTCTCTACAGAGGATATGCAGTTTAAGTTTTAAAATTGTGGTGTTTATCTTCCAAGCTTTGTGTAATGTTTTTTTTATGGCATTTAACGTCATGCTTCAGTACTATTGCTAAAAAGTGCAGAAGCTACTGGCTTCAGCTGCTTCATGCATCAGGTGTTTTGAAATATGTTGTTGCAAATGCAAATAGTTGAGTTTCATCTGATGCTTTCCAGTTGTGATGGATGTTTCTTTTCATGTTGAAAATTGTGTCATCTTATATGTAGGGTTTTTTTCCTGATCTGTAGGTGAAACAGATAGTTGAGGATTCTCTGCTGAAGACCTTAGATGCAGTTGTAGCTGAAGTTGCAGAGGTATGTTTTTAAAATCCCCTCCTAATGATTAGGTCACTTTGTTTTTGTCTTAATATTTGGAAATTTTCTTAAAAGTGTAAGGTATAACTTGCCTTTGCAAAAGGATTCTAGTTTCCCGGTTCATTTATTCTTTCAGTTTTTTTACATCTACGTTTAGACTATGTAAAACTGGGAAATAATATTTTTCACAAACATAAGAGGAAGTAGTTACTATCTTGAAAGTGAAGTTCTGAGCTACTTGAGCTCTTTTATCTTTCTAAATTACATTAGTTTCCCAGACTTGTTTCCTATATCATCTTCCTTCATGGAGATAGAATGTGTGGATTTTTGCTCATGGCTTTTTATTTCTCCCTCACCGTTTTCCGCTTTGGAAGTCACAACTGCTCTTTTAGGTGTCATTTCAAGAAATATAATAGTGTTACGCTTCTTTGACCTTTACTGTCAAAGGTGGCATTGTTGTGTTTGTAGGTCTGTGAGTAATTGTTCACCCCCTTCTCTTCCCCCATGATGTTGTCTGGGGTTAGCCCTGTTGTGTTGGAAGTGTAAAGCTGTATTGGAAGGAGTGTGTGTTCAGTTTTGTGATAATTTATCTGCTGTTCTCTCCAGCCTTCCTTTGAGTGCTGTTGCATTTAGATTTAGGCCTGAGTGGAGAGAGCTTCTGTTTCTCCTTTCTCAATGTAATGTTAATTTGGTTTTTATTACTTGTGTTTTAGTAACAATAATAACAGTGAGAACGTGCATGTGCTCTTCAAGTCAAAAGAGTGAATCTTATTAGTACACTGAGTTCGTTTAATGCACTTAGTAACTACTTATTTTTCTGTTAAATATAGCAAGGACAGCAAGCTGTGAGGTTACTCTTGGTACATGTTTTAAATGCTTGTTTATGTTGCAGAGACAAACAATTGTGACTTGAATGTGAATATTTATTAAGTAAAATCCTTCATATTTATTTTCTGAAAGCATTCTTCTTTTGTTTTGCAGATAGGTGCTAATACAGATCTCTATTATAAAACATTCAGTGATCCTCTTTATCTTGCTCAGTTCAAAATGCTGAGAGACACCTTATATTACATGAAAGGTATAGCATATATGTATTTTATGTAATCTGCGATGTGTTTTGAGATGTTTCTATGTAGAAGGTGCTAGGGAAGTGAAGGGGGGAAAAGACAAAACTTTGTGTACCATTAAAATGATTAATAGATGGCACTTTCAGTTGTCTCATTACTAGTGTACTTTACTATGAAGTTTATTTTTTTATGCAAAGCATAAACGTCATGAAATAATTTCAGTTGTAACATGGCAATGAATTTTATTTGTGCTGTCTTTTTGATACAGTGGCTCCTTTTCTTCAATGCTAATGCTATTTCCTTTTATTTCTTCCCAACTCATTTGTGAATTATAGACCTTCCCAACTCATTTGTGAAGGAAATCCATGATTTTGTGCTAGAACAGTTCAACAGCAGCCAATCAGAACTTCAGAAAATCCTTCATGATGTTGATCGACTGCACAATGAACTGAGTCCTCTAAAGCTACGCTGTCAGGCTAATGCTGCCTGTGTTGATCTCATGGTGTGGGCTGTGAAAGATGAGCAAGGTGAAAAATGCTCTCCCATCTCTGAAATGTCTGTTTTTATTTTATTTTTAAGTTGTAGAAATACAAACTCTCTGATGCTCAGAGAAACAGAAAATAAATTAAGCAGAATACTCTTTATTATTAGAACACATAAGTTGGACTTTAAACAATTTATTGATGGTTCATAGGTTCATAAGGTTGGAAAGAACCTACAAGATCATCTAGTCCAACCATCTTCCTATCACTGTCCCTACCCAACTACTAAATCAAATCCCTTAGCACCTCATCTAAACACTTCTTGAACAGCGCTAGGGACGGTGCCTCACCCACCTCCCTAGGCAGGCCATTCCAGTGCCTGACCACTCTTTCAGAGAAAAAATGTTTCCTCAGGTCTAATCTAAATCTTCCCCGGCGCAACTTGTGGCCATTCCCTCTCGTCCTGTCATTATTTATCAGGGAGAAGAGGCCCACCCCCTCCTCACCACAGCCTCCCTTCAGGAAGTGGTAGAGGATTAGGTGACCAGATATTTAGACATCTTTCTACATAAATAAAATCATAAGCTTCTGATTAGCTCATTTGTAAGGGACATATAGTTGTTGCTGTTTATTTTTAGTTTGTTTTCAATTATTGCTTTTAGTGTCTTAAAAGTTTCTCTGTCTGACAACTGAAAATGTTTTTTCTTTGTAGCTATGGGTATTGGGAAGCTCCTTCTAAATTTTATTCAGTTTTCTTTCTTGTTATATAATTCTTTTGCGTTCTCTGAATGCATGTAATTTTTTTTCTTTTGATCCTTGCAATACTTGCTTTCTGTCAAATACGAAGTACGCTCAAAATCAACTTTAAGTATTGTTGTTCTTTCAGCCATAGTGTTTGGAGGGATTAATTAGTGCAGATACTAAGATTCCTAAACCTTTTATTTGCAGAAAAAAGGTGCTGAATATCTTTGAGGAATTGTATTATGATGAGAGAAGCTGATAAATTCTCTGTGTTTTAGACATTCCGATAGGCATTGGGTTGTGTGTGGCCTAGTAACAAGTCTGGCAAACTTATTTATTTCTGTTGAATTTCTGGTATTAAGGTGCAGAAAATCTGTGTATCAAGTTATCAGAGAAGCTGCAGTCGAAAACTTCCAGCAAAGTCATTATTGCGCATTTACCACTCCTAATTTGCTGTTTGCAGGTCAGTCCTTACTGTATTTTACACTACCACATTAGTGAGAGTTGGATGGGGATTACCAGTTGCTAGAAAGTGTTTTATATCTGCTATTTTTAATTTCTACTTCAGAGGTCTGGTGTAGAAACCAGATGTGCAGTGGAGAAACATGCTCAAAATTTTCTTAGCGCTACTTTATCTTGAAAAATAATATTCAGTGTTCTTAACCAGTACGTTTTTTCTATAATATTTAGTATTAGTCTGTTACGTAAACTCAGATGGGCAATATACTGACATATAAGGTTTGGTTATTCTAATTTTCATGTCGTCTTGTGGGACGCATCCTGATGAATGTGTTATTTTCCTAATAATTTCCTACCTTAATTTTGGATTCTTTACGTGTTGAAACTTGTCCAGTGACTTTATTTTTAGACTATGCAACTCATTTCATATGCCTCCTGTGAACTACTTTCTGAAGAAAGCAGCAAGAGTTGACTGGCATACCACATTCTGAAATAATTTAAAAGAATTAGAGGCTTTGAAGTATCTTGGTCTTCCACTACAAAAAGACTATCTCAGAGCTGTCTTTTCCTGTGTTGTGCTGGTGTTGCAAGTTTACAGCTAAAATAAAAACCCATGCTGCTATATTCAAATAATATAATTTTTTTCCTTTTTTTGTTTTTAGGGTCTAGGTCGTTTATGTGAGAGGTTCCCTGTTGTGGTTCATTCTGTCAACCCATCTTTGAGAGACTTCCTTGTGATACCTTCCCCAGTGCTTGTGAAACTTTACAAGTATCATAGCCAATATCACACAGGTAATTGTACAAGGTGGGGAGGGAAGGGATGCATTAGAAAGGATATGCTAGTTTTTGTTTCGCAACTTCATGGCTTATTGAAACCTTTAGATGTTCTGTGGTGATTTGTTTTTAGGGGGACAATGGAGATGAATTACTGATTTGATTTTTTTTTTTGACTTTTTTTTTTTTTTAGAGATGGAGTGGAGAAGGCAGATTGGAATAGAATTGTATATATCAGTTGAGATAGTAGTATACATACAAGTAACGTTTATCTTTTGAGCAGCTTCACTATACCTGCTTTCTTAAAACTAAGATAGGGCAGAAGTGCTTGAGATAAGACTGAGCAAGATCACCAGTCATTGCAATGTGATGCTGCATTATTGAATCCTGTATTATGTGCATCTTATGATGAATTTATTGATGGTGTCAGTTTATTTATATGTAGCTTAAAGTAGAACTGAAGAATTGTGTTCCTGATCAAGAAAAACAAGCATGTTGAAGTAGTGTTCTGTTGTGTGGGCTGTGCAGTGAGTGCTGATGAGTAGAGAGATTATTTTCAGTTTGCAGGTTGGGTGTTCCATTTGTATTAAAGTGTGTAGCAGAAATGCTAAGTCGTGACCTGAAGCAGTGATGGAGCGTCTGGTGGGGAAGGCAGGGCTGGTGCAGGGGAGTTCAGATGCATGCAGTGTACCTGAGTGACTGGAAGGGGCAGTGTCAGGATCTTCCCCTTCCAGACCTCATGTAAGGGTTGGCAGTGGAGGTGAGGATATCCTTCTGGAGATCCTTGCCTACCTGAGGTCTTCCAAGGGTAAGCATCTTTTTTTTCCCCTTTGTTTCTGCATCTGTGGTTGCTGCACATGGGCTTATCCTCATTTGCTCCAGCCTAGGACTTTGCCACCCTGCTACTATTGCTGAGCTTTCCATTGCACTATAGCATTACAGCATGTAACCAAGATAAGGTGGATGAAAGAATGTTAACTTCATAAGGCAAATCATAACTGAGTGTGCAAACGTGGCAGCTGTACTTTGATACCTTTTTGTCACTCAGTGAATCAGCATCTGTATGCAGTGGAATATGCTTACCTGCACACATGAGTGACCAATGTTGTGAAATCAACTTTTTAATCAATGAAAATGCTAGCCTTTTCAGATTTGTTTTCAGTGTTCACCTTGGATAAAGTGACTAGCAGTATAGTGTTCCTTTTTTTGTTGTGCCATGGAAAACATTTTTCCTGGCTTGACAGTCTTGTGGGAGTCTTCCTACTCTGGACGTGAAAGACATGAGTGTGTCATGGTTTTGTGGTTTTTGTTGTGTTGTTGATATTCCACATCATGACATCATGTGGTGTGTTGGGAGTTGAAGTTCTTCTTCTCTTCTGAGACTAGCTATCGATGATCCACGGTGGAAGAGCTAATGCTCTTGGTCTAGTCGTTAGGAGCCTGCGCTCTCACCGCCACAGCCCAGGTTCGATTCCCGGCCAGGTATACCCAGCACACAGCTAGAGCATTAACTCTTCAACTCCCAACACACCACATGATGTCATGATGTGGAATATCAACAACACAACAAAAACCACAAAACCGTGATGGAGTGGCATTGAAATTGTCAAGAAAACTCTTGCATAATGACCAACATAGAGCAGGTTTTTCTAGCAGTGTTGGTGAAAGACAATGAGTAGTCAGTATTTGTGGATTCAGTGTGTTAAGAGGGTAACTGATGGCATGTTTATTGGTGTTTTTCAATTGTAATGTCAAGTTATGGTTTCCCAAAGGTGACTAGATTTAGGAATAATTAAATACAGTGTTAGTTTGCCAAGGTGGTGACTGAAGTTTTGAAGTTCTTCAGCTCTACTGAGCTGTCAGGTAGCCTGTTTCACACTTGCCAGATGTAGCTCTGCCTGTGTGCTCGCATCTTGGGAGATGGGGGAAGGATGTTCTGGATGGTACTAATTTCTGTACTGTGTTTGCAGTAGGTGCTAATGACATCAAGATTAGTGTAACCAATGAGCATTCGGAGTCCACTCTAAATGTAATGTCTGGCAAGAAAAGTCAGCCATCCATGTATGAACAGCTTCGAGACATTGCCATAGATAATATCTGCAGGTAAGAAGTGTGTGATAACAGAGGAGGTGTACGCCATTTGGAACATGCATTTTCTTTCCCTAGAAGGAAAAGTACTGGGAGCATTTAGAAGGCGCTGCACGGTGCTATGAAGAAGTGTTATTTTTTTTCTGTTATGACTTTGTTTTCCTTTAGACAATTCCTTGGCTCTGCAAGCGTCCTAAATTCAAAATGATCACTTAGTTTCTTTGTTTTGCTTCCCACGTATGTTATTTTTGCAATATAAATGCTGATATTCAGCCAGTTTTTTTTTTTCTTCTTCTAATGATTGTTATTCTCTTCTAAACAGTTCCATAGAGCCGTAGGGAAGACAAAATGTTGGTGATTGGAGACAAGGAGTTTAGGGTGCTAAGCAAATTGCTTCTAAATTTATCTTTTGCATGTTCCCATCTTTGTTGCTGGAAAAAGCAGCAGCAGAAGTTCCAGCCTTTTTTTTTCTTTTTTAATACATCTCTAGTATTTCTAAACAGTTGGCTCTTATACTTCAGTATAGACTCTTCTTCCTTCTACCTGGTGTGCATATACAGTTATACAAAGTGAAATATTTGTGGGGTTTTTCCTCCACCTGTTGTAGCATGTTCTCTGTTCATTTTTGTTCCAGGTGCTTGAAAGCTGGATTGACTATAGATTCAGTGATTGTTGAAGCCTTTCTTGCCAGTTTGTCTAACCGTCTGTACATCTCACAAGAGAGTGATAAGTAAGCTGTTAGCTATAAAAACGGTTTTTCTTTAATTTAACCAACCTGAAGCTTATTCTAAGACATAAGCACTGGCAGCATTGTTTTAAAATCTACCGTCTGAGATGAGTGAAAGGAAGTCCTATAACAGCTGGCCAACCCATCTTGTCTTAAAGCTTGACCTCCTTTCTCTGTTGTTTCTAGAGCAGTTTACAAACAGATTCTTGTGTATTGAATTACAGGTCTTGTTTCTGGTGGGTTTTTTTTGTTTTTGTTTTTTAAACCTGGGCATGTATGTCTCTAATGCTAAATGTTGAGGGTAAGTGGGTGTGTAGAGAATAACAGTAAAGTTTAGTGATGCTTAAATTTAGCATACTAGTTGTTTCTTACATGGAATGTACCCTGCTTTGAGGGCTTATTAACTGCTAGACAACTACTTGTGTGACTGGATTTTCTTCATTTGTTTGTCTTATAATAGGGAAGCTCATTTGATTCCTGACCACACAATTCGTGCTCTTGGGCACATTGCAGTAGCATTGAGAGACACACCAAAAATGATGGAACCCATCCTACAGATCTTACAGCAGAAGTTCTGCCAGCCACCTTCTAACCTTGATGTACTCATCATTGACCAACTGGGCTGCTTGGTCATCACTGGGAATGTAAGGAAAGAACTGGTTGAAAGAGTTCAGGTTTATAATCTGTTCTTGCAGATGCAGTTTCTAAAAGAAATTGTTTTGAAAGGTTTTCTTAACTTATTTATGGATGCTCTTGCGATCTTAGCCTCAGTGACATCAGAAAACAAAAACATAAATAATAACGTGCAGAACTGCTGCACCTGTAAACAACATTTGTCCTACAGATCGTGAAAGTTTAGAAAATGAATTCCATGCTTCTGAAAGTTAAGTAGTTTCTAAACTTGATCTGCATCCCCAATAGGTGCGTATTATCATTTTCCATATCAGTAATTAGCCTTTGAAGTCTTTTAAGTCTGTACGTTTAAAGCAATTAAGTGAACATTGAAGTAATGAAAAACATTAATGAAAACACTTCAATTGTGTGCTCTTTAGAAGCTGAAGCTGTTGCTAAGGTTACAAATAGATGCTTGAAGAATTTCTGTAATGCTTAAAATGGTCATAATACTTTACAGGGTCATTGATCATAGCAGAGGGGTAGTATTCAATAAGCTCTAACTAGTATTTTTTGTTGTTGTTTTATAGCAATATATATATCAGGAGGTGTGGAATCTGTTTCAGCAAATCAGTGTTAAAGCAAGTTCGGTTGTTTACTCTGCTACGAAAGATTATAAGGATCATGGATACAGGTAAGACTTAACTGTGTCCCTTAAATGCATGCTGATACTATGCTGAATATTGTTTTCCCTTCCTGGAGGGAGCCCTCTGTTTTTTGTCTATAGTTATATCTGATAGAAAAAAAGTAATTGCTTCTTGGCGATGATGAAATCATAAATAAAGACACATCGTTAACAGACAAAGCTGACTTTTTTTATTTAAATGCTGACTATAGTAGTTTAATTGAAAGAGTTACTGTTACTGTTCAGCCTTACTAAGAAAGGTGTGAAATTAGAAAAGTCTGTATTGAGGGGTTGCTTGTTCATAATTTTTTTTTTCTTTTCTATCAGACACTGTTCCTTAGCAGTCATTAATGCCCTAGCTAACATTGCTGCTAACATTCAAGGAGAGCACCTTGTGGATGAACTGCTGATGAACTTGCTGGAACTGTTTGTTCAGCTTGGGCTAGAAGGAAAGAGAGCTAGTGAGAGAGCAAGCGAAAAAGGACCGGCACTGAAAGTAAGATTAATTGTGGGGTTTTTTTTCAGTTATACTCAGTAAAACTGCATTTTTACATACACATTTCATAAAATTACGAATCCTTGCACCTAATGAAGTATTTTTGTCCTGGATTTAGAGTACAGATCTGCTATGTCTTCCAAACACCTGGATAACCTGAATATTGTATCTGAGATAAAGTAGTGGTAATTCCTATTGTACAGCTGTTCCTGAGTTTTCATAATAACTTTTTTCTCTTTTTCAATGAAGTATCCAGAGTACTCAACCTACATGTTCTATTTAAGAGGCAAAAATCTCAGCCTTTCACACAGCTATGTTCTTGTCTTCTTTGCTCTAAAACTGACTCATAAACGATCTGCTGACCTTGAATTCTGTACTTTATCCGCACTGTCATGAAAAGCAAGTTGTGGTTGCTTCCTACTCATCACAGACCAGATCTTCCCTCACGTTAGGTTTTTTCCTGTTGTTCAAGTGTAGTACAGTTCGTTCTTCCACCTGTTGTGGTGTAGGTGAACTTGCTTTTGGTGAAGCCACATGACATGAATGTTTGCTTTAAAAGTAGACTTCATTTAATCTGGGATGCTAGCTTTGCTCTGCAAAGAAACTAGGACTAGTTTAGAATTTGCTTTGCATGACATATGTTGGAAAACATCTGTGGTAAAAAGTTCAGACCTGTGCACAGATAAGTGAGCTGAAATGAAGAAATAGATTGCAGATGTTGTTCTAAAATAATAACTTTTAAATCAGGATCCACCCTTCTTTCAGGAATATCTTCTTGAAACAGAGCTGAAGTAGGTAAGACACTTCATATGCTGTGCTCCTAACAATTTCATTTTATTCTTATTTTTTGGGTTGGTTGTCAGATAGCTTGCCCATGTCCTCTTCCACTTCCTTATTGACTTAAATTGGTTCGCTAGCTATTAAAGTACTTCAGGTGAGGGGTCTGGAGCACGGGCCTTATGAGAAACAGCTGAGGGATCTGCGATTGTTTCTTCTGGAGAAGAGGAGGCTTGGGGAGATTTTACTGCTCTCTTATAACTACCTGAAGGGAGGCTGTAGTGAGCTGGAGGTCTGCCTGTTTTGTAACTAGTGACAGGACTTAAGCAAATGACTTCAGGTTGTACCGGGGAGATTCAGAATGGAATACTACCTCTCTGAAGGAGTGGTTGGGCACTGGAATGGGCTATCCTGGGAGGTGATGGAGTCACTAATCCTGGAGGTATTCAAGGAACGTTTAGATTTTGTGCTGGGGGACATGATTTATTGAGAACTTTTGGTGATAGGTGGATGGTTGGACTGGATGATCTTGTAGCTCTTTTTCAACTTTGGGGATTCTATGACTCAGTGGCATTCTAGATATTTGTTTTATACCAGATCTTTCATCCATGTAGAAGTGTATTCTGTAAGTGGAGGAGATTTATTTTTGCCAGTAGTCAATGCAAATGTCTCTTGAATAGCCCAGAAATGGAGGTTGCTTTATTCTCTTCATCTTCAGTACCACATAAAAGGGGCTGTTATTCTGTCTATAACAAAAATTGTGGAAGAAAAGTATATTTTCTACAGTTATGTCTCTTGATGTCAGGCAGGATTCTAATTATCTCAATTAACTTGCATCTGAGGTGTCTTTGTAATGCACAGTCCAGGGTCCTGATGCTAACAGAAAAACATTAGTAACTTTTTCCAGTTGTTCCTTGCCTCTGCCTCTAAGAGCAACTGAGTAAGTTTCATTTATTCCCGTCAGGAATATTTAGGGGCTCATCTTTTGTTTTACTTGATCGTGGGCATTGCAGGAAAGATAACAAAAAAAAAGTGTTTTAGTTGAGCTATGTCATCTGAGGACTATTTTACTTTTTATTTTTTCATTTTAATTATTTTCTTTTGTCTTGTACCACTCCATACAAGGAAAGGTTTCCTTCAGGAAGCTACAAGAGGAGACTGCCTGAAGAATGTTGTTGAGAAGGCTTCTGGCTCCCTGGCATGTTGTCTTCTCTTGGCTGCCTTATGCACATCCAGTTGAAAAGTTCAGAACATTGTAATTAGCAATGTATGTTTTCATTTGCGTAGGTGGTAGGAATGTTTGATGCTTGAAATGTCATCTAGCAAGTATTTTAGAAATGTTTTTGCAGATGTTTTTTGATGATAATTTTCTTCTTCTTTCCCAGGCTTCCAGTAGTGCAGGGAATCTTGGTGTGCTTATTCCTGTTATTGCTGTGGTAAGTAGCCAATTGGGTACTTGAATAAAATTTTTCTCACTTATATCAAGTATCATTACTATTGCAGAATCAAATGGTTTGGTTAACAATTTGTGAACTAGTGTATGAGTAAGCATCCAGTTAATATTTTGTGATTCATAGTTAAAATTTTGCTAAACGTGAATTCAGGAGATTTGTGGACTTAATACCACAAAGTGTTCCTCTGTATGATGTTTGGTGTGCAGTGTAATAAACAGAAGTTAACTAAATAAAAAGTATCTGGATAAAAAGCGAAGACCAAAAGTTAAAAGTAAATCTTAATCTGGCAGTGCAGCAAATCCAGCTTCTCAAACAAACAAAAGAAAACAACAACAAAAAAGTAATTGAGAAAGAGGGATGTAGGGGAGGAAGGATTCAAGTACTATCAAATCCTCAAAGTCAAACTGGCTATCATGCTGATAGCATGTTAGGATGCTGGTGGCCATTCCAGGCTCATTTGTTCTGTTTGTGCTTTTTGTTGGATTTAAACGATGTTTTTTTTGTTTTGCTTTTTTTAATGAGATGTAACTTCTAATCCATCCAAAAATCGGTGTGTGACCTTAATAGATTCCCAACAAAAAGCTTAGTATGTCCAAGCTGGGCTCCCAAGTCAGGAGGACTAGTCAGCTAACTGTAGTTTTAGCAAAACTTCTAGATGTAAAAGATCCTGACAAACTTACTAGAAGACAAAAGGCATTGGGTTGCTTTCCCCCTTCGTGAAGTTAAATTTTTGTGGCTTTTTGTGTGCAGCTAGTGGGATAAAAGGCAAGTGTATTGCATATATTTGTAACTTGCTGCTGATGTACATCTGTTAAGGCGGAGAAAATAATCCTGCTTTTCATATTCTATGTTCACCCTGTTTACTGTAATTATTCCAGGAGGAGAGCCCTAAATTAGCACTGATTACATGGAACTTTCCTCTATCTTTTCCACCATAACCAAATCCTAGATTTGTAGAAATGTATTTATAAATGTCTTGGAATATGATTATTCAATAGCTGCTCAGTTTTTGAATGAAGTAGCAGATCTTGTGTTGAGATGTGAAATCTAGTGGGTAGTATTTTTGAATTATCCGTTAAGCAAATGGTAGAACTCTGATTAGAGTTCAAGGTGATTCTTTTTTTTTCGGTCTCCATTTTGTAAAGAAAGATTAGTGTTAGAGACTTAATGTAAAAGTTATGGAAATAATTTTGTTTCGGATTCTTGTGTATTTTTTTTTCTGACTAGGTGGTGATATCTGCATTTTTCTTAACTAATGTGACCTTTAGATAGTCAGTGCCAGAATCTGTAGCAAGAGTTAATGGTTACATTATGGTTGTTGAAGCAAATATTTGACTTTCTTGCACAATGCATGAAGATCGTGAGTTTTCAGCAGTAGCTCATTTGCTTTTATGCTTGACCTCTTTCCCTTGAATAATTCTGGTTACTTAAGTTGCAAAAACAAATGGAAAAAAATCAGATGCTTCAGCTCGTTTAATCGTTGATACACTGATTATATTTGGGATGTGAATATTTAATCATCTGAATATAGATAAAATGATGAAATGCTTACATGAATGATAATGATTTTGTAGTGAAACTTCAGTACTGAGAATTAGGTTCCTGGTATTGATTTCAGAGTAAGCACAATGTAGGCTAGAAATAGAGAGAAATATTTGGGTTTTTTGTTTTATATTAATTTTTTTGGCTATTCTGTTCAAAGTGACTTATGGGGTAAATAATTGTAGCAGGTGAAAAATTACAAATGTCAGCAGTATGCAATCAGTAAGTTAATACTGAAAAATGCCTTTTATAGAGCTGTGTTACTCCTTGAACTGCTTAAAGTGTTGGTTTATAGCATTTTTGTTAACATGAGGGAAATTTCTAATACAAATATGTTGTTTGTGATAATATTTGATATAGCATATAACCAAAAAATCTCTGGTTTGAGAGACACATGTTTTAGGCACATTCATGGGCTTTAATAACCTTGTATGTAAGGTGTAACTCTACTGGTACCATGCCGGTAGTAAAATTCTACAGAGTGCAAGCAAATCTTCACTTTTTCAGATGTGAAACAAGCTTATTTACAGTCTTAGAGCAAGACTTGAAAGGTTTTGTCTGTTGAATTAAGCATGGGGAGTGCCTTCGAATTCTTAAACATTGGGATTGCTATTAATCACTTTTTGTAGAGCGAATTAGGTGATAGTGAGGTGATAAAAAGAACATTTTGCTAGTTGCTCACAGTATATAAGATATTCTAAGGCATTACATGGCTGGCCTAATTCTGAAATTGCTTCTATTGGTGGAGATCAGACAACTGTATTGAAGTCACTGAAGTCAGACTGGGGAAAGGTAGTAGATCCATTAGTATTTTATTTTGCCAGTACATTCTCTGCTCATTTGTTATTTTAGTCCATAAAGTTCATGGTCTGAATGATAAATGGTACACACAAAAACAAGAATACTGGCGCACCTACTGTTATTAGAATATAGAAAATATCTAGGAGAGACATGGATTTCTAATGCCAGTCAGGTACTCTAGGATTTTCTTATTCCTATTTATTATGAATAGGTGCTCCAGCAAAAAAAAAAAAAACAAAAACAAAAAAAAAAACAAAAAAACACACACACAAAAAAAGCACCTTAGATCAGAACCTGAAGAACCCAGATAGTCTTCATATTTTATTGATTACATTTTATAGAGTGGAGTAAGTAAAACACAGAGTTACTTTGTGGCATTTCTTAATATATTTGTATTGATCTATCGTGCTAACCACTGCAGTCAAATCATCTTCTAGTGAGTCCATTCATGTAGAACCATTTATAGATACTATACATATATTTTTATACCGGTGGCTTTTGTATTAACTAATATGACAAGACATTTGCCTTTTGTGATACTTCTGTGATATATTAATGAGTAATTATATAACCTGTGTATGAAAACATACCGGTGGTGTTCTCTGCTTTAAGGCTTGGCAGGGTTGACAACTCTGCCCATGAACAGAAGGCAACTGGTACGATGTTCATAGATCAGAAACAAAAAGGGGCGGTCAACAATAAAGCGAATCTGAGTAGAAAGAGGCATGAATCCAACGTTGGTTATTGCTCCAGCCTCTGTGCCTTCCTCATTCACAGTTATCGTGCCTTGATGATTGAACTGTGAAAAATAAGATAAAAAAGGAGGATCTCAGTATACACAAATGATGTGCTCAGAGCCTTTTCCCTCCCAGCCAAGTCATGTCCTGCATGTAGCTGCCTTGTGATACTCCTGCTGGTAGCTCCTGTGGGGCAGTAATCCTTTGGGCTTGGCTTCTGAGTAGCCCTGTTGCTGTCTGACTGATCAATCACAGTGCTTCTAGTAGATTTGACATCTAATTAAATATTTTGGTTAAAAAAAAAAAAAAAGATACAAGGACATGTAGAGAAACCCACAACCCTTCCTATATACTCCTAGAAAGACGATATAAAATAATATTTTAGATTATAAAACTGTGAATTATTATTATTATGGTGCTTTGTTTTCAGATGATATCAATCAGAAAGTAGATAAAGACAAGGAGAGGTATAAATACTCTGTCAATGGTGACTTTCTCTTCTGATATACCACAGTAGTTGCCTTTTTCACTGAACAGTTCTTCTATTCCCATGGATTTCAGAAAACCAATCAAGTTGTAGTTTTTCTCCAGCTTAAATTTAGGCAGAACCACTTCTCTGGTTCTAGTAAGAATAAAAACAAAAAATGAAAAAAAAATCATTGAGGAGGTGCACATTTGCATTATTTCTTTGCTGTGTATTTTTTTTTAAAAAGTAGGGCACAAATAATACAGGAACTTGTACTATACTTTTACTACTTAGGGATTGTTACCTTTTAAGCTGTTGTATGGGAACTGTTGAATCTTGGCCTGAACCACTGATTGATCACCTGAGATGAGCACTGAGTCAGCTGTGAGAGCACAGGTGAAGGCAGTGCACCTGTGTGACTGGAAGGGGTGGAGTCTGGCTGCACCTCTCCTAGACTCTATTTAAGGGCTGACCACCACTGGGGAAGGGTCTCTTTGTAGAGATCACTCCTTTGGAGTTTCCTACCATCAGCCTAGGGCACAGGTGAGCATTTTCCTTTATTTTGATTGTCTCTTTCCATCATGATAATTTTTCTAACTATACCATCTGTAAAATATCTCAGCTACAATACTATTTGGCCTTATTCATTCTGTTGACTGTACAGCTGTGTTCTTTAAAATTTATTAAAATACTGTTAGTTTGTCAACCTAACCATTAGCTTAATGATACTTAGCTTTGGTTGTGCGCATAGCATATAGAGGGATGTGAGCACTTCAGTGCATAATTGGGTATGCTTATAATGAACTGTGAAATTTTCTGGGGTTCTAAGCTCACAATCTCAGTTCTGCATTGGTTGCATTAAGCTTAGTACTTTAAATCAAAACATGCGATCTTCTATGCTGTCTGCTTACCCTTGCCAATATGACCAGAAAAGTATATTAAGACTTGAACAAAATATATTTTTCAGCAGGTACCTGTTTGTCATGCTCTTCTGCCATTTTTCCACCACCTGAGGGGTTATTTGCTTTTCTAGGGCTTTCATGCCAGAGAGCTTGTGTGGAAGTACAATCAGCATACTGATGTTCCCCACAAACGGGAGCTGGATCACACCACAGTCTAGCTCAGGGTCCGCAGCAGCTAGGAAGTTCCCTTTAGTCTGCATCATAGGAACCTTTATTGTTTGCTTTTCATTCAGTCGAAAACTTCTCTTGGTTGTCATTTCCACTGGAAACTTATTCTCCCATGTTCCTGGTAATGCAGAAGATAGATAAACAACAAAAAAAAGCAAATATCCTTATTTAGAAAAATAATTCCAGAGAAACAGTATACATTGTACTTTCATTCATGTGGCTTTAAACTTCCTGTAGGAGAATGTTAATTTTAGTTAAGCCTGGTTGAGAACACAAGTTTTAAAGCAACTTTTAAAATTTGTCTTTATTTCTAGCTTACTATTCATCTGATCTTAATGTTCTGAGTTATAAGAAGAGGTAAAATGTGAACTAGGTATGAGAAAGGGCTTTGTGTGCCCTTTTTTTTTCCCTATAAGGAATCTAGAAATTAAAAAAGAAATAGATGTAAACCACTTGACAGGGCTTACACTTAACAGTAGAGCTGTATTTTTTTGAGATCTGATACTTGAAACCAGTACTGAAGTAGGCTGCATCAGGCATGTTATTCATGCATCAAGCTGTGTATTAGCTGTTTTCATTTTGCTTAATATTTCATAAATACTATGCTGAAGGTATTATCTTTACTTAACAAAGTACATTCATTGACTTGGATTAAGACATTCTAAAGAGTTTGGATGTTTGCTAATTAATTCTGTGATCCAGTTTGATTTGATTTTTAGCATGCTTGTCTGTCTTCTGACTTATTCCCAGAGAATGCAATTCAACACACTGTGCAGCTGAGAAAACATGATTCAAACCCTGATGGTAAAGCTGTGTGAAGATTTGCTATTCCATATATTTGATTGTGGTTTTTTTTTAAAGAAAAACAAAGAAACAAAACCAACCAAACACACAAAATAGACAAAAAAAGCCAACACCTTTTTAAAGTGGTGTTACTTTATTCTCTTTAGAACTGTAGCTCTGTGAAAAAACATTCTTAATAAACAGATAAAGCTAGATTTTTGTAGTAGAGATAAGGCTACAGGTCAGGAGAAGGCGCTGTCTGGATTTTTTCAGGGAGCAGAATGTCATGGGACTCAGGCTAGGAAATGATTCAAAGCTGATGTGGTCTGCAGGAGCTTCAGCTGCTCTGTTGTTTCCTAAGGAACGGGAGCAGTCTATCAATTCTTCCTAGTTAAAAGAGGGGAGCTGAGATCTTTCTTTTGGATTCACTTTGGCAAGTGCATTTGTCTTGGTATAAAGTACTATTTCTCCAGCAGGAAGAATGTGATATGGGTTTAGCAGAAACTAATTGGCACTGTGCTGACATCCTTGACTGTTTAAAATCCTCCCAGCAAGATGTCTTGGATTCCATCTGGGTGATAGAACCAATCAGTTGTCTTCACTAGTAGGCTTTTTCTTGTATTCATGACTAGAATATCAGAGAAGCAGTTTTGAATCTGTTCAGATTTTTTCAGTTATCAAAAGCTGCTGTGGCTTCTACTTGATAGGAAGCTCCATTCAAACCCTTGCCAAATGGAGACTAGATCTCAGGAGTATCCCAAAATAAAACTTTTTTTTTTTTTACCAAGGTTGAATAGCTTCCAGTTAATTCTTGATGGGTTTAACATAGGAGAAGGTTAAAACTTGGTGTGTGGAGCTATACCATTGCTCTCTGTATACATGAATATCAAAGGTTTCTTGGCCTTGAGAGCTAAAGACAGCTTGTTTGCTGTGACACAGCGTAAATGTTGTAATTTGAAAGATGTGGCCAAATGTTAGTATTTCTTGAAGGGCTAGTAAACATGCTGGGAACACAAAGAGCCGAACCTGCTTTTGAAAAATTACTTCATTTGAAATGGGATTACCAAGTGGCTTTTGCTGTAATATAAAGGAATGACTCATCTCAACATGGAGTTGATAGTTTTTGGTTTTACGAGTTAGAAATTATAATCTTCAGGAACAGATACAGTGGTAATTCATACTGACAGTTCTATAGAAGAAAGGGGAAAAAAAAGGAAGTCTTTTTGATATTGATGGCTTGAGTTTCAATTTTAAATATATTCAATTTTTTTTATTTTCAGATAGTGCAAGCACTTAATGATTTCAAAGAAGGTATTATAAAGTAGAAGATATTTAAAATATTACCACATAACGAAAAATAAGGCATCTGTTTCATATTGCATAATACTTTTTCTGGGTTATCTAATGGACAGACAATCCACACCTTCATTATGACAAGATACTATTATCAGATATGCTTTTAAGGACACAAATATTTTGATTTTTGGATTATACTTTGAAATAGGGGATTATTTGGATCTTATGTGTAGTGAGAGCTGCAGATTTTTAACGAAAAAAGCAACTTTATTCAAGGAAATAGTGGTTTGCAAGGAAGTGAAGGTACATTGTGTAAAGCTGGAGGAACACTGTTGGAAAATCAGATGCTGGTTATGCAGATTGTAGGAGAGAGTATGTGTCTTCAGGAAGCAGGGACATAATAAAAAGAACTCCATTGTGGAAAGCAGTATGTTGTACTTGGAAAACTTTTACATCTATTTGTGCTAAGTTCTATTTCCCTGCTGGTGCATTACTTTATTTTTATCTGATTTCATCTTACACAGTCACTAACGAGTTTTGACTTTGTCCTCGGTTCCTCTTTTGCTTTTTTTTTTGCAATTTTTTTGCTCATTTAATGTTCAATATTTTTTTAATAATAAAAAAAAGTAAATATAGTGAACTTTCACCCTGAGGCAAGTAGCCGAAGTTGAAAATCTCACCAGGAACTCTAAACTGAAGTGTAAAGAAATTGAAAATAAGAATTAATATTAAGAGAATATTGTGTGTGTATATGTATTTCTAATTATTTAGTATGTAGTGAAGCATATGGGAGCTCATAGCAGCAGACAGGCCATGCTGGATTTCTGAAACATTCCACTTCTTTTTTAAATTTTAGAAGAACGTTTTGATTGCTGTCTTCAGCCCCCTGGATAGACTTGTTAACAAGGATACACTCATCACATGAATGAACTTGCTTAAAGTATATATTTTTTAGTCCTTTCTTTGATTCCATAATGCTTCAGAAATGTTAAACATTTTAACTGAAGTATACTTTCTGTGAAGCCAGTAACTTGGAGTAGGACTGAATCTGACTAGTTAACTTGCACATAAAGTACTTCTTCACCATCCAAGACTCATCTGTAATCCATGCTTTCTGAGGCTAATCTGCATTTATTGGTTTTAGTATCACTTTTAGACTATAAGCATTTGTATATAACAAGTTCTTGCTGTCCTTCTACAACATGCACTAACTTCAGGGCATAACTAGAACATCAGTGTGCTTCAGAAGCATGTAAATTAAGGAACTGATAATAGAGATTGTTCTTGATGAGAGAATCAGTTGTCTGTTTTGACCTATAGGATAGATTTAAGTTTAGTCTGAGGTTACTTACCTTTAAAGTAAAGACAGTTAAGAATCATCATTAGTGTTGTGGGGTTTACGTTCACAAGAGCTTCCTTTATTAATCCTTTGGTCAGCTTCAAGATGCGTTCATTGGTTTTAGTTATGAAGTTAGGATCTGAAAAATCAGCTGGTTGGGCATCAGCAAAGTAGTATGTTTTCATATTGTTTCTGAAATCATTCAGAATAGAGAAGTCCTTACGAATATAAAGATCGTTGACGGACCGTAGAGTATAACCAAAGTTGCGTCTGAAGAGCCGATGAGTGAGTTTCCGGAAGAGGTTATGAACAGTCATGAGCTCATATTTGCTGCTGGCATTAATGAAGTCTTCAAAGCCGAGAACAGATAATACTTCCTGCTGAGTTTGACCCTTTAGACCTAGGGAAATCATAGCCATTGCGGTGGAAATACCAACAGGAGCCATGAGAATGTTATCTGAGGAGTTGGCTTTGTCCACTACGCTCCGATAAAGGTTGAAGCCAAAGTTTGCATTGAGGATATTAAGGCGCTGGATTCTGGTTTTGCCCTGGAAAAGTTCCAGAATGTTTCCTTGCTGGATTTCAGAAACTATGTGTGGAGCAGCATCGATAATGTCACTGTAGTCATCTTCACCCAGTATCTTGTCAAGATCTAGGTAGTCCTCTTCCTCCTCCTCTTCAGGAATCAAGTCATTGGTGATAGTGTTTTCTTTGTGGAACTCCAGTGGTAGGTCTGGCATATCATAGGTTCCATTTTCACGTGTATGTGCATCTTTGAGGCTTGCAAAATGATCACTGAAGTCCTTGATTCCACAAAATGTGGAGGTTATGATGATAGCCAAGGCAAGCAAATTAAATAGGACCTTCATTCTAAAAACCTGGAAGATGAGTTAAAGAAAAAAAAGGATATTTGAATTATAATTGACTGAATACCTAAAATTATGGAACAGTGGATTTTTGTCAGACCACAAAGTCTCTAGTTACTTCATTAAACAGTGTTTTTTGATGGAACAGATCTATCTGATTATGCTCTATTTTACTGGTAGCCATTTTTGCTCATGTAATGTTTCCAGCCTGTTAGATAATTGGTTGAACTCCTGCTGAGGTAGTGGTTGTTGACATATTTAATGATAACAAATTCATTGCTTAAAATGCACTTATCTAGATATATGTAAAATATAGTTGTTTAAAATGTTTACTAACTGTATTACTAAAAATCCAAGTTGTACAAAAGCTGAAAGATCTGAGCTTGGCAGGAGGAGGGACTGGGAATCCACTGAAGGAACTCACCAGAAGGCTGAGGCGCTTTGAAGAATTTGAAAAACAGGCATTAGGAAGTTACAGCAAATAAAGCTGAAAAGAATTTGAGAGAATTCTTAGAAAAGTGAAGCTGAAATTTGATGGAATAAAGGAAGTTTGGGCTGTAACAACAAACTTGGATGTTTATTTGCCCTGCATGCCATTAATGGGGGCTGCACTGTGTGAAGCATTTAAATGTTCATGCTGGCTTGCTTGTTGTCTTGTGTCCCTGTGAGTACTCACTTTTTGCAGCTGTTGTACACCCGTCTGCCTCTAATGTTTGGATTATCTTGACTCTGCTTCTTGTTTAGTTGTATTTAGTTTCAATTTATTTTTATGTAGCACTGCATGATATGTAGTTGCCTATTTTTTTTTCATGATAAGAAGTCCCGTAAGTTCCTGTTTGTAACTGTTCCTCTAGTCTTAGTGTTATCCTGATGACAGATTTCTAACTTCTCTTACTGTATCTGTGTATATATTTAAGCGGAACCTGCTATTTTTTTTTTCAGAGAGAAGCTTGGTCTCTTCCTTGTCTATAGAGTAGTGCACTGCTGCATTCTCTTTTTTTGTCATGACTTTATTCATGACTTTATGTATCTAATACTAGTTCTTGATTTTGAGGAGAATCCATCAGCCTTACTCAGGATATATATTCCTTACTATAGGAAGTAGGTCTGAGAGACTTTCCACCATAATTCTGACTTGTAATAACTACAGTGTAATAGTGTAATACAGTGTAGTAACTACAGTTAAAAAGATATGAAAAAGTTTAACTTCTTCCTGCAGTAGTCAAAGTCCAAAGTACAAACATTCAATAACTGTATACCTGAGAGTGTAAAATGGGTGTATGGATGCCGGGGTCTTGATTTTTGACAATACTTTAGAAAGTAATTTGGTGACCTTGTAAAATCAATCTCTATTAATAGCATTTGCTTTGAGTGAAGGAAAAACAATGATTTATCATATAGCGTAGGAAAAAATGTTGTATATGATGAAAGAAAAATTTTACTCGGAGGTTGATTAAAGTGTTTTCCAAATTAGCAAATAAACTAAGGAGCTGTAAAAGTAAAATACATAGATGCACGTATTTGTAAACCATTGATTGCAGCAGTTTTCAGACTTGTAGCAGGACTGAAGTAACTAAGCTAAGACTTAATTTTTTTTAACTCTCCCCTCAAAGTAATTAGCTTGAAATCTTAAAAAGAGGTGATAATCCCGTATATATAAAGAAATTGTTTTTTCAGTGATGAAGGATCAGTAGAATGTGTATTTTGAAAGATTTACATTGTGTTAAAGGATTTGAGTCAGTAGTTGTTTCTTCGTGTTTTGTTTTGTTTGTTGGTTTTGTTCATTTGTTTTAACCCCACAGAAGAGAAAAAGGTGAATTGTTCTCTTTGGGCTGACATTCTCTGTCTGGTATCCACTGAGAAATGTTTTCTGCTTTTGTCATGTAAGGATTTGCTATCAGGAGTTTCCTAACTTTACGTTCTCATCATCACTAATGCTTAATTCTCATCTCCACCTACACAAACAAAGCATTCCTCTACTCTGCAATACATATACATTTGTGTCAGATCTACCTAAAATAACAGAAAATGTGAATGAGGCTTACCTTTAAGTCACAGTATGAAAAGGATGTGTTGAATAGCCCAAGTGAGGGGAATGGCAGGTTTTAAATGTGAACTTTGATGCTAGTTTTTTGTATATCTCCCAAAGTAAACATTCTGTAAACCAAACACAGCAAAACTTACTTTGTCAGCCAAAATCTCTCCCTTGCCTAGTGATCTCTGCTGGATTGCTTGGTTTGTTGTTTGTTGAATTACTTTTATGGCTTTGCAGGTACTTGCTCATCTTTGAGGAAAATTGTTGAGTAAATATTGGTGTGTATGTAAGTTTCATAGTCAAGTTGCACATAAAACTTGGCTGTTTAAGACTAGTAGAAAACGTCTCTGCTGTTTTGTGCTGAAATGAGTTTATTTTATTATGTGTATGTCACCTCAAATGTGCTTAAGGATGCTTTTGTCATTGTGACACTGGTGCAGTCATTTGCTGTCAACTGAGCAATGCTGTTCACCAGCTAGGACTCAGGTTAATTTTACTGTAGTATGGGAATTTTTAGTTACTTATTTTAATGACCATCTTATGATGTACAAATATATACCAAGTTGCCCTAATGTAAGGTTTTTCTGAAGTACCATGTGTTTTTTGTACCACAACCAAATTATTTTGCAGTTAGAAGAAAATCTCTTTGGGGTAGATTAGAATATAACACTTTTTAAAATCAAGTCTACAGTAATAACATCTGTTTGTATTAGATAAAGCTCACAGTTTAGTTTAGTGAAACTTCCCTTTTTTTTTTTTAACCGTTGCCTGTGCTGCTAACAGTTTTAGGGTAAAAAAACTGTCAGGTTTTCTACATAAATCTGTAAGATTTCCGCATCGTTTTGTTGTCTGAGAGCATAAAATGCTCCTCTGGTAGTAGCTGTCTGTGAGAAGCTATCAGGCAACTAGAATGTATGTGTTGAAGATTGTTCTTCTACTTGTTTGTTTAGATAGTAAATTCTCCAGGACTGATGTCATTATGTGCATGGGTGAGAACAATAAAAGATCCCGAACTGGAGCCTCAGTGTATTTCCACAAATCCAATAAGCAATAGCTTCCAGAAGTATGTTTGACTAATATTTTGGTTTGAGTTTCTCTGTGCTGAAACAAAGCTTCATGACGCTGTTTTTGGCTCACAATTTAAAGGACCATGTGGTCTCTTTCTCTCTGCGGTTGATGTATACTAATATGAAGTATTCCCTGTGGATTACTGTATCAGTATGGTGGTGTTCCTGTGTAAAAGCATGGAAATTTAGTTTTAAATCTTGAATTTAAGCTGTTCTAACAAAATACAGTTTTTTTTTTCAATTAGTGATATTGCATTAGTTTCTTCAGGTGACAAAAAATACTACCTTTGGAAATCATAGAAGGTGAAAATACACAAATTGATTCCTTCACATGGAATCAGAAAATGGTGACAACTACAATAACCTGATTTTTATTTCGTTTTCCTCTGTTAGCTCACTAGGCGCTTGCCACCCATCAAGGAAGCCAAGCCCAGATTGCAAAAGCTGTTCCGTGACTTCTGGTTGTATTCAGTGCTCATGGGATTTGCTGTTGAAGGATCAGGTAGTGTTAATTTGAAGAGGAAAAAAATGGCTGCTCATATTTAAACTTCTGATAAGCAGATGGAAATTGTACTGTGCTGAATTCTCATAGCACAACAGAACAACTTGTTCTTGAATTTGATTTTTTTCTAAGCTAATACAGCAATTATTTGCTGTATTAATTTTGATTGCCAAGTTCCTGAAATGAAAAATCAAACGTGGGGTATAAAGAGAAAAGTTTCACTTGGAATCACTTAAAACGTGTGTGTTATAATTTGAACATGGACCACTTGTTTGTGTTGAAGAGCATGAAAAATTTGCTCAAGGAAGTAGTGCAAAGCTTGATAATGCTGATTAATCTTAGGAGTCTTAATACTGTTTTCCTCCCCTGTTCCACCTCTCTACATATTTGTGTTCCAGGTCTCTGGCCAGAGGAATGGTATGAGGGTGTGTGTGAAATTGCCACCAAGTCTCCGTTACTCACATTTCCTAGCAAGGAACCACTCAGATCTGTTCTTCAGTACAATTCTGCCATGAAGAATGATACTGTGACTTCTGTAAGAAATAGTTTCTTCTATTGCCTCCTTCCATGATGTCTGTCAACTGCTAAGTGATGTAGTAACCAAGAATTACCATGTATTTCAAAGGCATGGTATGCGTTTTACTTGCCTCCTCTTAGCAAAAGTATTATTATTTTTTTTAAACACAGCTCTTTTGAGAGCAGTATATATGAATGTTTTAGATTGTTTTACTGTGTGTTTAGATTTTTAGGCTGGTAGCTATACTATTTTGATTAGCTGTAGGAACCAAATCTTTGTGGAGATAGAAGCCTTTTAATATTTCTTTTAATAGTTCTGTCTGTTCTGAGATGAGGAACAGCTTTGGAAGGAAATGCCATGTTCATTCTTTTTTCTTCTTTTTCCTTGCTCAAAGAAATGCATACTAGTATCATGCTGAAGGACAAAAGATCAACTAGTATAGTCCCCTTATGTCTCTGCAGGATAGATATTTACAGGAAGGCTATTTATGGTAGTAGTGTATGGTGAATTGAGTTGCTGCAGTGTGTAAGATGTCTCTGGCTCCCAAATAATACAGAAGTCTGCATGTGCCTAGATATTCTGTGACATCAAAGCAACAGTTCCACAAAGTTTCAGAAGCTGAACAATATTGGTGCTGATAAAAATTACATTACACTAATTAGAGGAGATATATTTCTTTGTGGTATAATTGCATGGAAACTAGTAGTTATTTTAGCAAGGAGCTTGACTGCAGTTTAATTCTATATACTAAGAATTTGACTTGCTGAATTAGTATATACAGAAGCATCCTGGCATATTATTTGTGAACATTTAAAAAGTAATAAGACAGCTAGAAGTGAGTATTTTCAGAATACAAACTAATGTAATCCTTCCACTTTGCATAACTGCATCTATTTATCTCTAGGCTGAATTAAATGAACTGCGGAGTACTATAATAAATCTCTTGGATCCTCCTCCAGAAGTGTCAGCATTGATTAATAAGTTGGACTTTGCCATGTCTACTTATCTCCTTTCTGTTTACCGTCTAGAGTACATGAGGTATATATATGTGTACCTTTTTTCTCATGTTTTTTTTGAAATTGTTTACGTTCAAGTCAGATTTGCCAGACACTGTGGCAAATGAGAATCAGTATTTTGAGACAGAATAGTCTCTAAATGTTCAGTGGAGCTAAGAATTAATCTCTACAGAAAACATGGTAGGTAAAAGGATGTGATAATATAAGAGCCATGAAATTGAGAGTTCCTCAATATAGGAATTAACAGAAGATGGACGAAAGAGTTCTTCAAAGGAGCATCTTACAAAGCATATTGTATCGCCTGCACAGATTTAAAGTTTTGTGCTTGCATTGCAGAAGTACTAAAATATCTGAATAATAATGTCTTGTGAGATTAACATAATGTAGAAACTTTGAAAATGTTTTGTTGTTTTTTGTAGTGTTTCTTTTTGCCTCAGTGTGTGGGAAATTGTACTAATACGATTTACTGAATCACGTGTTTTATTTCTTTAGAAGTATAATCATTGCTGCTGTGCAAAGCATTGTGTAGCTGAAAGCTGAAGTGAAAGTCTAGTAGTAAGGGAAGTTTCTACCTACTTCCACGTCCTATTTTTATTTTGACAATTGCTGATGACACAGGTTTTCATCAGAGACATATTGGCTTGTATTTTAGAGAGAGTTTTTTTGATAAATGATATTTCCATTCTGCAAATTCAGTAGAGACAAAATCTATAGGAATGTCAAAGATTGTCTTTTTTTGTTTGTTTGTGATTGTGCAAGCACATTATCATAAGATTTCCTATTCCTAAGGTGTGATGGTTATTCTCTTGATGAGAGACTTTTCCCCCTGAACATTTAGGTCCACTTAGTTGAATGTAAGTTTCTAATAAGCATGATACTGCCATTTGTTTAAGTTCCCATGAAGTGAAACATTACCGTGTGTGTGGTATGTAAGGTGCTGTTAAAATATGTAGATTTGTGTGGAAGATGTTTGAATAGAAGAAAGAATGCATGCAAAACTCTTCCTCTCCTAGGGTATTACGGTCGACTGATCAAGATCGCTTCCAGGTCATGTTTTGCTATTTTGAGGATAAAGCAATTCAAAAAGACAAATCTGGTAAGTTTACCAAGTGAGGATACTAGCAAATTATCTACAGGCATGCAAAATTAAACCAAATCCAGCAGTTTAAGAAACTGAATTGTTTTCACTAGATTACTTGTTGGTTTATTCTTGCCAAATCTTCTGTCTTAGATTTGAAACAGTTTGGTTCAGTGCTGGCATGTTAAATATGAACACTTCTTAACTGTCAAGCGTAAAGAAAACTCAGTTCTTCTCAAACCTGCATCTTCTCTCAATTCTTCAGGAATGATGCAGTGTGTAATAGCTGTTGCTGATAAGGTGTTTGAAGCTTTCCTGACAATGATGGCTGATAAAGTAAGTAACATGACATCTGAAGTTAAAAATTAGAAATTGAAAATGTGATTGGCTTTATACTTTCTCCGTGTGTGTTTTAGCCTAAAACCAAGGAGAATGAAGAGGAGCTAGAGCGACATGCTCAGTTTTTACTGGTGAATTTTAACCACATTCACAAGAGGATCAGAAGAGTTGCAGACAAGTACTTATCTGGTCTGGTAGACAAGTAAGTATATATTTTACTGCACTATTATTCATTTCACATTGACTGCTTTGTGAGTAATCGTGGATTTTGTGGCTGATACTCTTGCTGAAACATCACCATGTAAAATAATATGCAGTGGTATTTTTAATCCCGTCTCTGAAGTCCTTGCCTTGATTGTCTTGTCAGCTTAGCATTCTTGTGAATGGAGTAAAGCAGAGTGCCCATGAAATAACAGCAATGTGATGTTCAATGGAATAGCTTTTGTTTTTCAGAGAGCTTTCAAACATGAATTTTAGCTAGTCTGCTGTGAGCCAAGGCAAGCTTTGTGACTTCTGTGAAGCATTAGTTTACTTGCAGCTCAAAGAGCACTTCCATTTCTTGATAATTCCCTTCCAATCCTGTCTTGCTCTAGATTTCCCCACTTGCTGTGGAGTGGAACTGTGTTGAAGACTATGCTTGACATTCTGCAGACATTATCACTGTCTCTTAGTGCAGTAAGTTGCTTTTATAATGGTGTTATTAGGAATATAAGATGTTTGTTTTTTTTATTTTCATACAGCTGAATGTTTTGCTTGGTTTAGCAGTTATTTGGCACTTCATAGGTCTTGAAAGTTGTCAGATACTCAGAAAATCAAATTTAGAAGTAAAGAAAACATAGTATTAATCATTTTGGATAGCTGAACTATCTCATTTTGCATAAATATTTGTTGATGGCTTGTTTTGTTTTTTTGACGTTAAGGGTTGTCAGCATATACAGTTTCCACCCTATGTGTGTTTATATCTTTTAGATTCAGTACCCATTATTACAAATTAATAATTGAAATATTACTTGTATTTTTAAAGATGGAAATACTTTAAGTTTTATTTTCATGCCAAATTTTGAGAAGACTTTGGGATTTGTGGAATTACTTGTACTGAAAACCTGATTGGAATAAAAAACATCTTTTGGAGCTGCTTAGATTTACTTTGGGAGCAACTATTTCCTAAGAGTGGTGCCTGTAATATTCAAATTAAGTGATGATGTATTTTATTTTATTGAGAACTGATTATTGTTTTTTATTAGGATATTCACAAGGACCAACCATACTATGACATTCCTGATGCCCCTTATAGAATAACTGTCCCTGACACACATGAAGCCAGAGAGGTAGGCAGTCCTTGATTTATCAAACAACCAAATAATGCTTGATTTTCTTTGCCTCTGAGCTACTCTAAAAGGATGATACTTCTGTGGGTAAAGTTTTTTATACTGTCTGACACATCTTAGTAATATATCAGTGCTTCTTGTTCAGTATCCTATATTTCATTGGTTTTTGTTGTTGCTTTGTTATCTTAGAGTATAGTCAAAGATTTTGCTGCACGCTGTGGAATGATTCTGCAAGAGGCAATGAAGTGGGCTCCCTCTGTTACAAAATCTCATCTACAGGTAATAAACCTGTTTCTGTGAAAGAATTTGATCACTGTAGATCTTAATTATAATTAAATTGTATTGTTATTAATTTTTTCAGACTGTTCAAACTACATTTTAGATTTTGTCTCACTAAAATTTATTTTGTTTTATTGCCAGTGAATAACTAGAACTGTTGCTTTGATCTAAACCTAGATATCTTTAAAGTGACAGGTTTGAAAACAGTTGATCATCCTGGGTTTAATTCAGAAATAAAAATTATAGTTCTCTGCCTTACAGAGTTTAATAATTAGTAGCTTAAAATACCAGTTGGACTGAAATGAGTAGTTAGGAAATAAGTCTTACTTCTTGGGAGCATTTTTTTCTACCCTTGCTGTTTATTTTTCAGTTAAAGAAAAAATTATATCTCAATCTATGGTAAACTGCAGACATTTACTACATCCATGCTGAAATTAGTGCTTGCGAATGGCAGAATTAATTAGAAAATGGTAAAAACAAACAAACAAAAAAAAATCAAACAACTTAGCAAAAACTACAGAAGGCTTTAGGATGTATTAATAAATAAAACATTTCATGTAAAAAAAGAAATCTCACTACAGTATAATGGAGTTCTCTTTTTGTTAACCCACTGCTGCTAAGGAGTAATAAAAACCACATAGTCCAGGTTAGGCTACTGTTTCAACCTGTAGGTAGACAGAACAATTTCTGGGGAGGCTCAAGACTGATCCACTGTACTTTGTTTTTTGTGAAAAGAGATTTTATTTAAAACAGAACTTAAGACTTAAAGCATTACCTTTTAATGCAAATTTAGGATGAGGCTTTGAGTTTTCTAGTGCTGGGGGCAGTACCTACAAGAGGTGTAGAGACAGTTTACTTGTCCTTGTTTACGTCTGTAGTTAACTTTTTCTGCAATTGTACACTGTTTGCCTGAGAACTGCCTTGTTTTGAAAAGTAATTTTCAAAACAGTAAATTTGAAAAGTAATTTTCAAAACAGTAGTAATTTCCCAACAAATGTTTCTTGGTGCATCAGGAGTACCTAAACAAACATCAGAACTGGGTATCAGGTTTGTCCCAGCATACAGGACTGGCTATGGCTACAGAAAGTGTTCTTCACTTCGCTGGCTACAACAGACAGAACACAACTTTGGGTGTAAGTATTTGTTTTGTGTAGCTGTCATTTTAGTTGTATAATATATATATATACAAACTGCATATATTAGTTTATAATATATATGTTATAAATATGTAGTTTATAATATATATTATAAATATGTGGTATAAATATGCAGTTTGTATAATATGTTAGTTTATAATATGCCAAATCACATTTGTCACAGTACATGAAAATTACTCATCTTATTTCTTTCCATCTCAAGTCAGGGTATCTTCCAATCACACTATTATGAAAATTACTGAGAATTAGCTGCTAAAAAACAAGTAGAACTGTATTCCTCTTAAGAAACATTTAGGGATGGCTTTTATTAATTTGAAAGTAGTATCTTTGTGTAAGACTGAATAAGCTGCTTTTTAGAATAGCACACTCATTGACTCTAATTCTATGTAGGTTCATTCAAAATATGCTTTCACATTGGGTATTTCATTCATTTCTATACAGGGTTTTTTTTACGTGTTTTCTCAAATATGTTTGTGATTTTTGGAGAAATCTGTCAAATCTGTTCTGTCATCAGCCAACTTGTTTTCTAGCAGCAGCTTTGAAACTGTCCTCCCTCCAAGCTGTGGCAGGATTTTCTGAGTTTCCTTACAGTCGTGCTTCTAGCCAATACTAGCCACTGCATGTAAATAGGATAAAGAGTTCCCCCAGAATGTGGGAATGCTTTGACATTGTTCCCTAAAGAGGGAAGGTTAAAAAACTTCAAATAAAGAATGTGCTGGAAGAAACTTTAGAACTGCAATGGAAATAAGAGGAATGGCTCATGTTGTTTTGACTAGGGCCTGTCCACATGTCAAGAACTGTACAGAAAAACGTATGATAAGGATCAAGAGGCAGGAAAGTGTCACATTGTAGAATTTCATTACTTTTTTAAATGCTTTTTTCCATCTTTCAAGGAGTGTGTGTGTAATTTTTTCAAATTTTAAGCTCTTTACATATAACTAATGTGTGTATTGCTTATTTCATATTTATCAGTTCTGGTACTTTTGTACCTAATAGTCCTGATACTGTTGTGATTATAAGCATGAAGGAAACTAAGCTTAAAATGTAGGTAAAGGTGTAAGAGGAAAAAAGGTAAGTGGTTGGATATGAGCAGTATAAATAGCTGTATATGGTTTGGCTGTAGGCGACCCAGCTAACTGAAAGGCCAACTTGTGTGAAGAAGGACTACTCCAACTTCATGGCTTCTCTTAATTTGCGCAATCGCTATGCAGGGGAGGTAAGTATATGCTTTTACACAGTGTGTGGCCTATTCAACTGATCTGGCATTAGGGGACATTGTTGCTCCCAACATAACTTGTTCTGTGATTTTATGTTCTCTTAAGTGAAGACTCTAAAGTTAAATTCCTTCAAGATAAGAGTAAACTTTTCCTAGGTTATTAAGCAGCTCTTTTGCTATTGATCTTATAGGGAGTTTGTAAGTTACAGACAAAGCAAAGGTGCATTAGCAAAGAATAAATAAAAGAGACTTGTTTGTACTGAGTTTCCTTACTCAGCACATGATCAGTACCAAACTAGACTTCAAGAAGTATTGTTCTTCATTTAAAACCTCATTACATTTTACAGGTTTCTGGAATGATTCAGTTCTCAAACGCTACAGGACGAACATCTGACCTGAATAAACTGATGGTCAAAGAGCTGAACGATGCTCTTGAATCAGGCCAAACTGAATTCTACACGCAGGCCATGTTTAAGTTGACTGCACTATTAATAAGCAGCAAAGGTATTGTAAACCAGATGGAGTTCTGCTTCCTGGATGCGAATGCCACGTGTAGTAAACAAAGAAGCTATCTGCATGCTAACTCCATATGCATCAACTTGAAGCAAAACTGTGTTTGAAGTTCTCTCAATTAGGCTTGAATTAGGGAAAATGCTCTTAAACTAGAACCTGTTTATTAGCTGTTTTTATGCTGATTACGCATTTATTCTGCTGTAGAAACCTGTTTGAATGTTTGTTTTCAGATTGTGATCCCCAGCTCCTTCATCATCTGTGCTGGGGACCTTTGCAGATGTTCAATGAACATGGTATGGAAACTGCGATTGCTTGCTGGGAGTGGCTGCTTGCTGCCAAGAATGGAATAGAAGTGCCGGTAGGAAGCTGTTTAACTTCTCTGTCCTTGCAAGAGGGAAGGGAAAGAAGAATATATGGAGAGATTCACAGCTATTGTGAATCCAAGTAAAATAAGAATAGTAAATGTGTTGTTAAACACTTTAACCTGCTAGAAAGCTTCTCTTAATGTATTGGTGGAAATTTGAACACCTTCACTATGTGGACTATGGGAAAAGGATCTTAGCAGCAGGGATGATATAGCAAAGGAAGGCTGTTAGGATCTCAGCTGTACAACTTTGCTGCTTGTGTAACCTATGCTTCTCATGAATTAGATCCTGGACTACTATAATTCATAAAACTTCTTAAAACAGTCATTAATATCACTGCTCGTCATTTAGTACCTCTGGTATTTAGTGTTATCCCTTGCATAGAAAATAGGGTTGCAGAAGTTGCCATGTCCTGTTAGAGGATTATAACTTTTAGCAGAGCGGAGAAAGGACAGCACCATGCGACACTGAGCAGGCCGAACTATCAACAAAATACAGCATTTGTCTGCTGTTGCCCTTGTTCTTTCTGTTACTAGCTGAATTCTGAAGGAGTCTTTTTTTCCCCATTGTGTACCTTGTGGAGAAATATTGTGCTTTCCATGCAAGAAGATGCTCTTAAGACAGGAAATGCTATAATCTTGCTTTTTGCAGTTTATGCGAGAAATGGCAGGAGCTTGGCAAATGACAGTGGAGCAGAAAATTGGCCTGTTTTCTGCTGAGCAGAAAGAAGCAGATCCATTGGCAGCCTCAGAAGAGAGCCAGCCAAGGCCTTGTCCTCCAGAAGTCACCCCACACTACATCTGGATAGAGGTGTGTATTCTGGAATGTCCCTCCGATGAAGATGTTGGAATGGTGCTGTGATTAAGCCATTCTGTACTGTTCTTGTGATTTGGAAAGATAGTGGAGTCATGATGGTAGTCCTTCTGTATCAGAACTCAGAGACACGCTCTTCAGGGGCATGATAGTGGTTAAAGTGTCTGAAACAGAGCAGATGGGCTGGTTTGATTTTTGAGATCAAGAATAAAATAAAAGGATGCATAACATGTCTGTCTCTTTCTCAGTTTCTGGTACAGAGATTTGAAATAGCCAAGTACTGCAGTTCTGACCAAATAGAGATCTTCTCCAGTCTGCTCCAGCGATCTCTTTCTTTGAACATTGGAGGGGCAAAGGGCAGTTTGAATCGGCATGTAGCAGCAATTGGACCCCGTTTCAAGTGAGCAAGTCTTCTTTTCCTTTTTGGCAGTAATATTTTTGTGAGATGTGGGACAAAATAACTAAATGTGTTTATTTTGTCCTTGGCTTCAAGTGGTGGAAGTTCTTTTAAAGGCCTGGAATTATGCAGAGTTAAGCTTTGTTTTCAAAGTAGAAGTATGTAACTTCAGTTTGAAAGTCAGTTCTGGTACTTCAGAGAACTTAATGAGATAGTTTTATATGGTGAATCATTCATGTAATGAATCGTGTGTCAGTAATAATTTTACTCTATCAGTTAGTTTATCTTCTCTGACTTGAGTATGGTTTGTATGGTGTTGCAATAATCAGTGTTTTGGGAAGGTCAAGGTTTTCATTCTCTCAAGCATTTTGCATATTAGGTTGCTGACACTGGGATTGTCTTTGCTGCATGCTGATGTGGTTCCAAATGCAACTATTCGAAATGTTTTGAGAGAGAAGATTTATTCAACTGCCTTCGATTATTTCAGGTACTTTCTCATTTGCCACTACTCTTTTAAAGTGTGTGTGTGTAAGTTTTCTTAAACCTTCTACAATAGTTCAAAGCACAAGCTGTCTTTCTCTGGTGTTTTCACTTCCTTTCCTTTTTTTGTCCATTCTAACAAAGAAGGCTTTGCTTTTCTTTGTGATTCTTTGAGGTTCATAAACTGTCCTGTTGACTTTTCAATAGAAGGTAAATTTTTTGTATGTTTTATAAAGTATTATTTTCAGGAATGTTACAGTTCTTTATGCTTTTTTTTAGTTCATTCAGTGCTCAAAAATGTACCTTGATGTAAGAGATAAAGAATTGCAATTACAGAACATGTGGCTGAAATAGTCTTTATCAATTTGAGAGTACAACCGCACTGATATAATTCCAAGATTTGACATGAACACAGCAAAAAATAAGTAGTGATAGGAGTGACTAACAATGTGAGGAAATCAGTCATAATACTAAATTTCAAATGAATCCAAGATGCTGACAGGCTGACACCTTAATTTTCAATAATAATAGGAAGCTTGAGGTAGACAGAATGAAGCGGTAAGAATAAAATGCAGTATAATGTGTGGTCTCATCTCTTTTAGATTGTGGTTAAAAAGGGGAAAAAAGATGGTTTCATTTGTTTATTTTCTTGTTTGCTTGTTTATTTTTAATACGTTTGACACTATTTGTATGGTTTTCTTGAGCTGGCCATCGAAGTTCCCTACACAGGGGGAGAAGAGGCTTCGTGAGGATATCAGCATATTGATCAAGTTTTGGACAGCAATGTTCTCAGACAAAAAGTATCTCACAGCAAGCCAACTTGTGCCACCTGGTGAGATTCTTTATCTGCAGTTTCAAAAGCCTTCTTATTTTTTTTTTTTATTACATCCTATGTCAGATCTCTGTTCTCTTGTTAGATAATCAAGACACCAGGAGCAACCTGGATATCAATGTTGGGTCTCGGCAGCAGGCTACGCAAGGATGGATAAATACCTACCCTCTGTCCAGTGGCATGTCAACCATATCTAAAAAATCAGGTATTTTCATAATTGTAGCCAGCTAATTATAGCCAACTTTGCAGTATATTTTATATGTGGGTGTTGCCTATAGTCAATATTCAACATTGGACTCATATTCTCCTGGCAGTGTATTTAATTATCAGTGTCAAACTGTGAAGAGGAGGAATGAGAAGCAAAACAAAAACTGTCCCACTGGTAGCAAGCACAATGAGTACCTGCGTTGTTAACATTGAGTTCACTGAAATGTAAATTGACAATTGTTCTATGGTATTTCAGTTCTTAAATGTAGCTGTTGCCATGTGTGGACAGTTTGAAAATATAATTTAACATGCTGAATAAAAAAGACTGAAAACATTTTTATCCTTTTCTTGAGGAATGTCTAAGAAGACTAACAGAGGTACACAGCTACACAAGTACTACATGAAGCGAAGGACGTTACTTCTCTCATTGCTGGTGAGCTATTGCAGAAGAACATGGAAACAGTATAAGCTTCTAAGACAGTTGTTTTTGTATGACATATTGACTGAAGTAGCATGAGAGAGTGAAATGGGAGAATTTTTACTTTTAGAGAATGTATTATTTTTATCTTGTTTCCCTCAGGCTACTGAGATTGAACGCTTAATCACATGGTACAATCCACTCTCCTCCCCTGAATTAGAATTGGATCAAACTGGGGAGAGCAGTGTGGCAAACTGGAGATCGAAGTATATCAGTCTTAGTGAAAAGCAGTGGAAGGATAATGTGAATCTAGCTTGGAGCATTTCTCCTCATCTTGCTGTACAGCTCCCTACCAGGTGAGAAATTTCAAAAGAAAAAGCTAACGTAATTCCTGCTGCCTTTCTTAGGAGTCATGTGAATGCAGGCACAGTAAGTATTGATGGTACTTGCTCCTGTTTACAGCATCCTTGCATACTTTCATAGCTGGTTTGAGACCTTTCAAATAAGAGTGGGTTACTTAAAAATATACTAACTTGACTCAATCTCTAGTAGAGCCTGGTTTCCATCCCTTCCATCCATTCAATGCTGACACATAGACAGTGTTTTGTTCAGCAGAAATTGTTTATTTTTTAAATAGTGTTTAAACAATTAGCAGGCATAGCATTTAAATCATTCTAAAAGTATGATTGAATGAAGTGTTGTAGTTATGTTGGCTTGTACTTTAAAAAGTATGCTGGGAAAACTGGCATAGTTGGCTTTGGGAAGGGGAAGGAAGTTCTTTCCTCCTTAAAACAGTGATAGTGTGAAGTTTTCTGTAGAATCCCAGATTCAACCAAGAATTCAATAATGGGCTAAAATACTAGCTATTAGTGCAAAAGCACTGGATGAGGACCAGTTGTTCCTGTGCCCGAATCTTCTTTTTGACAGCATATTTTTCCTTCAGTGTGTATTGTTTGCTGGTTGGATTATTTCTTAAGTATTTACTTTCCTGCCCTTTGCTGTAGTCTCATCATCTTGATGTAAATAGAAGGGACTTTCAAAATTTTCTGAGAAGATTATTGTATTTGTGGTTGTATGTAGATTTAAGAACACTGAAGCTATTGGAGCAGAAGTGACTCGACTGGTTCGGTTGGACCCAGGAGCTGTTAGTGATGTTCCTGAAGCAATAAAGGTATTAATGAATATCTCTATACAGGGCCCCAAAATGTGTATTTAATTCAGTTATACTGGAAGACACAGCCTTAGTGCAGCATATGTACTAATGCTAAGCACATTTCTGTAGGAGGGAATGACAAAACAGCTGCATCGCTCACAGATATATTCTTACTATACACAGAAATATCTCAGAACTCATAACTTGCAGTATACCTGCTATTTCTGTTCCTTTTGCATAGTACATAGACCACTGGTCCATGTCATGTGAGCACTGTTGTTGAAGTTATTTTAAGCTTAACCTGTTTTCTTTGAGCTGCCAAGCCTCTTAAAATCGAAGAGGCTTATTATGCTGATCTGCAGTAAAGCATTCTGTATGTCTCCTCTAAAACTGGAAAACTATACTTTCTTTTACTCATCTGTTCGTATTTTTCCCCATATTAGAATTCCTCTGTGCTTCTAGTAATTTGACCTCATTAACTTCATATAGTGATTGAGGAGGTGGAGTGATTCCAATAGTTAGATTTCTGAAGACAAAATAGCTGTGGTTTTGTAAAATAAAATACAGCATTTTTTACTTACCCTGCTATGAATAAGCTGGATTTATAGCATTGCCATCTGATGTGCATTTCCTAGATAGTACTGGGTGCTGTATACACCTAAAGTGGTCTGACCTGTTTTTTCAGTACCTGGTTACCTGGCATACAATTGATGCTGATGCACCTGAGCTCAGTCATGTTCTGTGCTGGGCACCAACGGATCCACCAACTGGACTTTCCTACTTTTCAAGCATGTATCCACCTCATCCTCTAACAGCACAGTATGGAGTTAAAGTCCTGCGGTCTTTTCCTCCGGTAAGATGAGTTTTGGTATAATTGTTACCACAGGCTTCAATTTAGTAGCGTGGAAAGATGTGTGCAAAATGGCACATCTCAGTAGAGACGTGAATAGATTGGGATGAAAACATAGCAACTGTTTGGTCATGAATTGCACCACCTTGAATTCTTCAGTGCTCCTCTCAAATAGTTCCAAATTCTTGTTTCAGTCGGGAACTTCTATGAGGACTATAAAATACATGATTGTTAATATTTTTGAAGTTGGACAGAGCAAAAAAAATCCTTGTGTTTAAGGATTAAGTACATTAAGTATTTAAGGTGTAAGTACAATTTAAAATAAAGAGGAGGTGGTATTTGCAATTTTCTTGTCATACAACTGAAGGAAACTTTTTATTGTGCACATAACCTATCTTCTCTTGACTACTTAAGTAACAATAAAAATAGCAATAAAAACTCTACATCTTTTTCAGGATGCCATTTTATTCTACATTCCACAGATTGTGCAGGCACTACGGTATGATAAGGTGAGGATATGAAACAGCTGCACATCGACTGAGCAAACTTTAAAAACAGTTTTCAGACATAAAACTGCCAAACAGACAAAATTAAAGCTTAAAATAGTGCTGCTTAGTGTTATGTTACAACTAATATATTAAAGACAAATGCCTCTAGAGGCTGGCTTGCTTTGGATGAACCTCTTTAATGATTTCCCTGAGTAGGATACATTTCAAATTCTTTTGTAAATTTGTTCTGATTCCCTAGAATGTCTGTGGAACTGTACAAGCGCGTGGTTCTTTACACCCAGATTTGCAGTCTCTAAGGCACTATATGCATTTGTTATTACTGGAGCATTTAGTGATAAGATCAATACCAGTGTCTCCACTGCATTTCCTCTGGCTTGTATGCATAGTTTGAGCTGCTCAACTTTTAAGGAGATTTGAAAACCCTGTAGAATACAGAGAAAATGGCACAAATGTGCAAAGTTAGTGATGGAATACATCTTTAATAAAGTTAAAAACAGGGTAGGTCAATTCCATACATGTTAGAATACACTGTCATTTTTCAGAGGCCTTTTAGCAGCATGAATGAGATTGCTGTGGTCTTCTTTCCGTCTGTTAAATATTTCTGGCTTTTAAGAATCACTGTTAGTAGCAGTAATGTTGAGTCTGCTTGAGCTGTAATGATCTTTTCTTATTGGGCTGGCTATGATTGCAGATGGGTTATGTTAGAGAATACATCTTGTGGGCAGCTGCCAAATCCCAGCTCTTGGCTCACCAATTCATCTGGAACATGAAAACTAATATCTACCTGGATGAAGAAGGACACCAAAAAGATCGTGAGTTCTTTGAAGTATAATACAGTTTAGTTTCTTTCTTGCCTCAGTTCAGAAGAAATCTTGTTCTTGCTTTCTCCTGGCATGTGGGAATCCTTTTAGCTGGGAACTTCTTTCATTTGTAGAGAGAGGGCACATTCTGTAGAAGTGCTCAAACTGACAAAAGATATGCAGCGATGTTTGCATCGCTACTTTTTTTTGTCCTCATCACATGTATCATTTAGCTTTTTGAAATAAGCTTCTAACACAGATGTGTTCTTTTTCATGTGCAGCTGACATTGGGGAGCTCCTGGAGCAGCTAGTAGAGGAGATTACTGGCTCGTTATCTGGCCCAGCCAAGGAGTTCTACCAGCGGGAATTTGATTTCTTTAATAAAATCACTAATGTTTCAGCCATTATCAAGTAAGTGTTAAGCTATAGAAATTGTGCTTTTTAGGAGGTATAGTTCTGGAAATTACTAGTGTCGTAGTTTACTGGCTAAGTTCCTTTTAGTGGTATTGAAATAGTGACTTTAGGAAAAAAGAATTACTCATAGAAAATTTTAAAAAACCTACAGAAACGGATTTTCCTTTAAGTGTAACTTAACAGCCTTTTTATGATATGAAAGGGCTCATTTTACTTTCTCTCAGAGATCATTTATATTTGGCCTGGTCTTTGTGCTTGAAATTAGCAGTTCTTCTGTCTTAACCAGCTATTACTACTTATTCTGGAAGCAGATTACTGTAAATCTCAGTTTTAATCTAATTTTTAAGTACATCATGGTGAGTAATAGTGGACTGAAGCTCCATAGAATAGAGCTCCAAGATGTGATTGGAATTGGAAAAACAGCCCATGCACCTGTATAGGTTGAAATTCTGTCAATTTAGTTGTCACCTATTTTGTTAATTGGGCTTCTTGGTTTGGTTCTTAGCCCAAGTTTGGTTCAGAAAAAGGGAGTACTGCATTTAATTGTGGCAGGTTGGCTGTCTTTGTTTTTGGGTTTTTTTTGCATATTGTAACGTTACCCACATTTTATGTGGACTTCAAAACAAATAAAAATAAGACATGAAAAATAAAACAGTCAAGAAAAACACCTCAAATACAGGTAAGTAGTCTACCTTATGCTAAGACTTTGTGAAACTCTTCCTCTTCACGAGATCTGATTATGTGGTGAAACACAAATAAGTGTTTTCTCATACGTAAATGCTTTCCCCTTTGTACTTAAACTGTGGTTACAGAGAAAGATGCACTGTCAGAGTAAGCAGATTGTTGATCTTAAACGTGAAAGCTTAGCTTACGGAGGCCGTCGCTGTTGACTGCAAGTTACTCAATTTAATTTCTAAGTCTTTTAGTCAATTTAACTTCTAAGTCTTGCCAGTGGTTTTATTGTGTATTTTCAAAACATTCTCAGATGTGTTACAATACTTGAAAATCATATAAAATATTTCTTAACCCCCTTTAAAATGAAGCTTTGCAAACCAGCTGTGTAAAGGCATCAGGTTAAAGGACACTTACTTCACAAAAACTATCAAATTCTATGCGTCTTCTATGTTCAGGTCAAAATGTTTTCACTCAGTAGGATCAGTTAAAGAGGGTTTTAGGGCCTCAGTATCTTGATATTTAGGATAAAATTACTTTTTGTTAGCATGAAATCATAATTAAGCAACTGTTAATAACTGTGTATTTGCAAACATTGCATTTTGCACCTCAGATACTTAAAACATACTTTCTTTTAACGCATTTCCCATGTAATGAGTACACAGAGGAGATACCATTTGCTTTGTAGATGGTGTAAATGAGTAAATGTATCATCTGTGATGACTGTTACCATAAGCGTTATGTTGCTGCTTCAGTAATCTACTGTACTGATTAAAATTAGAGCATAAGTAGTAATTTTCAGTTACACACTGCTACACCAAATGTATGCAATTGCATGACTGATTTCAGTAGGTGGTTAACACAGGTGCCTGTGTAAATTGGGTAATTGCATGTACTAATCGCTAACCATGTTACCAATTACCCAGCTGACACCTGCAGTCATGCTAAGTATGTTAACAAATTAGGCATGTAATTGCATAGGTATTTTGCTGGCTTGTCCTTTTTCAGTTAGTTTATACTGCTTCCAAAGCATTGTTCTTATTCTGGAGTAAGTTCCACAAAGGAGAATTATATTTACGTAACTATAGCACTGTTGACCAAAGCATACTTAATGTGCAAATTTCTCACCAAGGAAATGACTTCATATTTAATTCACTGCTCTTATGCTGTTTGGGGTTGTCAGCTTATATGTCAAATCGATGCTTTATCTACAAAACAAGGACTTATTGAGACAGTGGTGCAGTAAGACATCTTTGTCATTGAATAAATTTGAAATAAAACTCCCGGGTAGTGCACATAGTAATATTTTATAAAACTATATTCTACATACTATTATTTTTTTCTAGGCCGTTTCCTAAAGGAGATGAAAGAAAGAAAGCTTGTTTAAGTGCTCTGTCTGAGGTGAAAGTGCAGCCTGGTAAGAAGTGATGTCATCATATAATGTAGTGGTCTTCTTGCATTCAGTGTGAGTGCAAAATTTTCTGTAAGCAAATGCTGAAATGTCTGGCAATTGGCTGCTCACAGTTCTGGTGCTGGTGACAGTGTGGCTGTTCCTCTTACAGCTGGTTTCTCTTGAAGCAATTCAAGTATTTTTACCAGCCGTTAAATTACTGTATGGTGCGTAAAAGCTTTCCGGAAGTGCTTGCAGTCAGATAACATGGGTAAAAACAGAAAAGTGTGCCTTAAGAGGGAAAGTAAACAAACTGTTTCCTTTTGGGCTACCTTTTATTAAGAGATTAAACATGTTAAAGAATTTATCTCAAAAGTAAAACATGTCCAGTAGCCTTCATTCGCCCTTTTCTCGCTTCAGACATGCCCTTGAAGCATGGCTATCTCAGAGTCCTTTTATTTATATATACATATACACATATCTAATATATATTTGTCTATATATTTTCCCCATCTGAATCTTCCTTTTAAAATGGACTTCAACCTCTGATAGATTTCTGTTCTCCTACCACATTTGGATTGCTAAAGGTGCTCTTTAGTGTACTGGGATATGTTGTCACATCTTACTAGAAACTACTGTAAGAGAAGTCCTATCTGTACATTTCTGTGGTAAAGATTCTGCAGAGAGTTTGTTCAAAACTGTATTCTGTTAATTCCTGGCAAACACTGACCAATGGGAGGGTCCTGCGTTCTTTGTGATATACAGACAATATCCTCCAGTTTATCTCTAGCATTCATTTAACTCAAAAGTATGTACTGAAGTTGTAGACACTAAGAAAAATTGTTCTCCAAGTATCACTGTCATGTTAGCCAATAAATTTGTTCTTTGCTACAATTTGCAGGCTGCTACTTGCCTAGCAATCCTGAAGCTATTGTTCTGGACATTGATTACAAATCAGGGACCCCTATGCAGAGGTAGTTTTCTCTTGTATTCTTCCATTAAGTTAAATTCATGATATTTAGTTTTTATATAAATCCTCATTTGGCTAACTTGCACTCATCATCTTTTTTATTTATTACAATGTAGTGCAGCAAAAGCACCCTACCTGGCCAAATTTAAAGTGAAACGTTGTGGAGTTAGTGAGCTTGAAAAAGAAGGTTAGTAAATGAGTTTTAATCATTGATACTATTAAGAGTCAGTACTTCCTTTAAAATTGTTTGTTTTTAGTGATCTATTTTGCTGCAGTAAGTACTTCCATGTTGAACTTTAATCTGCAGTGCCTCAGTTCAGAAATGAAAATGCATGAAGTGGAAAGAAGAAAAATTTTGAAAACTTAAGTTCTGTTTTTTTTATTGTTTTTCATCTTCTTTTAATTCCCTGGAAGCATGCCACGAAAGTATTCTGAAGAAATGTGAGGAGTTACTTTAGACTAACGTATACATTAATTGCCTTTCTGTGGTCTTAAAGTGTGGCAAGCTCCAGGTTTTGGCAGCTTTTTCTCATAATAAATTGTTCAGGATACTTTAAGTGACTAGCGTAATGTAATTCAGACGTGTACTAAGTAAACTATGAAGGTGATATTTTTTTTTATGGGTATGTTCCCTAATAGAGAAAAGTAACTGCCTTACAGAGTTCATCTGGCATAGCAGAAACTTTTGTAGTGGCCCTTCAGCATGAAACCTGGTTTTGAGTGCAGGGGGCTTGTCGTGGTACGAAGATATTAATTGAAGTGTGCATCTGGGTTTTGATTTTTACTGTTTGTGTAGGTCTGCGATGTCGTTCTGATTCCATAGATGAAAGTGCAGAAGAAGGAGTGGACAGTAAGAAAATCTGTTGGCAAGCAGCTATCTTTAAAGTGGGGGATGACTGCAGACAGGTACAAAGCTATTAGGCTTTGCAGTTATGTAAGACAACATAAAAGAGGGAAAAAATTTCGGCATGGGAATCTTTTTTTTTTCTTTGGAACTTTGAGAATCTGGACGATTTGTCTTGGAAATAAACATAGTTCTTAAAAGACAGTTCATCTAATGCCATGACACAAAAATCTTTTTTTATAATTTATTTTTCAACTGAATAGTTAGTAACATCAGAGTAATTTCCAAGGTGGTACATTGTACTATCTTGTAGCTTGGTTGTTTTTGATTAAAAGAGAATGCCAACTATTATCTCTAGAGTTATTAGTATCCCTCATATCAAAGAACGATAGAAAGATTGTCAGCAGTTAAATCTTTGGTTTTGTTTGCTACCCACTTAAGCATTGTTTATCTTTTCCTTTTTTGATTTTTCTCCAAAGCCACAGTGTATGCACAACATTCTGAGGAAACTTACATTCACTTCAGAGTTCTTCAGAGCATTTTTGTCATCTGACTTGTGATCCATAACCCCTGTAATGCTTGTGCAATTTTTTTCTTGTGTGACAGGACATGTTAGCTTTACAAATCATTGATCTCTTCAAGAACATATTTCAGCTGGTAGGCTTGGACCTTTTTGTGTTTCCATATAGAGTGGTGGCCACAGCTCCTGGGGTAAGTGAGCAGTTAACTCTAACACTGTAGAAAGTAGTTCCTAATTAAAAAAGAAAAATCTTTCCTGCACACAAGTTTATGCTTCTGCAAAGAAATACTGCACACACCACTCTTGCTGAATATTTGGAGTACCACTGACACAGTCTTTCTTCTGTTTCCTTCTTTTCTAAAGCTTTTTGCTCTAAAGTTTTGCTGCTTGTTATTCATGTTTGTTGTTTGATTTGGGGGACAACATTGTGGAAAGTCAGGGATCAATTGTGTCTTATGTTGCATAGAAATTCTCAAACTTTGGGTATCATTTTTGGGTTGTTTTTTTTTGATGAGCGTACTGGAAGTTCTGTATCTGGTAATCTGCAGGCTTTCCCACATTTCCCAGGAGACCTCTATGACTGCCAAGAGCCATGAACAAAATATATGTTGGGACTATGCTTTACAGACCTGCTTCTCTTCTTCCCCTTCAGTGTGGTGTTATTGAATGCATTCCTGACTGTACGTCCCGTGACCAGCTGGGTAGGCAGACAGACTTTGGGATGTATGATTACTTTACCAGGCAGTACGGAGATGAGTCTACTCTTGCATTCCAGAAGGTAAAATAGCACTTGGCAGACATAGTACAATTTCAACTGAGTAATGTTCTAGCCATAAGAAATAATGACAGATAATTAGATTTAATTACTGCTATAATGCTTGTACTAGCTAAAGAAATTACTGCAGCTGTAGATGTGTGGAGAATATTATTGAACATAGATTCAAACTAATCATGAATGAAGGGGGAAAAGAAATGTTCAACTATCTGCTTCTGGGATGAGTGAGTTAAACTGTGTTCTTATTTGCTTTGACTTCTTGTTTGTACAGGCTCGCTATAATTTCATCCGCAGTATGGCTGCATATAGTCTTCTCCTTTTTCTGCTCCAAATTAAAGACAGGCATAATGGCAACATCATGCTGGACAAAAAGGGACATATCATTCACATTGGTCAGTCATCGTCTTCTTTTCCTTCTGTTGTAGAACATTAGAATTATAAAATTTTCATTTGAGATTAATCAGATTTCAATTTGTAAATATACCTAGAATGTTTTTCCTGCCAGTTTAGTATTGTATGTATATTTGTGTTAGCTGCTGCTACTGCATAATTTTAGCTTTACAAGGTTTTACCAGCTTCAGGAAGGAATATACACATGTGGATTAAGCATGAGTATTTATACACGTGTATTCATATATGTACAAGTGTATATAAATATATGCAGATGTATAAATACATACTCAGGTTCCTTTCATTGCTGTATAGGTGTGAACTAAACTTGATGAATAAATGTATATGATTGCATGAGTCTGTAACCTCTGCTTTAGCTTTGCTTTTCTGTAACCGCACAGATGTTTTAGCATAAATTTATCTGATGTTTTCATCATCCTTGAATATTGTTTAACATTATGGATTGACAATTCTTTTGTTGGTGTTTCAACACTATCAAAGTTTTCTTCCATTTGGAATTGAAATGGTAGTAGGAAAATAGATTTCACGATGTGAAACGTGCCTCTCTTTCCTTCTGTCAGCTCTGACAGCTCACAACTAACCACCAGAGTTTCTGATGCAGCTTATCTTCTGTGTGCAGATTTTGGATTCATGTTTGAGAGCTCACCTGGTGGTAATCTGGGCTGGGAACCTGACATTAAGCTGACTGATGAGATGGTGATGATAATGGGAGGAAAAATGGAAGCAACTCCATTCAAATGGTTTATGGAGATGTGTGTCAGAGGCTATCTGGCAGTCAGGTAAAGCATTCTTAACTGCTCAAAAGTGGAAGTTCTTGCACACCTAAAACCAGATTGGGATGTAAATAATGAACATAGGTCTATAAGAGGGTCTTGAGTCTGTGGGAACTGGTGCATGAAACAACATAACACTTAATGCTTTCACTGCCTATCTTTCTGTTTTTTTCCCGATCTTATGCTATATGAGAAGTTAATATACTATGTTCAATTTATAAATATGATCATTTGCTTACTTCAATTAAGCATGCTGTTAATTAAAACATTGCAATGAGAAGCAACAGGATAATCATAATCTTGTTTTCCCAAATAGGTCAATCATACTAATTACCATTTCAGGTAGAGTTTATTATGTGGGAAGTGCTACAATTTCCCTTGTAGAATATTAAAGAGGTTTTGTAGCTGTGCCTTTCAGCTATGATTGCCAACCAGCAATAGTGGAGATCTGCAACTTGGCTATGCTGTACACCAAGCAAACAAGAATTGTAGGAGGAAGATGATGAGGAGCTGAGGATCCAGCGTGAAAGCTTATAGGCCACAACAAGTTCCTGTGGCTGCTCTGGTGTAGGCTCCCACTTGGCATCACAAATTTTGCTTTAGCATGGAGAATGTGTACTAAATGGATATGAAGTGGTTGTTGCATGTGGTTAGGAGAACAGAATGACAGAGCCTGGATTAGGGATTGTTCAATCATCATGAGTGTGAAATATTATTTGTTATATTACAGAATTAGTTTCCTCTGCTAGTAGCCCCAGAAGGGGCTGTCTTGGAGTTGAGCACAAGTTGCTTCCTTGAAGTACAGCAATCTGGAGAAAGTTTTGTTTTGAGCCAGAAATGTTACCGAAGTAGCAGAGCACTAATAGATTAGTGGGAGGAGAGGAGGAAGAAGGGAAGCTGGGCTGATGCAGCAGAGAATTATGTAGTGTAATTAGGAATTAGAAGATAATCTGTTACTGTAGTACTGCTGGTTTCAGCTCTCTGTACTGTTTTCATACACCAGTCGACTGTTGCTGAAGTGTAATTCCACAAGGTATTGTTGTATACAATCTTTAATCTTCCTTGAGGGCTCCTCATCTTGCAGCATTCTAGATCTCTTATAGTCCTACAGAAAGGAATGACTCTTAGAGTAAGAGATTGCAAGCAATGGCGTAGCTCTGACAACACATGTGAGAGGATTACATGTGTTGTTTTAATTACAGAAAAAAAGTATGGTCCAGCTTCAGCCTTCTCAGCCTGCCCGCATTACCTACTTAAGCTGTGGAAGTTCAGGTGCTGTAACCTTTGTCCTTTTTTGGTTTTTTTTTCCTAGGCCTTACATGGATGCTGTAGTCTCACTGGTTACGTTAATGCTGGATACAGGGCTGCCATGTTTCCGAGGGCAGACAATCAAGCTGTTAAAGTGAGTCACTGTGCATATGAACTGGTAAATGTTCATAATGCTTGCTTTTCATAGCATGTATACAGTCACAGCTTCTATAGTGAGTGTTGTTATACTACTCAAATATTTTAAATTTCTTAGTGATAAAAATGTTAAGTGTTTTAGAGAATATCTCAGCAGGATTTTGAGAGGCCTTTTCATACAATTAAGCTGAAGCTGTTCAGTGGCTGTGTGAGTATGTGGTTTATCTTAAAGATCTTAGTACTGACAAAGCAAGACTGTAAAGGAAAGATATGCTTTAACAAGAGGTAATGTGTTCTATCTGAAGTGGTGTTGGAATCTGAAGAGCATTAACTCTTTGACAGATAATGCAGTACTGAACAGGGACTGTGCTGTGACATTAAGTTTGTGTAAGCGTATATTTTTGAACAGCCCTTCAGGCTAATGCCTCCAGAATAGCTCTGTAATCAGTTTTTCCTGCATATAAATTCCTACATTTTCCTAAAAATAAACACAAATTCATAAAGTATAATGGGCTGGAACTTGCAGGTACTAAGATATCTCAAAAGCAGCAGCTGTAGACAAAGAGAGATCTGTTACCACTCAACTGGTCAAAAGTTCACAGCCTCAGTCTCCACTGTAAGAATAAAGACAAGTGCTTTTAAGATATTACTATAGTATACAAGGTTGTCTTGAAAGAGCTACATACTTGCAGCCAGTGAAATCAACATTGGACCGAGCTTTTGCAGAAACGTGTTTGTGTCATTCTCAAAAGAAACCTCACTAATTTGCACTCCTGTCTTTTCCATTGTTTTCTTATTGTTGTTGTTTTTTTCCCCATATAGACACAGATTCAGCCCCAACATGACTGAACGGGAGGCTGCAACTTTCATCATCAAGATCATCCAGAATTGTTTCCTCAGCAACAGGTTTGGCATTTATGCATCTCTTCTCTCTACAGTTAAAGGAAAGGTGACCATTCAGCTGGCAAAACTGAGTGCAGCAAAAATGCAGTTTCTGCCCTTCACCTGTATTTTATTTCTGTGGGATCTTGATGGTTGTTTTTGTGACAGTGGATTCGGTGTTGTTTTCTTTTAACTGTCATTAACCTCTGGCTGTGCTTTTCTTCTCTAGGAGTAGGACCTATGATATGATTCAGTACTACCAGAATGACATCCCATACTGAGTGACTCCTAAAGGTTCTCTATTGAAGTGACTCAAGCAACACAATGCCCTTGCTGCAGAATTGTAATAAATAAGAAAGAGATGTTGAATCACACCTTGCTATTTTCCACCTTTTGTGTATGTTTGTGTGCATGTGGGTACCTGTTTCCTGGACACTGCCAACAATCAGTCTGATTCATATATTTCTCTTTACTAAGTTCTGTGTATTTATTTTTTTCCTTGGATTTTTGGGCTGTAATTATGATAACAAAAATTTTAGTCCATTCATGAATATGAGGAAGAGGTAAAGCCTGTGGAGTTGGATAATTTTTCATGTGACGCAAGAATTTTTATAATACCCTTAAAAAGTTCAAAAAAAAAAAAAAAAAGGAAAAGCCTTCCCTGCATGATTCCACAGAATAACGTAGGAGTGAAGGGTTTGCATTTCTCTTTGGAAGTAGTGTTGAATTACTCAAATTTTACTGCAGGAAAAAAAACCTGACAGTTGTCCACAGTGGTGATGCATTGTGTAGCTATGTTCATACTTTGCACTGTACATGGTCCCTGTGTTGTGGTCAGTATTTCATGTGTACATGAAAAATGTATTTTTTCCTTTTGTGTTTTAAAAAAGAGACTCTTCTGGAGGTATATTTAATCTAGAAAAGGTAATAAAAGCCCTTATACTTTGTTGCAAATTTTTTGATACGTACTGAGTTTTATTTCATATGCTATCATTTTGCCAATTTGTTTACTGGACCCTGTTCATGATAACATGGCTTTCATTTTTACTGGAGTCTTCATGTTCTCATCTGTCGCCACAGTCATCTTTTACTCGTGGAAAAAGTGGTTTGTTCAAGCTTCACTGTGGAGGGTTTGAAAGTTAGGAGCAAATACTGTCCCACTGCTAAGGCTGTAGGACATTGTAGGGCACTGTTCATTGTCCTTTAGCCCTGTGTTCTTTTTTTTTTTCCAGTCGTGGTGATAGGTGTGGCTTTTTATTCGAGGACGGTCCAACCTGGCAGGCAGGGCAAGGCAAGGTCGTGTCATGCCTTCCTTTATCTGAGGGACTGCTGATGGAGGCAGTAGCGTTGAGGTGTTTGCTGTCGCTCTTTGGATTGGCGGGGCCGCCTTGCGGAGCTTGAGGGGGCGGGCGGTGTTGAGGGGCGTTGAGGCGTGGCTGCCGTCAGCCCTGAGGAGGAGCTCTGTGCGTGAGGTAATTAAGATGAGAATTAGGGTTTACACAAAGGATTTTGAGTGTTTTTGTCCCAGAACGTTATGTTAGAATATGTTCTCGTGCCTTCATAGCCCTGGTAGAAAAGATGCACCAAAAAGAGGGTGAAAATGCTCTCTTTCAAAAATAATATATGCATATATATGCACGTATATGCATGTATGTATACATTTAGCAAGATGCTCTGTTGTTTTTCTGCTGTCCAAAGCCACAGGTTGTGGGAGAACCAGGTCTCCCTGTCTTGAGTCCCCACTGGATGTGCGTATAAAAAGCCCTTAGGTAAGGAGCAAAACTTTTATAGCAGCTCCTTTCCATGTGATGGACACGTGGTTTGGTGTTGCTGGTGCTTCGGTCATCACTATTCATATGCTCGTCTTGTGCCCTGGGACTGAGGCAGTGATCCGATCCCTAGTGCTGTGTGCTGGGGCGTGGAACTGCCATGGGTAGTGCCAGTAGAGTCAGAGCAGTACTCACTGGGGCAGCTGAAGCTGTGATTAGACATGGAGAGAGGAACTGATTCCTCTTGGGGAAGCACATGACACTTTTTTGTTTTGCACCATAACTGTGCTTTTTGGATTGTCCTGGTTCCAGTTCAGTCTGGAGTTACTGCCTCCGCTTTCAGGCCTGGTGTAAAGGAGGCCTGGGGAAAAAATATGCTTATGTGTTTAGCAAATCCAGGTGACGATGTGGTTTGCATGTTTTAGTTAGGGTGAACGTGCATAGTGTTAACTTTCCTTCTGACATGAGAAGGGATGAGTACACATCTTTGAGAAAGTTAATTCTCATAGCAGTATCAGTGATGCTTTAGAGAGAAATACGTATCTGGATAGCAGAAGAGGGGAAAAAAAATCCCATATTGTCATTGTGAAGTTCTCTCATGTGAGACTTCATGAAACATTTCCATTGCTACATCTAAGCTTTTTAAGATGCTTGGTGTCACCATACAGACGAAAAAAAGTGTGTGCATCTTCGCATGTGTGGTCTGTTTCCTTACTGAGAACTTTGCTTTGTGGTTTGAGGCACAGACCTAGCAGCTTCACAATGCCTGACGTCCTGGCATAGAGCATCTTATGCATGTCACAGGGGTATCTCTTGCATGAGGCCTGCGTGTGTATGGTAGCCAAGTGTATGTGAGTGAGCAATCCAGTGAAGCGACCTATGGGTGCTGGGCTTGGAAGCATTTTATTAACTTAGATAATAAAACTTTTCAGGAACATCTTTTATTCTGAATGGTTTATGTTCTGCCACAGGGTCAAACTTTAATCCAATTCCTGGGCCTGGCTGCCTGTACCATCTTGAAGGTAGAAAGGTTGTTGGGAAGAGGAAGGTGAGGACTCTTGGAGCTATTATGGTACTGGACTGATTGTAAATAGTGGCTATGTATTAGAGGTCATAAATCAGTAGGAACCTAGAATATCTGACTTTATTCCACCTAGACAGCAATTTTATATTCAGTCTTCAGAGGGCCCCCACTGCCAAAAGAGTTCCTGGATCTGGGTCTTGTGCCAGGACGGGGTGAACATCAGCTTTCCTGTTCTCCTCTGGGAACTGGAGTTACTCTTCACTGGATGGAGTTGAAGGGAGAAGTAAAGCTGCCTCCTGTGGCAACAGGGGAAGGGGACCCCAGCACTAACATGTGGAGCAGCTGTGTTTTCTTACCCAGGTAGGAGTGATAAGAACCAGGAAGAATTCTGTGAGGTGTAGATTATTAGCTGAGGTACTGTTCCTCCAGAAAGTGAACGTACATCTGCAGATCCATTGTGGCATCCTGGCAGATAGCAGTGCTTTTCAAACCTATTGCTGTTAGAGCTCTGGAAGTTAGGCCCAGACCCTCAGCTTGGATCTCAATACTAGCATGGGGACTCTTCACTGATGTGATGCCTGTCCTTATTGGCATCCTCCTCATTTTCTTGGTCCCATGAAACAGAGCCTCGCAACAATGTAGGCTGGCAGCATAGGGCACTGTGAAGCAGGCAGTGGTGCTTGGGACACACCACAGATCAAGCAATTGAAGAGAGAAACAAATCTTCTGCTTTCCTTTTAAGATAAGCAAGTCTGGCAGGAAAAATCTTAATTTGACCTTTAGTTGTGACATAGTTATCATGACAGGCACTGAGTGATGGAGCTAGTGAAGTACTTGTGTATCAGATATGAAATTGCTCGAGAGCCTGGCAGTTTGTGTTTTGGTGCATTCAGCTGGGGAGGTTTTTGACCTTCCAAGGGACATAAAGGAAATGCATTTTACTGACTCTGCATTATTGTCTCAGGTAAAATCTTTAAATATATGGATCTTCTCCATTACAGTCAACATGTGGAAATCCATGATGTGTTCACCAGAAAACAGATTTACTGGGGGCAGCATATCGTCACACTGGTTAAGTAGCAGCTGCATTCAGCTCCAGTGGTGGTTGTGTTTCTATGGTGTTTTGTGTGTATGCTTTTGGAAAGCTGCTTTTTGAATTTCTGGATAGGTACTCACTTGCGGGCTCTGATGAAAGCTGTCCACTATTCTGGCTAAGATTCATGGGTACATATTAAAAAAAAACCAAAAACACGATGTTTCCAGTTAACATTTTATCTTGCATTTGAGGGCTTCACTTTTGTGGTAGACTTAGTAGATGGTGCTGTGTTTAGCCTAAAATAGAGTAAACAACAGAGGCTGTAAGATGGGGGAAGAATTGAGGTCTAAGAGGGAAAAAAACAACACAGAAACAGTTCAGCTACAAAGAGCACAACGATTGCAAATAATTCCTGTGGCCATTTGGAATCCAGGTAAGTGGTAGTTAACAGTCCGTGTGACAAAGGTGGGCTCAGTTGCCTCTAGTTCCCTGCCTCAAAGGTAGTCCTGGTCTATGCTGCTGTTAGGCTTACAAAATACTGTCTAGGGATAGATCCCAACAGAAACCTAAGCTCTGGAAAGTGCTTTCTCCCTTGTACCTCATGTGTAAACTGAGATTTAAATTTTCATGCTTTCAGCATCAAGCCTACCCTTTAGGCTGCAACCCTAGTCAATAGAGAAGCAAGTCCAGCTACAGCTGTGGGTTGTATCACAGATCAGAGCTCAGAGAGGGGTGAGTGAGTGTACAGCAATTTCAGGCTCATTAGCTTGCAGACGGAATGACTGAAACAGAAGAATTACACTCTAGGTAAAAAAACAAACCTGCCAAGGAAACACCTGAGCTAAATCTATGATGAAACTTTGCAAACACCTCAGGAACCTGAAAACCCAGTTGGTTTTCAGGATGATGCTGAAATTGTATTTTTCCCTGCCTCTCTGCTGACGCTGTAATTCTTATTCCAGTCTGAATAGATGTCTTTCCTTTGAAATGTGGTTCATATCTGCTTGTGGGAGAAGTGACTCATTGCGTAAGAATGAGACTGATGGTAACTGCATTCCTATACATTGGCTGAGCTGTGATAACCAAATGAGTCTGTATTCCTGTGTTGCCTCATCTGAAAGGTAAAACTCACAAACTTATATCTCTCTGAAGGCTTCCTAAAACCAGAGTAACATTTAGAGCAGGAACACCACACCAGTTCCTGCAACTTCACTAAGGAGCAGGAAATTCATGTTACCCTAACCCCACCACGTTGTGTATGTGATGAGCTAAATACCTTCAGCAGTGCTTTGATGTGAGGCATAAGGAGCTTGGGTTTTGTTTTTTTTTCCCCCCACAAAGGGTCTTATTTAAATCTGGGGGTTGCTTTGGTTGCTCACCACTTAGGCAAACTGAATACAATGCAACTTAAGTCAGCAGTTCAAAAATCAGCAGCTAATTTCCTGAAAACTGAGTGCATTTTTATGCCTATTTATGGAAGGGAGTTCTCAAAGTACAAAGTGAAATGAGTCCTGTTTCTTCTAAAATCAGTAACAGGGACATTTTGTCATTACTGATAACAATGAAATTAAAAGTGAAATTTCACTAGCTGCCAGTTTTATGCTAAGAATGAGTAGAGTGTAAAACTGGTTTACAGACAAACTGCTGTTTAATTGCTGCCCCTCAAAGTTACTGAGGCTTGCCCTTTTTCAGGAGAGTGCTTACCAGTTCTGTGGAAGTGATAGGAAAAGTAGATCTTGCTTTTCACTTCGTTAGGGACACATTGTAAAAAAAAAAAAAAAAAAAAAAAAAAAAAATTCAGTGGGATGTTGAGTGCCTTTTGCTGAAACACTGTGGCTATTCTGCCTCTCAAATAATTGATGCACTTTGAGAGAAAATGTTCTCTGGACCTGGAATTACACTGTGCGTGTTATGTGTGGACAGTAGAGGTGTGTATGTTCATACAAGCTGCCACCACTAGGTGACACTATGGCTCTAGCAAGAAGGTCCAAAATAATCTAAAACCGTGGGTATTTTGTCTGCTCAGGACTTGGTCCGGATTTGCAAACCTTTCAGTGAACTGGAGTCAAGTTTCCCCCAGATATATGCTGAGGTTGGAGCAGGGGTAGAGCCAGTTCCAGCTGACAGGATGGGTTTTGGGATTTGAAGTGGAAACCATGTGAACAGTTAGCCTACAACCGGACTGTTTGTTTCTGTGGTTCCACTTGGAGGGCCTGTGTGTACCTGAAACAGAATCTCAGAGTGAGCTTCCCTGCACCAAACAGAAAGGGGTTTGCACAACCTGCCTGTGAACTGTTGTACGAATCTTCATGTGACCTGACTGCTCACCATGGTGGGCCCAGGCATGAGCTCAAAAGCAGGAACTAAATGTGGTCAGCAGTAGAACCACTTTTAATTTGCTGTCACTGTGAGTGGCAGGTGACTGAGTGTATGACAGGATGTAGTATATTTTTTGGCAGGGGAAATTCTTAGCTGTTGCCTAGCTTGAAAAAGCTTCCTTGTCCTGTAGTTACTTGTTTTCCATCCCTTTCAATGGGACTAAGAGGATGCTTGCAAGTTGGTTTATTAATAGCATATATTGTGTACGTCTCTGACTCTTGCGAAGGGTATTTCTGCTTAGCAGAATGTAGCAACTGTCCTATAATTACATGTCTCCAAGGACAGATTTGGGGAACTGATAATCTAAGAGATGTTTGTACAGTATTGTCATCTCCTTTGAAATCCATCTTTCCACCTCAGCAACAATCCTCATATGCAAAACTGACTGAATGTCTTTTAGCAAGGAGTCAGTGCAGTGACTCAGGCATTCGCTTGACGAGCATATGGTATGCAATAAGCCCCCATGCCTGATGTGCTTGTCATGACCTAGAGGGATCCCAGGGGTTTGAGAGACAGCTCTTTTCAGCAGCACTGGGGCTCTCAAAAGTGCTTGGAGACATGGGTTGTATTTCAAAAATCTTGTAGTACGTGGGAGCTTCCTGAGATATTGACTTCATAGATAAGCATTTTCCTGTGGTGCTCAGATGACTGGCGAAGACACACTAGCCATATTAATAAAGTTCTCCTAGACTGATCTGTTATTTTCTGTGTAGAAATGGATTTCAAAACAACATACAAAAAGGCTTCACTACTATTGTAAACATAAGAATCTTAGAAATCCCCACAACGATTATTTTGGTTTGCTGTTCGTTTTTACAGACAGAACAGCAGTGTTTACCTTTGGATCATCTCAAAATGTTGCTCTGCTTGGAATGTTTCTATAGAAGTCAGTTTTTAATATGAAGCTGAAATATATGTTTCTGTTGCTTCACAATACTACATCTTTTGTTTGCTATATTCACTGATGCCACCAGAGTACTCCAATGGGTTAGTAAAATGAGGTTTTCCTTTACAAAGAGTATTCATGCCTGTAATGGAACAGCAGTATCATTATTCCTGTCTTTTAATTAAACACCTAAATGAATTTACCAGCAAACAGCCTTTGAGACTGTAGCTTTCCAGAAAACCCCAAGGGCCTTTTAGACATACAGGTAAAACACTTGTTACCATGCAAGACTGCAACACAATAATTGATTTCTAGAGATGGCCAATTTTCATTCATAGCTTAAGCACTTTGTTCTTATGACCCTTCACGCGATTAGATATTGCCTGATGAGAGGACTCTAGGAAGGAGAAATAAGAGGACAACTCTTTTCTTTCTGCACTGCAACGGTTAAGCCTGACATACTCTAGCACAAGTCTTTTTCAAAACTGGCACTGTGACCATTCAGAAGAGGTAGCAAGTGATAGATGTAAAACAAATGATGCTCATGGACTAGAATGCCAAGCATAGTATGTCTGTGTTGTGCTACATCAGATTGTTCCCATTCCAAGTCTGGAAAAGCAGGAGTGGTATTCATGTGTTGGCTAGACTATCAAAAGGGGAAGGAAGTAGGAGATCAGTCAGTTAGTCTTGCTCCTGGCAGGGTATCAGGTAACTTCCATCTTTAATAAGCCTTCCAAAATCCATTGCAACTTCCATATAGAATCAGAAAGTTATTTAGGTTAGAAGGGACCTTTAAGATCATTGAGTCCCATCCTCCCTGCTGTAGATGTGAAATCAGGTTGCTCAAAGTCTGGTTTTGAATGCCTCCAGTGAAGGGGCGTCCACAGCCTTCCTGGGCAACCTGTTCCAGTATCTCACCACCCTCACAGTAAGGAATTTCTTCTTAATATCTAGTTGAAATCTACCCTCTTCCAGTTTAAAGCTATTTCCCTTCACCCTGTTGCTACATGTCCTTATAAGAAGTCCTTCCCCAACTTTCCTGTAGGCCCCCTTCAGGTACTGGAAGGCTGCTGTAAGGTCTCCCTGGATTTTATCAGAAGGGCCCAGCACAAGATACCCACAACTTGGGTGCATTACTCCAGGTGGGCTCTCACAAGAGCAGAGGAGCACAATCTCTGACTCATGTTGTGCCTTTCATCAATCAACCAACACCCTCAGATCCTCCTTTGAAGACTATTGCTTAAAGGAAATAACTGCTTTCAGAGGAGATTTCTGAACAAAGACAAAATAGAAGTTTCATCTAGCACTCAGTACTGCGTAATCTGTGCTTGTGCTACAGTTAATGTTCTCGAGTTCTGTGGGAGCTTTTGCTATTCCAAAGAGTCCCTATAGCTGGCACTGCTTCTTTGTTTCTCTGGAAGGAGCAGATGAGTGAGGGAGCTGAGCAGCAGCAAGCAACCTCCAGGGCTCTGTACAGCACCGACTGCTCCAGAATTAATGGGCTGAGTTCTCTGTGAATATTAGGACTGGTCTAAAAATGTGCAGAGCAGGAACAGGGAGAAGAACAATTCCTAAGTATTTTTCCACCCTTGCCACCTACTTTGCTTTCTTCAGTGGTAGAATGTTGACAGTCTGGCACAGTCATGGGAATGAGGAAACTCCAAACCTCTTTGCTGGGAGCACTTTACACCTTAAGCTATGAAAGCTCTTATGTCTTGCAGGAACGAACACTTTCTGAAACATTGTCAGAGTGCTTGTAAATGTGGATTTCTTAGGTATTCAAATGACTGACTTTTACTTAGGGACTGGGACTGAAAAGGCTGGCTGTCACGCAGAAAGACTGTGAGACTGAGTTGAACAGTTTAGGAGGACGAAATATCTCTGCAGCAAGGCTCTTTGCTGTGGATACCTGTAATGCTTGTTACTTTCTGCTTGGTTTGAGGTTGGGAATATCTTGCCTGAGAACTGAAATTTTGCCAATTAATCAGTGCTCCCTGCCTCTTCATTTTCTGTATGCTGATGTGGTAGAGAAGCAACCCAGCAAGCTGATGTGAAGTTGGAGAAATGTAGTTTGGAGAAGATATTTTTGAGAATTAGTGTGGACTTTCCTCTGTTCTGCTTCCTATGCCTGGTCATTGCCACAGTTACACGCAGGATAGCAAAGTGAGTAACAATTGGCCTTGTGCTGGGTCCTTCTGCTACGATCAAAAGTTTGAAGTGTTGTCTTTGATAGCCAAACTTCACTGTTTCTGCGCTGCCTCCACTCTACTACAAGCTTGAACAAAGTTACCTTCCTGTGTGGATATGAGAGTCCCACAGGACTGCTCATGCAGAAAACCTAAATTATGTGAGTGATGTGTAAAGCCAGCAAAGTGAGAAGCCCATGTCACCTGATGGACTGCAGTATGTCAGGAAAGTCAGCTTGAATCTATGTGCCTATAATGCAGGTTTACATGAAGAATCTGCTGTTGAAGAATCTGCTGTTGAAAGTGCTCTGGGACTGGAAGTGCCGAGGCTTGGTCTTTCATCAGAACTATTAGGCTTCTCGAGCTGCTCCTATTTGTTTGGTGTGCTAGACTCCATTGGGAAGAAGGATTTTTAACTTCTACAGCTGGGAAAACAGAGGAGAAGAGACTTGATTCAGTGACGCATACTTCCACACACCCAGCTCTGGCATAGTTGCTGCTGGTGCCCATCATGGAGAGATTCCAAAGCTGAAGAGCTGGAGCAGTGCACTGAAGTCCTCTCTAAAAGCTAAGCAAAAGGCTGAGTTCAGGAGGACCCCAATCACTGAGTGGTCAGCTGGTCTTGGCTGCATCAGGCTCTCTGCTTCTTTAGGGGGATGAGAGTGTAACAGCAGGGAATTAATCCTGCATGTAGAAAAGGAGGTCCAGCAAAGTCTGTCACTCTCCCAACTGCACTCTGTCTCACTCTCAATCTTACACCTCTTGCTCTAGCTATCTATGCTGCTTGCCAGTTTGTTGGCTGAGTGCCTGCTGAATTATTTACCAGCCTCACTGAATTAAGCAGCAGCAAATGCAAGCAAGTGCCTTCCATTTGAGACTCTTCAGGAAGGAGGAGGTTGGAGAAGGGGTGTGTGTGTGTGTGTGGCTGTGGGGGGTTGATATGTAGTGCTTAATTAATGCACCAGTCCCTTACAGACAAAACCCTTGAGGAAATTATTCTCTTGCCCTGCAACTGGGCAGAAGGAAGCTGAAAGCATTGCTTCATCTGAACTGCCACAAGTCCATGGGACCAGATGGGATCCACCCAAGGGTGCTGAGGGAGCTGGCAGAGGTGATTGCCAAGCCACTTTCTGCTATCTATCAGAATTCCTGGTTATCTGGAGAGGTCCCACAAGATTGGAGGCTTGCCGATGTGACTCCCATCTACAAGAAAAGCCGTAAGGAAGACCCGGGGAACTACAGGCCTGTCAGCCTGACCTCGGTATCAGGGAAAGTTAATGGAGCAGATGATCTTGAGGGAGATCACACGACACGTGCATGGCAACCAGGGGATCAGACCCAGCCAGCACGGGTTCACAAGGAGCAGGTCGTGCTTGTCCAACCTTATCTCCTTCTATGACTGGGTGACCAGACTGGTAGATGAGGGAAAAGCTGTTGATGTAGTCTACCTGGACTTCAGTAAGGCCTTCGACACGGTCTCCCACAGTATTCTCCTGGGGAAACTGGCAGCCTGTGGTGTGGACAGGTTCACTCTTCTCTGGGTGAAGAACTGGCTGGAGGGCTGTGCCCAGAGGGTAGTGGTGAATGGAGTTAACCATGTCCAGCTGGCGTCCTGTTATGAGTGGTGTCCCCCAAGGGTCAGTTTTGGGGCCCATCTTGTTTAATATCTTTATTGATGACCTAGACGAGGGAATTGAGTGTACCCTCAGTAAGTTTGCAGATGACACCAAGTTGGGAGGATGTGTCAAACTGCCTGAGGGTAGGGAGGCCCTTCAGAGGGGTCTGGATAGGCTGAATAGCTGGGCTGAGCTCAATGGGATGAGGTTCAATAAGACCAAGTGCCGGGTCCTGCACTTTGGCCACAATAACCCCATGCAATGCTATAGGCTTGGGGCAGAATGGCTTGAAGAATGTAGAGAGGAAAAGGACCTGGGGGTGTTGGTTGATGCTTGGCTCAACATGAGCCGGCAGTGTGCCCAGGTGGCCAAGAAGGCCAACAGCATCCTGGCCTGTATTAGAAATAGTGTAGCCAGCAGGAGCAGGGAGGTGAGCATCCCCCTGTACTCAGCTCTGATGCGGCCGCACCTCGAGTACTGTGTTCAGTTTTGGGCCCCTCACTACAAGAAGGACATTGAGGCCCTGGAGCGTGTTCAGAGAAGGGCAACAAAACTGGTGAGGGGTCTGGAGCACAAGTCTTATGAGGAGCGGCTGAGGGAGCTGGGATTGTTTAGTCTGGAGAAGAGGAGGCTCAGAGGAGACCTTATTGCACTCTACCACTTCCTGAAGGGAGGTTGTGGTGAGGAGGGTGTGGGCCTCTTCTCCCTGATAAATAATGACAGGACGAGAGGGAATGGCCACAAGTTGCGCCGGGGAAGATTTAGATTAGACCTGAGGAAACATTTTTTCTCTGAAAGAGTGGTCAGGCACTGGAATGGCCTGCCTAGGGAGGTGGGTGAGGCACCGTCCCTAGCGCTGTTCAAGAAGCGTTTAGATGAGGTGCTAAGGAATTTGATTTAGTAGTTGAGTAGGGATAGTGATAGGAGGATGGTTGGACTAGATGATCTTGTAGGTTCTTTCCAACCTTATGAACCTATGAACTAATGCCATCTCTGGGTAACAGTGGGCCCCATCTCCACTATGAAAAGGATCCTGCTGCTGGGAGTTATCTGCAGCCTGTGCCGCTACTGTACCAGCATGCTGGAGAGCAGCAGGGGTGTCAAGTGGCTGCTTCCCTCCATCATATCAAGTTGCTCCACACACTTTGTTTGTGATGGTTATTGTGCTGTGTAGGGTTGACTGTGTTAACAAGTGCATTGTATATTATTAAAGGCTAAATCAGCTGATTTTGCTCATTATTGTCTCCCTAAGTGCAGAAGTTAGTGAAGGTGTTTAAAAAGACAAGCATTCTCCTAGTACCTTCTAGACCTGAGCTGAGTATTTAGGCTGCAGAGAAACTTTATAAAATGGTACTGCTCTAGCTGTTTGATGTGAGGTAATATGTCCTTGTTGGTATATTGTTTCCAGCAATAAAATATAAGCTCTGCACGCAGTCCTTGGCTTCCACAAGTCCTATCCTCTCTATGTGTCTTCTAGCTATAAAATTTTACGTATGGTTAAACTGAGACATATTCTGTGATAGATCTGCTTGGTTATTCTTTCCCTTGAGTACATGTACATCAGTCTAGTTACATGTGTACAGTACAGAGCATCTTTGTCTTAGGCCAGCTGATTGCGAACTGGTAGCTAACAGTCCTTTCATACATGTATGGATAGGATGCACTTGAGTTTATTAGGAGGTGAGATTTAACTCCTTCAGTTAGCCTGCTTGCACCATCTCCCAGGTGAATTTTTATGGCATCTGTTCCATTCCAGAGTATGGAGTGTCACAAGAGTCCTTGTTACCTGTGTCATCCATTTACTGTGTGAGGTAGAAAATACTGTGTGGGGTAGAAAACTCTGTAGAAGCTGGTTAAAGATGGAGCTGGAAACACGATGTGAGAAGAGCACTCAAAAGCACATGCCTTATGAATTTATCGTGAGCCATCTCTGAGGGACTCTTGCTGTGCAGATCACCTGATAACACACCTTTTAAAGATGATGTACAGTAATTCAGCATTTCCTTTCTATTTCTGCTATATCCCTTTTCCTGAAATTTAGTATACAGTTGGTGTAAATGTTCTCGCACACTCTCCTGTTACACATCATAGTAATGAATTTTTCTTGAATAACCTATGCAAGTACTGTCGTGTTTTGCATCAACAGTAAGTGATTTCATATTGCATAAAGTAAGGAATTTAAAAGATTCGATGACCCCTCTGGCTTTACTCTCGGTGGGAGTAGTGTCTGGGTTACTACTCCACCTATTCCATCAGGTTAGTTCCTGCTCTTAGAATTGTAATGACTGCATTGAGCTGTGCTTCTTTCTTTGGTGATAAATTAAAGAGAAGAAAAAATGCTTCTTCTCTGCAGTTCATCTCCTTTTGTGGAGATGCCTTTGTTTTCTACTGCTGTGAAAACAGTCATTGGGTCTGAAGACAATACTGGCATGGGCAGGAAGGGGACAGTCCTGCCTTCCACATCAAAGGAGAGACAACATTCCTGGCTGATGCCAACACCAGTGTCAGAGAGAGATCCTCTTTCTTTGCTGTTTGTCAGAGAGATAGGGAAAGGGATGCACCTAGGGGAGAAGGATCAATGGAGGGACCTTCGGACACAAGAAGAGGGAGAAAATCAGAAGTGACAGACAAGACTAGGGAGACATGGAACTAGAAGAGAAGTGAAATGAACGAGATGAAAACAAGATGTGGAAGAGTACTATGGTACAATACAGACAGGGACTAACCTTGGAAACTGTCTTTAAGAGGGTGGTGTTCTCTTTTTCCTTTCTGCTTCCCAGACTCTACCCTTTCTCATCTTTCTTACATATGTACATTAAACAGATTCTTGCACAGCAGGCCAGTCCAGCACGAATTGCACTGCTGTGCTCAGTGGCTGCTTCTCTTTGTTGAGATGTTTTCTCCCTTTCCTGTTTTTCTTTGTGCAAATCTAATGCCAATAGCAAACCTTTACATCTGTCCCACCAGCAGGAGGTGATGCGCTAGCAGGGAGAAATGAAGGAGAGCATCAATGCCTAGGACTTGAAAGCTATTTCCTGTCCTGATCATGGATGATCGCTAAAGAGGTATCTTGGTTTAACTGTAGCTTACTGAATTATCTGATTATGGCATTGAATTATTTTGTTGGGTATATTCTATTGTGGTCTACTCTCTGTCATGGTAGAGAGGGATTTGCTTCTGCCCTTCAGTGTGCTCAAAAAGTCAAGCTATTGGTATCACCGCTCCTTTACTTTGATTCTTTGACTCCTTCTCTGGGGAGCATTTTCATGCACAGAGGCCAGCTTTCTGAGCATCTACTACACGTCTATGGTTTGTTTTTGTAATAGGCACAACCTCCTATTCCCTTCTTTGAGAGTTGTCTTGAAAGCAGACTTGCTGACTGGTTCTGCTAGAAAGCTTGTATAGAAGCTGTACAGAAAATTTGTTATTTCATGGCAAAGACAGTAACTTTGCTCAGAAGGGATGGGTGGCATTGTAGCAGACTGCTATTGTGCTGTGCTTTTCCAAAGTGAGGGCTGGGTTTAGAACACTGGTTGGTGGGCTATCTGCTAGTAATACAGCACTACAACAGTGATCTGATTTTCCTTCGTTCCTATCTGTGTAGAAAAAAAATAATCTAATTGTTACAGGTCAGTTACCAAAAGAATATTCTCCACGTTCTGCTGTATCTGCTCTCTTCTGATTATTTTGACTGCCATGCCAGGAGGGGACTCCTCCAAACCTTGCAGTAGGAAGTGAAAAGCTTGTACTCCAGTGCTTAGCCACAAAACAGCATCCTGTGAGCAGAATATCAGAGCAGGGAAATTTGCTTAGCCCGCAAGAAAAGGTCAGGCCCAGCCAGTATACCCTGCCAAGAAGGGTCAGTGTGGTGAACCAACTTATGCTTCATTTGTCACCTGTCAGTGCTGAGCGTGCTACAATTAATAGCGTGATATGTGAAGGACAAAAGGGATTTCTGATGGAGAGAAGTGAGGTAAGCTGTAATTAACTAGAACAGGAAAAAGCTCTGTTGTGAGGCTGCTGAGTTTCTCTCCTGAGCTCAATGTTTTTTGCACATGTTTAGCCACAGCCTTGTGCCCTTAACACCCACCCAGGGTCACAGTCTCCACAGTGTGTCATATTAGATAATAAGATCTAAATAAAGGGATGGCTGAGCCTTAGTTGACGTAAGTAATTAATGTTGTATGAAGAGCCAAGATGCTAAACTTCTCTGCCAGTGCACATAACAGGCTGAGGGATGAGTTGAGGCAGCAAGGTGAAGCCTCCCATGCTTCTGCTGGTTCTGGAGTTAACCTCCTCATGCAGACTGGGTGAAAAAGGCACTTGCTGACCCTGAGGACGAATTTGTTAGTGGTGACCTGTGGCAAGAAGAAGCAGGGGGTTCTCCCAACACTTTCTTTCCATGTACTTTGGGCTTAATGCCTGTGTCTGTAGTGTCCAGTCTTGTTAGCTGGAAACAAGCAAGGCTGAGACTTTTTTTTTTTTTTCCCCAAGGCATGTTTTGGAAATAGGTTTACAAGGATTTCCAGTGCCCAAGCAGTTACTTGGTGTATGGGAACTGTTGAATCATGGCCTGAACCACTGATGGATCACCTGAGGCAAGCACTGAGTCAGCTGCAGGAGCACAGGTGAAGGCAATGCACCTGTGTGATTGGAAGGGGTGGAGTCTGGCTGCACCTCTCCCAGACCCCATTTAAGGGCTGACCACCACTGGGGAAGGATCTCGTGTTGGAGATCCCTCCCCTGTGGAGTTATTGGTGAGCCTCGACCATCTGCCAAAGGTGAGTCTCTATTTACTGGTTGTTTGTTTACTATCCAGATAAGCTAAGCAAAATATACCATCCACCTCATTATTTTCTGTGAATGCTATTCTTCTGGGTTATTCGCCCTACACTTGTTTCTTATGTCCTTCTCATCGCGTATGAGAGAACTGCTCTTGTTTTGCATGCGAACAACTGGCAGAGCAGATTGTGAATGTAGGATGCATATTCTACCTCACCTACAGTGCTGAAGCTTAAATGAACCTACAGTGCTGAAGCTGAAAGGAAATCTTCGAAGTGTCAGTAACAACAAAATCATGATAGTGGCCTCTGATGCAGCTAGGAAACATCTGCAAACACTTGGAGCACGTGACAATTTGGTGAGAGTACAAGTTGAATCAGACTGCACTCAGCTCAGGGGATTAAAAAGCCAAAGCTGATGGGGTTAATGTGGACTCTGATTTGGCTTGGAAGCATGTTGTGTTCAAGACGTGTTGGGAAATCATGGTACCTCCTTGCTTCTAAAGAAAATTAGAATGTAGAATACTGAACCTATTTACTATTTACCTTACAGATTTATCTCTGCCTTTTATATGGAATTTCTTGAATTAGTAGGGTGAAGAGTTGGCTTTTTGGATTGTCATCGGCTTTCTCTTAAACAACTGCCTGAGCTTGATAACTGGTTAAATGACTAACGTTTTACATTATGTGACCTTGAAAATAGTTATGGTGTGGAGTTTGCTGTTGGTTTTTTTGTGTGTGTGTGTTTCTTATGCAAGTGGCTTGCTAAGAACGTTTCAATGATTGTTTCAGTAAAAACAGTCTATATCTGACCTCTGCATCAGTAGAGGTTGTTCACATAGATTATGACAAGAGCACAGCAATGACATATTTAATGTTTCCTAAATCCAAATGAATATTAATTGAGATGTTATTATGTTTTGCTGTATTTTCTTTGAAGCATGTGTGGGTAAATGGTGAGAATATAATAATCTTTGTGTTTCTGATATTTTGGCTTGAGATTTATCTTTTGATGGAGAGACTCTGAGGACCACACTGTGTTGTGAATATAATGAAAAAAGTGTTGTCTTCTACATTCTCCTCGCCTACATTCACAGCATTACTATTGTCTCAAGAACAGTTTAATACTTTTTATTTTGTAAACTTAAAATTCAGATAGAAAAAGATCTAGATCTCCAAATCTGTTTTGTTGATTGTGGAGCCATTAAGCAACACTGCAGTTGCCCCCTACATTATATTATTTTTGTCTGCGTGAAAGCCACAAGCCATCTTTTCTTCTTTCCTAGAAAGACACATATCTAAATTGAAGCAAACATACTCAGAAAGAGTCTCCTAAATGCAAAAGCAAAACAAAAACAAAAAAAAAAAAAACAGAAAGGCAGAGTATTCCATCTTTCAGTATTGCAGCTACAGCTCATAGCATTGTCTGGACCTCCTTAAATCTGTCTGGCAGAGCAGTTCAAACTGCTGCTAAATAAGATATCTGCTAGAGAAACTCTGGCTTTATGGGTCTCTTGTTTTAATAACCTTTGTGAATAGAAAGTAATGTCAAAAGGCCTTATTAGAAACGCTATAACACAAGTATTGTATTTGCACATGTTGGAAGTACTATTGTTGAGTCAAGGTTTACCAAGAGGATTTTTCAGGATCTGAACAGGGGAAAGGCTGAGTTTTTAAGCTTAGTTAAAGGGAAAAAAAATCAGTTAAACCAGAATTGAAAATGGAAGAAAACATTTATGGTTATCTAAGATAACAATACATTTTCTTCATCTTCCCAGTGTATACTTTTTTAGGATAACAGTGAGTAAGTACCTGGTAGTAAGCACCTCATTCTCATTCTGTCTATCATTATGGAGTAAGCCACGAGGAACCTTGTCTGTGGGGTGTCCAGTGGACCTCAGTTGGGGAGTGGGATAATAGGACATCTCTCTCAACAAAACTTGCTTTCTGCACAACTTTTATATTCTTATGAATTCTGTTAGTAAGGAGTAGGATTCTTGGTCAAAAGTGCTGGGAAAGCCTCTCAGCTATTTAAAATTAGGCAGATTAAAAGGCATATTAATAGAAATAGGTGTTAATTCATTAGTGTTGTTCTCTTCCCCTAAAGAAAACACTTGATTAGAGGCAAACATTGTCTTCCAGATTCAGCTGTGTTGGTAAAAGGTGTAATCACCAACTGATATAATCTCTTACAGTCGTCACTGGGAGAGCCTGAGGCAATGTTGAATATGTTAAGCACTAAAAGTTGCTGTCCAGAACAAAGTTGTTGGCTCCACCTAAAGAAAGTTCTGGAGTACTTACTGGAAGCACTTCTTTGACAATTTTGTAGGAACAGACTCTCTGTAAGGAGAATGGAAGAGATGGAAGGAATAAATAGGTAGCAGCTGGAAGAGGTAGGCTTTGGTTTTGGATAATAACTGACCTTGTCCTGAAATACCAGCGTACACTGGAGTGGTAGTAGAGGGCTGTGTGTAAACAAATCATTTTTATTATTGCTTATAAAAGAAAGTTTCAGAAAATCTTAGAAAACTTCTTTACCTATTGTAAAAAGTCAGAATATAGTAAGTTCTGTTTTTATGTAATTTTTGAGGTGCTTCATCAATGTTATGTTCTGTCAGTGATAGACCTAGAAACAGAACATAGATGTCCTGGCCTTCTAGCTATATTCACTTACCTTTTGCTGATACTCCCTCCGGATGTTTCAGTAAGGGGTACTATAAAAAGTTCTTGATGTTGCTGTTCCAATTCCTTGTTTACAAAGGTCTGTTCGCCTTTATGTTTTTAATATTGTCGCTTTGAAGCACCATAGCTAGAAGCAATCATGCCAGAAATAATAATAACAGTAATAATCTGCATTGCATAACAGGCATTTTACCAGCTTGTAGGAAGACAAATGTCTTCGTGTGTTCTGTATTAGCACACTGAAAAAGTCTTACTGATCTTATCTGGAATGTATAGGTGGGAACCTTAACCCCTCATATGCTAAGGAGGAAATTGTATGCAGACCTGAGAGCTGAGTGAAAACGAACTAAAGGGCACATGAATCTCATTCCTTTGGCAGTGGGGTGTCTTTCTGGGCTATATGGCTTGACAGCCCTGTTCAGGCTTACATATATTTAAATCTGTGTAGCATCATAGCAGTCATTTAACAAGTATTTTTCAAGTTTCTTCAGTCATATTTAATTACTCTTTCATAGGTTCATAAGGTTGGAAAGGACCTACAAGATCATCTAGTCCAACCATCCTCCTATCACTATCCCTACCCAACTACTAAATCAAATCCCTTAGCACCTCATCTAAACGCTTCTTGAACAGTGCTAGGGATGGTGCCTCAACCACCTCCCTAGGCAGGCCATTCCAGTGCCTGACCACTTTGCTACAGATCAGAAAAAAAGAAGGAAAGAAAAAGCTAATCTGAACCTTAATTATTTTTTCCCTCTGCAGATTCCACACTTATTTTTGCCATGGCCCATGTTCAAAGTCCAAACAATTAAATATACATCTGTGACATATGGGAATTGTCATAAAAGGATGATGTCTGAAGGTTTATGGTTGGGTTTTATGTTCCTTCTGTCTACAGAGTAGCACTTCCTGAATGTTTCAGTGGTGGGAAAATCATCCTAGCCATTTCCCCTTGTGGATGATGGTGTAATTAGAGCTGTAAAAAAGAACTCATGACACTAAAAGGCTGTAAGTACTGCAGACTTAGGACAACAAGTTACCATGGAAACTGAAGTGAAAATAGGACCATAAATGAGTGAATAACAATAACATAGAGTACTCAGTTTAGATCAGTCTGTAAGTTGCACTAAAATACAGTGTGCCTTTCCGTCAGTTATTTGCATAACCTTCTGTTTGCTTCTTAATTAAGCCTTGGTACTCCCTCCCATCAACTCTTCTTTTCTTCATAGAAACATTCTTTCCTTAAAAAAAAGTTTCTTTTTTTCTAACCAATTTCTAATGAATGCTATCCACCCTCTTACAGATAACATCAAAATAATTTGGACTTAATATAAGGAAATATGCAGTATGCTAAGCATAATGCCATTGTCTTCAGAAGTACTACTATGATGTTTCTTTGGGAGTAGCTAAAAGGTCTTACGTATCAAGTGGAATATGAGGTCCTCTTGTATTCTGGATGAGTAATGGTCAATTTTGCAAGCTGTGGTCTAGAAGTCACATAAGGTGCCACTTAATTCTTTGCAAACCATCCTAGAAGAGCTAACCTTGCAAAGCGTTGGGTTCCTTTTGTTTGTATGCACTGACATAGTTTCCCACAAAACCACTGTTTCAAATAGGATCCACTGAAACCAGTTGGTTGCCAATCATCAGGAGTGAGTCAGGGTCTAGGTTTCTGGAAGTGGGGTTTACAGCAAGGCTGTGTGTCCAAATGCCCATGGTTTCTGACAAGCATCTAAAGCTTGTCGCCTACTGTTTCAGTGAAATAATTCAGGATTCTCTGATTCTCCAGATTAGCTACCATAAATGAGAGAGAAACTGCTTCTTTGTATATGTCTGAGATCTCTCACTGCATGGCAAGCCAGGCGCATTCCTGATTCTGGCTGCTTTGCTTGTGTGGGCTTAGGGCTGCATCCAGATGCTGACCTGCTGGCTCCAGACAGCCTCCCCAGAGAATAAAAGCTGTTAAATTCTTGATTTGATTGGCAGCCCAGAGAATTCAATTCAGGTCCCTGGGGAGAGGCAGGAGACCATTTCCTGTCTCTGTGGCTGTTGTCAAGAAAATACATAAATCCTCCTGCCCCAGTCCTCAGGTTGTCACTGTCCTGGATTAATTTTGTTTACATTTTTCTTATTTCTACCCTAGCGTCATCATGAGGAGGGAATTTCCCAGTTCCCTGCCTGAGTTCAAAGCAAAACCAAGCAATTTGGTATATGTAAATCCAGAGAGGGAGGTCTAGATGAAGTCGCTCTGCCTGACTGCTGCTGGGTCCTGGCATCCGTGGTAGGAGGGAGACTCATTGGGGCAAGATTGCTCACACTTTAGCACAGGTCCTCATCATTCTCTTCTTAGGATGTTACCGGATGATTCACCTATGGCTTTAGCCATTCTTCTAGGCAAGTATAAGTTATTCCAGGTTGGGTTGTGGTCTAGTGTGTTCCCCTCTGTGGTCCGGCTCTTCACCTGAGTGGCATCTAACACTGGATATCAAGTGTGGAAAACGTTCAGGGGGAAAATGGAAACATAGATTTTTGCACCAAAATTTAATTAACTTAACATTTTTGTTCTCTCTCCTTCATCTTGGAGGGAAAAGTGTAACTTTGTTTTTGGGAAGAAATATTTCAGCTTTAACAATTTTTTTTAAAGATCTGTTTAATGGTTAGTGGAGTAAATGCTTTAATGCAAATTATCTCAACCAGCTTTATTTGTATGTTTTAAATTACTTGCATAAGCATCTTGCTGAGTCAGAACTTCAAAAGAAAAATCTTTTATTATCTCAGCTACAATATCAGTTTTAAATTATGTAGGATATTAACTATGATAGTTAAATGCTCGCTCTCATATCTTATAATTACAGGTCTTTAAAAAGCTTTTTTTTTTAGTATAGGTAATTATTATATGGGTTGGAAATTTTATGTTTAAATGTCATACTTTTGCATAAAAATTTCCATACACTAATGCTAATCAGGGCCATAGGAAATGAAACCCACTGCTTTAACTTAAGATTCTTCAGCTTCAGAGACCCAGCTGGAAAACACAGATGAACCCAGCTCTATTCCCTAAATCTTTCTGCAGTTGCAAAACTCTGTTCTTTCTATAGGCCATCATTCCTTGTGACCCATGAAGGGTACTGGCACACATTGTGCTGTACTGTAGTGTTAACACCTTGTTGAACCAAATGAAAAACTTGTATCTCTTCCCAGGGCAATTGATTTAGTGATTTATTATTTCTGTGATCTGGAGGCTCTTCTGAGTATGACCAAGGAAAGCAAGCCTGTTCCCTGTCTGCTTAGATTTGTTGTACGAAGTGTATTAGTTAGGATCTGCAACCTGGAAAAGGTTGATAACTATTGATTTTGGACTGTCAGCAGTCTCAGTAGCAAGAACTGCTCCTGGTTACTGCAATATCTGGCAGTTTCCTCTCTAACATCAGATGCAGTGTAGGTTGGGAGAACATAATCAGCTGTGAGCCTGGCTCTGTTCTCAGTCATTCTGTGTGCAAAGATGCATTACAGGAATAAATCTTCAGGAAGAATTGATAACTTTTATAAATATGAGGCAGCTTTAACACGAAGATAGATTGTTTTGATACTGTAAATTGGTCAATAGGAAAACTTTCTAAGATTCAATTTGGAGTGTTTGGAAGCAGGCATTGTTTTACTCTTGGCACTGGGTGCATGAGGGGATTCTTCCACCTAATGACGAGTACCTGGTATGAAAGATCTTTAGCTCATATACATTACTTGTGTTATATATGCAAAGATTCTCCCAGGCAGTACATGCATATTCAGTACTTCCTCCCACATCATTAATATAGGGTTCTGCCTTCTTGCTTATGCTCAATCTTTTTGTAGTAGTGGTCCTGAGACCCTCTAGATGAAGTTAGTAGATTTCTTCACTTGTGTTTGCTGGTTGAACCTGGTCTTTGCTCATGATCAGTTATCTCCTTGCCTTCATCTTATATCTGCTTTCACAAAATTAGCTGATCCAAGCAGAACTTCCTTATCTGCCTGGCATAAAGGGATCAGTGTATCATCATAGCTACTTAGTTCAAGGGCACAAATTCTTCCCGTTTTCTAAACCAACTACAGGGCTATCCATCACAGGACTCTTCCTGTTTTTCAAAACAACTGCAGTGCTATCCATCAATGAGCATTAGCAAGCTCAACAATATCACTACATCTTATATCAGTTTAATTTGGAGAGTGAGGCAATGATGGAAAGTTATCCTAGATTATCCTAGAAATGTGTGAAATGAAGACTAATATGATGATAGTAAGGAATTATCCTTTACACATGCCATAGTAGAAAAGGAAGGAGATACTTCCTGATTTGAAAGGCATGTTTTTAAATATGTAAAGAAAACAGTGTGTCCCCTGCTGCAGGATGTCCTGTCAGATATGGCAGTGAGATGGGAAGTTAGCAGAATCCAAAGAGGAATTAAAGAAAATTTTTGAAGGCAGAAAATACAAGCTGGGCATCTAGATCTGTGTGGAAATTGTGAGTGATGAGCCTTGAGACTGCCTCCTTGTCTCCATGTGCTGAGAACCTCAACACCTGCATCAAAGAGGGTAAAGTAACATAAAACAATAAAGCTCTAAGAACCATGTATGCCAAGGCATAAAACTCTGACTTGTGCCAGTTAAGAAGGAATATTCCCTCTGGGCAGATTGTTCTGTAATTTGCCTGTTGTGGAGCTCTTCACATTTAAATATTTGCTAAGGATTGTTTAATAAAAAAGAGAACAAACAAAACTTCTAGACCTTGAAGTACTGGAATCCCAAAGTGTGTGAAGTCCTGAGCTGCTGAACAGAACTTCTGTCACTCCAAACTACTAGGGAGAAAACAATGCTGTTGGCACAGGCAGAGCTGTGTGAAGTTGGCTGCCTCGCTGCAGCCATCCCATGTGGCTCTGGGCTGAGTTGAGTTTAGAATGGGATTGGAGAACTAAGTGTGCTTCCAGGGGAAGTTATTTTTTTGACCCTATATGAATTTTGAAGCTAATTACACGTGTTTTATAAAAAATACCTTAGTATCTGGGAGCTTTTCTCCAAAAGTGGAACAAACCTGCTCTGGCACGGAGCAGCCTTTCCCAAAAGCCAATTGGTTTCCTTTCACATATGAACTAAATGAGCATTATCTCACTTTAAAAGTAATCTATTTATGGTGACAAAAAACTGAAAAGGAAAGAGTTACAGCGGAGATACTGCAGCTAAGTTGTATCAGCATTCAGGTACAGATTTTCTATCTGGTGATACATAATGTTATAGTGGTATCATTCTGCCTGTCTATGTAAAATGATTACATATATAAGCAAGTACATGGAAGGGAACTGTGCCATTTTCATTGAGACCTGCCTTTGTGCTACTTTAAGATGGCATCATTTTGTAATAGTGATTGAGACAGGCTTGCTGTGGTCTATAAACCTTCAACTCAGCAGTGGTCTGGAATGTAAAAAGAGCCCACCTACTTGTATAAAAGTCATCCCCCTGCATCTTGCTTGCAGTTTGAATACTAGAAATACAATGCTTTTAAAGCTGAGTTAATATGTAAAAGCTAAGCTATATTCAGTTGTGAGACATCTAAGGCAATTTTAGAGTCAGTCTTTGGGATTGTGTTTCATACCATGTATGCCTTTTGACTGCACCATAGAAAAGCTTTTAAATAAGTTCTGATTGAACATGTGCTGCTGCTGTCTTTGAACTGGCATGGGCACAATCAAAATCCACAGGCATCTAAAGCAGAGCTTAGTGCCTTTATTTGAATGTACTTTTTTTTTTTGGCCTCTGTGTCTTTGATATATCAATTTTTTTTCTCTTTGACTTGATGGAAGGAAAAAGACTGAATTTTTGATAGGTAAATTTTTACAGGAAAAGATTAAAAAAAAAGTCTTTAACAATCTGTAGTCATTGTAAAAATAAACAAATGTTCTTTTAATGTATATTGTCCTAATCTGCACCAAAACATTTCAGAAACTTCATTGCTTATCATTAGTATAAGGAGGGGAAAAAAGGTAGAAAAATGTTTTGTGCAACTTCTGTTGGTACTAGCTGATCTGATTCTGCAGTCACTGGCACCAGATCAGTCCAGGACTGTGGGAGAATTGCGTATGCCAATGTGCTCATACCTGAGGTGACAGTGTTCACTGGTCTTCATTCTGTTTCTGAGTTAGGAAAAACAACATTGTTAGCACGTTTCAGGGAGTCTATCCTGAGCTTACAGCTTGTGTTGACACATACAGCTTGTTTTTGCAATATACCGTGGAGGCTTTGAGTATGCCTTGGACATAAGCATTAATTATAAGTTCATAGGTACATTAGATTGGAAAGGACCTACAAGATCACCTAGTCCAACCATCCTCCTATCACCGTCCCTACCCACTAAACTACTAAACCAAATCCCTTAGCACAATTGTCCTTACTGCTCAGTGTCTGATGGCTATACTAATGCTATGCTAGATACGTAGCAGCTGTTGCAGACTACATTGGCTACAGGATATTAGGGCCTACAGTTTGCTGCAGAGCAGCAGCCCATGTGATAGATTAGGGGCCAAATTCTGCTCTTCCATATACTGTTGTAAATATCAAGAATCGGATTTATTTTATCAGAATGACTCTGGGTTTAAACTGGTGTGATTCAAGGCATCTGACCTCACTGTTCAGTTGTGTTTGTTAATATATCCAGTATTCTGTAGTGGCAGTCTTTGTAATGGATAGGAGAGTAATCCCTGGGTTTCAGTATGTTGCTGAGATTTTTTAAAGGAGTCTGAACAACTGTAGCATGAGCTCCTCATTTACTAAAGTGGCCCAATGATTAAATATCTGAAAATCTCATCCATTAAGTATTATATGCAAATAATAGTCTAATGTGGTTTCATGCATCTTCTTCCAAAGGGAATGCTCTCATTTCAGACTAAGCTGTTGGGAAGAATAGCATGCTGCAAGATGTTACAGGGACAGCATGATCATGAGATATGTAATGCTCATTACATGACATAAACGAGCAAGTGAATGCAAGAATCATAGGATCATGGAATGGGTTGGGTTTAAGGGACCCCAAGGATCATTGATTTCCAACTCCCCTGCCAAAGGCAGGGCCACCAACCTCTGGTACTCGACCAGGTTGCAAGTAATGTAAGTGGTTACTTACAGATTTAATACTTATTTCTGCCGAAGCCAATGATAAAACTTCCCTCAGTTCTAGGGGAGAAAGAATCAGACCTTGCTGTTGTCACTGATATGGTACGGCTTCTTTGTACACACTGCAGAGAGCAGTGCATTGTATTGCACATTGCATTAGTTTGCTGCTGCATCAGGAAATCTCCCTATGGTTTGTGCTCTGTGATAGAAGTGTCACTTACCCTGCCTGCTTTTACAAGTGAGTGTAGTTATTGACTATTGCTCTTGTTAAATCTACTGCTGCTAAAAAAGTTCAGAGTGGCAGAAGTGAGGCAACTTCATCTGCAGCCACCCTGGCAGACTACAGATTGTTATGCTCGCTTTTCTAAGGAGGGATGGCAGTTTTATTCTCACACCTCATAGAATTGTGTGGGAGCTGCTCCAAAAGTAATGCCTCCTATTTTATTACATGGGCCCACAACACCAGTGTCGGATGTTAGAGGTGTTGCAGTAAAAGTCTTCCAAATACCCCATTACATTTTGTCTCCATGCAACAAATGGCAGCTGAGGGATGGTCTGTCAGAAAGGCATCTGACGTGGAAGTTGAGCATAGCACAAATGTGTGTTACTGAATTTCTCCTTGTGTAAAAAATGACACCTGTTGACATTCATCAATGTTTGTGGAATGTTTATGGAAACTAGTGTCAGGCAGTAGATGTTAACACACTTGAGGTAATGGTGCTATCATCACAACTATGAAACAGTAGGTCACCTCATCAGTTGCCTTTTTGACACTCCGTTGTGGAAGACCACAAGATTGGTCAGGCACAGTTTGCACTTGGAGAAGCTGTGCTGACTGTCTTGGATCACCTCCTTGACTTGCATGTGAATTGACAATAGTTTCCAGCTCCCGCCACTGACCTGACCCTCCAGTTCACTCCATAAAATGCAAAATGCTCTGATTTACTTCATTGCCTTGTCTCCTTTTCTGCATACTTCTGTTCCACCCACGTGTTGTGCCTATCGTTAACTGAGAGTATAATCAGTTCAGGGCAGTTCTTGCTTAAGTAAAAACACATGTAAATGTTCCAATAATTGCTAGCATAATTGGCAACACATCACTATTTTTTATATGCAATAATAGCTAATAGAAATAATAAAAATAAGCTTTTACTCTTTTATCTTCACATTATCCATGAATCTGGACTGTATTCTGCTTAATTATCATCAACAGATAGCTCACAGTGTCCACTACCTCTGGGATGAGTACCACTGAAAGTGATGGGAGGTACAGACTTGTGTTAGCTTAGGCTGAGGGATATTCTGTTAATGGTGTTGATGCGTTAGTGATAAAGTCAAAGCCAAGCATGTGACTGAATTTGCCTCACCAACTGTTCATCTTCTTGATCTAAAAACTGTGTTTTCACACAGGTTTGTATAAGATAGCAATGTGGAGCCTTGTGCTGTTGATATTAGCTGTGTAGAAACAGCCTCCAAAGGGAACTGAGGCTTTATCATTGTGAGGAAATTGTGTGTGCAGTGGAAGGGATGAATGTGCCAAGCCTGACTTAGTTTGCTGATCTGAGGAGTTTCTCAGATTATCATTTGTCTTTCTTGTATTCAGTTCAAACTCTGTGTTAAAGGATGTTTAATCCACAACATTCAGAACGGAAATTTTGAAGCAGTCATTGTCATTTGCTTCCTTAAGTGTCCCCATCATGTCACCCTACTAGCAGCACTGTACTGACCTACTAGGACTGTTAGCCTTCATTGCATAGGCTTATCACCCTGTTTTGTGGCCCTGGAAGTTAGGCTGGGGAAGTTAGAAAATCTGAGCAAATGTTAAATGAATTTATGCAGCTTTGACACTGCCAGAGTCACTGCTGTTCAGCCCTGTCATTATTACTGTAACAGCTTATTTTATTTCCAGTTGTTATTATATTGTAGGCACTGTATAAGCATTTAAAAAAAAAAAGGCCTCTGCTCTGCAGCATTTAAAATATTGAGTAAACAAAGAGACAGCAGACTGATATAACAAACAAATCACTATCCCTTCCAATTAGAAGTATAAGGAAATAACTAGGTTTTACGTTCAGGTCCTTGTGGCTGTCAGGTGATGGTCTTGTTAAGTTTGCTTTGTTCTGGGTGGCTTGCTGGTGTATCAAATTATACAAGTGTTTATGCTCTGGTTTGCCTTTAAACAATGTTATGTATTTTAGCGCGCAACTTCAGTGAGACAAGAAACCTGAGAAAATTGTGGTGAGGGGGACTGTCATATTCCAGATTAAGCTGCATGGCTGCTGACAAAAGCCACTGATGGGTGGTAGATGGTTTTCACTGTCCCGTCTTGGTTCCTATGTAGGATTTCATATACGCTATCAAAATGTAATTGCTATCATGCTGCTGACTTTCTCTACTGCCTTCCCCTCGATGCTCTACTGTGGTTTAGTTTATAGAGATGTTGGAGAAAATGGACCATTGTACATGGTGAACTCATGTTAACTCTGGACATATGCAATATTCGTGTTGAAATCCTCAGTGGCTACTCTGAAGGCTCACTTTTATTTTGGGAGGCATCTGGGCAAGTAGGAAAGCCAGAAACATGATCTATACAATTGTCACGTTAGATAGTTTCGATAAAGAACACTCAAAGTCAATGCTTGCAACAAGTTGCTTGAAAATATTCCAGATAAGCAACAGGTTCCAGGTAGTATTGGAACTACTCTGTAGTGTAGTATGTTTGCCTAAACCATCAGATGAGTCTGTGTTACCCTGTTACAGCAATGGTTGGTCTATTTCTGGTTTCCCTTTAAATAGCTTGACCTAAGCCCAGCTTGAAATTTTAGTAGTTTATCTAAATATGGTCAGACAACCTTCTTTGCATGGGTGTAGTAGTAAAAGTTGTAATATAAATGTAGATATAGTGATACATAGGCTATTAGTAGGCAATGTTATGAGCTGGGCAACAGGAAAGGTGAAGATGCTGAGTTCAGGAGCAGCCAGGGGAACTGTCTTGCAGGAGGCAAGGTCTAGCAGTGAGCCACTGCTCTACAGGCAGTGACTTTCTGGAGATGATGGATGGTGCTTTGCTTCTGCACCAGACAGCAACCCCCTACAAGGTCCTTCCGGGTACTTAGCATGCAGCTGTTTGACCGAGAAGGAAAGGGGAAAGGCAGTGTGGTGTTGCAAAGGAAGAAAAAAGTGTCATGTACCTCTTCATATCTTTGCCTCTGGGCAGTGTCATGAGAGGTAACGGTTCCAATTTCCCTACAGAAATAGTGAAATCTGCATGGAATGTGTTTAAGTCAAGGTCTGTCTGGCTGGGAAAATTTTTAGGTATCTTACTACAACAAAGCAGTTCAACTTTGTAGTACAGACTGAGCCCCAGGCAAAGCTTTGGACAAGAGCAGTAGCATCACTGTTTTACACTGCGTGACTTGTATTTAGAAATGTGTGGGGAACCACAAGCCATAGGGGCATTTGCTTCCTTCATAAAATCAAATGTGCTCTATGTGACATCAGTGAATGGGGTTAATCATTTCTGGGAGGTAGCTCTGTATGTATCAGTACCTCAGGGCATTGAAATCTAGTGTTGAAATTGAAGTCAGCCATTCTGACTCTTTTCTTCTATTTTCTTCTAGTGTCAGTGCTAGAGTATTGTAGGTCATATTTTTATAAAACTGTCCTAGTCAGGATTTGCCTTTCTAACCTTATTTTTCAGCATGCAAGGCTTTCTGCCTTATCAGACCTTTGTGGTCTTGCTGGATTAATGTTATTTTCTTAATACCTCTTTGCTGACACTAAACTTCTTTTATATGTTTTGCTTTTGAATCTAGTAGTTATTGCCCATTTTGTTCTGCCTCTCTGTCCTGGTTTTCTTGTTACCGGTGGCCTTGCAGACTACTGTACTGTTGCTTTCGATGGACCTTTCTGAAGCCCTTTCAGAAGTGATGGTTTATAAGCTATGAGATTAAAGGTAATGAGGAATCTTTGCCTATTTGGAGACTTGTTTCTCTGTGGAGTACATTTGTGGCTGGGTTTTCCAAAAATAGCATGAATATAGAGCTACTTCTGAATCTTAGATACCTGTTCTGCAGATTTGGATCTTGATGGAGAAAATGTGTAAGGTATATAATACCATAGCATAGAGATGTGTGCAGTTAGTGAGCTTTTTCTTATCCTGAGCTGTGTGTGACAGTAGTTCTTGTTGAAATAGGTACTATAGGTACTGTACTTGCATGTGGCATGGAAAAATGGCAGAACGGGGGCCATAATTTTTACAGGAGTGGGCTTGAAAAAACCACTCCCTGAACTAATGAACCTCTGCAAGTGGCCTTTTTGGACCAGTTTGTGCAAGGCAGTCCATGCTTCTTAGCAAACTTAATTAATTCAAGCAGAATGCCATATTAACTCAGCTGGAGTTCTTCTAATTCTTCACTGTTGATGAGCAAACTTTGCTGCACTGTCTGCCTTGCTCTGTATGGCAGAGGTTCATCCTCCTTCCTTCTCACTACTTTGGCTGCTTTTGCCTCAGTTCAGGAGTCTGTCTTCCTCTGTAACACATATTGCTGGAACATCCATACTACTCCATATTGCCAGTCCACCTCTGATTTTGAGCCTAGCAAGAGCGATGGATATCAGCAGAGCCTTAACTGCCGTCCTTTGGAATGTTACTGCTCTCAGACTCTAAGAAAGGAATACAAGATGCTGCTTCTATGCTGCTCTTAGAAAGTAATAGCAGTAATTATGTTTCTCTCTGCTTGTTGCAGCACCACGAAGAGATGTTATTTTAAAAAGAAATCATTCTAAATCTGGAGTACACATCTCACCAGTTTTGTAAGATGGCAAGACATAAGGCCCTGAACTCCACTTTGATAGTCTTGAAAAACAGACTCTAGCAAATAAATGGTTAACCTACAAGTCAGAGTGTAGAAATAGGAAGGAGTATAATTATCATGGGATAAGTAAATTATTAGTGTTATGATGCTTGAAGTATAGCCCTAGAGTCAGGCATGTTATTATTAATATTATTTTTCATGGATGACTCTTTATGTTGTGGGAAATGAATATTTCTGGCACTGGAAAGAGATGTAAGACACCAGTTTAATATGCCAAGCAGGGCTTACAAGAGAACAGTGTGCTTCATACGAATTAAATCTAACCATTAGCCACATGCTTTCCATTGGGGATGAAGTCTTCATCTGCTTGCTTGCTAAAGCTGTTTATACAGTAAAAGTGTTCTTTTATGTTTTGGGTTTTTGTTTTTGAAAAAAAAAAACAACAAAAGGTGGAAACAATGTGCGGCAACATCAACAAGAAAAGCAACCTTCATCTTTCTCCCTTTAATATTTTTTACAGGGAAATCAAAATGTCCAAAATGGAGGAGGGAGGCAGGTGAAGGAAGAGATGAGTGAATACTCTGGGCTCAGGGAAGGCGTGGAAGAGGCCCTGGTCTTGGTGATAAGCCCAGGTCTGTTTTTCTAGTATCACTGACTGGATTCTGCTTTCAGTTATGCACTTCATAACTACACAAATACGCAGTGTGTGGTTAGCAGCGCAAGTTAGAGCAGAGAGCAAATAGCACTCACAGCTTTGATGCTGATTTAAGCTTCATCTGCAGTATCTCCAAGACCAGGCATTCTAATCTTTGTTTCAGACCTCATGTCAAACAGGATGTTTTAGAGCATGTGTTTGTTGCATTCTTCTGCTAGACTTCTTTATAGCAAAGGCTTATTTATCTGGCACTTAGCAGTATATTATAGTGATTGGGCTGATGCCCGTGTTCAGTTTGGAGGCTACTTTGTAGAGGGTTGTGTTAATTCTTACTCAACAACTACAGTACAGACTTGATTCAAATGAGCTTCCCAAGCACATCCAGGAAAAAAGCAAATGAAATTGCTGTAGTGAAATAAATGGAAAATATTTTTGTCCTCTAATCACTGAAAGCTGGCATCAGCCTCTCCAAAATCCAGGTTGTGAGCTACTCCCTTCTGAAGCAGAGTTGAACCACTTGAATAAACGTACTGTTTCACTATCCTTAGTGGAAAGGAGCTGGGCCTTGCTTAAGCCTAAGGGGTGCTAGATAAAGCCTTGTCTTTGTTTGAGTAATGCATCATTTAGCAGAGGGAGAAGTGGTGCATAAAGCATTTCAAGGGATAGAGGAAAGAAACTCCCAGTAAGAGCAGTAGAACCACGTGGCTTCATTACACTGTGGAGTGGGATGGGGGAACATGAGGTATGGAAGGTGGTACTGCTACTCAGGGCCAGAAATGTTTGTGGAGCACCAGGAGAGAAATGTCACACTTTCCTGCTCTGCCACCCCTCTGCAGCTTTCACTACAAGCAGATATAGAGCAGACATGTTGGTGTGTAAATACAGGTGGATTGTTAATTTGAGGGGAGTTAGGGGAACTGCTGTAGGAAATCAGGGATGCAAATGTTCCATTGTTGGAGCTTGACAGTGATGAATGGAGAAGGGAAGAGGGACTGCATGATTTGAGTTCCTCCTCCGGGTACTTCTGTTACTTGGTCTGAGCCTGGCTTTGGGAAATGTGGAGCAGGAAGCAGAAGTGTAGCACAGCAAAAATGCTTCTCTGGTTTGGGGCAGAAAGAGCTGACAATGGGGTTCATCTTGTGTTTAATGAAACTGGGCAGAAATGTTGGTCCCTAAATATCTGGCAGAGGAAGCAAGGAGATGAAGAGAGAATCTGTTCTTCCCTGTGTGCTCAACCCTCATCTGTCTGCTGTGTTGGGTGTTCCTTTGGTTTCCTAGTGGCAAGCCCATATGGTAATTGCTCCTCCTTGTTGACTGCAGGAAGTCAGTCTCTCTGCCAGAGATGAGGGGGGAATATGCAGTAGGAGGGAGGGAGGAAAGGAAGGGGAGGCTAGTGTGACTCTTTGGGCCAGATGTCCCTGAACAGACTCTAGCCTCCTGGGGTGACTCATTGTGTACAACCCTGGGTCAGACCTTCTCAGATCCTTTATCTCTGCTTTCCTCACCCCAGCTTAGTGGTTAATGTCCTTGTATCAGGGACCACTTGAACCTGGCACCACTGTTAAAAATTCAGTGCACTTTGATCCCGCTTGAACTTTGGGATTTACTAGGTCAGTGGATGTCCTCACTGCAGAACTGCAACTTAGGTAACTGTGCTGCATCATTGATTGTCATTCACAGGACTCCTGTGTTCACAGCCCATAGCACTCTATGCTGTTAAGATGAGTAGTATTAAATACACTTTCCAGAGAGTTTGTCAGTCCTAATGTATATGAAAGAATTAGAGAGCTATCTGTCCTTGAATGATTGAGTAGATTTGAATTTTCAAAATGAGAGCACCTGTAATATTGTCTACCCTCCAGGGCTACACAGTAACACATGTATAACACTGCAAGTTATTGGGGGGCTGCTCTTGGCAAGCTTGCTGTTTGCCTGTAGCAAATCCATCTCATCCTGTTGCTAGGTATAGTGCCTTAACTGTCTTATCAAAACTGATACACTAAGTGAAAGATTTGCACCACTGATTCTATCCTCTGCTCCCCTGTAGCATGCTTTATCACTATGGTATCCCTCCTGCTCTGTGATCTGTGCCCTAAATGGTTGTCACCACAGTCCTCCCACTGTCGTGTAACTGGGTACTGTTTCACATATTAATGAAAGTACTTCAAAAGTTTGGAGATGTGGTCCCTATGCATCTTTAGGGTGGCATATAGGGTTGAAAGTAAGAGGCAGAGCCGTCCTCCTGTCTTTTTCAGTGGTGACATTGGGAAGACTAAAGTAGTAAGAAGGATCCTGAATAACTGTGATGGTAATAACTACCTAAATACACATTTGACTTTATAAAGTTCTTTGAACTGGGCACAGCTCTAACAAGTGTTCTCTATTAGTCTTATTGCTGTACTCAAGCCCCTTTCAGTGTGGTAGCTATATAAAAACAGTGGATTTAGCTCTGAAGCACTGCAGAGGCTGGGCAATACTGGTTCCAAAGCATGGTGCTGGGCAGCTCTATACAGGAGACAGGCTTTGAGTGCCAATGTTGTGTTCCTGTGAAATTCAGCATCCTTCCAGAAATGGGCATGAACTCTGTGGCCCTTCCACAAAATTATTTTCTTTTGCCAGTTTCAGTATGTTGTTATTCCATTTGTGAGGCTGTACCATGCTCCCCATGGCTGTTAATTAAACACACTGGAAATTCTTGTGCTTTCATTTTTGACCAAAGACCTTAAGCTGGCTGGCACAAAGGAATACGGTTTGCTGACTTTGGTGAGGAGGCTGTGAGTTCAGGTTCTATTCCCTTTCTCAGCACTTTTCTCTTTCTAATGAAAATAATAAAAACAAGAGATATGTGATCAGAAAGAACTTTACAAATACAAAAATATTGAAAATGAGGTGTTTGCTGCAAAAATGGAATGAAGTTAGTACAGGCAGAGCCTTGAAATGGGCCAAGTTAAATAGACATCACATCCTGATAACTTGGCCCCTTTTTTCTTAGATTCATACACCCACATGTGGGATCTCAAAAGGGTGAGCCAGTGTTAATTCTAATTGTGTCTTATTTATCTTGGCTGTTTAAACAGCTCACCATGCTGTAACTTGGCCCCTTCTACAGTGATTGCATCTTTATACAGTTGACCTTTTCTTTCCCCTCCAGGCTTTTTTTTTTTTATTTTTTTTTGGTATATGCTACAAGTTTTCATGTCAGATGTAATTATCTGAACCCCCGTAGGCTGTGAGGATAAGGTTTCAGCCATTTTTGGCAATGAGGTTCTTTCCCAGGGCTGCAGATGGTTTAGGTGAACCAGATGTACTCAGATAAGTTTGTTGCAATGTCTTTGTTTTTCTGGCGGTGCTTCAAAGGGTGGCCCTTGTGCTTCAGGGTTAGCTGCCTCATGAATTGCAACTTTTGTGTTTGTGATGAGTACGTTTTTTTGTTTCGCTAAAGTTTGGCATAAACCATCCTGTTCTTGCAGCTTCCTCTCTAGAACCTGAGATGTGACAGATGAGCGTGTTTGATGTATGCAAGTGCTCGGACTAAGGCTGACAAAATATTACATGTTTGGGAATCCAGAGGCAGCTCTGCTGCTGCAATACTCGGTCACTGCATCCAGCTCCATGTAAGGGGCTGCACTGTGCTGGCACCAGGCTTACTCGAGAGGTAAGGACTGCCTGCTTATCAGTCCATCACTATGAAGACAGCCCTCCCCACCACACTCAGCTGCTCCTGCAATTGCATCTTAGCCTGATTCTTACAGATTACTGATGTTCTGGAAAGTAGACAGGTTGGTGAGCCGGTTAATTCATTCTCATTTATTATTACTGTTTATACTGAGAAACTACACAGAGCTGTCTCAGGTCAGCTTCCCCCCTCCCCTCTGGCACTTGAAAGATCTGTGGGCAGGAGGCTTTCCAATTTAATTTGGCTTCTATCTCACTAGAAAAGAGAGAAAAAATGACTTCTTGTGGCTCTAGTTTTGTATGGGGCTAGAGGGAAAGGGCAGAATGAGTAAGGGATTTGGCCAGAGCTGCACAAACTGGCTGAGTGGGAATTAACATCATCTCTTCCAAAGCTTCTGCAGGGCTTGTATCTTAGGGGATCCTTGCTTCTCAATGAGAACTTCTATTTTTAAATTTCTCCATCTTAATATTCCCTTGATTAATAACAGCAGCCTTTCCTTCCTGCCTGCCTCACTCATTTCATCTCCCTTGTCTTATTGCCACAATTCCAATATCCATGAAGAACAGCAGCATCATTCTGGAAGCAGAACTCAAAATGTGGTTTAGTGGCAGTGCTGTTCAGCTGCCCCACTTGAAGGGGTAAAAAAAGAAGCGTGAAGAGCTCACTGACTGGCTGGTTGTTTTTGTTTTTTGTTTGTGAACAAATTGCTCTTTTCTCTCTTTTCTGCATATGCCACAGAGGAGCAGTCCCACTTTCTGTTAAAGCCCTGTTCACTGGCAGACCCACAGCCTGTGCACAGGGCTGCTGAGTCCAAATTGAGCTGGATGAAGATGGTCAGAGCTCTGGTGCTCATACCCCTGAGGAACTGGCTCCACTCCCCCCCCCCCCCCCCCCAGTTTCATGTTTTTGTCTATTTGGGTAGTGACCAGTGGTACTTAATATGGGTCAAGCCTGGCAAACTGATCATCTCCATGGCAACCCTTAATGAATGCCATTGGCTCAGTGGTTCCATCCCTGCATCTCATTAAATTTCAATGACTTTCATGGGGCTTGGACATGTAATTAATATCAAACACATGGTATTCTGCAGGATAAGGTTTAACAGCAGACAACTTGTGCACTATCAGGAGTCTGATGTGGGGGAGCAGGGGCCAAATATTTGGGCTTTGTCCCCGGACTCTCCAGGAACAAGCAGCTCATGGAAAAGAAGCAGAAGGCAGAGCCTGGCTGTTATGCTCACAGGTCACTAGAACTGTAGATGGGCTCCTTAGCCCTTTTTTCTGTGGTGCAGACTGGGAGACAGCTCTGTGATAGGGGCTGATGGCAGCATGTCATAGTGGTTCTTAGTTGCTTTGTGACCAGCAGCCATCTTGCTAAAGGCACTCTAGTCCCATTGTTATAGGAAATAAGGAATGATATCATGTGCTGGCCAAAAGGAAGCTCTCCAAAGGCCAGGAAGAGTAGAGGGGACTGCACAAGGCAGGCAGAAACCTCTAGTTCCATACTTTAGTTTATTTTGATCATGTATAGGTACAGCTTCATCTGTGGCTTCTGTGGCATATAGCAAACTCTCTCTATCGCCTGCATAGCAGCACCACAGACTAGCTTCCAGAATTCTTCCAAGAAACTGCTGTGGACTTGGAAGAATCTTGTGCTCATCATAAGGCTTGAGTGCATGACACAGTGCTGTGATGGCAGTGCAGAAAACACCTGACCCTGTGTGCCATGCAGCTGTGCAGGGCCCAGAGTGGGCCCATCCTTCAGAGGAAGGGGTGGATGCTGAAGTACAGAGCAGAGTAGTGAGAAGAGATTTTTCTTGTTTGCTGAATTGAATTTGAATTTCCTAGGGTTTGTATGCCTCTAGCAAAGATCCCAATCACTTCTACTGTATTAAAATCTTACAGCATCTTATCTCCCATGGACTAATGTTATCAGACATGAAATGAAACAAAAGGGAGGAGGAGAACAGAGGAAATAACCTTTGCTAATTACTAATGTAAAATGAGTAATGAGATGAAGAAATGATGTGCTATCAGATACAGTCCTAGGTTTTATAAAACAAATTATTTCATCTTTAACTGTGCTGCTGCTATTCCCAAGGGAATAATATACAATTCTCACAAGGATATGAGGGTATAATTCAGTGGCAGCTCTGGTGAAGTTAAATTCAGTTTAATGAACGGTGGGAAGCTAAGATTGAATTACTGCCTGAGTGCTCTGTCAGGTTGCCTCATATTGTTACACAGGATATAAAGAAAATTATTATTGACAATACTAAGGAGATTCATTTTATCTGAGCGAAGGAGGTAAAGGGGCGTACTGAATATGTGACGTAGTGGGAGAAGTTAATCTTGACTGTAATGTGGGATGGGGAGATCAGTTGTAGGGTGGATAGGGAACATATTTAATATCTGTGACACAGCAAGGGATGTTTTACCGGCTAGGATGCATGGAAAGAGACTGAGTTGGAGGCAGTAACAGTGGCTTACTCTGTGACTAGAAAATACCAGCATGGAAAGGGTGGTATTCAGGGATCCGTATACCCACTAGAAAGAGCAGCAGTGGCTGGAGAGCAAATGGAATTTCGTACAGAGTTAAGCTTAAATTTGAGTCTTCTCTGTGTCTACCACAAAAACCCAGACCTTTACAAGTGTTGCATATGTAGTCTTAAGTTTTACCCAATTGCTGCTGCTTCTCTCTTGACGTTAGGTGGCAGCATCTTGATGCACAAAAGTGCTCTTGGAGGATTTACTGAGCCCTTTCACTCCAGAAGTCACAAAGGCATCTCCAGAGGTTTGTGAGTTCAAGCCCCTATCACTTACTCCAACCAGGCTGTACTATGTCCAGGTTCCTGATGGGAAGTCTGAACGGCAGAGTGGTACGTCTTTATGAGAAGGAAAGGCTCGGGGGAGACGTTATAGCTCTGTACAACTGTCTGAAAGGAAGTTGTGGTGAGGTTGGGGTCAGCCTCTTCTCCTGGGTAACTAGTAATAGGACTGGAGGGAATGGACAAAAGTTGTGCCAGGGGAGATTCAAGTTAGAGGTTAAGTTAGGAAAAAAAATATTTTTTGAAAGAGTGGTCAGGTGCTGGAATGGTCTGCCCAGAGAAGTAATCGAGTCACCATCCATGGAGGCGTTCAAGAAATGTTTAGATGTTGTACTTAAGGACGTGGTTTAGTGGGGAAATACTGGTGGAAGGTGGGCAGTTGAACTTGGATGATCTTGGAGATATTTTCCAACCTTGATGATTCTAAGATTGATTCTATGGCATAGAGCTGTGAGTGAGGCATGGTGGAACTGGAATATAGGTTCTGCTTTTGTAGTTCCCAAAGCTGTGTCTCTATTTTCCATCTGTGTTACTGCTGAAGACTTCAATCACTTGCTGAAAGGCAGATCTGAGGCTGAGAAAGGTGGCTGATATGGGGACACAGTGACAAGCATCAGACAAAGGAAGACAGGATCTCTAGGTATCCCAGTGCTGTATGGACAGTTGAAACTTGGAAGCTTTTGATATAAACTCGGAGGATGGCAGGATGACGGAATGTTTTCTGAACTGGCCTTGTGCTTGGTCTGCACTCTTATGTCTCTCACTGGAATAAGGTACCTGGCCAGTGACTGTGGTTGCACATAGAATCATAGAATGACTTGGGTTGGAAGGGACCTCAAGGATCATCACGTTCCAGCCCTCCTGCCACTGGTAGGGTTGCTATTAATCATGATCAATGCTAGATCAATTACTAGATTAGACTGCCCAGGGCCTCATCCAACCTGGCCTTAAACACCTCCAGGGACAGGGATTTTTGCAAAAATTTTCTGTGCAAAACTGTGCAGATAGCAAGTTTTTGCTAAAACCAGATCTGACACCTGTCCAATTTATTTGACATCGGCAAGTGAGTTCAACTGATATACAGTCTGTAGTATATAGGTATTAATAAATTTCACAGTTAATAGTGAGGAAACTTGTACAACATGTAACAGAGCAGAACTGCATAAAACTTGTTTTCTTAGGAAACCAGCCTATAAGTAATGGATACTTTGGAAAGAAAGATCTTAACTTTTTCAAACTTCCAAGAAATGTTTGCTCAAAAATAAACATGAAAAATGCTTTTAAAAAGTTCTTATCAAATATCTTCCTTATCTTGCCCATTTGTCCACAGGAAATTCATAACTTATTTTTCAGGATTCTGTGTCACAGAATTCTAAGCAAAATCTCAGTTGCACACACTTAGAATGTAGAGCTCATTGACTTGAGAGTTTGTTGATTCATCGTATTTTCCATGTTGAAAAATATAGCCTCTAGTTTTGAGTACCATTAGGGTAAAGGGATGTTTGGATCTGGAGTACTGGCTGAGGCATATCTTTAGTATGGAACAGTCAGTAGCTATTAGAAGGAAACAAATGTATTGGAATCCAGTGGAAAATACTATAAGCAAAGTAGCTAGTGATCTTGTTTCAGCAAATTCCTTTAGCTTGCAAAATAGAAGGAGATCTGTCCAAAAATTCTTTTCATGTTTGTTCTTGCCATCCACAAACAACTTCAAAAGCAGGTTAAATTCAGTCTCTTTGGACTTGTCCACTATATTTCACTTGTACAGTTTTTTCTCCAAGAAAACATTCAACAAAATATGGAGATGATTGTTTCATTTTCTTAACCTGTCACTTGGAGCTTGATGTGTGAGTTCAAAGTGCAGTCACTTACAGTCAGCATGTTTCCATCACAGATGGGAGGAAGGCCTGATCCAGACTATCTAGAACTTTTCCAGTGAAGAGATTTCATAGCAACTTGGATCATGCAATTGGTTTCTGCTCTGCTGAGTGGTAGACAGAGATACAGTGACAAATTTTCTACTGGTCAGAATACAAGATACTCTCATAAACAGAAAATAATATGGGTTAGAAGAGACAGTCTTGTCCAGTCGTCTGCTCAAACTCCTCATCTCACCTTGAATTTTGATACTGTAGATCTCAGTGTCACATTCATACAGTAGGAACTAAAATTTGCCAAAGTCACATGGGCACTTCCTTTCTAAGTGCAGTTCTGCTCTGAATATCTTCTACAGTTGATATTTCAAATACCAAGAGTGTCCTCAGATGCAAAGTTTGGATCTGCAGTCAGTATCAGTCACAGGAAATTCTTGTATTGAAAGGAGAATGTGTATCAGTGGCTGAAGGGCAAAACAATGCCGATGATATTATCATTCCAGAACTGGGCATTATATGCCCAGGAAAAGTATTCAAAAGTGTTCAAATAAAATAATGAAAAGTAATTAAAAAATAACTGGCTTGCCTTTGCTGAGATGCAGATTTGTTAGTATGATAGAGATACTGTGATGCTTTTGGCCAAAAAAAAAAAAACCTTATTTTAAGGTACATTAGATTTATGCTTTATTTTTTATTTCATTTTTATTTTTTAACATGTGTTCAGTTGAGATCACTTGGAACATATGAAATTTCTTAATGGACACTAATTTTGATTTTTGTGTCTGAGCCAAGTAGTCTTGTATAGTTATAAATTCCCCAATAATTCATTGTAAAACCAGAATTTGAAGTTTCTATTGAGAGAAAATACCAGAAGATGTTAGGTTTTTAGGAATGCCATTTAACAGTGAATTCTGCCCTGAACTTGTGTACATTTTTGAGGGATGAGTGGAGGAGATCTGTGTAAGCAATACTTCCGTGCTTTGTGGTGTAGAAGAGTGGCTGCATTACACCAGGCTCCATTTTGAGTGCTGTAAGGCGAAGGTGTTTGCTTAAATCAGTAGCTGCCTACTGGTAACCAAATAAATGCTAGGTAAGACAGATAACTTAGAAATGCCATAACTGCATTCTCTTGGAAAAGGCTACTGTATCTTAACATGCAAAAGCAATGAGGTTGGGGAAGCTGCTAGGACTGAAAAAGGGAACCATGATGGGAAGATACAACCTGTAAAGACCCATTACTCTTCCTTCTAGCCTCAGGTCAGATTTTAATTCTCCCATGTCTGCTGTAGGATGCTTGTTCATTGCTCACGTTTCCAGAGCATTATGTTGTGCCTAACACAGAAGCTGCTTCCTGATAAGTTCATAAGTTCAGGGATGGTGCCTCAACCACCTCCCTAGGCAGGCCATTCCAGTGCCTGACCACTCTTTCAGAAAAGAAATGCTTCCTCAGGTCTAATCTAAATAAAGCATGCTGCACTTGTTTCCCATTTTTCCTGAGAGTATTGGTGGAAGTGAACTCTGAATCTGAGAATCACCTGTGTCCAAAATCTCATGCTTAGCACTCATGTCATTATTTGTGAGAGGAAATGACCCTCCTTGGCTCAGTAGAAATCCACATTTGAGGAAAGAGCACAAGTTAGCACAGCTCTGTTCTAGTAATAAGTGATGAGGAGGAAACCAGGTGCTCCTGGAGCTGCTGTCAGTGTGGAATGAGAAGCTGGAAGCCCATGACTTCCTAAGGCTCATTCCAACTAATTATTCCAGTGAATGAAGGCTTGTCACTGCAATATAACTCTGACTTCGTGTTTGGAAAGATGACCAGGACCTCTTGCTATGTGAAAATTCCTTGATGGTGTATCACTTTGTTCTGTTTTTCTTTCTGTATTTTTCTCTTTCTTCCTTATGTTATCCACTCAGCATGTCTGGGAGCCCTATGCATTAAATAGATCTATGTGTTTGATACTTACTAGTTTCAAAGATTTACAGTGCCCTGCTGCTGTTGCTTCCCTGGGGTGGTAAAGAAAGTGAAAATCATTCATCAAGGCAATGGAAAAAATTGGGAACTTGAAATCTTCCATCATTTGGAAAATAGGCTGAGGAGGTAGTAGATACACATTCTCTGGATGCCACCATACTAGGTGGGTACATACATGCATTTTGGGATTGCACATTACACGCATTTGGGTAATGTGTTGTCTTAAAGGTATGTTTCTCTCTTCCCTCTCTGATTTAGGAGACATTTAGACAAGTTACGGTCTATAACCAGAGGAAAGTTTATTGTTTATATATATATATTTATTTTTTTAATTTTTTTTAAGCAGTGATGCTTTAATAGAAAAAAGCCCTGATTTGTCAAGATACAGCTCCTTCTAATACAGCATCACCATTTTGTGTCATCTTCAAAGCTCTTGGTCTATGCTTGCATCACTTCTGCAAAGCTATTTTGTACTACAGCAACGCTCCCGTTGCGTGAGCTGGCCACTTCAACCTCCTTTTCATGGAGGATGATTATAGTTACTGTGGAAGCGAAGGGAGCGTAAAGGCGAATTTGAGAACTGAAATGTTTTGTGCACAAAGCTTATTAGCATATTTCTGTCTGGGTTTGGTGCAAAAATCATACAGATTTTTAGGCAATATTAAGTTTTGAGGAGTTCAGGGTGCAACTTAAAGAAATTGAATTTAAATGATCCATTTTGATGTGGAAAGGAAAAGAAAATCATTTTGGATCATGTTTATAGTAGTGAAGGAGTTGATGAATTTTGTTCTAATTCTGGTTGACTTAGGTTGAAAAACAAAAATTAGAGGTTGCATGATATATCTTAAGTTCTCTGAAATTGGAGGAATAGTGGAATTCTGTGGAAAACATTGCAAGTGACAGCACAAGGGTATGTCACTCTTTTAATAAAGGTTGGATCTTAGGCAGAACACATCGAAGTGCTTTATAGTTGGAACTTGTGTTAATGAGTGACGAGGACAAGAAAGAACTACATGGTGAATTGCAGTGCTCTGCAAGGTTTGTCCTCCAAACACTGATCTCTAGGCAGAGATCTCTGCATCAAATCATGAGAATTTTGTTCTCTTCCCACCTGTGACCTTTTCGAATGGCCCTAAAAGCAAGAACTGGGCAGCCTAGACACACACTTAGGTGTGCAGACTGCAGTCTTGCTACCAGACAGACACACTGACATGAAGTGATCTGTGGCAGAGAGGTTTATCTTGAAATTTGGCAGCACAGAGAAGGAGATAATATTTGAATCAAACTGTGAAGAACTTGCCAAAATGCCCTTAGGGCCTTAGCAAATTGAAGCTTTTGAAGGACTGAACTGCTTTTTTGGCTTGTGATATAATTTGAAGAAATACGTTGGAAATAAAAGTTCCTTTCTAATTGGCCTTGCAACCTTGGACTACTAATTCAGATCTGATCAGCATAGTGAAGGCAGACTTCCAAACTTTTGTTCACAGACAGTCCTGAACATCTATCTGGAGGAGCAGGTAACAAGAAGTCTGCAAAGCAGACCCTTTATGTGCAAAGTGTATAGTGTGGCATACTTCAAAAGCAGGACCTTCTGGCTGGCAAAAGCCAATGCAAGGAGCTGCCGGTCTGAGCTGTGCCTGGTGACTGCAGGGTCTACCAGCTCAGAACACCCACAGGCAAAGACTTTTCAGGGGAGCTGTTTCTAAGTTTGGAGACTTCTGTAATCTGATTTCAATCAGTTTGCTTTCCTGCTGCAGTTGTAGCCGTGAGGCCCCATTCTCAGTTAAGCTAAGTTGGTGCTGATTGTACTGCTAGCATATGGTGTATTCTGTGCCTAATTACAGAGTGACAAGGTTTCCCACATCACCATCTTCAGCATTTATACACTGGAAAGCTCCTTTCTTTTCCTCATTAGTTTTGCATGCATCAGTGCTCTGTTCCTATATGAGCTGAACCCATCTTGCATGTGTTAGATTTTAACACCTTTAAGTAGTAAAACATCACAGTGTAGGTGGTTGCTCTTGCCTTGAACAGTCATTTGCTAAGCTAACTTTTCAATCCTAAGAACAAGAAAATGACAAATGGAGAGGGTTTCTATTAATGTGAGGAGGGGAATGCATGTGTGACAGTGAAGAAGTGTCTGCACAGACATACTTGAGGATCTGTTGTCTCTGAATATTTATATTTATTATTCTAGACATAAAAGTTTAGTTTCTCCTGCTTCTGTTAGCTCAACTTGCTTTTTATGCATGCCTCATGACATTGAACATGCCAATTGATGTCAAGTAGTGCATAGATACGTTTATGTGCCTACAGCCTTTGAGGACAGAGCTTTTCTCTATCCCATAAATGAAATGCTGGCTTCAGGTTTTGTGTGTGTGTGTATATAAAACAGTGTTGTTTGGTCAAAGGTTTCTCAGCTCTATTTTGCTGTAATCTGTCCTACTTAGAGCAAGCATGCATTCAGAATTGTGGAGAGGCAGATAAATTACTACCTTGCCATCATCCTACAGTCTGTATCTGTTCCTGGCACTGAATGAGTAGTGGACACTGATTTTGATATCCAAAAGTCCCCCATTCCTTCAAACGCTGGGAACAGAGGAGAGATGTTTGCCAGTACAGTACTCTCTAGGATAAGCATATTTTGAGCCGGTTCCTTCTCTGTGTCTTCATTCTTCTTTGATGTGGGTCCAGAGAAGCTGCACCTGTGCTAAGCACTAGGTTCCCTGGTGGTGCAGGAGTTTACCGGCATCTTGGAGCAGCCCCTCTGGGACTGTCTGCTGCCTGAGTGTGTCTTTTGATAGGCTTAGGCTTAGAACAGACACAGGAGGATGGATTCCTACACGTGTGGCAGGAGGATGATCAGGATTGTCTGCAGCTCTGGCTCATCTGGAAAAGAGGTGTACGGAACCTGGCTAAAAAATTCGGTCCTGTTGAAATCAGTGGGATTGTTTCAGCTGAGTTATTTGCCAGAGATGAGCTTAAGTAATTAAATACCAAAGATCTATTGATTTATAGATGCCTTTTCAGCAATTCTTAATGCATTTGCAACGAACTTGTAAGAGGACCATTGTTTCATTATAATCTTTTCATAGTCGGTACAGTTCTACTTTTGAGATAACTAAAAGCTTTGATTTTTATTTATTTTTTCAATTGATTTGGGTGTTATATTATAGGCATTACATCAGTATATGTTTAAAAGCATGTGGCTGCATTTATACATTTATTTGCAGGTAAAAAGCATTCTTTCAGAACCAATTAGAAATATGTAAGGAATATAAGGATGAACATTAACATCTGCTCATGAGAGTGGAGCTCTAAAGTAGTTTTTTCAGCAAGCTTTTTTAACTTGAGAACAAGATAGTTGCTGTTTATGCAGCAAGTTCCGTAGTAGAAATGTAAAGGGACAATGCACAGTGAAGAGTGGGATCAGTGATAAGGTGTCTGTGCCACTTAGAAACTCATTCAGCAACATCTACACCCTTAGCTTGGATGAGAAGCTGGGATTCTCTGGTACTTGCCATTTAAGCACCATTTTGCACAGTGACCTTAGGGACTTAGTACTGGAAAAGAGCACTCGACTGAACAGATCTTTCTTGGCTTCTTCCATCTTTTTTTGATAGTTTTACTTGGAAAAATATAGCTAGACCTAAGAAGGATTAACCTGCTATGTATCTGCATGGGTTATTGTTCTTCCACTCTAGGCAGAGAGAATTGCATTCCACTAATTTACTGAATTCTTCTGACCATTGTGACAGTGTTAAAAAGTAGGTCATTTGAATGCATTGCTGATAACAGTAATGGATTCACGCATCAGCTGGCTGCTCTGTGCACGTGTAACCTCTGCCCAGTGTCATGTCCAGAATGGTTCACTCCCCTTGCAGTGGAATGTGCCATTTTGCTAATGCACATATGCATAGATCGCATTTCAAACTAAGAAAAACTAATAGCATACAAAAGGCTATTTATTGCTATTCCCTACAAAAAACCTCAGACCTGGACTCTAACACCGGCCATCTGAGAAGGCTGCACTGCTGAGGTATAGGAGGTGGTCTGAGGGTTAGTTAGAACTTGCTTTTAAAGTTCTTCCCTTGTGTGTTACAGGGGAGCTATTTAAAATACTTTTCTTAAATATTACACCCTCCTCCCCAGCTTCCTATCTTTCTGGAGTACCCAGCACTGTAGATTCAGTTGTGTCTGTGCACTGCTCAGTTTGTACAGTACGCTGTGGAACATTCTGCTTCCCCAGCTGCACCACAGGGAGTGCTGGTATGCAGAGCATGCTCCAGTCAGTGTGCCACGGAAGGGACAGGGAGCATGGTGCCTGGGGAGCTGCAGGCTCTGTCACCAGCAGCTCTGCATCACTTTGTATGTGTAGTTGTTTCTTCATACTTCTAGGACAGCTGAAACTAGCTTCCAAAGAATGAAGTCTTAAATACTGTTACTGATACAACTTGTTGATAATAAAAAATACCAGCTTTCTAGCACTCCAACTTGTGCTTCCCGATTGACAGATTTACAGTACTTCCTTCTCCTGTCCCCACCAAAGCCTTGAAATGTTGGCAACAAGCTAGCACAGCCAGAAGCTTTTGGTTATGTTTGAATGCATGCCCTGTTCTAGCTGTAGTTGAGACACACATGGCAGCAATACTCCACTCCGTTCCCTGTGCCAGCTCAACAAGCATCACTAAGTTAAGGAGCAACTGTAACTGGAGTAACTAACAGATCGGACTGTTAGCAGGCTGTGGCAGGACCTGCACCAGGGAATTAACAACACCATTTATCAGCTGCATGTAGAATAAGAGATGTGATCAGAGCTTAAGAGGCATTGCCAGTCACTGCACCCATCCTCTGCTGAAGCAGGTTCCACTTCCCATGGACAGGATAATTCTTATGCGATCTCTCCTAAGAGAGCCAGAACAATTTTCTGCTTGCCATCCAAAATGAGGTTAGCTGTGTGCAGAAATAAGTTGGTTTTAAACTGGATAAGGCAAAAAAAAAAAAAAAAAAAGAGTAAAGCAACTCTAATCACATCTTAAAACTCTCTTGCTCTTGTAAAACACTGGGGTTTCAGTGGGAGTACTTTGAAATGCAAGTTAACAAATCCTAACAGCTGAGCTGAAAACACTGGTAGAGTCACAGAGCACTCACTTAACTATTTGATGTCAACTGCACCATCAAAGACTGTAAAATGTGTCTTTCAGTTGTTTCATTATGCATTTAATGCTGGCCAGTACAAAATCGGGGGCAGTGGGTAAAAGTAGTCTGGTTAAAGGTTACGTACAGCCTTTGCCTTTTTCACTCAGTTCAGAGACGTGGTTCTTTTGGTCTCTTTAAAATACTTCATTGTTGGATTCACTTTCCAAGGTTCAGGAATTGCTGATGAGACCAAAACCTACAACTTCAGAGAGAACGCATCTGAAGAGTCAGCAGCAATACTCTATTGCAGGCTGTTTCTGCTCATTCCTGTGGTAGGAGGTTAGTTTTCCGAGCCCATCATAATGCAGCAAATTGATGGAAAGCCAAGAGAGATGCAAGCTTGGCTAATTGGAGCACTCCTGGGAGGATGTGAATTGCACAGTTTTCATAATGAGTTGAGAGAAAAGCTAGTTTACGTCCCCTAACGTTACAGTGTCAGGATAAGATTAATAGCAGAAGTACAGCAGCAGTGTCTGTCAGATCCTCCTTTATTAAAGGAACTGAATTTTGCTAATGATATTTTGCAGTTAGTCAATAGGCAAAATCCCTTCCCTGGGTCTCCCCCCCAACTTTCATATCACCAAAGTCCAAGCTAAAAATGGCCACAAGAACACAGGCATTTCTGTTATGAGATGCAATTAAATTGTAGGTCAGCTCCAGAACTAAGATGGAAGTGGATTCATCTCAATGCACAATAGTCCATGGATATTTTATTCTGCAGCTTCTTTACACAGGGCTATCTGAGGAAAGTTAATAGTCATTAATCTGAGGCTAGGGAATATTGACTAGATTTGTGTAAACATATCATTTTCTTCCATGTTTTGAGTGGACTGTACAGTCTACCTGTGCTCTCAGGGATGCTGAGTCATGTCTCAACCCTAGAGAATATTTGTTCTTTCAACTGGAACAACAAAAAGTTGGAAACGTTACCTCTGAAACAAGTTAGCTTTGTTTGGCAAATGTTGGCCTGGAGTAGTAGAAGGTGCTGCAGCTCAGTGTGCATACGCTAAATTTGACTGGGAAACCCCAGCCTGGAGAAGCACCATAGGATCATAAAAAAAATGGTAATTTTGCCGTTTGCTATAGGAGGTTTTGCGAAGCCCAAAATTCTAAGAGATGCTGTGAGTCATTCTATTGTCTCACTCTCTAGTTATTTATTAAAATGTAATCTGTGGTGTTGTCTATAGCCATGGAGGGAAAAGATCTTTGAGTCCCTGCTGCTCTTATTAAGATAATTTCTCTAATTTTGGGGAAAATCCCAATTGGCCATTTCCTATGATTGGTGCTGGCAAAAAAGATGTGTATTTTTTGGCAATCTTGTTGGCAGGAAATGCCTTATTCACATAAACTTATTGGTTTATCACTAAATGCCAATACACAGTAATTAAAACCTAGTTACAGGCATAATCCCATGCTGATGAAATTAAACTTTTAGTGCTAAATCAAATGAGTTGTATATGTGAATCTGTGGCCCCTTCCTGAACAGACCTATGTATCTATTGGTGGACACAGTACCAACAGCCAAGATGCAGGACAGTCATTGTGCCAGAATAACTGCCATTTCTGATGTTTAGGTAAGCTTAGAGGTCTCAATTTTCTCTGTCCTGTTTTTATGGAGGCTTGAAACGCTTCAAACTTAGCTTGGATCAAGTTAGGAGGTGATTTTAACATGCAATAACTGTTCCTGAATAATCCTTGTAGATACTCTGTCATTCAGGCACTGCCCAGGGAGGTCGTGGTGTTGCCGTCCCTGGAAGTGTTCAAGAGGCGTCTGGATGAGGAGCTGTGATATATGGTTTAGTAGCCTGTGGTAGCAGTAGTAGTGAGAAGATGGTTGGAACAGATGATCTTATAGGTCGTTCCCAACCTTGTGATTCTATGATTTTTCAGGGAGAACTCAATGGCAGTCCTGTGTTGTATCCAGTAACTGTGAGAGGGGAAACGTTTGAAGCCAAAATAACAAGAAGTCCTGAGTCTGTCAGAAACAAAATACATGCAGTCATCTGAAGAATTTTTCAGTGCAGTTAAACTGATAACACACCTACAAAGCAAAGAAACTGAGGCTTTGGGGATACTTTGGGCATACAGACATCTCTTCTATTATACTCCACATGTGCCTCCAGAGACAGTCATTTAACCACCTACTTGGTTTGTTCTCATGAGTTTGTTTCTTGCTGCAATTGCCTGAGTCATCTTAGACTGCCAGTAAACTGAGCATGTTTCCTTCACTCTTTTATTTTTATTAAAAAAAAAAGACCTACAACTCAATATTTATATCACTCAAGTTCCGTTAAAAGTACACACTGAAAAAGTTCATGAATAGTCTGCATCTAATGAAGAGGCACACTTTCATAACAGCCCATGTTCAAAGATACTTTTAACAAGAGTGAAGGATTTACGATGTAATTAGAAAATTTGAATTGTTTCTGTGGAGAAAACAAACAGGCTCTGCGTTCTTCCTAAAGCAGTATGAACTCAGCAGCTGGCAGCTAGTTAGCCCCCCTGGAGTATGTATTAATGATAAAACTGCTTTCGTTCAGAAGGGAATTTTATTGGGCAGGATGCCGAGTACCAACACAATGAGGTCTCCAGATGCCCCTCCCCCTAGGGGTCTTCAATTACACTTCATAATGAGCACTGTTTCATTAGTGAGGAAAGAAAAAGTCAGCACTAATTAAAATTAAATTAGGGCACACTCAAGTTGTGTTGCACAGTGTGCTGAGATACTAATAAAAAAAAGAAGCTGCCTTGAACAAGCACAGACTAAAGGGTCAAGCGATAACAATTAAAATACTGAATGTTATGTCAATGCTGGATTTTTAACACTCCAATTTTTGCTGTGCATATGGAAAGATGATGTCTGGACTGGTTTATTTAAGTTGGAAGAGGCACTGCATCTACATCTGTCAACATAATGTCTGACAGAACATTTTCCTAAAGCTTACCAGAGTATTTCACAACACATGCGTGTGCGCGTGTGCTCATGTGCCTGCAATCTGATGTTCATACACACTACTTAGCTGATGCATGATTTAAAATAAGATTTACATTGCAGGTGAAAACCCAGCATAAAGTACTGCTGATATACAAAAGGTGTCTTGCATGAGTACTCATGTAGAGAAGCAGGGCATCTCTAGTTACATAAGTACACTATGAGATGAGCATGTATTTTTGTATGTATGTAGAATCATAGAATTGTTTGAGTTTGCAGGGACAACTTTTAAAGGTCTCTGGCCATTGTGCTCGTGTTAGATGGCTTTGGAGCCTGTTTTGCAGGCTAGTTGCTGTAAAAATTTCAGAGGAAAACTTGCTGCCCAATTTAATTGCAGTGTTTAATTAAGTTGGTTCTAAAGGTATTTGAGGAAATACTAAAATATGGTTGACCTACAAAATTGATTAAATACGTATGATGTTCATTAGGCAAGTTACAGTGAACATCTGTATGTTTTGTTTTTGTGTATGCACATAAGAGGAACTTGCTGAACTGGTGAATGCTTATGAAATATTTAGCACAAATTGTCATCTGGAAAAGAATTTGTTCTTCTCAGTGAACGTATTCTTGTACATTAGTAAAATTCTAGCCAAGGCTCTGCATGCAGTACACATCTGTTTGCCAGTAGAACAATTAACACGTTCACTATGGTACATTAGTAGATCATGCATGAGTGTTGGGTGGAAAACACTATAAATATTTTCCCTGCATGGTAGCAGCATCCTGCCAGGGGTTCAGGCCAACAGCCCACCAAAATGCCCGCGTCCGAATCAACAAATTTCAGATAACTCAGGGATAACCTCTGGACAATAGGATTTCTTTTGCGCAAGTTTTCTTTTCAAACTGTTGAGACGGTTTGTTTAAGCTTGCTGCTTCTGTAAATAATTCCAATATTTTCTAAGTATTTTCTATAGTGGCAGCTACAAAGCTCTGTGCCCTGTGGAGGCTGCCTCTGTCTGAGGTAGAGGTGGCATATACTAAAGGCCCAGCACTGAAAGTTGACTTCTTACATTTCCTTAAGATGTATTTACAGTACCAATCATGAAGCCTGTAAATGTGTTATAACAAAAACATCCCTAATACGTAAGTAGTTATGGCAGAGCACTCATTCCATATGGACTGTTATTCTCTGTGAGGGCAATAACCTGCATTTCAGTAATTTCTGAATGTATGGCTTAACAAAGACCCTGGCTTCACGAGGTCATTTGTTTACAATTCTTTAAACACTCTACCTCTTGAGTGTAGTCAAAACATGCATTTGCAGATGTTGTGGCTTTTTTGTTTCTTTACTGGTTGCATTTGACTGTAATGACATATTTGCACTCTGCTTTCTATCCAGGAGGCAGAGATACAGCCCAGAAAAAATGTGTGCAACTTCACCACCAACACAGAATTAGTGGGGCACAGCATCCACTGAACTCTACACTCAGACCAGATTAAATAATTTTAAGAGCTTCGTAAAACCCCATATCCTGCACAGAAAATCTCAGCTGACAATCCCAGGGTTGGTAGAAGTGAGTGTTAAATCTTTCAAGCAGGGCACTGATCCTCTAGAGAAAGATGCAAAGGGGAAAAGTTATCAAACAGGACACCAGAAAGCATTATTTAGCACCTTAGCTTTCTAGATGTCTCCTTTCACGTGAAACCTGATTAATTCTGATAGTAATCTCTGATTATCCTCGAGGCAGGACAATTTGTGGGGCTAATGTTTTTGTTCAGTGCTTCAAACTGTTATTTAGCACCTTTTAAAATTTGTGCAGCCTTAAAGTCAAGTACCGGCTTCTCCACTGAGCCCCAGTCTGCAGAAAATGACTACTGTAAAGTAAAAATCCACAATCCTACAATAGTGAAGTCAGAGGTAAGAAGCTGCAGGGACCAATGTGGTTGGTCACCTGGAAGGAAGTGAACTTGACAAGTCTCTGACCTCCATCCCCCAGTGGTACCCCAGATGTCCCCACATCTGTTCTTGGTGGGTCTGACTGAGGGAAGGTGCTTGCATTACCTGCAGCAGGCAGGCTCCAGATTTCAGGCTCTAGAGCTGACAGTAAAGCACTAAATCTACCAAAAAGAAAAAGCAGAACAGGTCTCTGTACCTAAATACATTTCTAGTCACCATGTTTTTCCCTGTGTTTTAATCTCTCTGCTCATTGAAGGTGTAAGCAGTCTGCTAGAGGATGAGTAAGCAGTCAGTACATTAACATGCACGCACAACACTTAATACACTGGTGCACCTTGCACAGGCATTTTCTTGCTAATTCCTCTTGCCTTTTGTTTAACTTGCTGCGAATTGCAAAGGAACACATTTTTGTGTGTGTTTTGCTTATATTGAATCACTGAATGATCTTTAGTCTGTCACCTAAGATCTTATGGAAGCACAGCTCCTTCTTGTACAGGAGTGCTTGCTTTTGCCTGCTGCAGCTCTTCTTTAATGGAGAATGGAGACTGTAGGTGTGTGCTTTACAAATCCCCTTATTCGCACTCCTTTGGCAACCTCTTTTATGAAATTTTTATTAGTATGTTCAGCAATGTGCATGTCCTCAGGAATAACAAACAGCAAGGAGAGGATATATAGCCACTCAGATGGTCCGGGATCTTGTGATGGGAGGAGAACAATGCTACTTAAAATACTGCAGGATAGCTTACAACCCTGAGGGAGGAGGTGTGGGGGAGGAGAGGAACAGCAGATGGACACAGTGTCCATTTAAGGTGGTCTGGCACAGTTATTGATCAACAACAGTGGGATTTTTATTTGGAGGCTCCTTCCAGTCCCTTGCAACAGAGCTGAAGCTGGGGAGGTTATGCTGATGCTGGCAGCCTTGATTTGGAAAGAAATCACCAGGCTGTGCTGCTTGTATCTCTCCAAATCATATTTGAGTTCCTTGCTTCATTTTGAATGCAGATCTCTGAAGTCTGGGGGGCAAAGAACTTGTAAGTAGGTTCAATGGAAGAAAAGGAACCTCGTATCTACTGTAGTGTAGATATCTGTCTATCTATCCTGGTTTATCTGCTCATTGTTTGTTGAATAGGCTTGTAATGGTGTTTCTCAATTCTCCTCTCCAAGTTACCCGTTAAATCCAGTTCATTGACTCTAGCCTGTTCTCTACTGAAATCCATGTCTTCCTGTAAGTTGCTTCTCATAATCAGCTCGTATGCTTATGCTTCCATCTGAGGTGGAGGATATTCAGCTCAGTATCCAGAAAAGGGACTGTGAAGACTAGAGATATGTTGCTGTTCATGGCTGCATCTTTCACTCACCATGTGATCCACCTGAAAAGCCTTTGACTTCTTGTCTGTGTTTCCCTGTCTGCAGAACTGTTTATCACATTGCAAGGTGGTGGAAAGCTTAATGCAGTTCCATGTGGGAAATGATATATTAAGGCTGAGAAGGAACATTTAAACCCACATGAACCTTGATATTGATGACAAAATTACAGCCTCATTCCCCTAGTTTTCTACCACAATGGTATCAGACTCCATAATAAATTGAAACTGCCTGTGTAAGAATTCTGGTTTGTTTGCAATAGGATTATTCTGTTAATCAGCGTGGCAGCATGATGTACTATCACATAGGGGAATTAGAGATGAGCTGTTTTCTTAACTTCCGTGTCTCCAGGTACATGTGTGTGAAAAGACAGACAACATCCTTTAATGGCAAAGAGAATTACCGGTATTTGTATTCCCTTAACTGTGAAATGACAATACACTATTAAGTATTCAGTTCTTCGTGATGCTGCAAGAATAATGTGAAAGGAACATGACATCAAGCTGAACTGAGATGGAATTCTGGGGGAGAAGCCATCACTTTTTATAATGTATGCACTGTTTATAGCATTATAAGTGATGTGTCCCTGAGATTATTAAGCATTCCATCAGAAAAAAAATGTAATTGTCAACCTTGACTGCTTGTGTGATGAGATTTGCAAGGATATGGCCTGATATTTTAGGGATATACATGCAAAATATTCAAGTTGGTCATCTGCTGCTAGGAAGTTGAATTTCATCCTTATTTACTGACCTCAGGAGTCCTTCAACTGTTCTGAGTTCCTTTGACTGTGACAGCTGGGGCTGTGTGACAGCCTCCCTTGGCTTTTTGGTGTCTGGAGTGTACAGAGACAACAAACACAATGGAGCATAAAGATACTGCACATACTTGGGTGTATCCAACCACTAGAGTAGTCAAAATGGGTGTGACCCTACAAGAGGCTGGAAAACTGCCTGACACACTTGGCAAGTGGTGTAATGCTCCATTCTCAGGAGGAAATTACTGAACCCCTCTAGCAATGAACTTTTGGCCTGAAGCTGGAGTTTGGATTGCACAAGCTCAATAAATGTGTAATTATCAATACCAGAGACACACCAAGCCCCCATACAAGTAGGACCTGTTTCAGGAGTCAGGAAGGAGCAAACATCTAGGCAGTGAACCCTCTACTCTGGAGGAGAGCAGGCTCTGATCAGGGCGTGGACCTTGCAAGAGATGGCTCCGGTCCAAGAAAGTGTCATCAGTCATTCTGGGCATCGTGGCAGCCAGTCAATCCAGCAAAGTTATCAAACTTTCAGCCTCCTGCTCAGGTCTTGCTGCTTTGAATTGGCTGCTTGACAGTTGTGTATTAATTCTGCTTTTACTTGAAGTCACTGACTAATTTAGATTGTAGCGTTGCCATGTAGGAGCCAGAGCTGGATGGGAAAGTCATGGCTGTTGTACTTTCTCTGGCATGATAAATGTTATCATGCTGAGAGGGTGAATCTCAGCTTTCATGAAATATCAGTCTCTGACCTTATTTTTTTCCTCTGTTCTTGAATCAGAGTGACTGCTTCATAAGTGCAGAGACACCAGAATCACTTTGGTGGCAGAAATCTACCTGCAGCAGCTTGAGGTTCAGGACTGGTAGGCCTGTCCTACTCCTCTAACTTCAAAAGAAAAGAATGCAGAATTTGTGGTCCAATGACATTTCTGCACCTGTAATGCAGCAGAACGCAGTCATTTAGGTATGTATGATTTCAGACAGACCATGTTTGTGATGTTATGGACTAAGTGTGTGTGTACAAACCAGTTCCAAAATGAACACCCTGATTTTCAGTCTGGCAACTGGAACTAGCAGAGATTCACATTCAGCTATAGAAAGTCGAGTTAGGCTAGAATAGATGAAAATTATTTAGAACTTCATTTCATCTATGACTACACAGTGTGGTAGAGGAAGGCAAGACTGCTTGAAAGCTGAAGATGTAGCTTTTATGGGGTTAACCAAAATCATGTTACCTGCAGCTCTGCTTGTATGTAACCCCAGCTATTTTGCATGATGTCTTGATGAGCCTTTTGTATACAAGGTGGATCCAGAGCAGAAATAAGCAAAAGAAAAGACTGTTCAAGGATTGTTCAGGGGTGGGACTGAGTCCCATAGGCAAGGAAGACCTATTCAGTTTGCTTGCTGCAATTATTAGAAATGTCCAATACCATTTTAAAAAGTTACTATGGCTGCAGATGATAAAACTGACCAAAACTAAATTGAAGTGGCTGTGCAATGGTATGAACATCCCTTCCAAGGATACGGCAGACCATCGAACAGCTACACTGTTTCTTGCAGCTGCATCTTGAACAGTGGCATAGCTTAGTTTTGGATGTTTTCCTATTGAGTTCTTCAGATGTATAAGTATTAAATGAATATGACCAAATCATTTGTTGCTGCACACGTGCAGTTTAGTTTGTTAATCTTAAAGAGTAAAGGGAAATCAAATATTTTTGTGTTATTTAAACTATGTTATTTGCTTTGAAAGTAATGCCTTCTATTTCCATGGAAATGCCAACAGACACAAAGAGCATAACACAATTTAATAGAGCAAATTCTCAGCCACAAAACACTACTTTTCAAGAGTTACCACCACTGGCTATGCATTTTCACCAGTGTTAAACAAGAGACTGCACTCAGCACTTGTAAAAATCTGCACGGCTGTCTGGAACATGGCTTGTCTTTCACAGTGCTGTCACCACTGCTGAAATCCGTCATCCACTGCTTCACTGTGCTGCCATCCACTGTTTGGTCTCCAGAAATGTTCAGCAAGCATTGAGAAATGTCAAAGTGTCGATGGGCGCCATTGCTCCATACACGCTCCTACGTCAGACGCCGTTCTGTCAGAGTGCCCCTCTGCTGCAATCTGTCACCCGGCAACAAAACGTAGAGGGATATTGGTATTCAATAAAGGTTCAACCATTGCTGCCACATCACCAACATCACCTCTGATATCAGGGGCCAAGATAATGAAATAGAAGGCATTACTTTCAAAGCAGCCCTTGTACGTTGCTTTACAACCCTGCAGGCATTCTTTTACTTCCAGTTCTGTAAAGTGAGTCCTTTTGCCCATTATTCCTTTTCCTGGTCTTTTCCATTTTTCTCTTTGAAGCATGCTGGTCTCATAACTCACAGTTTCCTTTTGTTTTGTCTGTGAACTTCAATTTGTTTCGGCATTTTTAGCAATTGTGAAACTTGAAATCAAGCTAAGATTTTTGGATGTGCTAACAGTTGATTTATGAGTGGCTTAGTAGAGGAATGTGAAAGTGTCATACACAAAGTTCAGCATAATATTTGTTTTAGCTATAATCACAGTGCAATATTGAAATGTAGTAGATTATCGTTTATTATGGTGTGTCACTGCAGCTAGTAAACAGTGCTATCAGGCATAATTGTTATATCAATTTGACTTTTTCAGGGATCTACCAATATTTGTACTAGAAAACTAGATCTCAAGGGTTTATAATTAATCCATTTTATGTTGCCTGAAGGTGGAACTTAACATAATACATACCAACATCAGGGAAATCCTTCCTTCTTTTTTTTCCTACTATACACAGGTTGGAGGCCTCGTGCTTGGAGGAACATCTAACTCCTGGAGCTAAGGCTGTAGAGGCTTATCTTTAAGGATAGGAATCTGTACCAGTCTCTGCAATAGCAGATAGATGCTTACTCTGTCCAGCTTCTAATACACATATCTTCCTTTTCTTTCTTGGTTTGCTACGCACTTGACTCATTTTACCCTTAAGAGAGAAAGTGAGTAATAGAGGAAGAAAGAGGACAGTGTTTAAGAGAGAAATTGATCTGCCAGTCTGCAAAGTGGTGAGAGCAAGAAATGCCTGGAGGCTGAATCCCTGTTCCAAACTGCTAGCAACTCCCTGGCAGTCAGTGTTGATTCCTTAGTTTTCAGAGGGAGGAGGTATGATGCTCTTGAATTAGTCATACTCCTATCTCCCTAACCCCAGGGTGTGTTCTGGGGAATCTTCTCCTACCCTAACCACAGGGAACCTGAATAGGATGTCTGTTGGAGCTTTCTTCTCATAGATTTCCCCCCTAGAATTTTGTATTTCACTCACCATCCTTAAGAGCTTGGCCTTATTTTAGTTTATTAACATCAGTCTTCCACCCTTGCCATCAGACCCACTTTTCCTTTCCCAAAGCCTGCCAGCATCACAATGTCAGATGCATGTTTGGAATATGAGTATAGGTGTGTACATGGATGTGTACACTTATATATTAATATATAAGTGTTGAAATGCTTACAAAGAGCCAGCTGAGAACGTGAGAATAGGTAGTGAGTCACACAGAATATCAGTGAGGAATGAGACTCCTGATGCAAGGGGCTGATGACAGTGTTGGGAATACCCTGAGGTAGCACGCTGCGTGCACAAGGCTCTATGCTGGAGGTTCCTGTGGTCTAAGATCTGTATCCAAGTGACTATTTGGGAAGGAACTCTGGTCTATTTGTACAGCAGCACTAGAGGCGACATTTGGGATCCACTGGATCTGTCAGTTAGCAGTGGCATGTCCTGCAAAATTATTAAAAGAGTAATAATGTTTATTACACTGAACAGAGTCCCAAATGGAAGAATTCCATGGAAGAACTGCTAGCATGTTTTCACTCTTTGTTGTGCGCTGCGTGTGTGCAGTCATGCACAAATGTGAGTAAGTCTAAGTGGGCAAATCCAAGCATAGGCACTACAGCCATGTCTTTTCTCCAACCCATGCACAATCAGGAATATATATAGTAGACCTCAGCATAAGCAAGTGCTTGCAGTAACTTGTAGGAGCAGAGCAGTGTGGGCCAGTATGCAGAGGGGTGAGCCGAAACCAGCTGTTCCCAGGTTGGTTCAAGGTAATATTCTCATGGCTCTCCTTTTACTTATCCTCCCTTCCCACAGGTTTCATGTGGGAGAGAGAAACACAGCTTTGCAATCAGAACACTGTCAAATTAGTAGTAATTGGCAATGCAATAAATAATCTGCAATAATAGGAATAAGTGCTAGGGGGAGCAGAAGAGCTGCTGGTCGGACACCCATCATTTAAACAGTAGGTGTTGCTGGTGGCTTGTTTTAATGATTAGTAGAAGTCTTTAAACCTGGAAAATATAGCATTAAGTGCATTTGAAAGAGACATTAATGTGTTTTAAAGCTTTCTGGGTGACTGGCTGTATCTCCCTGAATTCTACCTAACCAGTTGTGTTTACAAGCCTACTATAATTTAAGGTAAAGCGCCGTTTTCTCTGTAGGAAGCAACGCAATGTAATGGACCAACTCAGAGATATTCAATCCCTATTCTGATGCAGCTGCCCAGGAGGTGAAATACATGTTAGTTAACCATCAAGATGTCACAGCAGAGTTTGAGAGAGACACAAAATATGAGACCTTTTATATCAGCTGCCCTGCTGAAATCTGGAATAATTCTGTCAGCTGGAATTTTTTTATTTATACCATGTTCAAAGCCTAGCCTTAAAAATGTCTCCAGTAGCAACTACTTCAAAATGTCAGGAGTAATTTGGCCAGAAAATGGAGTCTAAGGAGATTTTTGTTGGGAGCACAGTTCACAGAGATGTATTTAAGCCAGCTGTATATACTGGCTTGGGTCCACATATGTATTGCTGTGTTGCACTCACAGCAGAGAGGACAATATGCTTATAAGCTATTTTGCTGCACTGAAAAGCATTATGGATCCAGAAGGAAACAAGACAGAGCCTTCATATCTCATCCCACCATCACGTGAGACTCGCATGTATTCACCCAAAAGGCATTCTCCTTCGCTGGTCTGGCTGGTTTGGTCACAATAGAGTTGTGATACTAGCAGTCACATGGGAATATTGGGGACTTAAGTTTGCTGTAGTACAGTTTCATGATTTCACATACTGAATTACTAGAGCTGTCTGCTGAAAAGGAATTTTAGTATAAAAAATTGGGGAACATTTGTTTCTTTATACTCTGTAGGAAAAGTTCATTTTACTGCAGTCCATCACTGGTTTGTTGCCTAGGGACTTGCTCCAAAGCAGTATTAGGTCTCTCCAGCCTAGAAGTTAATTCTTCATTCTGCCAAGTGCCTTTTCTCTTTCAGACGGCTCTCAGTACCATCCACCTTATTCTTCTGTTGCCTTCTGTATACCCATATCTATATGTTGCATCAGTAATCACTGTTGTTGTGATATCACTTTGTAGATTTTTCTTTCTGTGTTTGTTCTGTTGTAAAGCACTCTGTATAGCAGTGGAGCACTCATTCGTTTGATGAATGTCCGATGTACCTATTCAGTGCCATGCGAAAAGGACAGTGCTAATGTAAAAGCAAAGCTCCCCACTCAGGCATTGTAACTGGACAAACACAGACCAATCTAAGGCAAAAGCAAATGTAAAACCCATCAGATAAGTCTACACTCAATAAAAGGTTTTGTCTGGCAAAATGGAAGGTTGAGAGAAATTCTATAAATACATCAGGGCAGGAGGTGTGGGAGGGAAGGTGGTGCTAAATGCCAAGGAAGGAGAGCAAAATGATCCATGGGATGGAACACCACTTCTATGAGAACAGGCTGAGAGAGCTGGGGCTGTGCAGCCTGCAGAAGAGAAGGCTGTGAAGTGACCTGAGAGTGGCCTGTCAATATCTAAAGTGAAGCGACAGAAAAGAAGGGGACAGTCTCTTTAGCAGGGTCTGTAGTGACAGAACAAGGGGAAATGGTTTCAAGCTCAGGAAGGATAAATTTAGGTTAGATATAGGAAAAAAATCTTTTACGGTGAGGGTGGTGAGGCACTGAGGCAGGTTGCCCAGTGATGTGGTTGATGTCCCATTCCTGGAGACTTTCAAGGTCAGGCTGGATAAGGCTCCTGGCAACCTGATCTGGCTGTGGTGTCCCTGTTCATTGCAGGGACATTGGCCTAGATGGTCTTCAGAAACCCTTTCCAACTCTAAGGATTCTACAATTCTATAAGTGTAGAACTGTTTAAACTAAAGGCAAAACTGGCAACACAAGAACAGATGGGTAACATCTAGCCAATAGTAACTTTAGGCTGGTAATTAGGAGGTTCCTAACCATCAGCAGAGATTCTGGAAAAGACTCCCAGAAAGAAGCAGTGTTTCTTGTTGTTTTTCTTTGCCCCTCTTGCTTAGAAATGAATTTAAGAGAACTCAGTAAACTGGCGCAAGGGTTATATTACCTGATGCACCAGCGGTGTTTGCATGTCCTCATCCTGTGTCTCAACAGTTCTCAGTAGCACGTGAGTAAATGTCAGCATCTATGGAGCATGAGTTCATCTAGACTGTTTTCATCCTTCCTATAAGGGATGATAGGAGAGGAAAAAGCCTAGTGTTCTCCTTTATGTCCCTGTGGCACAAGAAGTTTGTCCCAAAACAGTGCTTGCTGGTCTAAAGGCCTAAAGATACAAGAGGGCAGAAAACCTAGATCAGGGAGTCTGTCCCTCCACAGAACACTGTGGAGGGAGTTCTCCTTCATGCTCAAGGGAAGATAGTTGGACCAAATGTCAGATCTAAGCAGCTTTGCAGCCTGTCAGCTCCACATCTGAGATCTATAGCATAAACCTATCTCAAGTGGCATCTCACTGATTCTGAATTACTTCTGCTGCTCATGTACAACAGGCAGATATGTATTCTCACACCCACTGCTCACCTGTTTTTCTGTTTTTCTCTTTAGTAATTGTGCAAGTTGCCTGATAATTCGTCTAAAAGCCCTTATGAGACATTACATAATGTCCTCAGAGAAACCCTGTCTGCTCTAACATTGGATAGATTATTATGTAAAACTTTTTCTTTTTTTCAGTTTGTTTTTGAGTGGGGAGTCAGGCTGGATTTCCACTTGGCTGAGCCTAAAAGGTTTTGGGTTTACTCTGGATTGCTCCACTATTTTATTAATCTCTGTAGGCTGTGCTAGAATTGGCCTTAGTATCACAAGTGAAACAAGTTTGGCAGGGCTCTCTGGAGGCTAGGCAGCACACCTGGCTGCGCTGTGAGGTACAATTTGGCTCAAGTGGCAACACTTACTCAAGAAAGCCCCCAGTTCTAATGTGTTGATTTAATTAGTAACACTGGACCAGCTCCGTGTGATAAAACCTTCCCCAGTGCCCCTCAGGAGTGCCGAGCTGTCTGTATGCTGAACAGATCATCAGGCAGGATTGCTGTGAGCTGGTCTTTGCTAAGGAGAATTAGTACAAAGAGGCAGCTTACCTGCTGCATGCCTTTGGCTCGTCTCTGGAGTGGCTGCTGAAGGTTAGAGGAGCGCTGGCCCACTCTTTCCTCCCTGCATTGCTCAAGACTCTGTAGTAGCCCTTTCTGCTCTGAGGTCCTGCTTGCCCATGGATGACACTGAGCTCAAGGAGGTCTGAAAACAGCTTATAAATTAACTTGTAAAAGGAGCAGTGAGGCTCCCCACACCTCTGAGCATCCTGTGGCTTGAAAATCTCCAACTCCAGTCACAAGGGTGGATGGCAGCAAGTTTCCCTGCAGCTGAAGCAGTAGCAGAGCAAGTGTCAGCAGCTACTGGCACCACCACATCGTTTTGTGAGGGGCAGGGGAGTTGCTTCATTTCTGTGAGTGTCCAGCACTTATCTATATCTTGCACTGCTGTCCCGTCCACGGTCCTGCCTGGCATCCGCAGCAGTGCAGATCATTACCTGTGCCTCGCCGAGAGACTTGGAGCTTTTAGGGCTGTGCTTCAGGCAGCATTCTGTTACAGAAATCAGGAAAGCAGTGATGACAGATTGAGGTGATGTCCTGGGCCATGCCCAGGAACTTGCTCTTTAAAGCCTCTTGGGTTTGAGGAGCCCACTGGAGAGGGCAGAGTTGTGTCTAGGTCAGCAGAGCTAGCCAGAAACCATTTTCTTTCCTCTTCAGAACTTCCTTTTCTGAAATGCTTCTTGTGGCTGGATGTTTCAAGGCAGGACGAAAAATTTTGTTTTAGCTCGTAGAGTTCTCTTTGAACTGGGATTCCGAGAGAACCTTTTCTACTTGAAAACTGAGATTAAAGAAAGTCATCTACTGCAGAAGAGTTTCAGTTGAGAAGTATAAAAAAAAAATGCAAAATGTTAGTTAGAAAAATCCCCTATGTTTTGGAGGGGGGGAGGGGGGGAGGGATGATAACAATTATTTCTAGCAGCTGTGTTTTTCAAAGGGAATTTTTTCCAGTCAGAAATATGTCAAACAGCTCTATTAAAACTGTGTTTCCTTCTGCTGTTCACTTCTCTTTTTTTTTTTTTCCCTTATTTGGGACATCCTGTAACAACTCAGAATCCAGAAAGTCTTTTTTTTCCCCCAAAGATATGCAAACCTCCCTGATGAGCAAGCTTCAGGTTTGTCATGAAACCTGAACCCAAGGAAGGTTTCCTGGCTTCAGCTTTCATCCTGATGTTGCACATGGCTCTGGTTCAGAGGATCACTTTAGACTTGGAGTAGGGATGAGAAATCCACTTGCGTAGAGGGGAAAAAAAAAAAAAAAAAAAAAAAGATGGAAAGTGCATGGACTGAAGTGTGGAAAATCCAGCAGTAGGACAGCTTCTCTGTCTGTGCTCCTAAACCTCAGTGTTATGCTGCATGCACTTCTCACCATTTCTGGCAGCTGTACTGGATTGCTGTGGACCACCTTAAATGTTTTCCATGCCAGCTGAAATGGGTCTCTGCTGCACAGTGCACTCTCTCTCAGCAATGCCCTCATGGTGACTCAGTCTCATTCCCTGCTTCTTTAAACCCACAGCAGGTCAAGAGTTTAACAAAGTGACTACGGCTGGAAGCCAAGTCCCCAGAGTTGCAATCTGCAGCCAGCATGCCAGCATCTGGAAAGCGTTTGTGACCAATAAAATATGAATGTGTGGACTCTGCCAAAGCAGCAATCATTTGGCATCTCAAGCCCAGATCTTTACAAGATGATTCTTCTGAGGCTTGGAAAGGCTTGCCTCGGTGTTTTCTAATAAAAACAGTTTTGGGTTGGGCCAATAGTTGGTGAACAGTGCTATGTGTTGCCACACAAGAGACAGCCAACCAGGGATTGGAAGACTTTGCTGGAGCCTGACCTTGGGCTGGCTGAGACTGAATGCCTTGCATCAGCGTTGCTCTCTCTTGAGCCTGGGACAGGGCAGCATGGATGTTACAGCAGCTTCCAGACAAAGCATGCTGTGACTTTGGGTTGTTTTATCTGGTGCCACACAACCCCTAGGAAGGGGCTGGCAGAAGAACACAGGAGTAGAGTGCCCTGCTATTAGGGAGTGAAGCTCTTGGTCAGTCTGACAAGAGCTGCCTTAGTCTTATCTGTGGAAACAGTGGCCTCTAGCAGACAGCAGCCACCTTTCCAGCTGGTGCATCTGGAGCGCTGTGCAGTTTCTGTCAGGTACAGCAGTAGTCCCACCTTTTTGTCAGATCGTGACAGTGAAGATCAGTGAGATTCACTTACAGGTAACAGGGGAGGTCCGTGTCCCTAAAGAGACCTAAGAGAAGAGTGCATGTGTAGGCTTTGATATCTTCAAGTGGCATAGGCCTGCTAGGGGCATTTAAAATGGAGGAAAAAGAAATTGGATGTGTGAATGCTGCCATTGATGGTTCTTCCCAGCAGCTAGCTCATACTGCTGCTGCTGAGCACATTCAAGCACATCTTGTTCTCAGGCTCTGTCCCTAAGGATGCATTGAACTCAACACCCTGCTCCTCCTTGCAGCACTCATCTAGATGGGCTTGTCCATATGAATGTTCCTTCCCACAGCTGGCTTCCTTCTTTCTCATCATTGCTTTCTCTCTCTTCTGGACCAGCTGTGACTGGCAGTCATCTACAGACCTCTGTGTCTGTTTAGATTCCACCACCACATACTCTGAATCCCACTGCAAGGAAACAAACACAAATGATTGGAAGGTTAGTAATCATCTTAGAAGTTGCTGGAATAGCTTTTGTGGAGCTATACTGATGTTGTGCTGTCAGTGTCACCTCTCGGACCACAGAATCCGTGTGGTGCCCTGGCTACAGCAGTGCAGCTGGAGTGCAAGAAACCCCACAGCAAAACCCCAGTATTAATTCTGAAACACTGACAAAAAAATGATACTTGTTTGATCTCATGTTTCTGAGCATGACTTTGCAGATGGATTTCTACCACAGAAGAGGAAGCTGGCATCTAAACTGCAGGATCAGATCACAGATATAATCCAGATGCTCTAGATTCGTGCATTTGTTTTTGCCTTTGAGGAACATCAAATGTGAAGTTTGAGTTAGGAGAATGTGGAATCCTGTAAGTGAAGAAATTTTAGTTTTTACATTTCAAACTGCAGGTATTTGAAGTGAGGTCCTCTGGGACTCCTAAAGCTACATTTAACACTGCCATTTTACTAATTTTGATTTCGACTCCATGTATGGGAAAATATACCATCTTCCTCACTATTTTCTCTAAATACTATTTTTTGGGCTATTCACCCTACACTGCACTCTGTTTGTTCTCACCTGGTTCCTGTGTGCAGTAGGAAATTTAGTTAGAATTATCATGTGTCAGCTAATGCATGTCAGTGTGCTTTTTCAAATGTTTACGAAGAGTAGGGTAGGGTAACTGACCAAGAGTGGGTAAAAACATCATCGCTTGAAGAGATATTAGTGGTTTTGGTTAGCCTACAGAACTGGTGAAATTCCCCTTGCGTTCCTAGTCCTGGCAGGATTAACAAAACGTGCAAAATCCCTCTAAGGAAAACTCAGCTAAATCCACTTAATTTGCCCTGGTTTGGAAATTTTAGTTTGGGCCATGTTGGCTTTAAAAGCTGAGTAGCTCTTGGCCAAGACCAGCCTGAGTTTAATTCTCAGAACAAAGAGAAATCCAGATATTTAGTTTTGCTTCAGAGTGTTTCTTGAAGCCAGTTATTGCCAGTTTAAAATGAGTCCTTGGGAGATGACTGGTTTGTAAGGACCAGGTTATCAAAAAATAGTGATTATGTTTTCCTTTTGTTGTTTTCCATGCTCTTTTTGTGAAAAGTGCCTTATTAGCCCTAGTTAAGAGATTATTCAGAGCTTGCAAAATATGTCTTGTGACTATTCAGCACTTTCTATGCATCCCTGAACAGTGTTTCTGTTTCCTCTTGATGGAGCCTGGTTTCTCTGTCTCTAGTGTCCATGCAGCAATCTCCTCACAGCCTTAAAAATGTTCCACTTCCTACAAATGTTCAGATGTTCTGGCCTTGGGTTGCATTAACCCTAGGAGTGCTGCTGTACTGACGTGCCTGTTGAGCCTACCATAAAAGAGCAAGGAGGTATTGGGCTGTGGCATCCTGGACAACTGAGCGGTACGGATAGCATTGGTGTGGGTGTTACATGTGTAGGGTGGCAGCTGGAAGGGTGGAGACCTGAAGGTAGCAGAGGGATGGAGGGGAGCTCTGCAGCCCTGCAGAGTGTGCATCTCACAAGTCAGCCAGTGTGCATGCTGCCAAGACACAAGCAGACTGTGCACCTACACCATGATGTGACAGTGATATGTGAGTGGAACATTTCACCTTGTGATGATCCTGGGACTGGAAATCTTACACCATTTTGATTTCTGCGGGCTTCCTGCTGAAGCTGGTGGCTTAAGATCATTAACTCTCTTGCACAGAGCAGGCATAGGATAATTCTGCTGTTTATCCTTAACATGTTCAAACAAAGGTGTCTGTTATATCTAAGCATTCTCCATGGTTGTTGCAGTGCCTTCCTCTACCCTCTCTCTCTGATAATGAAGGGTTAAATCCCACTTTTCCCATGTGCCTGCTGATGAGCTGTGAGTATGCAGCTAGGACCTGTTCTCAGGCATATGTCCATTTTTATAATCCAATCTTCTCCACTGTGGCACAGACCTGCAGGCCCTTCTGCAGCTTAGTATGGCAGGTCTGCTGCCATGGGATAAGAACCGTTAGGATGATTTACATAATCATATATGCAAATAAGCCGAATCAGGGTCCTTTCATTCAGCTTTGGTTTTAAGGAGACTGTGTCCATGGGCTTGAGAGCAAAGGAATTTGAAAGGATGGTTTTCATCTCTTGAGCTCTTGCAAAACAGAGCACATCCCCAGAAACTGCTGTTACCAGATATGTACAACCCAATAGGCATAAATGATTAATAGTGCGGAAACACTTGATAACCCATCCCATGCAAATGCACCCTTAGCCTCCAGGCCTACATCATCTGTTCCCTCTACTGGAAGTGTGGACTGCATCCTTATGCAGGAAATGAAAGAAACTCCATCTCCGAGGAACAAAGGGAATTCATCTCTTCATCTGGTAGAACACTTAAAAGATGTTAAGAACAGCAACAGCCTCACACCTGTTGCATACCAGATGAGCACTGGTGGAGACAAGTGGAGAGGTCATTTTAATGTGTGCCCTTATAAGGGTTGCAGAGAATAAATCAGAGCACAGCAGTGTCCGTCAGCACTCAGAAAGGATTCCAAATACCTGTGCACCCACTTGCTTCAGTTTCTTTGTCCTTTGCAGCACCTCTGTTCTGTAGCAATGCTGGCCAGCCTGGCCTGGGCTTCAGGAAAGCTCCTGAAGGGCTAGAAATCACTGGTATGGTTTGAATAATTCGTGATGGATTCACTGGTCAGCTCAGTGATCTTCTTCCAGCAGTGAACTGTGTAGGGGTTCCAAAGAAAAACTCCAGAACAAATAAGGCTAATGAGGTAGCAGTTTGTTAAGGCTGTGCATGCTCTTGACTTGAGTGACTACGATAGGTCTCAATAGCATCACGTGTTTTAGCCTGGCTGATGGACTGCTCTGAAAATCTAATGAATTAATTGTCTGAAGATGCTAACTTTAATCAAACTTCTTTAATCCTTAAAAAGAAAAAAAAACATTAGATATTCATCTTTTTCTTACAGAAGTGAGACTTGAGGTAAGTTGTATGTGTTAATTAAACACTGCATTAAAAAAAAATGACAATTTTTAATACTTTTCCTTTAGAATTCTCCTGACTTCAAGTGAATGGACATTTTGCTCGGCTCTTCTACTGGAGTGGCCAGCTCTTGCTTGAGCATATGTAGAACTTACCAGATGGGTTTAAAACTTTTGGGAGAGAAAATATGGCCAGTCACCCCAACTACATGGCACAAATGGAACAAAACAACAAAGCAAGCATTTTCACTTTTGTCCATTACAAATTCTGATAGCTTGAAGCAGAACACTGGGCACTCAGAGGTAGGTAAATCTGTGTCTTGAGCTGTGGACAATCTTCTCTATGAAGGAATATTAAGTCTGCTAAACAGCTTGATCATCCTGGTTTTTATAGTTGCAGACTCAAGGCTGCTGTAGGAGTGCAATGCAGTGACATTTGTCATACCTCGCTACCCAGAGGTTGACAGAGCTCTGTAAATAGCTACTGCCATATCCACTGTCTCAGGGGCTGAAGGAATGAAAAAATTGCCTGAGAAATTGCTCTGGAAGATTTCCCCCTGGGATCTAGTTAGGTCACGTCTGCAGTCTCTGTACCCCTTCTGCAACACAAAGTTACCACAAGTAGAATCAGAATTGACTCCTTAGAAGTGTATAAGCTGTTTCTGCACAATTGTGCCTTTGTGCACTCCATTGCATCCAGCAGACCTTGCTGTTCTTCTGAATCAGCATTGCTTGCAATGGTCTAACATCAGCAGGTACACTAGCAGGACACTTCAGAAGAGCAAAGAACCAAAGGTCTTGTGCTTTTTCTAAGAATCAACTAGTACCAAAGAAAAGATAAATGCATTTCTGCGTTCCTCAGAACACAGATATCAGATAGTAACGAAGCTGTGTCTCTGGCCAGAGCAGCGCCCATATGACAACAGTATTGAGGACATTTTGTGCTCTCCGAGGCTTCCTCCCATAATGAAGCTGAGTAGTATTACTGCTCAGAAGCAGTACTGTTAAGATTTAGTCTGAGTCCTGACTTTGATGCTTCAAAGAGAGTCCATTACTACTGAGATGTGTTGAATTTGTTTAGCATTTTACAGCAACAGTGCAGGCCAGGTAGAACTAGTTAGGTGATTTGGTGTATAATGGACAAGGGTCAATAAAATCTCTTCGTTTAGCATCACTGGGACAAGGGTCAATAAAATCTCTTCATTTTCACTTTAATATGAGCGGCTAAATATCACGGCTACTGCCAGCATCACCTTTTTTCAGCAAGCCTGCTACCAGCTGAGGCAGGAAGGGTGGGGAATTGAAGGCTAACTTGTGTTTTTTTTCCAATGGAAGGTGAGCTTCTGCATGCTAAGCTGAGTTTGCATGATAGGCGCAAGCTGGGTCTGCCTCTCCTGTGGTCTCATGGAGAAACTGGGTCTGCAAGGCTGAGGCTACAGCAGCCTTTAAAATGCTTATCCATGTAATTTGATTCTGTGCATTGTATCTACAAGTCACTTAGGATGTCTTTGCCATTTCTTGATATGTATCCTAATGAAAAGCTGACCTGGGCTGCAGGTGTTACCCAGTGTCCAGTTTCTCAGTTCTGACCACACCCAGACTGGTTGAGAAGGGTGACATCCTGACCAGCTCTGCTTGTACAAAAAGAGGTATTAGCCAGAGCAGAGAATCTTGCAAGTGTGAGTATTTATAGGGAGGCAGATGTAAACCACATTTGTCCTGTATTTCTGGCAAAGAAAGAGCGTGAAATATTTGTGACCCAAGTCATTGGCTTTCCTGCCATTTGTATAAAAATTTCCAGATGTGACTGTTGATGCTTCACCTGGGACCAATTAAAGGAAGAAGGAATATCCAGAACCGATTGTGTACATGTGGATGCTTGACTTGTTTGTGTGTGTGTGAGCACATCTCTGTTGCAATGTGTGTGTTTTAAAATAAAGCAGAATTTCAGATCAAAGGACTTCTATTTTCTCTTTCTAGGGCCTTCCTTTTGTCTACAGAACCATTTCTTCCTCAGATTGTCCCTGTCCCTCAGCCCAGGATCTGTTTGGATTCCTTATACACTCATATTCATACTTGTACCTTTTCTGTTGTTTTAATTCCAAATAGCTGTTCTGTGGCTCGTCTTAATCACAGTGCTCTTCTGTGCAGTCACAGCAAGTTTAGTGGAGAAGATTCCTGAATATTATAAACTTGTGGAAAGAGAGTGACATCCCCAGTACTGCAGCAGAGACTAACCACAACAGGCTCCAGCACAACATTACTAAGTGAGCCCGGTTCCCTGTCTCCTGCCCTCTCTTTCCTCACTCATCACTCCTGCTGTCAGCCTGCTGGGTCCTCACTATGCTGTGCCTAGGGATTAAACTAGGCTCTTCCTTTCCAGGATGTGTTCACAAAGTTTTTCTTTACTCCACTACTATCTGGAAACTTCTTCCCATCTTGCTCTTTTTCTGCTGAATTTCTCTGTACTTTTGGTCTCCCCCAGGCTGCCTCCTGCCATAGTCATGCCCCACTGGAAAGTAAATCTCAAGTCATCCTATCTTCTTCCCTTTTTTTTAATGTTTGTTTTTGCCAGGGGAGTTCTGCAGACATCTGGTGCTTTTCAGGAGCCTTATACTCATGGCCAGAACAAGCACATGGGGGGACAGGATGAGAACCCAGCTAATCTACAAAACTTAGGCACAGACCTGTTCTAATTCAGAATAGCCATCACCACAGTTTGAACTTACTTTTCTGCCTATCAGTCATTCTCTTTAGCCACAGTCAAACCCATTTTATGTACATCCCTCCATGGCTGCTGGTGTCACCAGTATTGGATTGTGGGTACAAAGCCTTTCCCATGCAAATGTTTCTTTTAAAGGGGAAAGAATGCAGGTTCTGGTGTGCAGCAGGAGTTATTCAACAGAAGGTCTAGAAACAGAAACATCAGGTCCAAAGTGAACTTTGCTTTCTTCTGTCTCGCATTTTAGAATACCCCATAGAGCTCTTCCAAGTGGATTTTGGTATGTTTATGCTTCTTTTCAACGGAGTATATTTAAAATACAATAGTAAATGCTAGTAAACATTTTACACAGTCATTTGTTCTTAAGAAGTTTCCAAGGTAGTTATATTTTAGCTCTGAATTTTCAGCCTCTACCACCAGATATTCACAGCTAGACCAGGATCAACAGTGTTACTAGTTGACAAGTTAAAACAGGACTATGCTCAAGTGTAGCTTTATCTTTTTTCCACCTGTTTGGGAGAAGTATACCTATATGTTCTAAGCAGTTGATTATAATCTTTCTAAAAGGGATACTTTTGTTTCCTTGGGATGCGGTGACTACTCATGATTTATTGTGTTGCTGTGCCCTGGACAATGTCCTTAAAAGCTAAAACTGTCCTGCTTTACTTGTGTATGATTTCAGATTGGGCACGTTTAGAAAATCAGGATGTGGATGTCATTTCTTCAGTGAAGTTTTTAGGTGTCTTGTCTTCTTATTTGAAGTGGTATTCTCTTCTTCAATTCCTAGCTGGCACATGTGCAAAGCTGTCAGTCTCCCTCATGGCTTATGCTGGCACCACTAGCCCTTGGTGCAAATAGCATCCTGAAGTGTAGATGGGTGCAGTTCAACTGTTCTGTGATATGTGGGTGTGAGACAGTCCAGCTGCCCAGTATTGAGTCTCTCAGTCTCCTTTTATATTGCAAGGGAGTAAGAAAATGTGGTGCAATAATAATAATGCTGTATCTGCTATGTTCCCTTGCAAGCATTCCAGCTGCTTTGGCTTAATACCACTGCACCATGATATGTGCCATGCACAGCTGGTCCCAGTGAGAAAGAGTAAAGATAAACTGATACAGTGAGTTTAGCAGCGCCTCAGCCAGGTTATCTCAGCTTCCTGCATGGTTTCCCTAAATTGACTCTTAGATGCTTGGCCTCTCTGTCTTAAATCTGAGCAATCCCAGAGCAGTGGTTTTCTTCCATGTGCTGTGAGCTGCAGCCTCCTGGAGGAAGGAGTGAGAAAGGAAGTGGACAACAGTGCCCAAAGGGCAAATGTTGGAGTAGTGAAGGTGGGCAGCTGGCAGCCAGGAGGCTGGTAGTCAAGCTGCTCTTGGTTCCCTGAGCTCTGGGACGGCTCCAGGACACTGCAGGAAGTCTGGGACTATGAGGAGCTGACTAAAAGAGAACAAATGGAAGGCAGGAGTGGATAGAGAAGATTCATGACTACATTACAGCAGAGGAGGTGAGTGCTAGGATTCTGCTGGCACGATCAAGTATCTGGCAGAGTTGGTTTGCAGCGAGGCCAAGCTGAATATTCTGCTGCAGAAATGATTCCTTGCTTTGTAGAGGAATTTCTGCCAAGTCCGTTCTTCTTTTGGCTCCCAGGGGCTGGGTATCTCGCTCAGGTCATGGTACTTCCAACCAGTTTTCCTGGCCACTCCGGACTAAAGTGGTGTCCATGCTTCTAAAAAGAGCCTCTGCTTTCTCTCCCTCTTCCTCCTCTTCACTTTGGTGAATTCCTGCCTCCTCCCTTTTAAGCAATGCTTATTCAACTTTCCTTACTAGATTCTAACCCCACTCCAGGGCATATGGAACCCTGACCTAAGAAGCGGAGTAAGCGATGCAGGAGAGGCAATTTTAGGAAATATTCAGACTTCCCTGCTGTTATGAGACAGGTCTGACTCCTTTGAGTTGCTCTCTGCCTACAAGACTGCCTTGTTTGTCCCAGTGATGCTAAATGAACTCTTGGATTTCTTTTCTGTCTGAAGGGAAATGTGCATTGTTGAGGATCTGACCCAGTTCCTAATCGACACTGGGCTGTGTGTTAAACTGCAGCTTATGGGGCTTTGCCCGGGTACGTGCTGACAGAGAGGGTAAGGGCCAGGGGGCAGCAGTAGTGCCACGGGGTTGGCGTGAGCAGTTCCAGTGAGGCAGCATCCCTGGGGCTGGGGGGGAGCCTGGGGGTGCGCGGAGGCGGCAGTGCCTATGGCCGCTGGCCATCCGCCTTGTCTTGTCTGTCAGACCTGATTAGATGTGGCTTGCCTTCGGCGAAGGCCTCCACGCTGCGAGGGGTGGAGTCTGGCTGGAGGGGCAGAGCTGGGCCCTCCTTCCTTTATGCGCTGCTGAAAAGTGGTCTTTGTTGTGGGTTTGCAGGCTTTGTCCCCTCCTGGAAGCTGTGCCCCTTTCTCTGGGTTTCAGCTCCTGAATGAGGTGAGCAGCCCTGTCTTTTTATGTCAGATCTTAGTGTTGTCTTGCGTCTGCTTGGGTATCTCACTGAACCCCCAGGGGTCGAGAGAAGTATTTTTCTCACTAGTTCAGAGCTCTGCGCATGAAAATGCATTTGGCAAGGATCCAGCAAGGTGTTAAGCTACTTTTAGTCTGGAGATCCCCCCAGGTCTCTCCCCTGTTTCATACAGCCTTTGTGAAAGAGCTAGAAGAACAACTGGAGACAGAAACTCAAATAAAATCCACTGTTAGTGGGGCTTTCTGCAAACATGTCCTGCTCAGCACAAGTGATCTGCAGTTAGTGGTTTCCCATGTGGGTTTCCATCATATGGTTTTGTCACGGTAGTATTAATTCCATGCAGCATAACAGACTGGATGTAAGCAGCCCTCAGTGGACTTCATGGACACTGAGCTCAGGTGTGGATCATTGTCCAGCCCTACAAACTGCATCTGAAAATCTCTCTTCCCAAGAGCCACAAGATGCATATATCCTGCCAGCCAACTTGGTGAGTGGGAAGACAAAAGGTGGATGTTCCAAGAAGCAGCCTGCAGCCCAAAGATAACTGGGGCACAGTGGTCTTGCCTTGACTGTGGCATGGAGATGGACTGGATGTGCAGCGGTGTCCAGGGATAGTCCCACTGCTGAGAACTTGCCCAGCAGTCCCCCACACCACTCCTTGGCGTTAGTCATCAACTTCGTGTGAAGTGTCCCATCCTGCATGGAGCATAACCAAGCACTAGGTCTTGAGGCCATTCCTCAGCTCCCTGCTGGGTACACACTCTGTCACCAGGACAGCATCGGAAGTGTTGCTGCAGCCCCGGGGGAGCAGATAGACTTGCCAGCCACCAGATCAAGCTGTCCAGGGCCCCATCCATCCCAGCCCTAGGCATCTCCAGGGATGGGGTATCCACAACTTCTCTGGGCAGCCTGGATATCAATTGACTTTACTATGTGTTTTCATTGCTTAGATTAGACTTATTTTCAGAGTGCATTAGCTGGAACTCTGGGTATCTGCCTTTAGGCAACAGATCTTTAATAGGATCTGACCCTCCTGTGGTGCCTTGGGGAACAGTTACTGCCCCAAAGGCTTCTTCTCTGCATATTCAAGCTGTCATTGCTGTGGGCATGCACAAATCTTTGGCACTGCAGGAGTTAAATAGCTTGCACAGGGTGGAGGATTCTTCAGCCAAACCCAAACTGATTGCACCTGGTTTGTTCACCTTGTGTGTGAATGACACCATGGTCTTCCCACCCCCACCCCAGCAAATGCCACAGGGGCTGCCAAGGTCTACGTGCAGGCAGGGCTGTGTGAGCAGGTGTAAGGCCTGCAGCGGTAGGAGGCTCCTTGCTGGGCTGGGAGCAGTTGTGCCAGTCACACTTAGGCTCCAATTGCCATAAGCCACTGAAATGACAGTGAATCAAAGTAAAAAGTCCCCATTGTTTACACCTCAACCTCCTGTTGAACATACTTATTGGTTACTGGGAGGGTGCAGTAGGATCTGCTCTACCTGGGGAGGGAAACTGCAAATTTTGCTAAGTGTGGCTCACTCAGGCAGCTTGCTTGGGCCATGTGGCTCTGCCTGCTGCCTTTGGGGCTGTGGGCTTCAGCCAGGCGGGCTCCTGCCCACGCTGAGCGAGTTGCTCCTGAGACAGTGCTCTGCACTGCACTGCACTGGGAGCGAGGGCACTGCTCAAGCTGCTGTATGTCAACACTGCTTTGCCATCGCGGGGAGATGATGAAAGGTTTGCAGCTGCAGAGTCGGGACTCAGAATTTAAATGTACTGATTTAGGATCTTTGTGAATTCTGAGGAATTCTTACTGAATTCCTTACAGGAAGTCTTTACAGGAAGTCCTTACAGGAAACTAAGCTGGCAGTATGCTCTGTGAAACTGTTTTACTTCATGTGGGTGCCTCATGCAGCTCTGAAAGTGATTGCTATCGTGTATTAGAGAGAGGATTAAATTATTCCCATCTTTCTCTTCTCCCACACTCTGACTCCAGGCAGAACCAGTCCTTCCTTTTCCAGTTCACGCACACAGACAATGAGTGTCACCAGGTGATCCGACTCTGGAGTAGCCCATGCTTTTTGACTTGTTGCTGGATGTACTGCTCATTTCTTGCTCTGTGTTCACCATTAACATCTACCCTAAATCTGTGGGTGTAAACAATGCCATTCTGCTGATTTCAGTGAAGTTTTACGCAGCTACGGTGCGAAGATACTGGCCCAGAGCTCCAGAAAGCTGACTTGCATTTGGTGGTTTTGGTTTTTTTTGGCTTTCTATAAAGGCTCTGAGGTGAGTGGTAAGGGCTGGGGAGATTCCATGTTGTGGCTCAGCTGGCGTGTGCAGCCACAAATAATAATTAATTGGCTCTTTAAGAAGTCTTGCAAACTTTTTTCTTGTCTGTCTGTCTTAAGCTCCTTTTAATTAACTTCAGTCATGTCCCAACACATCATCTTGGCTGAATCATAGACCTCACTGTGCCAGTTTTTCACATTCCTGAAATACACAGGCCGCCAGTGTTGCGAATGCAGCTCGGAGGAAGTTGGGCAGCTCTCCTGGAACTCAGAAATTTTCAGGAACTGTTGTGAAATAGAGAAGCTGAGCAGACCAGCCTCCACTTTCCAGCATCCTTGCTGCTCAGCTCCCAAAAGTGTTGCTGTCTTGCAATCTATGCACTGACTTGAGGAGCAGCAGTTGTACCAGGCACCTGTGTACAAGCAGATTTGTCCCTTTAGAAAGCACTTTTATTTGGGTTACAGTGCTTGGGGCATGCAGCCTTTTTTTTTCTTTCCTTTAAGAGTTTGTTTCTTGTTATTGCAAAGGGTCAACTTTCAAGATTCTAGGACATGTTAACAAGATACTCAGGCATACTTAGTCACCAAAAAATTCCACATGGCAACAGGGCAAAGTCTTGTGCTTCTCTACTAGAAAGCTTCAAGTCTGGTTTGAAGACTGTAAGGATTGTTTCCATCTTTACAGAAATTTAGGATTTGAGAGTGTCCATTTTCTCGCTAGTGCCTGGTGGAAATAAACCCTCCATTTTTATTGACTCTAAGTTATATCAGTGCTTATTGTCCATTAGTCTATGTGCTGTGTTTTGAGCCAGAGAATTGTGCACTTGGTATGCCCAACTCAATCTTAGCATCTATTTAATAGCATGTTTAATTTACTGAAAAGAAGGCAAATCTTACTGTAAGTTTTCAACACTTCTTATTTAGAGTGCAGTTTTTATGAAGAAATGATCCAACCAGAACAAAATAGGTGGGTTATGTTTATTAGCTTAAAGCAGAAGCTCAGCGAATAAGAAAAGAAAAAGAAGGTGTGGCATTATAGTGGTGAGGATCTTCATCAATTTGAATAACTTACCATTGCATTCTTAATTCCTAACCATTTTTAAAATCATAGTCTAGAAGGAATAAGCATATTCAAGAAAATAGTTGTGTCAAGGTACTTGCGTTCTCCATACTGAAGATGAGAGAATTGCAATCCATCTTCTGCCTTAAATGGATAGGAAACAGCACTGTGACAGCAGGTTCAGGTGGCATGCTCCAGGCTGCAGGTGAGGAGCCAGAAGTTGCCCAGAGAACTCTTTCAGCAATACTTGCATTTCCACAGCAGTTCAGGGGTTGTTGCTGTTGCCACAGACAGAGGTGGCAAATTGCATTGTTGTGGTGAGTTTTGAATAAGTGGGAGGAAGATAAATACTATGGCTAATAAAAAGCAGAGAAGATAAAGAAGTGCTTCAGCCTTTTGGGAAAAGAATAGGAAAATCAGGAAAGATGATTATAAACAAGCACCAGGTATGAGTGTGGAAGCCATGCCTGGATTACTGGGAGTGTACAAAGATCTAAAGATCTTTTGGTCTAAAGATGTAGACCCCTGTGAAAGGAAAAGAAGCAAGAGCAGCACTGGATGATTGAGAGAGTAAATCAAAACACTGATGAAGAATGCGACATAACTCACATGGAGATCCAGCTAATTCCTACTGCATCTGGTATGTAACACTTTGCTGTGTATACAGAATCATAGGGGCTGGAAGGGACCTCAAGAGATCATCGAGTCCACCCCCCCCGCCAAAGCAGGTTCCCTTCACCAGGTACACCTCTGACCTAGCAGCAGCAGTCACTAATATGATGGAGAAGTCATTTATGTTGGGGGAAAATCTTTATAAAGTCAGTAGCAAAATATATTGACAATGAAAAAGAGAGAACTTTGTGAGCTGTTAAGGGACACACTCAATTCTATTGCTTGTGTAGGATTCAGGACTCTGCTGAGACACAAAGGATTTGGGTCTTCCCAGTTCCAACCATAAGGAAAGACCTGATATGCTGCAGTGGGTAAGTTAAGGAATATGCTTCCTCTGAAATACTTCAGTTCGAACTATGTGACTTTGAGGAATGCGTCAGTAACAGTTTCCCAATGTGACTGTCCCAGGAAGAACGCTGCATTTATCGGGGCAGCACCAGACACAAGGCAGTGCATGCTCCAGAGAACTGTAACCAATGAGTGGGTTGGACTCCAAAAGAGGTGCATGTAAAATGCTGGCATACCAAAAGTACAGGGCTGTCTTAACAGCCATTAAAAAAATGTCATGGATGTTATGGTGTTTTTCCAGAAAGTCTTCCGCTCAGGAACAGTAAACACTGTTTTCTAAAGCTCTTTACTGGGCACCTGTCCTGGAAGAAGTGCTGCAACAGCAGAACTAAACTGTGTTTTCAGAGTGTGCTGGACTTGGCCATGAACCATTGAAAACCTGTTCAATTCACTGAGTGAGGTGCAAGAGGAAAAAAGGAAAACTGAGTCACTAGTTGTTAAGATTATGAAAAGAACTATCAGGACACGCTCAGCGGATCTGTTGGTAGGCAGCATGCTTTTTCTATGAGTACATCAAGGCTTCAGGAAATCACCAAGGAGTGTGCTTACACAATTTGTCAAGATGATGATGTATCATTTTCAGTTATGGATTTCTTTCAACAGCCCTCCTTTGCCTAGGCAAACTTTAATTTTTCCAGTGCTGATAGTAAGGCTGTTTGTCTGCTGTTAGGATTCACATGTATGTTTATGAGCAGAAATGTAGTTTTGTAGCAGCTTTTATACTACCTATCTCTTCTTTATTGAAGTCACTGTGTCTGATTAATATCGCTCTCTTTCACGACTGGTAAAGAAATGATCCTGTGCCTCACACTGATGTAAAAAAAAAAAAAAAACTTTTGAAAAGAAAAGCTTTGGGATTACATAACCTGAAAAGTAAACAGTGGAAAAAAAAAAAAAAAAACAGAAAATGACTCGGATGGCATTACTCAAAAACTGTGGCCTGCAGATGAGCCACTGGTTGCCTTCAGACTGCTGCCAGGGCAGCTACAGCCTTGCTGATCTCTTCTAGCTAATCAAATGAATATATGAAACGTTTATTAGCTTTTCTGTATTCCCAAAGGCTTTAGCTCCCATTGGAATTTTTCAGCACTGTGTTGATGTGACAGTACAGAAAAGACTGAGGAGCTCTGTTTCCCAGTGTTATTTTGTGTGCTTCCATCATGAAAGGGTACCAGGCATTTTCAGCCTACGTTTCCAGTTCCAGCGGACTTCAAAAGAGGAAGATACTCCCATTAATGTTTTGCATGATAACAAGTTAGGCAAGCATCATTTTTTGATCCAGTTGGTGGAAGACTGCTTATTGCTAGTGCCAAGTGGGTGTCATAGTTGGGACTATCAAATGATGTCTGCTGTATTAAATGCTTTGTTGGATTTCCTGCTTGGAAAGTGATGCATGTGCCAGACAAGCAATATTTTCTGTTTTGGCATTAAGGCAATCTTGGCACTGAGTGCAAGCTGTTTACTTCAAAAGCTTTATTTTAAATATAGTTTTGGAATACAGAACGCACTTAAAATGTCTGCAGATGAACAGCAATGGGGAGGACAGCAAAGCATCCTTATTTTTACTCCTGTGTCCCTTAGAAATACTTCAGTCTGCTTTGTTTATGTGAGCTGCTTCTGATTTGTGTGTAATATATTCATGCACTGTCTCTTGGTGGGTTGGACAGTCAGTAAAGAACATGTAACTGAAAGACAGCTTAAACTGAGAGCACAGAAGAACATAATGGACAGCAAAATTTAAATTCCTTCAAGTATTGTTTAACTTTCTTGTGATATACCACTGATGGAAGGACAATATACTCCATTTTGCTGAGTAGTCAACAGAAATAGTCTGCTAGGATCTGGAAGAGCACTCTTGTGCTGCAAAGCCAGTGGACATGCTGACATGCAGTACCATTAATTTTCACCTAGCAAAAGGTTCTTCAGAATGCCAAGTGTGACGCCAGAATACAAAACGCTTAATTTATCAAAGCCATAAGTAAGGAATGCTGTGTTTTTAGTTTTAGAAGTAACTTTTGTACATTTATGACTTTTTCCACATTAAACATCATTTATGGTTTGGAAATTGTTCAGGCAAGAGGCATATGGTTTTTGCTCCTGAATATCAGTGGCAGTTTTGCTAGGTTGAGTCTCTTTTATGTTGACTGTTTTTTGGCTTTTTGTTTATCTTTTGGGTGGATCGTTATGGAGCAAGCTGCCTCAAGGAGAACCCATAGCCTTCTTTCCAAAGAGGAGACTACATGCTCTGCTTTATGTGAAGAGGATGGTATCGATATAGGGAATTTGGTTTTGGATGCCAGACCTGTGTAAAGTGCCTTATGAAGAAGTGTGTTTTCTGGGATGTTCCTTCATCAGAGTTGCTGGAACAAGTTGAGAAGTAGGAATTTCACACCTGGACTTGAGACACAATTTGAGAGTTTTTTCCATATGCAATGTGAGAAGTTATGGGCTAGCTGTTGAATTTTCAGTTAATTCTATTCCTGCAAATAAATGGTAAATGACTGATGCGAGATCTTGGTTTATGACCTAGGAACTCCATTTTACAAATTCTGCTGGGACTTCAAAGGCTTTGTTTTGCAGGCCCTTCTCAAAGTGGATGGAATTGCATAAATATATTCTCTGTGTGTATCAAAGCAGAGGAAACTGCATGGATTGGGTATGAATTTGTCCGTTTAGCACTTTATATTCTAGCATTACTTCTTTCTTAAGAAATGAATGCCAACATTTTTGCCCTTCTGTAGTCAGTATTCTGTCCTAGAAGAGCAATGCTCTTTCCCCTGTCCAAGCACTATGCAGGGCCCGAGTTCTGCTCCATGTTGCATCCCATTACTCCATAGAGTTACTCATGATGAATACATGCTGCTTTTTTGGAGGTAGTGATGGTGCAGCTATATTTTTACCTTTGTTGCCTTTTTTATTACTCCATTACCAACTATGTTTAACCATTTTTCTGTGCTGAATGACAGCAATGCAAAATTCTAAGGAGAGAAAAATGACTTTTGTTTTGTTCCCTCACTTGGCTAGATGTGCCTACTTTGTATCCCAGCTGCTTCTGCAAGTATACTATGTCTCTCAGAGCAATTACCTCTGGCCTCCCATAGCAGAGCAGCCTGTAGGAGCAGATTGTCACTCCCTTTGTCACCAGGTCAGGACCATGAGCTTACAATTGGTTAAGCAAGCCCTCCTAGCTTGGTGCAGAGTGTGATTTGTGACAGGTTAATAATGAGAAGAGATGATGAAAGCAAAGAAAGAGGCATATCTGAGGTATCTGAGAGTTGCCAGGACAGCTGTTAAAGATCTCTGAATCAGATGGAGGGGGAACTCCGCCACTCTGTTTCCCAACTCTCAGGCAAGCCATCTCCCATGTGCAAAGCAAAATGAGCTCCACCCCAGCCCTGCCATGTTAGCTGAGCTCTGATTAATACATGGCAAATTCCAAAGGTAGACCTGTCAGTCTTGCTGACATCCCCATTGGTAATATGAACCACAAAAGTGCTACCCTGCTCTTCTGATTATTACTGAAAGAATTCTGCTTGATTAGGTCATTACTGCAGGGAAATGTAGGAAAAACAAATATTTCAGGGAAAATGCAGACTGTAGACAAGAGGGAAAGTTGCAAGTTTCCATGGTTTGTAAAATGTTTCACCTGATAGAAGAAAAAAGGTCTGTGATTGTTGTTCTCCAACAACCCTCCCAAGAACATGCATATCTCAGCCTTCCTTCTTTGTTTGTAGCTCACTCATCATGTTGGAATGAGCAGCTCTAAGCCAGTCAAGTGCATGTGTCTTTGAAGTGTTAGAGTATTTGAATGTGAAGACGCAAAGGCAGAGACCCTTATAATTATTTCCTTGACAAGCCTGGCAAAGTAGAATTATTGCAGTTTGGGATCTTGGCACAGAGTGGAGGGAGAAACAGTTTCTTTGTCTCAACCCTACCATATACTCCTGTGCCATTCACTGCTGAGGCAGAAAGCCTGGTGTTTGCCTTAAGGTATGAGAAGAGTATGTAGGAAGTTTAGATGGGGAGAGCAGAGAGCGCCTGAGGCTCTTAAACAAGAATGAGAGACAAATGTGATAGCATCTTGAAGCAGTAAAGGGCTGGAGGGGCAATACAAGTAATACAAGGATGATGGGTATAATTTATTCTCCATATCCAGGGCACCAAGGACAAAATGTCAAGATTTTTAACTACAGTATGACATTAGGAAAAATCTTCCTAGCACTAAGGCTAGTGAAGCCCTGGAACAAAGTGCAGCAGTGACTATGGGGTGCATGAAGGAAATGTTTAAAACGGGATATAAAAAATTCAGTCTAGAACTGCAGACTGAGTTGCCTTGTCTTGGAGCAAGCAGAAGGTACCTTTCTGTCTACAGCTTCTGTGGACCAGTGGGAAAATGAAAAACATAAAACATGAAACTGAGAGCTTGCTTGTAGCAAGAAGCTCGTCTTGTTTACCCTCGCTTAGATTCTAACTTATGGGAGAAGACGAGATGTCAGAGACATGTTTTATCCTGTGGTTTTCTTGTCTCTAAACCTTATCAGAGCATGAGATGCACCATCTTCTGCATGGCTACTTGCACACAAAGTTTGTCACCAACTTCAGAGTTAGTTCTGGGTCCTGCTCCTCTCTGCAGGGAATGTTTAGTAGCAGGAGTGGCCTTTATGTTATAGTAAATGCTGCTTGTTTTTCTTACTCAATAGCCTTTCTAGAAGATATGTGTACAGAGCAGTCTAAAGCCTAGCATGATATAGGCTGGTTTGTTTAGTGGTGGGGATCAGTGTATTAACTAAGGACCAATATATTTATCTAGCAAAAGGAATCAGTGAGTGCAAATGCTAAAACTTCCCATTTCAATTTTCTTGGTGTGTGAACAGCCTTGTTTTTTCCTATCACCTGTTGCCAATATCAGTGTGCGTGAAGATATCAAGTTACACAATACAACAGCTCCTTGACATGGAACAGTTCTTAGGAGGGAGTGATAATGATTTTGTGGGAAGAGTGTAGAAGAGGTGACAAAAATAAGGAAAGATCTTTACCCAGAGCAATTTGGGCGCCAGTTACTGTACAAGAAACATCTCTAATCCAGTGAAGAACTTTCAGCCCTGGTCTGACACAGGGAGCTTCCCATCAGATGTACTTTATTTCTCTCCTGTTTGTGCCCCCATGCCCCATCTTAGACCACAGACAACTCTTTTAGGCATGCTCTGAGTGAGGACGAGTCTGGATCCTACTGGTAAAGCAGGCAGTTGAGGAGATGAAGCTGCTTGCTTTGAAATGTCTTCTCCAGAGCCTCCCTGGCATCAAATTGGTGTTGGGAATTCATTGGCAGTTGAGCAAAGATTTTCAGGCTTTTACTGGGTTCAAAATGTGGAAACCGAAATCCCTGAGAAGTGTCCAAATTCCCATGCGTCTCCAGGTTATAGTACCTTTTCAGATTCTTTCTCTTTTCTCCCTTCAATGGAAGGCGCTGGCATCAGCAGTCTTTTGCCTTTTTCAGCCTGCCCTTTAGAAGAGGGCTTCTCAAGCATGAGTTAATATCGTGCTGTCCTGAACAGTCAAAACCCTGTAACATGCTGAGAGACCTGGCTCCCCAGTCCTTGCATTTTGTTGTATTCCAGCCTGCAACTGTTCCTTTTCTGAGAAACCTAACCACTTTGTCTCCTTTATCCCCTCCCTCTCAGCTCTCTAGACACATCTGCTGCCATGAGATGCCTCAGCCAAGGACTTTGAGCCAAGATATGAGGGAAATGGTTTAACCAGATGTGTGCCCATGTCTGCAACACAGAATTTTAAGATGCTGAAATTCAAAAGCTTGCCATCATCTCCCTTGCCTCCAGCAGCAATGAAAAGAATGGGTGGAACTGCAGCATAGCCATTAAAACACCTTTTTTCAAGGGATAAGATAGGAGGTTACAATTGGTCTGTAGAAATTTGCTCCGGGCTGAAAACTTGGCAAACAAAAGCTTAGCTTAGAAGTGATTAAAAAGGAAACAACGAAAAAAGCATAAAATAAACCAGGGCAGTCATTCTGGGTGGAGATGAGGGTCTAGAGCTTAGAGATCATTCTTTAGTGGGGGAAGAGAAGGAACGGCTCAAGACAGAGTTGTATTTGGCTCTAAGCCCTACTATAACTAAGCCTTTCAGAGCCAGGAGAATAAACTGCAGCATCTGGATATATGTTCATTCCCTGGCCTCTCCCTTCACCCATTTATCAGAGGGTAGTTAAGGCCTCCCGTACTCTTAAAAGCAGAGGGGATGCAGATATGGTGGCAGTAGCTGAATTCTTCCTACTGTTACTTTCTCAATGTGGTTCTCCCTGTAACTTAAATTGTAAAAGCAAATAAAGAAACAGATTCAGCTTTCCTAGAGAAGAAGAGGTGACTGTGTTACTTTCAGTGCTATGGAGCTTCTCAGGCATCCCTCACTCCGTGCTTTGTCACACCTGGTGCTCAGGATCCATGCCTTGCTTCTGCTTTTTGCATCGCATAGTGCCACTCCTGAACAAAAGCATGATCCCTTGAAGCCTCTAACGTGGGCTGACTTCTGCATAATTCCAGTTTCACAAAGCTAAGGAAGAAGGAGAGCTGGCTGGCTGCATAGCAGCAGAAACCATGAGCACAGAATGGACCCCTAGAGGGAAAACTTTTCCAAAGTGTTATCTAATGTGCACACCACATATGTTTGGCAGCATCGTTTCCAGAGATCTTGGGAAACAAACACAAGGCCTAGCCAGTAACCAGTTATTTTCTCTGTCTTCATCTCAGGACCCCTGGGCCTCTCCAGTGAGTGTGCCCACACATAATAACATTGTTGGCTCCCTCTGTAGTGGTGTCCCTGTGTAAGAAAAATTCATAGAGATTTTCTGCACATGAATGGCTAAAGCCTGGAGCAGCCTGATCCAGGCTTGCTAACTCTCCTGACTGCTATGCACACTTCTAAAACAGCTATCCCTCAGCAACTTTATGGAATGCTTTGGCTGCAGCAGGCACCAAGATACAAAAAATTAAATGAGTGACCAAAGGTGTAGAGATCTAAAAGACCCTTTCTGAAGTTTTCTCTCTCACCCGTGGTTCATACACGTTCAGTTCCATCAGCATAAGGGCAGCCCTAGTTTAGGTGGAATGTTACCTAGTGCTGCCACAAACAGGCCTCCTTCATAGGACAGCACAGCTTAAACTTTTCTGGCTTTTGTAACAGGCTTCATCATTTACTTGTACATATTTTCATATATGTTTGCGGATCATTTGTTTAAGCTCCCCAGTGCTGTCTGAAGAACTTAGTGCTCTCCAGCAGCAAATACTGCCAGGCTTTGCTTCTTATAAAAGAAATGCACTACAATTCCATCCTTTCTTGAGGCTTAAATGAGGCAGGTGGAAAAAGCCAATAAAGGATCATATAGGACTAGGCCTGTTGAGAAGGCTTGGAGAAGCTTTCCCTTTTGCTACTACCTAGCCAGGTAACATCCTTGCTATATTAAGAGACCTCTTATCAGCGCTGGTGAACTGCATAATTTGAGATCAGGCTGTCAAAACACTGCCTTTCTGAATGTCTCAGTAGGGTCAGTTCTACTGAGGAGTGGAGGCAGGCTCTTCGAAAGTTCTTGTTAAGTGTAAGAAGAAGCCTGGCCATTTAGTCTGCTCTTGTATTTCAGTACTGACACTCTGTGTTTTTCTTTTCAGGGAAGACTGGAATCAGTGAGAATGGAATGCTGTCCATCTTCTAGCTCTCCAAATGCAGTGAGAACGCTTATGGGCTGATCTTCTACAGCTTCTCTCAAGCGCTGGAATTTCCAGATGCATGTTTTCAGAGCACAGGCAACCTCAGGAAAGCCACTTTTCAAAAGGTAGGTCATCTCTTGTTTAGACCGAAAAAAACTGAAAAGCAAACAGTGAAAAAATGTGGAAAAAAAGACCTCTGGTATCAAAACAAAGTAGGTCTTTCTTTTCTCCAAGCTTCTTTAACTTGCCTAATGCAAATCAAAGTGGAACTGTAACAATGAGTTGAGGAGATGTAGATGGTAAAAGCGAGGTACTGGAATTGGTAAAATCAGATCCCAGCAGAAAGAAGATGGCGGGGGAAGAAGTTTAACAAGTTTACTTTATGTGCCACTGTGTCATGCTTCCTTTTGTTGCTCAAGAATGTTGCCTCACTGGTTCCTAGGGTGTGAAAGGGCTATGCTACTGGGAAGATGTGCCCCACAGACCACCACATGTGAGCCACTATTGGACTGATTCTGACAGAAAGAGTGATCCTTCAGAAAGTTGTTTTACTTTTATTGCAGTTGTACTGTGGATCAGGAAGTGATCTGGGCTTTGTGGTCAGAAGTTTTCTGTAATACAGAAGTTTGCAGAACAGTACTGTGCAGTGCAAATGCATAATGAGAGTAGGTAGGCACTTGAACTCAATAAAGGGAAGTCAAAATGCCTCTCTAGAAAGTTCACAGTGGTCAGGAGGTTTGGAAGATATCTTTGAAGGAGGCTAGGAGAACAAGCTAAATGCTCTCTAAAATAATGGAGTTCCCTCTCACCTTCACTACTTCCAAAGGAATGAAACAGGACCAGGGCACTCATAAACTGTGTTGTGCATACACATACAAAGCTAAGCACAAAAGGAGCTTGACAAACCTTGTCAGGAAGGGGAGAGTGCACAAGGAGCGTGTGACAAGTTCTGGCACATGTATACCTCACTAGTGCTAAGTGCCTTGAAGCCTGCCAGGAGTTTACCCCATGAACTGACATTTCTCCATTCTTTGTACACATCTGAAACTGCTGTTGCACAATCTGGCATGAGTGGCACACTGCTAGGAAGAGACTCAAGACTGGAAAATCAGGCTGTATCTTTCTGTCTGTTGGGCAGGACTGCAACTTAACTGCTAGAGGCATCTGAGCCTGCTGGTTTTTCTTCCTCCAGTTCCTACACAGGCCCCGCTACTGGAACAAAGACTCCCACAAAAGCAAAGAAATAGATGTAGCAGAATATTCTCTAGTTGCTTCACATGTCTACTGCTGATGCTACAGTCTGTGGCTTGTGTGATGGCAGTGCTGATTCAATTAACTGATTTTTGAATCCTTCCTTTCATGACGCTTGTGTGGCCACGCAGACCAGTTTGAATGTCCAGGAACAGATCAAGTGTAAGTTTTTTAAAGAAAAGGCTGCTTCCCTTCTCTTTTTCTATATGTTGCCTCTACCTATTTGCAATCTGGCAGTTTGGTGAGAGTGCCCAGCTGTTTTGCCTTAGAAGAGGTTGTTAACTCCTGGAAAGAAAAAGCAATGAGCCCTCTGCACTATTTGTCCTACTCTTGCTGACCTCAAAGCCTCTTCCAGAGCAAATCTTTGTGAGCTCCAAGGCTGTTCATCACAACTTTCCCTTCAACCCATTCCAGCCTAAAGACATGCAAGACCTAGTATTTTACAGGCCTTTACAGTAAAAGACTACACTTCACATGTAAAGTCAAGGTATGATTTTATGGTATGATTCCCGTAACAGTTATAACTCTGACCTTTTTTGTACACATATTATTTTTAGTTAATGTAGATGGTATTAACTTTAATGCCTTTCCCTTAACCCTTAAGGAAGCTAGCTAATTTCCAGGTTGATATGAGCTGGCTAATTTCCAGTGTTCTGGGGAGACAGCCAAGATGTGCAATTCCAAGGTGCTTCTGACTGCTGGTGTTCCTAAGTGGAACACATCTGGATCTGTGCTTCATCTCAGGCCTCCTCCCATTGTCTGTCACCACCACTGTCCTCCGCTTGTGCTGTTGGCTAAGTGTGTTTAATGGCTGGGCTACAAGTTACGCCGCTGCAGCCACATATCATGTTACCATCAGTCAAGAAGATGCTTATGCGGCCTAACAGGCAGCTTGTTAACCTAGCCAGGCAAGGCTGGTGGCATGAGCAGATAAAGCCACCTTGGTCTAGGAGTTGTGAATGAGTTTGATGTAACAAAAATGTGATACCATCTCCTGTGTACCCACACACTGGTAATGAAATGTGAGTCTAGATAGGAAAAGACTGTGGCAGGCAGGCAGAACAGGAAAAGGGAGGAGGGAGTTCAAACACCATGGCATAAAAAAAGAAAACCATGTGTTCATGCCTGTGTCAGTAGACTGTCTGTGTGCTGACCCCAGGCTCACCTGAGCCTTGGCAAAGCTCGCCTTTGTTCTGTGCTGACTTTCAGAATCCAGAGTTATCCCATAGCCATTTTGTGACCTGTTCCACACAGACAGCCTGGCCATGATTGCTTCATAAAGCAAGACCCAGGAATCAAAAACAGGGCATGCTTCCTGAGCAGAGATGGAAAACAGCTGTGCTGGAAAAAAAGGAGGGGTTTTCTGGCAAAGCAGCGGAAAATACAGATCAAGGCCTGGTTGTGCAATCTTCTCTGGCTGGCCTTTGGCTGCTGTTGTGGCACAGGGACTAGATGGAATTAGCAGGAGACTGGTGCCAGGCAATGGAGTAGCAAGTACCTCTTGTGACTGGAAGGCTGGAAACCCAGAGTTTAGTCCTGAATGTTTCAGAGCTGACTGAGAGGTAACAAGTGTCACCTGGTCATGCTGTCCTCTCCACTCTGCTGAGATCAGATTTGTCCAGCCAGGCCCAGTTAGCAGCTGAGTAGCCAGGATGGTTACAGTAAAAGCACATGGGCTACAGATGTGCAACTTTGCCCAGGTAGGAGTTTGATTCCTGCCTAGTGCTGATGAAGTGCTCACTGTGTGGCCACAGTGAGGGATTTGGTTAGACAGTCTGGCCAGGTTCCTGTATCTGAATCATCCATGCCCACACTGGGGTGTAGGTGCATGCCAAACGAGACAGTGCACACATGCTGTGCAGGGAAGCTCACCAAACACAGAGCGAGCAACTGCTTTGCCATAACCATCCTCTGAAGTCAAGGGAAGGTAGTGCCATATGTTCACTAGCCTTAGCTGCTTGTTGCTTTGAGCCAGGCTTCTGAGAGTTCTTGATATATATTAAATTCAAAATCACAAAGCAAAAGTAAATGCGCCTGTAGATTTAACGTGACATCTGGGTCTGAAGCCATGGGAAAGGGGTATGGAACTCTGTTGAATATTTTTCTCTAAATTGTTTCTATCTAATTATTGTGTACAAGAAGGAGAGGATGGACAAGAACAGAGATTTAGGCCTTTGCTTCAGAACAAGATTATAAAAAAACTTGATACCACCTGACAAGAGAGCCCTGAAATATCTCTCTTCTCCCAGTTGTACTCTATGTAACTAAGGAAAAAGCTAAGGGAAAGGGTAAAATGGTGAGAAGGCAAAAACCAAAATAAGTTGGAAGAACCATCAATCACCTCCTGAGTTGATACATACCAGCCACACCAGCCTTTCTTCTTAGCATCTGGAATAGGAAAAGACAGTATGATGAGTATTTTTTACCCTGTAGTTTTGGAGCCATGGATGCACCATAATCAACAAAGCACTGGTACAGGTTGCCCAGAGAGGTTGTGGAGTCCTCTTCTATGGATAAGTTCAAGACCTGTCTGACATATACCTGTGCGACCTATTGTAGGGTACCTGCCTTAGCAAAGGGGTTGAAGTCCCTTCCAATCCCTGCGATTCTGTAACTGTGGGGAGATTGTGCTGTCTTAGAACTGGCTCAGCATACTGAGCTGCAAGATGGGGCTTCAGATCTTGCACTACAGCACTTTTCAATCATGCTTATCAATTTGACATAGCACAGCTGCAGAGGAAAAAAAGAAAACAACAACAACAAAAAAAAAACCCACTGTTACAAAAGCTGATAAAGGGAAAGGGTGAAAATTTGGTATGGTGACCTGCGGGAGGGGAAGAACTTGCAGAACTGAGGCAAGAGCAGTGCCAAGAATAGTGCAAAGGGAAGCAGTTTTATAGCAAACTTTGGAACATTTCTGGCCTTCTGAGCCAAGTTTTTGAATCTGGGTGCTTCAAGGTATTGGGTAGGATAGGTGACAGCTTCAGACGCTACACAATCTTAAGGAAACCAACACCAAGATGTACTACTGTGACCAGAAGCAGGCTGTTGACAACTGTCATATGCAGACATGGATGAAAACATTACGTTTGCAGTGTTTGGGCTAGGCTTCCAAGTGAATGCAACCATTGCATTGTTTGAGTTTTAGGCATTTTTCTTCCTGCCATAAAGGATCATAGTCCCGAGTAGAGGGATGAAGACACCAGACAGAAGGTGTGAGGGACCTATCAGCTGCGCTGACAGAAGCCAGTCTCTCCAGAGGGAATCCCTTCACCTGGATTCTCAGTGTGCAGCTTATGGAGGACTGATGGAGGTGGTCCCCACTGGCAAGAATCTTGCCTGTGGCTCCTACCTCAGCAGAAGAAAGCCTTTTCTTAGATTGTTCTCTCATGTCTCTATTTGAAAAGGGTCTCAGGGTATATCTAAGATATTTTGAGAATTTCTCTCTCAGAAGAAAATTAGAAAATGACGTGTTTAGATTTTTGTTCCTGTAGCACTCTTTAAAAGTACTTTGTAGACCAAGACTGATGATTTTTCCAAGGTGAAATGATTAATTTTAGGTATTACAGATAAAATCAGTTAGTTTAAACTTGGGCAATTTTTTAATGCATCCAAACAAACAAAACCCAGACAGACAGACAAAATTAATAGTTGGTAATAGCTTCAGCATTCTTAGAGCTGTTGAAACTTCGCTGTTGCTTGCAGATAAAACCCTAGTGCTTCAAAGTTTATTTTCAGTACAAGACAGGATGAAGGCATATTTTGGATATAATTTGCTAAGTGAGGTGTTAGTCTTTTGGCTTATACTGACCTGAAACTGTTCTTTATTTTTTAAAAAATCTCCTTCATTTTAACTTCTTAATATGAAGTCTCTCATCATAGTTCTTATGAAACATTCTGCATCTGCATGTACTCGGCAGAGTCAGAAGTGGATTTCAGTAGTGGCTAAAACAAAAGTTAATTTAACAAAAAAAATTAAGTTTTGTTCCCATGGAAGAGTTTCAATTTTGATGAAATTCATTTCCCTGTGAAAGAAGGAAAAACAAGTCTATCATTTACAGTTTTTACCTGATGACTGTTTGCTCTTCAAGAGGGAGAAAAGCAGAGGAAAGAAAGTACAAATTCCCAGGCATTCCAGGAATATCTGGTATCCTTTACATCCTGCTCTGTGCACATCATTTGTACATATCCCAGTGTTCCACCACAGAGTCAGCTGCATTTCAGTTGTGTTATTATTTGAAGAGTTTTGTATAGTTGTCACATGAGGCAATTCATACTATGAGATGAAAAGGAGCTGACCACAGCAACTAAAAAAAAATAGAACATGCAATCTATTAACTATGCTGGAAACCACTCATACCACAGAGAAATGGGGGCCAGGAAGCAAAAACTTCCAGAAGAAATTAGGAAGGAAAAAAAAAAAAAGAGAGAGAGAGAGAAAAATGTCATCGGTTGCTGGGAGAAGAGTACAGGCTAGTTACCACATCTGAGCTGCTGAAAAACAGCCGCTGGCTTTCTGTAACTCTTCATCTGTTTTTCTGTTCATTTTTGTCCTTCTCTTTAACCTTGCTGGGTAAAACACATCTCCAAGGACAAATAAAAATGATTTTCTTACCAGTGCTGCTGACTTTGCAGCCTGTCAGAAAACTGACTAAACTCGAAACACTCTCAGACAGTCACTTTAAAATATGGTCAGCATTGTGTTGTTGCTGTTGCTATTGGTGGTTTGTTGTTGGTTTTTTTTTGTCTTCTTTAAAGAACAAAAGATATAAATTCAACAACAGGATCACTCTGCAGCTTGAATTAAGGCTCTAGGTGAAACAACAAAACTGTTGCGATGAGTTGTGTGACGAGGGAAATGTTGCATAAAGCCAGACTTGGTTCTTGTGTTACAGTGCAGATGCTTAGTTACCTTAATTGAATATATATTATATTGAAGGATCTTGAGATCCAAAAAGATAGCCCAGTAACCGGAAGATGCTGTTAAGAATCCAGACCAAGGAAATGTTAATTTATTTTGCTAGGTTCACATTTAACCTATCCAAAGAAAAATGTTGGTTCCTAGTACTTGAGAGGTTGAAATCTGCAGTGAGTGCTTTTGACATTACTTACATCATTTTCAATTTTATTTATTTATTTATTTATTTACCTGTTCCACATGTGAATGAAGATCCATAGTTTCTTTTGGGAAACTTTTCTGCTTCAGCTGTTTCTCTGATCCTCAGAGATGTGCTGATGGAGTTAGACTTACAGCCCAAATAGGCTGAAGGGATCTGCAGATCTGTAGGTGCACCTACCATCTACTGTCCCTGACAAACACTGCTTTTAAACTGTGGTTAGGACATGAGAGGAACAAAGCAGGAGAAACTGTTCGAAAACAGCCTCAACTTGCTCAGGATCATGAGAAAGGATAATGGAGGTATTTCACCTTTGCCTGCACGTTTACTATATGCCAGGCTGGCTAGTTGTTCATCCTTTCTTATATTCTAACAAGCACAGAATTTTGGCTTGTGAGTGGTAGGTGACAGAAATGAAAAGCTGTATGTGGCTATTTAGACTTCATTTGTTTGTAGGAAGGGTTCTGCTTTGTGATATAGGTCATTCAAATCCCTGGGCAAGAATAAATGACAGAGGAGAAAACACAGACACAGTCAGATAGAGCAAAAAATCTAATTTTTCAATCAAGCTTTTAATGAAAAGATCATAAAATAACAGTTTCTCATCGCTGTACATTAAGACTGCAAATTTCTGAATGCTGAGATCATATTATACTTTCTGTATCTTTATATGACACTTGAGTTGAAGCCACAACTACATGTGGCTCTGACCTGAATTCAAGCTCTTGAAGGAAATGAACAGAACACTGTAGCAGGAGTGTCGGCCTTTCCCTTCCCCTCCCCTCTTCTCCCCTTCCACAGGAAACATCCAGGGCACCTAGACTGACTGGTAGTTAAGGCTTAAAAGTAATTAAAAAAAAAAAGTGAGAGATGGAACATCCCTCTTTTAATTGCATTTAAAATACTCAAATAAAATGGGAGAAAACATCTAGCCAGCCAAAATAAGGTCCTGTTCTTGTTAGGAAAGTTATCCTCAGCCAGGTAGAACCCTTGCAGACATTGGAGCAGATGTCCTAGGTGCTTCAACTGATAACTTGTGAAGGAGGAAGTCTAAAAAACATCCCACTTTTCAGGAAAAGCAAGCACTACAACATGTGTCCCCTAATTGCCAGTGAATTTTGTTGCATGAAACCCTCTCTCCATATGGCATCCTGCAGGGTCTATTCTGTTCAATAAATGCTGATCTGCTGATCCCTATGTGTTCAACTCTAGGCTTCGAAATCCATAGACAAACTGGAGAAAGGAGGGAAGAAGAGAATGATTACAATTGCTTGCCTGTTTATTTCCTGCACTAAAATCAGGGCAGTAAGGTACGATGGGACGTAAAACAGTGCAACAAATTCAGGAAAGAAACTTCCAGAATTTCTTTTTCAAGAATATGGCAGTTCTTGAGCACAAGAGTAAGCTTATGAAAAGGTATCACAATGTTTGAAGAAACTTTGTTGATGCTGAGAAAATCATTGAATTCAAACAAAAAATAAGAAAAAATGCTAAAGTTCACTTAAATCCTCCAGGATTGCAGAAAGTGACAAATATCCCCTTTCTTTATACTAATTTTTAAGACTGTATCAGGTCTGTAACTGCTAATTCTACCAGCACTGGAATGAGAGGCTTGTGAAGTAAAGCTTTTCCTAGGGACTCTTGTCACCTTACAACATTGAGGCCCATCACAAGATGGCACAGATACTGCTGAGTTTGGCACAAAGCTTCCTCTATCTAACTTAGGCATTGACTCTCCACTTTTGAGAGCCTTATTGCTTCCACGGTAAACAGTAAGTAATGGATGAGAGAGAGTTTTAAAAAGAAGCTAGATTCTGACCTTCAGGCAGGACACGAGACTCATCTCAGTCACAAGCTGCAACTGGAAGCACGCAACTGTTCCTCTGATGATTTTTACATACTCCAAATTTTGCCAGTGTTCACCTGAAAATTTTCTTGGTTGCACTGAGTGCACTGGATGTTTCCCCTGGTCAAGACCCATACTCCTGCTTTTCAGAACTGAAGTGACAAGGTAAAATACTGCTAACCCAGACTGAACCTGCACTGCTTTAAAACAATGCTTTCTACACACATAACAGAGGAAAAAAAACAAAAACAAAAACAAAAAACAGAAACAAAATAGGAATCTTAAAAAGAGTGACACTGTAACTGGAAACATTTAAATACAGCAAAACATAAATTCCTCTTCTATGCAAAGCTACAAAAGTCCAGTCTTTGTATTGTCTTCACAGGTTATGGTTTATGGCTATGCTGAGAGTCTCTGAGATTCTTCTTTTTTTTTTTTTTTTTTAATATATATATTTTTTTTCATTTTTTTTGAAATCCTGTAGAGAAGACCCTGCAGACACATATTTGTGTTTGCAACTTTCTGAATTACATTGCAAAACTGTGCATACAGAATCTGAGAAATAAATACATTCATTACTGCACATACATCTTGATACAAAAACAACACTGTCAAATAGTGTTTGCACCATCTTTGTTAGATATTAAGACCAGGCAAAATTAATATTTCATTTTCCATCAGCCCCTCAACAAATGTTTGAGGTGGCTTTGGTGTAGAAGGTAAAAGCTACAAAGGGTCAAGACTAATGATGGAGAGGTTTTCTAAAAAAAAAATAATTCTTTTTGGCTTTAGCAATATTTTTGCAAACCCATTTTCATTGGTCATCATTAGACTGTTCTAACATGCAAATCTAGCTTAGGTTTCACCTAGAAAGCCTTATGGGTTTTGATTGGTCTCTTTGTGTGTGACTGTAAGGTATGGAGTGAATCACTCCCGCTGCTTAATTAAAAGGTGGCTCAGATAGTCAGAACAGCATAGCTCAGGCCCCAGCGCAGCTCTGGGCAGAAGAAGGGAGCTATGTGCCCGCACTTGCGCCCTCACCCCAGACCATTAAAGCTTCCCTGGCCACTGCTGCATTTCACAGGGAGATGCTGCCTCTGCCCAGCTCATGCTGGCACAGAATGTGGCACAGAGTTGTGCGTACTATTCCACGTCAGCAGCCACAGAGCCTCACAGAAGCTGCGTCTCAATAGCTCTTTGGTGTTTTCTGTGATCTTTGTGGCTCCTGCTAACTTCCCTAAATGCACAGAGCTGGACTTTAATTTATTTTTGCCAGGAATTTGGTTTTGGAGGTCTTGCAGTAAGGGTTGGAAACTAAACCTAGCTCAGACATGGCTAGCACTAGGAAGATGAGCTGGCTACAGAAGCTCCCTCATTTCTGACAACACCTTTCTGTCATCCCCAGAACTTCTCCCATCCCTCTGTTCTCAACATGCCCACTCAGGCTCCTCTGAGGAAGAGGCTGGCTGCTCCTCACGGCTGCAGGCTGTGGGCCTTAGCAGCAGGGCCTGCACAGTATGAGGGCCTGGGCCTTACCCAGCAGCATCCCACACGGGTTGGAGACAAAAATCCCTAAATCTACGGGTGATAATTCTGACTGCTCTCCCTCCCCGCCCTCAGCGAGCAGTGCTGGAATGCAAGCTGGCTTGCATGTTCCCCCCTCCTGATTTGAGGAACCTGCAGTAGCCTTCAGAAGAGAAACCAATGGAAAAAGCAAAGATTAATTTTGACTGGCCCCTAGATCTGTTGAGGTCTGAAACTGTCAAAGTTTATGTAAACAATGAGATAAATATATTAGTACTTTTCTGAGCCAAGTGAGGTTCCATACTCATTCAAATGTGCTTTGGTTTAAAAAATAGTTTTGTGAATTTGGGTATGAGCTTCTTTTTTATACAACTTTCACTATTTTATCCTTTTTTTTTTTCCTGTTACTCCGAAAACATTCTGGAACTAAGTGACTAAAGCATATGCTTAAGCTGCCAGGCCTATTTTTTTCTCTTTTATTTTTTCTTTTTTTTTCTTTTTTTTTTCTCTTTAAATGTTGCATTCCTCTTGAGGCTCTCTGTGTATCTCAAAACAAACAAACAAACCAACAACAACAAAAAAAAAAACAACAAAAAAAACCTCCCTCCCCCCACCCTAAAACTCTTAAAATCTTAAATATGAAACTAGTGTTTTGCTTTCTCATTAAAATACAGAAAAATGTTTGATACAATACTATGTCGTACAAATGCAGTTGAGTGTTCAGGCCCCAAGCAGGCCTTAAACAGTCCCTGAAGTTTTGAGTATTATTATTCATTATTACTGTCATAATTTGGAAAATGTTTATATTCAATCTACGGAACACAACTTTACATAGCTACTTGAAAAAAGAACAAAATTTCCTTTTGTACAATACTCTTGCTGTACACAGACTTTATGTCGTATTGTTAAGTGCTGAGGGAGGGGGATAAAGTAAAAAAGCTGCTCTGGGGGAAAAAAATTAAAAAAAGCACCAGGTCCTGAAACTTCAAAATGCTTCTCGAAGCTTAAGAAACAAATGAAGAGGGGACCTAGAAGGGGAAGGAGAGGCTATATTACTCACACGCATGCTTGTAAAAATGGAATTAAACAAGGGGGAACAAGGTTGGTTGCCCACTTCAGATCTGGCCATGCTTCCCTGAGCTGTGGGTGCTCCATGCCACGGCTCTGCAGCCCCAGCCCCAGCAGCGTCCCAGGGCCTCTGCACAGATGTGCTCCCACTTACCCCATCACTACAGCAGATTGTGGGGCTATGAGCAAGGAGGGAAAAACGATATCCAAAACCTACTGCAGAGGCAGAGCTCATTGCCAACTGCATGTTTCTCACTAAGAGAGCTAAACTTATTGTGAAAATTGGGACTTAGTGGGTTCTGAGCCAGCCACTAGAAAAGGAGGCTCTGCTGCGGCAGCAGCTGAAGCTAGCATGGGATTGAGCTCAGCTCTCAGACGACTGGAGGGAAGGTGAAGGCAGTGTGAAAGTGCCTTGGAACTAATCTTGTATGGCGGTCCTCGCACCCTGCTGGGACTTACTTCGAGAAGAAGGTAGATGGTAAGGCCTTCCCTGTTTTCCCCAAAGACGATTTTGGAGACATTCTTAAGGAGAGGGGTGGCAGGGAACTGAGGGAAGAAGAATTCAATATAAATTCAAAATGTGGAAGTGCTACACTAAAAACACACCTAGCCCCCCAGAAGAAAATAGCATGCTTCAGCACAATGAGAGACGGAAAGTCCGTGCACCCCTCATGCCCCCAGCTCGCAGCGGGGCCGGAGCAGGCAGACAATAGCACGAGCAAGCAGCACAGCAGAGCGGGCAGGAGAGGGGCAGCGTGTTCCCTGTAACGTGACACCAGGCCGAGGCGCAGCTTAGTTACTCTATTGCTTGGAGCCTGGATTCCAGCTTCCTCAGTTCGTTCAATTGACCCAAAAACTTCTTTTGGACTAGTCTATCTTAAAAAAAAAAATAATAATAAAAAATAAAAATAATAATAATAATAAAAAAAGACAATGAAGCTTATTTTTCTTTGTTTCAGACCAACATGCTCACTTTTCTCTTTTTTTTCTTTCTTTTTTTGGTCAAAACTTTAAAAAAAAAAAGGTTTTACTTTTTAAAAAAGATAAAATGTGAGGTTTGGTAAACCCTATGCAGAGACTATACCAATTCGAGCAGAAAAAAAAAAAAAAAGAGAGAGAAAAAAAATACAAGTGTAAACTTTTTCAATTCAGAAGGGATGATTCTACTGGCTGTGAATTTTTACCACCACAGTCACGCGAGGCTTGAAATAGGCCACAGCTTTCCACAAGGTCACGCCAACAAAGTCAAGGGGGCCAAGAATCGGTGGGCCAAGTTCTCCGTCTCTTCTCCTAAACCAATAGCAGCTGTTGGCTGTGATGTCTTACGCAGATGTTGCAAGAACATTTTGTTTCATTTTCTTTTCATTTTTCTTCCTTTTTGTGCGCGTGTTAAATTGTGTAAAAGGGAGGATATGAAACACTTTGGTTTGCTTTTTCCTCCTCTCCTCCACCTTATTGCACTCTGGATTCTAGTAAATTATAGGCTGCTATGCCCTCACCCTCTGTCCTCCCAGGTGTTTACAGACTGACCCAGACGTGCTGAGGGACTGGAAGATGAGGGGGGAATTTTCCTCTCCCCATAGTATCCAGATTCAATAAACAAAGCTGGAAAGGGCCCAGAAAGCTCAGGGAAGTTTTCTCCTTTTATCTAAAAGTGACTGCAAACAGCCAGGAGACTGTAAGCGAGCCAGTCCAAGCAGCCAGCACAGCTTCTGGCTCAGCATATTTTTTGCTTTGTCTTTGGCCAAGCTTTGCTTTAACATTTCTCTAGCTGACTTCTGATGGAAGGACAAGGTGGTAAAAATCCCTTAACTTTAATTTAGCTTCTACTTTTATACATTTAATTACTTACAATAACAGAAAAAAAAAAAAGCCTAATTTTTCACTAACCATCTTATTGTTCTCATGAATTCAAGAGGTAGCAAAGGTAACAAGTCTGTCCACACAGACTCGTTCTTTAGTGAGGGAGGAAAGCTAAAAACATACACACACACACACAAAAATAAAATAAAATAAACAATAATAAAAAAGTACCTAAGGAACTTGTAGCAAGTCCAGCCTACATCAAACCCCCTCCCAACCCACCCGCCATAGAATTAACCTCAGACCTTCCAGTTCAAACATTCACATAAACGTTACAATGGTTTTTCCTTTAATAAAAGTACCTCTAAGCAAAGAATATTCATAGGAAACTACTAGAAAAGTAAAGACGACCCCCTGCTCACTGAAAGAAATTCCCAGGGCATCCAGTCCCTGTTCAGTCATGGGTAAGGCTGAAGAGGTTTGCTAGTTTTGTGGGAAAAGGTGGTGTGTGGTTACCTGTGCCAAGGATAAAGATCAAAACAAAATGAGGGAGGGATAGCAAGGGAAGCATCACCATTTCTTTAAGCAAAGCACCCTGGCGGTGAATGCCTAGGTAGATGGCCATCCCCACCATGGCCAGCGCAGCAGGTTGTGTGGTGGGATCCACCACTGCTTTGGCTTTACCATGGCACCCAGAGGGGCTGCCAACCCTGCATGATGGTCCACAGACACAGCTTCTGCATTTGTGAGGGCAATGCCATGTTTTTTCACAGATGTATGCTATTTTCTTTCAAATGGCAAGGAATACCCTACTGAGTTTGATTTCAAGAGAGGACATGAGTAGGGCAACAGCATCGCATAGGAAAGAGGCAGGGACAGTGAATCCAGCAAAGAGAAAAGTTCCCTGTGTTCCTCCTTCTTGCTTCAGATTATCAAAATGACAGTGAAGTCAGTATATGTGAAAAGAAGTGACATTTCTTGCTAGATCACGAAGATTTTGAGGGAGAGCTGGACTAAATGCATCAGCTTGGCTGTGGACGTTTCTTTAAAAAAAAAAAAAAAAAAAAAAAAAATGTTAAAGCTACATTTGTTTAGGCCTCCCATGACTGAACAGAGTATGGGGAGTTGCCCCCTTTTTTGTTTGTCTTTTTTTTCTTTTTTTTTTTTTAAGCAGCAAGTCTTACAGAAAGGTAATCACTGCGGATGGGCTCGAAGCTCATTCTGGAGTCTTTGGCTTATGTGGGAGAGGTATGCATTCGCAGGTGGCTGATCAGATTGCGCTGCTGGGTGAATTTCCCACCACACAGTTGACATTCGTAGGGTTTTTCTCCTGAGTGGACACGCATATGCTCTGTCAGTCGGTACTGCCGGGTAAAGCGCATCCCGCATTCCTCGCAAGCAAAGGGCTTGAGCCCCAAGTGGCTGCGCATGTGCCGTGTCATGGTGCCCCGCTGTGTGAACATCTTGCCACAGATGTTGCACGGGAAAGGCCGCGTCAGCCAGTGAGTCTTCTCATGCTGTCGCAGTGTGGCTGGATCCTTGTAGCTCTTCTCACACACGGAGCACTTGAAGGGCCGGGACTCTGCAGAGTAGGACTGGTTGGGGTTGGACAAATCCTCGGCTTCATCTTTGCCTCCATATGTGCCTTCCTCTTTTATGTAAAGGTCTTCCTCAGTGTGTGTCTCCACATGGGCATTCAGCTGCTCAGAGCTGGGGAAGCCTTTGCCACAGGGAATGCAGACGTACAGGTTGTCACCATATGCCACTGGCTCAAACCCCTCCTGCCGGTAGACATAGTTGGCACTGGTATGCCCGCCACTCTCGTTCTCACTCTGGCCACTGTCATCACTGTTCTCCTTACCATTTTCAACCTCCTCCTTACACGAATAGGGCAGGTCTGTGCCGTAGGTTCCAGCCAGGCTCCGCTCCACAGACTTGGACAAGGGCCCCAGCAGGATCCCATTGGGGAGCCCTTCGCCTTCATCCCTGTCTTTGCCCCCGTCCTTTCGGTCAAAGGCGTTATCTTTCTTGATCCACTCCTTCTTACGGGACGAATGCCGGAGGCCCTTGCGCTGGCTGCTCTCCGTCAGTGAGTGGTGGCAGTCCTCACTCAGATCCATCTCCATGGGGTCACTGCTGTCCGCTATGCTGTGAGGGGCTCCGACTCCAGACTCGTCAAACGATGAGGCACTGTTGGCTGCAGGGGCTGAGGCAGATTGAGGAGAGCCATGCTGGCTTTCACTGTGCTGCGTGTCTTCATGGGAGGCTGCAACAGGGAGCGATGGACTTTTTTTGGACAAATCAAGGCCTAGCTCCTGGTCACCAGTGCTCCCATTTGCGCTACCACCCCCACCACAATTCTTACTGGCTCCCCTGCTTAAGGAGTGACAGTTCTCTTGATTGGAGCTGCTGATAAAGACCTCATCATCAGAGAGCTTTCCCTTTGACAGCTCCTTTGAATGTGAGCCCTTCAACCCCTCATTTGACCCTGAATAGCGAGCTTGAATGACAGAAGCAGTGGAAAGTCTCTGACTCCTGGCAGATCTTCCAACACCAAGGCCACTGGCCTTGCCAGCGAAGGACTTGCTGTTCCGCTTCAGCTTCTTTCTGCAGAGAGCTGCCAGGTCGTGCAGTTGGAGGTAGCTTGCTGCGGTGAGGAGAGCACTGAAGTTCTGTTCACCGGGCTGGTCAGTCGTTAAGAGCTTACCAGTATAAATAAAGTCCAAGATCTGCCGGAACACGGTGGGGTTCACCATGTCCGTGTCTAAGTTAATCAGGTTGTCGTGCAGGACAAGGGATTTGAAATACATGCTGCTGGCTGCCAGGATGTTCTTATGGGCACGAAACAGAGCATTTTCAACCACAATGATCACATCACAGAGGAAACCTTTGGCTCGTTGCTGGTTCAGCTGCAGTAGCAGTTGTTTGGCATGATTTGGCAGTTCCATCTCCACCTTCTCTTCCTTTCACCTTCACTTTACCACCTGAAAAACAGGATGATGCTAAGTGTGAACCTGCTGTTTCCACTCAAACAAGTCTACGTTTAATAGACTGGCTTAACAGTCTTCAGTCTCTGTTCAACTTGACACTGTCTAAGGAGCTCTGGGTATGACCCAGCCTTGCAAGCTGTGATCCTGCTTGGAATATGGAGAGAAGTATTACTCATGCTAAGATTTCAAGTCTCAAAAATAATAACTTTACAAAACAAAATAGTCATCAACTGGAATGACTATTCAAAAGACCCTAGTGTGAAAACAATAGTTATGTATAGAGGAAAGCTGTTTGCCTTTCCTAACACAAATCTGAAGGCAGAATAATGAGAAAGGTAAAAAGAGAAGAAGAAAAAAAAAAAAAAGCATCTATCTCTGCCATTTGCATATCTGAGCATGTAAAATAATTAGCATAATCTTCAGCTTCCCTGCTTTAACGTATAGTTTGTTCCTTGGCTTTAATATGTTGAAGTTTTACAATACCCAGCGGCTCTGGGGTTAAGAAAATGACATATAGCAACTGAATCCATTGGAGATGGAATTAATCACATGAAGGTGTCAATGGGAAATCTCTTTACGAAAGGCTTCTTTAAAAACCACCCACCAGGCAATGTCCATATCCTAATCCACTAACATTAAGTGCTAGAATCAGCCCTGGATTGCCTGAAATTCAGGACTATTGTCCTAGCTGTGCTAGCTAAATGCCACCAAGTATATTCAACATTCTGAAACTGTTTTCTTAAGTTAATTCCTCTCCCTTAGTTTTGAAAGATTTTTGTCTACAATGGTAGAATTCAAGTAACCTATCTCAAATCATAGTCTCTCTACTCTGAAATGCTAAATATATAATGAGAAATATTGTGGTTACCTCTGTTTAGTTCATGTATTTCAGGAACAGTATTTACAATTTAATTTATTTTAGATACTTATATTGATTTTCCCAGTAGTATGGCCCCTACTAAACAGCTGATTTGAGGAGGATCCAAACTAACTGCAACCTGCAAATTTGATAGATATGAGAATGTATAGAAACTAGGGGCTGCAGACAGAAATCCAAGATCAATTTTGTCTCTTTTGTTGTTGTTGAGTTTTTTGTTTGGAAGTGTCAACTACTACTTGTAATAGGCATTTATCTGTTAATTTAAAATTTGCTTGAAGTGATTTCTAAGGTTCAAACATAAAATAGCAATCTTTAGCTTCCCCCTTCTCTCTTTCTTTCCCAGTTCATCTTATTATAGAAATAGATTTTTTCCTTTTGAAGGAGGGACTGGCCCTACATCCATAGAAATAAAGAGATTATTCTCTTAAAATCATCTTGACAATGCTTTTATTGCTTGTGTGTTCCATTCTGTCGCATCAGATTTCAAATGATAAAGCATTAGGCTGATCTAGACTTATCTACTCTTTCGGTCAAGTATGTGTACTCAAGAAAAAGAAATAATGAGTGATATCTCCATAATAATAAAAAAAATAAAAATAAAAAGCCTCCTTCATTCCTGATTCTTACTTAATGGTCATGAATAAAAAGTTTTCATTTAGCAGAAAGGTGTTAAATTTACATCATCTGTTTCTGTACAGCAAAAGGATTTTTCTTTACAAAAAAAGCAACCAAAAATTAAACTAAGACAAATTTTCCTCCTAGACTGCTTACTCACTAGAATGGTACTTATGCAGTTACCAGAAAATCCACCAAGCAGGTGCCTCCCTTCTTCCACGGGGCACATTTTTTCAGGGGGCCAGCCTGCAGTTCGCCTAGGCATTTGGTAGAATGTTGTGGCCCCTGTTCCATGCATACAGATCACAGTGGCTTTTCACTTTGACCCATAGCTAAAATGGTCATTCTGCTTCTCTCTTCTGTTCCCACTCATTTCACAATGGATGGGATCCACTGTAAACGGTGGATTCACTGCTCATTAATTATGCTTCCCAAGATGGCTGTCTGTAAAAGGGTCCTAGCCAAAGAAGGAAATACAGGTTTGCCATGGTTTTAGCCAGTTATTTCTTCTCTCTCTTTAGTGTTTCTGTCATTGACACTCATTCTGCCACTTCTCAAAAACATAGAAAAAGAGATTACCACCAGTGAACCCTTGAAAAACAAGTTTTGCTGTAGATGGTTACATCAGAGCTGCAGCACGCAGGCATTGTGTCTGGCTTTAGTTGCTTGCTTCCAGAATTGACAATTAAAAGGAAGAAGCAACAAGAAAGGCACCAAATAGCCACTTTTATCTGACCAGGCCACTAAAAGCACTTACTCCTGGGTCACCAAGATATATTGATAGGGAAGGACAAAAACTTGCCTTGCAACATAACAGTCTGTCTCTACATATGAATGCATTCTGTTCAACAGTACCAAGAGACCACCTATTACTACACTGCAAATATAATGGTACTTCTTGCATATAATATGCAAAATCCCTCAATATAGTTATAAGTGTTCTATAAAGAGAAATGCAGGAAGAGAAAGGAAAGACCACAGTCAGCCTTTTTTTCCTAAACAGACTAATAAAAAAAAAATTGTGTTACTGAACTAAAAGTGAACTTATTTCCCATTCATGTGGCACATGAAGGCCTAGAAATCTCTGCATGCATGTTTCTCTAAGCCTTTGCAAAAAGTCAAGACTTGTTGCAGCTACGAATGGGAAATGGGCTTGGTTTTTATTTCTGATTTTCCCTTCTGCCGTAAATGATTTTGAAATGAGGTAATGAGCCAGCAAGGAAAGCCCTGGAAGCAGATCTGGAATTATAGTTTTGCTTTTTACTGATCTTTATGAGGAAGATAGTGTTGCTATTAAAACTTATAAGTTCATAAGTTCATAAGGTTGGAAAGGACCTATAAGATCATCTAGTCCAACCATCCTCCTATCACTATCTCTACCCAACTACTATGTTCTTTGTATGTTCTGCAGCAGAAAAATTAGCATCATACAAGTTGTTTAAATTGCCTATATTTATCTCACATGTCAGATTTTACAAAAGTATTCATGTCCAGTAGGACATAAGTAAGAGGTTATTACCTTTAGTAGATTTTAAATGCAGTGGTCAAGTTTAAACACTATGACACTGCCTATCAGATTTGAATTTGTTAGCTGAGGTCTAATATGGATTAGGCAGCCCCAACAAGATCAGTGTAATAGAACAGGGCAGGGAAAACCTTCAGCCAAGTTTAGAGCTCCATATATAAAAATCTGTCAGGAATTGCCCACTGAGAGTTTTTACCAGGATAGCAACATGGGTCAGAGAACACACCTTTGACTGACATACCTTTGTTGGCAACAGCTTTATAGCATCAACCTGGCTTATGTATCTTGTACAGTCCTGGACACAAATAAATTCATTCCAGATGTTTTCCAGAGTTGACCAATTATAAACCTTTCTTTAGCAGTGATGCATTTTGTGGGTAGGGGAATGTCAGAAATCTTGTTAGCCAAAGGAGAAGTATGCATTATTCCTTGACCTGTGGCATTCCTAAGATCTCGCTTCTGGTGGAAAGCGTGGGATCAAAGATAACTACAAGGTTAAGTCCTGAGTAAAACTGAGCAGATCTTCCCAAACAAATGGCAGGTGCAGCTTTACAAAGGCCTTCCTATCCATTAGTTTGCAGAGAATGGTTCTTAACAAACCTTGAAGATGTGGATAACACTACCACCAGTAATAACAACAAAAGTGCCTGAAAAATCACAGTAGTTAATATACTGTGTATCTCAGTATAATTTCTAAGAACCTTTCTTCTTCTGTTTTCTGCAAGAAGGTAACAACAAAAACCCAAATTCCCCACTCGGAAGGAGTTTTCTGATAAAACAAAAAACAACAACAACAACAAAACCAAGAATATATAAATGTTCAACTGAGGGTCAGAATCTTTCAGCGCTGAATTTCGTGTGCAAAATGTTGTGCTTTTGCATTTAAAACAGGATCACAGAAGACTCTGGTCAAATAGCATTAGAGACAGTTTTTCAGATTTGAGCTTGTTTCCCAGACATTCAAGACACGCACTTTTCAAAGCAGAACTTGCTTAGATATTCTTGTGCAAGTAAGGAAGAAAGCATGACTGAGACTCTCCACTACTCCACTACCCATGACACTGAGACACAGCACATGCAAAGGTATGAAAAATACAGAGCACAAATCACAGAATACAGCAATGCTGCAAGCAAATGCCACACACTGAACAAAGCTATGCAAGCTAAAAGCATTTTCACAAGCAATAATGCCCAAGGAGCTGGGTGACTATGAGCTGCTGTGCCCAGGCTTGAGCACACAGTCATCCAGTGCGCATGGAGACCGTGCAGAACACACCAGCAGCACCAGGAGCTTTGCTGCTCTCAGTACAAAGCAGGAAAAACTTAATTTGCTCTCAATTTCGGTAAAGACTTCGGAAATCACTCAAAATTAGGTTGCAAAAATACAGAAGAGGAATCCCTTCTCTCCCTTTCAATAGTATAAAATCTACATATTGGATACAGATTTGATTCTCTTTCTTTAATATTCCTAAATCTTTTCCTAAAAGTAATTCCTGAATAAATGCTAAATGTGTTATCTTAGCAGGTAGGAGATGCTACTTGATTTCACCTCTGTTACAGATTTTAGCATATGAATATTCTTCACCTTTTAAGAGGCAACAACAGTGAAGCAAAGAGTCAGTCAAAAAGAGATCTAAGGAATCACTCATTTCATGTAGAGGATTTGTGGATGGATGAGAAGGCTATACACCGAGCACCTGCACAGTGACCTAACAGTACTGCAGATAAAAACCAACAAACAGATTAGATGTGATGTGTCAAATTAGATGCTATTAAAGCATTAGCCTACCATGCATGTTATATTATATTTAGGAAAAGACAGTGGCCTGCTTACTTATTACTCTTCCTTGCTAAGCAGTTCTGCCGCACCGAGCAGACTTGCAGTAGTGAGCATGGGGAAGAACAAGACAGACAAAACTGTTTCCTCTGTTGCTTTTTCCCACTACTTCCAACATTAAAAATGCTGTGTCCAGCTACTACCACATCTAGGTGAATCTGAAACCCTTCAGTTTCAGAGGAACTAACTTCTTTAGAGCACTGGAAGACCCTATTGGGAAGAGCTTTCCTATTGTTCACTGGCTCATCTGATCTTTCTTTCCACACATCCCTAGAGAACTTTTTTCAGTGACTCTCCTGTGGTATTGGTGAGGTGGTCTTTCAGGGCTGCTAACCTTCCCCATGGGAGCTGCAGTTGGCAGGTCATTAGCCCATACCTCGTAAATGTATTCACATTCCAGAGCAGCAGAGGCAGACAGAGGAATGTATGAACTGTGTTAGCTCAAATGGTTCTCTATTCCCAACCCCTGTGAGAAGGCAGACAGCAGAACATTGAAGCAAAGGAAAGAACATGCACTTTTTCATTATTGGCAGTGGAACAGCAAAAGCTCTTTGGGATGGTCTCAGGCAGAAAACTTGTTTTTCACACTGGAGTATATCACACTTCAAAATAGGTAGGACCAACATGTCAAGTTACAGAGGAGAGGTCTGCAGAACTGGGGAAGGGAGAGAAAGCAACATGCAGGACAGAGCAGGATGCGCAGCTGCTGTTGCAAGTGTGGACATGGAAAGGAGAATGGAGGATTATTTCACAGTGAATACTACATCAGCAAACTTAAAGTGGCCCTTATCTAGTTTGTTACATTCCATTTAGTGCCATATAGATCTGCCAGCCTGTCTCCCTCAAGCAACTTGCAAGACACCCGCAGAAATGCTGTAGCTTGTTACAGGGACACAAGCACCTGTCTGGTACCTTTGTGCAGCAATGTTTGAACGTTTTGTATGCGGGCAATACATGCTCAACTGCTACCAGATCCTGACACAAAAAGAAGATAGAGTCAGGTGGTGTCCCCAGTCCCTTCTTTTTCTCGTCCTAGAATAACAAGCAGAGCCTGACATGGCTAGTTCCTTCCCTGCTGCATGGCAAACTGTATAGTGGGTGAAGAGGACAGGGGCCCTATGTGCATGAAAGCACTAACATCAGGAGAGCAAAGTGATTTCCAGACATTGCAAGGCTGTAGCAAAGCAGGAACACCTTGCTGTACAAGCCGAGACTACGAGCAGTAGAATGCAGATTAACCGCTTGGTTGCCGCTTACCATGCCAGGTACATTGGGCTAAAGGCACCTCCATCCAGTGCTGCCCGACGTGCCAGGTACATCCCATGATGTTCCATTGAAATCACAACAGGCCATCAATAGAACGTGGCTGCACGGATGCAGAATGGAGAACCAGGCGCTGTTAAATGCAATTAAAAAACTGCAATCAAAATTGAAACGTACATTTTAAAATGGCCATCTGCCTTAAAAATGTAACTACTAAAACAACCTCCCCTCCACCCATCTCCCCGGAGCTGAACTGTGATGGAAAGAGAGCAGAAGGCTTCTGCAATTTTCCTGATGACTTGCTGTCCACCTCCATTCAGGATTCCAATGGCACTGAGCTTCAGGGGGACCAGGCAACATATATCCGAGAACAGCAGATCCCAGGCTATCTGCACCAGCCTCCCTTCTTCCCAGGAATTCAGGCAAGTAATACCACCATTTAGAAATGCTTCTACAATGGGAAAAAAGAAAAAAAAAAAATGGTGCCAGAGCTTCTTGGTCTTGTTACCCACATACAGGCAATGGAATAAGTGTTTCAATACTGATCCTTTCTGGTGTTCCCTTTTCCTTGTTCCCATTCCCAAGCCCTTGAAATCCTTCTCTCATAACACCTCTAGGTGTTACGGCATGGATCCAGGCTGAGTCCTTTAGCTTTTGTTACATCTGTGTAGCAAGGAGAGAGGAATGGAAAGAGAATATTGAACCCTTCTGTTTATGATGGTGCTTCACTAATAATTATAGTCTCCACTCTTGGAGGCTGGAAATGATGTTGATTCGTAGTGAACTGCAGCTCATACAAGAGTCATGAAACTTAAGATGTATAATTCCACCCTTCCCTGCCCAAAGGAAGAACATCCTTTTCATGCCTAGAAAAAGCACATCCCACTGATGCACTCAACTTGTCAAACCTAGGACATCCTCTGCAGTGCATATCCTCCTCTTCCAAAGAGTTTCTGCAGTCAGCTCTGGCAGGGTTATCAAGGATATAAACAGGTTAGATGCTAAGTACAGGCCTCTCTTTACAATTGTTGCTGTTCTGAGTGAGTAAAAAACCCAAACCACCAGAAATAAACTTGCAGCCTCGCAGGTATTTAAGACAGAGTTTTAGACCCTCATGGCAAAGTGATGCTTTTGCATAGCATATATCACATGAGGCTGCATGTCTCCATCTGTGCTGCTGCAGATAGAAGTCTTAGATTTAAAAAATTAGAAGAATATAGATTACCATTTCAACCTTAAAAAATAGAAGGCTGAATGGAAAAGACTTACTTACAGTAATGAATCTTATCTGTATGAGAGTGAATGTAAAGGACAGCAGTGGCTTGGCATATAGAAAGTATCTTCAAGAAAAGGACACTGAATGAGGAGATCTTCATTCCTTTTGGACATCTGCTGGGCTCAGAGACGTCCCATCATTCCTATCTGCATACTTATCCTCCCAGTTCTGTTACTTAATCCCTTCCACAATGAACAAATAGGACTTTTGTACTCAGACTGTCCTGTTTTGACTGCTCTGTACTGTAGATTTTTAAATCTTGTCAATACAACGAAGAAGTGAAATGTAAGCAAGTGTTTGCTCACTGACCTGGACTATACAGAGCCAAGAGTATTTGCTAAACTACAGACCGGAGCTCCATTCTCCAAGAGCTCACACTGCATAAAAGCAACACACTGCTGGCTGCACCTGCAGCATCAGGGCTCCGTGAAACGCTCAGCAGTACCAGCAATACTCAGTTTAAGAAAGGCGGAATGCTGCATGAAGGTATTTACTGGACTGGTTTCGAGACAGTAGCTCTAGTGCAGATTAACACACAGATTACAGCGATTCTTGCTACTGTGAAGCAAGAAACTCTTCTCTATAGTTGTGTTTTCCCTTTAGGGCAGAGATTAGCAGAGAACTGCTTTACACAAAGGTGTTTCCTGCTGCTAGAACATCAGGCTACAGTCAGAAATGAAGCTTCCTGCCAATTCCTAAACAGAGCTTTTGTATACATTTATTTTCACTGTTGACAGGAAGACTACCCAAACCTTTTAATAGGAGGATGAAGGAAAAGTATAGACATCAGAGATGTTGTCAGGCAGAGCCAGGCGCTAAAATTTCTGGCAGATCTGCAGAGTACAGTTGATCTTAGCAGAGCAGTGGCACAAAATACATAAAGACTCAGGAGCAGTAGATTTTGGGTGCTCCTGCAGACCTGCAACAACTGAGAAGGCTCAGCCCTGGCTTGATACTGCAGTACTAGTGAGACAGGTATTCCCAATCCTGATCTAATGATTCCTTACTACAATAAAATACCCACATACTCAGTAAAGTAGCTCATTCCATATGTGAGGAACAGTCCTCTACCCACCTAGCAGGTACAGGCCCTGTGGTATGCAAAATTCCCATTTCCCAGCTACCTTTGAGCCTTGGTGTATAGAATTCTCCCTTGACTATGTGAGAATTTAGGATGTGACTAAAGGCCTGTTATTACCTCCCAGCTAATCCCAGAGAGTGTTAGGCAGAATTTACCCCTGTGAATTACATGGAATGAGAAGATGCAAAAGGTCTTAAACCTTGGGATCTGTTCCTCAGTGTGATAGGCCAGGGTTGGCAGTGGGTGCATGGGGTGGCAGCTTTGTGCTGGACATTGCTTTGGGAGCAAGAGCATACTGTGGTGGAGAGGAAACATCATGACCCTTTTCTAACCAAGACTGTCTTACAGCAGCTTTCCAGTCGCAGCACAGCTTTAGGGCTCTGAGTCACCATGGGTACAAGCTGATAGCTGGGTTGTGAAAGGCAGTGATTCTGGAGCAAGTGCACGGTTCTTTCAACTGTCCCTGTGACTGGAGAGGGATCTCCAGGACAGAGATGAGATAGACAGCTAGGAGCATTAAATCTACTAAGAATTATGACTCAGACCCCTCAACAAGGTTTGTTTGAGCAAACAAGGCCTCAGAGAGCTGGAAGAAATGGGAGAGAGTTTGATAAAGATCCTTCCAATTGGTCTGCTTATTTTTATTTCTTGTGTGGACTCAGCATTTTTTTCTGCAAATAGAGGCAGTCTGTGCAGGTGCATCTTCATAGTGCTAGTGTTGCAAACTTGTTGCAGTAGGTTATACTAAGCTTCATGACAAGGGATGCACAGAGGACATGGGCATTAAAAGCCTTGGACCAAAATGTAATTTCTCTTTCCATATGCCAGTGAGCACAGAAACAAACTTTGCCATCTCATTTTTTTCTACAAGATCAAATCTCATCAAATCTCCCTGTATCTCATCTGTGCCTGTGGATGCAGCAGCAGCAGTTCTCCTTAACCCAAATATTCAATGCTTTAATTATAGCACCTTTTGCACTTTATCCACCTTTTATTTCTATTTTCTTTTGGTTTTTTTTTTCCCAAGAACTGATCACATACTCCAGCCTGTACTTCCAGATGAATATTTGCTCCAAGCACTAGCCTGCCCTCAGATTCTTCTTATGTTCTTCACTGCTGTTAAGTTTTTCAAGTTAATCTCTGTTTAAGAATCGGTCCTGGCAATGTCAAGACCCTGTCCAGCATCCTTCCAAATCAGATGCATCCTGAACCTCATGCATGGGGTGCTTTGTGACCACAGTGTGTTTCTTCAAGCTCTGAGCCTGCCAACTGAGAGGATGCCAGAAAGCCATTATTGCTCGTAATGCAGAAGGCCTGACAGACTCAAGGTCTTGCAAACTATCTGCATTGCAGCCAAATCCATCCCAGATGAAGATATCCTGAGAGGAAAGCAGAGCTTATGGTGAGATACTTGAATGCTCTGTATAATTTTACACACATTCAGAGTTCTTCATGTTTCCTTGGCTTCCTCTTCAGATATCACTGGTACCTCAACTTCTCATTTCATCTGTCTTATTCCTCTCTCATCTTCACTTGAGACTACAGACTTTCTTTAAACTTCACTTACTAGCTGCAAAGTAACCTTTGCTTCCAAAGTCCTCCTCTTCCCAGCAAGGCTTCCATGTACAACAGTGGTCCAGGGCAGCAGGTATCTCAGGTACATTTGGCCAGCCTTCTCTATCAGGTGTCTCAGCTTCAGTGGTTACAGCTCCAGGCAGTTATGAAAAGTGGCCCAACATTATGGAATGTTGAAAACTTCGATACAACCCAATGACAAGTATCTTTCCTCCTCTGCACATTATTCTTTATTGGTGTCAAGGATTTTCTGGCAGTTCTCAAAACACATAAATTATAGGTTCTAGCCACAAATCAAGATTCAAAACGTCTCCATTAAAAAAAAAAAAAAAGAAAAAAGTGTAAGAGGAGGGGAAAATCAGAGAAAAAGGTAATTCTGGCCAAATATTTGGTTTTGAAAAGGAGATTGGCAGCCCGTGTATGTACTTCTGATGTGTAATCTGGAAGCTTCTCAGGTCAGGACCCCCAGAGAACGTCATACTGAACCATTCACACACCTCACAGCAAAAGAACCAGCAGCTCTCTCATCAATTCCAGACTGCTTGGCTTCTAGATCAATAGTGCCAGAAGGCAAGACTATAACGAATTAGCACTATTCACAATTTGTTGAAGTTGCTGTTCCATTGTTTGTTTATTTAAAACACACAAACATGCACACTCTCACAAGCTGTCTCTGCTGCCATCACCCAAACTCAAGATTTGTAGTTACACAGAGACAAGCAGAGGCAGTGGATTAATCTCACACAAAGCTGCAGTCACTGCACTGGAACTCTGCTTGGGTTTCACTCTTTCACTGCAAGCAAAGCAAAAGAATCCCCACACTGTCCCAGCCTGGAAGACAAAGGCGTACTACTCCTTATTTCAGCATTTGACTAGAAAAGTGTTGTTACAAAAAAAAAAAAGAGCCACAGGATTGAAAGGACCCAAGCACAAATATGGGCTGGGCAGAGAATAGCTTGAGAGCAGAAGGATTTGAGAGTATCAACTGATTGAAGACTCAACTTGAGCTGACAAAGTGCTCTTGCAGCCCAGAAGGCCAACCGTATCCTGGTTTGAATCAAGAGATGTCTGACCAGCAGATCGAGGGAAGTGATTCTGCCCCTCTGCTCTGCTCTTGTAAGACCCCACCTGGAGTACTGCATCCAGTTCTAACGCCCCCAGCATAAGAAGGACATGGAGTTGTTGGAGCGGGTCCAGAGGAGGGCCACAAAGATGGTCAGAGGGCTGGAGCACCCCCACTATGAGGACAGGCTGAGAGAGGTGGGACTCTTCAGCCTGGAGAAGAGAAGGCTCTGGGGGGACCTTACAGCAGCCTTCCAGTGCCGTAAGGGGGCCTACAGGAAAGCTGGAAGGGACTTTTCAAAAGGGCATGTAGCAACAGGATGATGAGAAATGGCTTTAAACTGGAAGAGAGTAGACTAGATATTTAGACTGGATATTGTGAGGAAATTCTTTACTGTGAGGATGGTGAGATACTGAAACAGGTTGCCCAGTTGTTGTCTGCACCCCTTATCAGCACACAAGATGATAACTGCATAATATAGGAAACGTCTTATTTCATTAAGCACTGTATAAGTCTACAAAACACAATATTTGCAATAGTAAATAGTTGTCAGAGTAAAGCGAAGAAGTGGCTGTATGACCTGACGAAGTACTAGTGTTCCCATTTCTGCACTCTGGATAGTAATGCTGTAGGATGAGACCAGTTGTTCTGACATGGTTTACTCTGATGCGCCAACCTGTTTTTATTTTAAGAGATTATCTGGGAGGTGTGTTATGCTTTTATTCACACTGGAGAAATTAATATTTTATCATGAGATGAACATGATAAGGATGAGGTTAAAAGCTGTAGGAGAGTCTTATCCTCCCACCAAATACAGTCTAGTTTGCCAGCCTCTATCTGGGTGTCACTAATGATTCCTTTACACAGCATTTGTATCTGTAGGCACTTACTCTATGCAGAGCACCCCAGTATCTGATTCACTGCTCACCAGTTGCATCATGTAGTCTACAGAGACAACTTCTCTATGATTTCTGTTGATTTATACTACCTTAAGCTCTGTCATGCTGCAAGCTAGTTTAAAGCATAGTAAAGTTGGCATAATCACCTGAAACCTTTTTCGCTGCCTTTTTTCACTGTTCATTTTAAGAATGTTTTCAGGTTTATAATCACTGTAACAGTGTGCATCCTCTGGCTTCTGTGTCACATGCTGAATGATGGCTACATCATCCAAAGCATTTCTATTAGCTTGGCTTGAGCACAATTTTGATTTCTGTACAGGTGAATGATGGACTCCACAGTGGAACAACTGGATTTTGTGCTGAGATTGAGACCTCAGCATGGAATTCTTTGGGTTCCTGAGCAGTTGGGAAAATCTTACAGATTTTAAACCCATGATTTATGAAAATGTTTAAATACTTAGGTGTAAGTATTTCAAAAGCTATTCACTTCACAGATGTCACGTAAGGAAACTGCTAAGTCATCTGTGCATTTTATGTTCCATAAGAAACAAGCCTAAGAGAACAGCAGAATGGATCACCCTCCCTCCTCCAGCACTATTAAAACCGTATCATTTGGTAATTATTCTCTTCAAGATGAGTGTGGGGGAGTGAAAAGCTGTAGCATATTATATTCATAGCAGATAACCTTGGGAGAAACAGGAGGTACCAGCAAAACAGGCATAAGGGGTGAAGTTGTGACAATACTGAAACTATCAGGAGACACAGGTGTACAAAGTGTCTGCTCCAGAGAGCTCTGAGAATACAAATGTGGCCACACCTCATGCAAGATTTTGTCTTGGCTGGCACATCTCATAGGCTCAGATGAGAATTCACAGGGAGAATTCACATATTTAAAACCTTGAGCAAGAAGGCTATTTTAAAAATTTGTTAGTTCACTTCCCACAGAGCTCTCCCCTCTCAGCAAGAAAAGTGGTTAAAGAAAAACCAAAACATCAACAACAAGCAAACAAAAACACCACAAACAGAACCAAAACAGCAAAACCAAAACAGCCAGAGGGACTGAAACTCCCTTACACAGATGCAACAACTCAGCAGTTTAACAGCTCCATAAATATGATCAGGATCTGGCCAAAGGAGTAAAGAATGTACAGACTACTGCTAACAGCCACAACAAATGCTAATTCTAGAACTTAGCCTGGAAAGGAAAAAAATCTTTACACTTCCAGCAGAATCCGCTAACATAACGAGCATCAGGACTCCCAGCTGATGCTACATGTATGCTTAGTGAGGATATGTCTGGACTAAAACCTCTCTTTTGGCGCTGTGCTTTCCCAAACACCTGTATTCAGCCTCATGCCCTTAGCTGCACATTACTTAGCCACATTCAGTTCTTTCTTGGAGAAGGGCTAAATAAGTCATAGCACTGTTATGCCACAGTGCAGGTGCTCCAAAACATGCAGCTCCTGAGGCTCTTGAACTAGACAAGATATATTCTTCATCTTCCTCATAAGACATGGAGCATTTCGATGCCATCTACTCTCTCTGACTCATCAGGTCAATTAATCTGGGACTAACCCATTCCCTTCATGCATCTTCTTGGCAGACACCTTGATAGAAGTTTTTTTAGCAACAGGAAATAACCACCCCCCCCCCCAGTCCAAAAACAAACAGTAGTCATCTCTTGTGAAGAACTTGAATTTTAGCATTGATAGCATCCTTCTTAACATAGAGATCCTCTACATTTCTTGTCTAAGAGACCGTGTTCTTCTGTTGGCACCATGATGCTAACATGGCTTCCACACACTTTCTGTCTCTGCTACCTCAGTGTAAGAAGACTCACATAATTAGCAGGCACTTACCCGTAGGAAAGGAAAAAAAAAAAGTATATAGTAATTTATCTAATTGATTTAATACAGCCCAGCTGCATGTAAGAGTGATGGCCCTTTTAGAGATGGTTCCAGAACTGCACATTTGCTTTCAAACAGGCAAGGAGATTTGGTACAACTGCCACATCCTTTGAAAAGATTGGTTTTGCAGTGTTGGGAAAGGACTTGTATTTTCCAACTTTAAGTAGAAGGCAATTCAGAGAACACACCCAAGACCCTGCAGCAGGCACCGCTCTAAAATTTGTCTTCATTAAATTCTAATTTCATACAACTTTATATTATTTGCAGTAGTCAGAAAGTGATGATTATTTTTTTTTCTTTTTTTGTGCGTTTCTGAAAACAGAGGAAAGGTCACGAAGGCACCGTGACACCTGATTTGTTCCTTCTTTAGCAGCAGTCTTTGAAAGTGCTGGCCTTGGATTACTGCTCACATTTTCCCTTTTATTCTTGGACCCTCAAAAAATCAAATATGGGTATCAGGTTTGGTGGGCTTTCAAACAAAAAGTTTATGGAACTAAGTTTTGCTAGTTTTTGTCTATATCTGTTTATTATTATCTTTATAAAACTTAAATATGATTATTAGAAGCTGTGTGAGGCATACCAGAACTTCAGAAAGAAGCCTCAACTCAGAGCATCTCTCACTTGAAAGAAAGGATGATTATTACAATCCACGTTTTTCTTTCTTTGTATTTATTTTCCTCATATGGAAAAACTTTTTTGATCTTTTTTGTTGTTTTTTTTCCTTAATCTTACTATTTAAAGGACCGACTGAGGAATGAATAATCTAAAGAAAGTTTTGTTGGGGGTAAAAATTAGAAAATCCTCATAACAAGAATCGCCCTCTCCAAACACAGGACTTGTTCATCCTGCCACACACACTCACTAAAAGCTCTTTTGCCTTCTACTGAGGGAAGCAAATCCAAAGATCTGCCATAAAAGGCTGGAAGGCACCACGGTCAGCTGGGCACGCAGAGGGGTGGTGCCAGGAAGTAAAGAAATAGCGAAGTTATCTGGGAATCACAAGCTTCACGGAAGTTCCCCTTGCACAGAGATCGGCATGTGGGAATGATGGATCAAGATGGAGTGTTTGCATTTCCTAGTCAGATACAAAGATATCAATGCTGGCATGTTCAGGTGTTCTGGTGCTCCTTGGAGGGAGCCTCCAGCCATCAGAACTGTATGTGTGCAGGGCTCACCTACTTATAAGTCTCTCTCTCCAGAAGCACACGCATTTTTGATTTTTTTAAATATGTGATCTAGGTCAGTGCTCACAAAAGCGAAGGATTAACAGCTAGAGCTCAGCACAGGAATCTGGGCACACTGTTGTCAGACCCTGCTGACAGCATCAGCTCCAAGCCCACACTGTTCCTACCCACACACAGTGAGTGGTGAGGCAAAGAGCTGTGTGTTGTCACCTCTTCTTCCAAGGGAGACACAGAGCATTTGATCCATTGACACCTGAGCCATCGGGGTGCAGGGCTGAACCCTTGTTGGACATGATTTTTAAGATGTTGCACATCTCTATCACTGCCCTCCTCAACAGACATCAGTGCTTTTCACTTCTCTTTTTTTAAAGCCAGCATTAACACTGCAAGTAGAGAAGACAAGTGCATTATTTCTCATTTTTCAGGTCAGGAAAAAAAAATATAAATGACAGATAAACAGATCCATAGCTACAGATGATGAGGCATCAAGGTCTGTTATAGCCCATCCAAAGCAGGGATTCCACTGAAGAGGCAAGGTCTTGTCCTCCTCCATTGAGCCTGGGCTTGCTTAGTCTTACAGCCCCATGGCTCATGGTGTCACACTGTGATGCAGCCAAGCGAACAGGAAAGCACAGCCAAGGACCAGGAACACTTATCAGAGCTGGCTGTAAAACCAAATCCTCTGTGTTGGAGGTCACAGTAGTAATTGAGGATTGTGCTTAAACTCCAAAACATCCTGAACTATCCAGGAAGGCTGCTGGCAATAGATGGAATATGGTGGTGAGACAGAGGAGCATTGAAGACAAGAAAGTTAGTGAAAATTTTTGGTGCTTCTGGATGGTGCCTGTGCAGTGAGGAGATGGAGCAGGCACTCTGGAGCAGGAGGGACAGGGAGGGAGTCCTGCATGCCTTTGGGACTGGAGTTCTCCTCTGACACCCCAGTCAGAAGTGAGATCAGTGCCTAACAATGCAACATGCTTCTAGTGTTCATTTCTTGATGCTTAATATATGTTGGCATCCTCCCTTAGAATTTTGTAACATCCCACCAAGAATGAAAGTTTGGAGGTTCTCCCAAAAGTCTTCAAAATGCATCAGAAACTGGAATCTTCTGCAGGGTGTTGTCTCAGCAGATTCAGTGGGTAACAAGAGGTCTTAAATAAAATGTAATGCTCTTTTCTGCCCAGACTTGCCAGAAGATCTTAATGCAAATACAACTCCAGGAAAATTAGGGTGGACTCTAGTAGCTGCCTCTCCCTCAGGCCTTTTTTTTTTTTTCTTCAATCCTGCCTGATTAAATTCATTACAGTTGCATTTAAACTGTGATTTAAATTTTCCAAAGCAGGCAGGACAGGTTTGAAAGCCTGATATATCAGAATTTATGCATTTCCTGAAGAACTAAGGTAAATAGCAGAGTCCATCCAAAGGGATGCCCGATTGGTCCTCTCAGCCCTTTCACAAGTTTGCTGTCAGACAGGGTCACTGGATTCCTGGCAAGTCCAGAAGACATGCTCCTTAAAACCAAGCAGCCCTACATTCAAGCATGCCAGTACTTTCCTTGGAGGTATTTACAGTTTACTTTTTAGTGCTACTTTAAGTTCAAAGGGGCTAGTAAAGCCCCATTAAGCCATTTACATCAAACTGGTTAGTTAATTATCCTGTTGCAGGCTTTAAATTAGCAGTTTATAACCCCTTCCCTAGAGATGCTAGTATTTGGAAACAAATGAGCAGGGACATTTTGCAGTGGGGTGCAGCTAGGGAACAGAAGAAAAAAAGAATAAATCTCTGTTTTAGTTGGAAGTTGATTAACTGTTTGAGAATCCAGTAGGGACAGGGGTGGGAGAGAGCCCAACATCACCAGCTTGCAAGGCTAGAGAGGCTGTATCTTACAGCCGTGTCTGTGCAGCAAAATTCAGTGATGTGCAGAGATAAAGAGCTAGGCTAAGTCTTGGGGGACACCACGCCTAGCTGAGGATGAGACTTCCCTTACAATGAGATATTCTGCTTCATAGTGTCATAATCAAAGGTATTTTTGCATTAATCCATACAAAAATGTGCCTACACAAGACTGAAATTACTGTCTGTCCCCAAGGAAGGAAATGTATTTCAGACTTCGGGGCTGGCAAAACAATCACCAGCTTGCAGGGACTAAAGACCATGGGTTTTTGTCAGCAGATCTGGTCACCTATGCAGGCAGGGAGGCCCTAGCCACACTGCGGGCACTTTTCAGATAAGGATTAACAAGATTCCAGATTTACATCCCCATGCCATAACAGTCAGACCTCCTCGCAGTGAGGCTATCTGATGGGCCAGATGAGACTGGAGCCAAGGAATCTTCAGTCCCAGGGCCTCCTCACTTGCTGACAACATTTCGTTTCTGAAAAGGAGAATTTGTTGTCCCCTCGGGGTCTGGTTATTGCAGATCACCTTGCTCAGAATTCAGAGCTTTTATAGAAAAAATTAAGCTAACTGCCAAAACTAACTGACTCCTAAAACAAAACACACCTTTCACCCTGTCTACTGTATTTCCACCAACCATCATAGTTCAAAACCATATGGCATACTGGATGTTTACTGGCAACTTCAATTTAAAATAAAGATGGGAGGGAAAGACCCACCGGTTGCTGTTATTTTCACACAACCATCTATTGGGTACAGGAGAAATCTTGGCCCCAATCCTAGATGCTGTCCCATAGTGACAAGCACTTCAAACACCAAGGGTCAGAATGCATAGAAAGAAGTGGCACAGAGAGTGTGACAAGGTAAACTGAGAGATCCCACAATGACATCCAAAAAAGCACATAAAAAGGTCTGAGAGAAAAAAATTCATTCTACTTGAAAGACACAAAAAAGGAATAGCTATGATCAAGTCATATGGCAAACTCTGCAGCTTTTTTTCTCCATCTTATTACATCCCCTTCTCAATGGCAAAAAAAAAAAAAAACCTTATGCCAAACAACTGCCAAATTAACTTTAAAAAGAGAGATAAAAATCTAGGCAATTCAATTTCTTTATACCACACAACTGTGAGACTTATTTTGCCTTTGCTCACTTTTTCTTCTCTATTGAACGTGGCCATTTCACAGTTCTGGGGATGGGGATGTAATTGGAGAGAAGAAAGAGAAAGATACTCAGAGGTTTCAAAGCAAAGGGACAAAATATTTTTGTGCAAAATTTGCTACGTTTATATCAATTTTTTGTGATGTACTGCTTCAAATTGCATGACATAAATCTTAAAATAAAAATACAAGTAAATGCAACATGAAATCTAAATCATGTTAAAGGACTGAAAAACCCAACCCCACACATAGACGACATTCTCCGAATTCTCTGCCCCTTTATTGGGAGTGGTTACACCCAAATTATCACTCAGTCCAAAAGCTGTTCTCTCATGCTAATCGCTCCAGAATTGCACACTGAGGTAAAAAAAAGTTCAGATGCAAACTCTAGCCTGGCCCTTGATACAGCTCAGTGCTAAGAGGCCGCAGGATTGCACGATAATAGGGACATAAAATAATGTGAACTGTGGAGGAACAAGAAAGAAAAGCCCTCCTGTGGATGAAATGGAAGACCTTCCTGCTCCACCAAAACCTCCAATTTCCAAGGCATGCACTGCCCAGGACTGTGCCTAGAACAGGTGTGTCCCCTTAAATACCTCGCATGTCACATTTGTGTCTCATGGACACAGTCGTAGGGGATTATATTAGTACCAGTGCATACCAGCTGGAGCTGCCCCCGGCGGTGTCCTGTAACTTCTTGCATGGGGGGGAGCTGCTCTCCATGATGTAGAGCCCTAGCCACATAACTTTCTGGAGACAGACAGCAGCCCTGTAACGCAGCCTTCAGCATTCATGCTCCAGTGGTTGGATCAGCTCAGGGGCGAGTGAGAGACCTGCGAGAACAGTGACAACACCCTAGCAAGGGAGAGGAGGGCTCCAGGAATTATTTTCTTTCCCTCATCTGCACTTATTACTAGCAAATTCTCTACTAATTTATGCCAAACAGACACTCCAAAAGTCTTGTTTAACTGAAAATAGATGCGTGGCTAACAGAGAGAAGCCAACTCAGCCATTTCCAAGCAGAACATGCTGACAGGGCACAAGACAGCTATGGCTAGTGCAGGATGAGGGGAGGACAAAGAAGAGTGAGCCTCGTACATCTCTTCAAGTCAGTTTGGGAAGAGACACCCCCTGACAATTTCTACCTAATTCTTCATTGAGCCTTGGAGGATACTAGCTACTGGCCTGACCAGTTAAAAAAGGCAGCACAGAAGTCTCTAGGACAGCAAATGCATTAATGGCATTTTCTATACCACATCTTTGTGACTGGCACAGATGATAAATAGAGAAAAGATACCTGATTTTACTATAGTTCTGCATCACAATGCAAAGGTATTCTTGAGTGTGAAGAACTACTCCCCTGCCACCTATCTCATAAAAGGCACCTTGCCCTTGACAAACAGACTGGACACAGAGGTAGAGAGCTGCAGAGCCCTGCTGCATCCTCCTGTCTTATTCCTCCTACATTTTCCAGCAAGTGATTCTTATATTCAGGGAGCAGCTTTTAGGAGAGAGCACATGATTTATTCCATTGGTTAATTAATTCAGGTTTCCAGGTTTGAGTGCACATCAGGTTTGTCTGCTCATCCCTATGACAAATGGCCCCAGGCACTGTGAGCTGCTGGCAGCAGTGGAGATGGCACCAAAAAAAGACACATTCTGCTGAAGTGATGTAGGTAGGAGGTGAGGTAGGTAATTTTTCAGGCTGCTTCTGCTCTGTAACTCTTTTGAGGTCTGGGTGACCCAGAGGGTTTGTTGCACGCAGCTCATCAGTCCAGCACAGACTGGAAGCAAAGAGCAATTCTCATGTGCTCCATTTATTACAGTCCTCTGCTCAGCCCACTGGCCAGCACTGTTCAGATGAATCCCAGAATAAGGCCATTTATGATGCATCCTTCTCAGATAAGCAGGACTCAAGACCCCCTAAATCCATCTACTAGTAACAGGTACAGTTGTCACTAGTGCCATTTCTCATTTACAGGAGATCGTCTGATGTCCATAAGCATAAAAATCTGCATCAGGCAGGTGAACTCTTTAACCATGTATCATACCGGGTCTTTGAATACAAAGCAAGCATCTGTTACAAATGTCACCTCATGTTCTCAGACAAGAGGAGTCTATATATGTTGTGCAGAATTTCTTGGAGAAACAAAATAGCACATTTCAAGCAGGAGCAGCTGAGAGCTGTCCATGAGACCACACAGACTTCCATCCAAATGCTCAACTCCCACTCTCATCGGTACTTGTACACTTTTAATCCGACAGAGGTTCTTCACCAACCTACAGCTATTTCATGACATGTCTGTCATGGGGCATAAAATCCAAGACAGTGTCCCCTTAAATGAAATGCTTGCCTTACATAATTGAAGAAGTTTTACAGGAGAAAATGGCAAACACCTCACTATTATATAGAGGAAAATTCGGTATGCTAGTGCATAGTGATTATTAACCAAATCTTTCCCCTTTTGTACTGAGGAACCAGATAAGTAAGGCGATTTTTTTTTCTTGAAATATATAAACAAATTAATGAAGTTTTACACAGTTTTAAAAAGCAGAATTTCAGAGTTCAAATAAATTACAAGCTATTTCACCATTGGACTGTCTGCCTCTAAGGTCATAATTAATTTTAATTTTCTGAAGTTATAGTACAAATCATGTGACCAGGAGTAAAGTCAGAAAAACCTCTTGGGCTCTCCTGCAGTTTGCATCAAGCATACAGCAGACAGGAACATAGTAGGCTAGGTGCACTTATCTCCAGAGGCAGCTCACACACACCTGGAGAAGTATGTAAAACATGACAAATTTAAAATGCAGTTGTCCATTTTTAATTTTGGGGGGTGCTAATGGAGATGAGAGCAAAAGGAAGGGGAGACAACAGGGACCAAACTGTCAGTGGCTGAATTCATGAACACAGAGGAAGTTCTCTGTGTCTGTCACAGAGCAGCAGACACAGGAAAATCAAGGCAGTGCCTTGCCAGCAGTTAATGTTACTTGTTTTTGTTTTTTTTTCAAATAGCATTAGTGATGGGGAAAGGGTGGATTTAAATCAAAGTAATTTAAAGCTACTGATTTTAATCTTTTTTTACATTTACACTCTCCTTTTTTTTCATAAAGGATGATCACTGACTGGTAACTGCTAGGCCATATTGATTTGCATCTAAATATAGCCTGCTCTCTGGTATTTATGCTAACTGGAGGGCCACACTAGGTCCAGCTGAAACGTGCATTCTGTTTTATAGGTATTTATCCAACTGACATTTTCCCTCTTCTTTAAATTATTTTAATAAAGAGCCAGAAACAGTTATTAGACATTTTATTTTTCACATTTGAATCATACTGGCTGAAACTAAAAAAAGTAACCATCCATTGAGAATTTTCTGACTTCATTTCCTCATCTGCCATACTAGATGTATAAGTCAGAACATATTTAACAATTAAAACTAATTGATTTATTAAAGTGAGCTGCGGTTGTTGATTTAAAACTGAATTCTTGTTTCCTCACATTTCAAAATTTAGAGCTAGCTTTATATCTCATCCTTATTCCCTTATTCACCCACTTAGAAAAGAAAAACAAGCACCCCAAGTTCTGAAATCTTTCCTTGGTCTCTCAACTTTGAATGAAATCCTTTATTACATTTAAAATGAAAAGAAGTATTCTGGCAGAAGCAAATTTAAAAGTCAATAAATGTAGTGTCCCTGCCATTGCTTAAATGTCAAAGCAAACTGAATCATCGTTCCTGAAGTCAGAAGACACCGATCGTATGAGGAAGGCTTTGTCTAATAGTTCTCAGTATGTGAAATAAGTCAAACTTCACCTGACTGTCCCGTGGCTGCTAGAAGGGTATCAGTGACTCATTGCCAGAACACAGCTCAGGTACATTTCAGCTGTTAAGGTCCCTGTTGTGCTTCAGCCAATCCAGCAGCCCTCTCACTGTGAGAAGTGCCTTACACAACCCAGCCTTGGCTCTGAAAGGTGGAGCTCAGCCACAGCCACAGACTGCCCACCCAGTAACCTGCCTCCTGGAATACCAGCAGGAGAAGCAGTGGATTAGACATGGCACCCTGCTCCTACATCATGCTGGATGGCCCTCCTAGATGCAGCTTGGCCACTGAGAAATCCCCCTGATCTCCCAAGCACATTGCTGGTTTTAAAGTGGTGGCTAGAGATTGAGCGTGCAGAACGAGCAATTTAAAAAATAATGTAGGGTTTTGATGTTTAAACAAGTTTTCTCAGCAATTACTTGTTAATGGCATCCAGAGGCTGCAAGTAAGGAGCTGGACCCACTGTCCCAAGCACTTCATAGTAGCAATGTATGGAACAAGGCAGAGGATTTGAGGGCAAGGAGAATGCTGGGAGCAGGAAAAGGGGGGAGGCTTAAAAACCACAAGTAAGACTGTTAAGTTTATCCAACAATTAAACATTGGAATAAAAGCCAATGCCATGCTCCAAAGCCCTCCGGAAATACAGACTTGAAGAAAAGAGGCTCATTACTTCCTTGTTTGCCCAATCAGATCAGACAAAGCAGCCTTCCTGCAGCCTGGTGTAATGCCCAAGCTTTTTGCTGCCCCTCTGGTAGCTCAATGCCCTCAGGTACCTGGGTGTGGTAGGCAATGACAGCTGACAGCTACTAACTTTTCCCCAGAGATGCCTGGCATGCAGACTCAGAAGGGCTCCATACTGAGTAAAAGAAATCATCAAACTCCCCCAAGGAGACAAAGCTTAACAGGAGAAAGAAACTCTTGCTATTCTGTGTTAAAGACCCTCTTGTTGCACTCCTCCATGGAACCAAGTTGCACTGTGTAAGGTGCTTCCCTGAGCTCACGCCGCAGTCAGCACTCCTTGGGGCAGAGAAATGCCATGTTGCAGTGAGCTCCCAGGTTCAAGTGGAAGTGTTCCAAGCTGCTAGGCTCCTGACAGTTCTCCAACTACCATGCTGTAGTGCTTTACATTACACTGCTTTCCCTGCCAGGAGGTACTGCTGTATTACAGAACAGTCATTTAGCAAAACGTAAAACTGATTTTTTCACCTCCAAAATACCAACTGTTGCCACTGAAGTCACAACTACAACTATATGCCCTGTTCTGTATTAGACTTTCCTGCTTTTATGCATATACAAGAGATTTTAGTATATCCTCCCCAAATCACTGCTCCTTTTCCCTGCGGCGCTCCCCAAAGCATCCTCAGCTTCCAGCCAAAGGTGTCACTTCTACGTGAGTACAAATGGCAGCTAGGTAGGTACAAAATCTGGCAACCTGACCAACTGCAGCAGCAAACACAAGGGTGGGAAAAATAACTAGAAACATTATAGTGACTCACTGCTTCATTAACCAGACAGCTTTTTGTTAAGTCAGAAATTGCATGAAATAAGCAAGCTGCAGAGATATTTCATAATGCAGAGATTTTTAAGGTATTAGGAGGCATTTGCCTGCTAATTCTCTTCATTTTGGTGTGCATTTCAGCACTTTTAGGCTGCAAGACAAAACCAGTTCACTGCACTGCAGTGTAGCCAGTTTCCCTTCTACTTTTCAACTATAAAAATAGCCATATTATAATAGAGCAAAAGGTTCACTTTCTGTTCTTCAGGAGGAGACAGAATAGTGTCAAAAAATGCAGTTCAATCAAATATAGGCAGTCTTTTCCCTTCTTAAACCCTTTGCAATTGTTAAAGATTTGCTGATCCTGAGGTTGTTTCCAGGCCATCACTTTAATAAGAATTTATCTGTCCTTCATCAATTTTTGCATCCATTTACACTTCTGCTGTCCATAACACCCTTTGGCAGTCAGTTTCACAAGATAACTGCTGCTCAACAGCATGTGCCGTGTTTGGCTGCTTTGATTCAGCTTAGATAACACAACATATGAACTGTGAAGAACCACTCCTCTTCCCCAAACAATTTACAAAAGCATAAAACAGCTGCAATTTCTGTAAAAAGTAATCTCTTTTCTATGATGAGGAAGGAAGTTCTGTTGTCTGACCTGAGATCCATCGCTGTTGATCTCTGGACCCTCCATTACCTTTCAAATGTGGCAATCAGAACTGAATAGTGTATGACATATTAGCACATCGTGAATTTAGACAGCGGCATACTGGTAGTTTCTCTTAGGTTTACCAGTCTGGGTAAACACCCAGAGAGTTTGCTGATGGCTCTCGGAGTGCAGTATTATTTCCTCCCAGCTGGCCCTTTGTCTCTGTCAGAACGTTTTGGAGGATTCACTTCAGAGAGAGCTCTAAAACACTCTGCTGAGATGGCAAGTGAGAATTTGTGTCCCCCAGCAACTGCTACCTCAGATCTTTTAGTGTTTTCTTTTTTCGTATTTATTTATTTATTTGTATGTGTGGGCATCCTTTTATTTTTTAAATATGTGAGTCTTAAAAGTTACTAGGAAAATAATGTACAGTCATGAAGGGAATGGCATTCCAGAATGGCCATGGAAGAAACAATTTGTCATTATCTGCCTAGGGATGCATGCCAAGATCCTTCCTAACTTCCCTCAGCTCATATGAAGCCTTCTTTGTCTAATTTAAAGAATTACTTTTTTTATCCAGAGGCGAATTTTTTAGAATCACCACCACCCACCACGTGCTCTCTACCTGTGACTACCTGCCCACAGCAGACCAAAGCACACAGGGTGCTCGCTGGGAGCTCCCCCATGGGCTCAGGTGGTCCCTCTGGCTCTGAGAGAGTACAGCACAACACAAAGCCAGTTCAGACTGAGCTCCTTCTGTCACCACGGGCCAACACCAGCCAACCCAACCAGCGCGTTTCTGTATTCAGCTCTGTAGCCTGTAGAGGAAGAAGCAGCCCGAGGAACATGTCCCCCTGAAAACATTCCCTAGTTTTGCCCTTCTTCAGGTCTCTTCATCTTGGACTTACTTCTTTCCTATTTATATACAAATAGAATATATTTTTTTCACTTAGGTCCCTACCTGATTTTGCCACTCTATTAGTTGACCTTCTTATGTAAGAACTTCCAACAAACCTTGCCTCCTTTATCTTGCTTAAAAACAAAAATAACAAAAAAAGGTGATAAGGCTGTTACTGGCTGTCGGGTTTTTTTTAGTTTAAGTTCATCTTTGATGCCAGGTATTTAATCAATCCTGTACTGTCAAATATTTACAAATAAAAAAAAAAAAAAGATGCTCCACCCCTCATGTCCCCCAACTTTCTGGTCTGCAGTTGCTCAGTGCTACGGCTACACTTGGCTTAGGGCTTCACAACCAGCAGAAGACAAACACCCTCTTGCATGTTGGGAGGTAACTGTGGTCCCTTCTCTTCCATCTCCTGTTCCTCTGTGAGATTATGTCCATGCTCCCACAAGCTCCATTTCTCCCATATTACTTGGGAGAATAAGAAACTCTGAGCTTTCAAAGCACTGCCATCTCCTCCCCCTCACTCCATCCAAAGTCTTCCCAAAAGCATTCCACTTTGCAGCTCCTCAAAGCTCACAGTTTCTTTTTCCATTTGTCTACTCAGAAAGCCTCACAAACCAGAGAAGCAGAAAGTAAATAATTCCCTCTATGAAGCAGGGAGAAAAACTGATGTGTGAAAATATATAGTGCCCAAACAAGGAAATGTTCTTAAGCTCATCCCAGCTAATATCCAAGCCTTAAGAAGTTTCCCAGGTATCCCCTTCCCAATGAGTGCCCTGTGAAAATCTCAGACTTGGCATGGTGATGCACAATTCACTATGCAGCCTCATGAGTCTCTGCTAATCCCAAGAGACATGCTTCCCCAGATATAGTTGCTCCATATAATTGCTTGGCTTATCTCTTCTCTTCTAACATGGATCCTAAAACCCTTAAAATTAACGACAGATACGCTTGCAGATCAACATCTTCTGCATTGCTATGTGCATCTCTTGTTCACAACAGCACTGTCAGTCACAGTGCTCAGATAAAATTTTTCCATGCTTCTTAGTATCTGCTCAGATACTGCCAAATTATCAAATGCTGGGAGAAACATCAGAGAAGTTTGTTTAACCCTATTTGAGAATTTCTGGGAGGCATTTTAACACACCATGAAAAAGATAACACAAAACAAAGTTATATCCCTCTCTCCAAGGCAAGCCCTGATTGCTGCTTGGCAGGTACACACCGTGATACACTAGGCCCCATGGTCTATCTATGGGGTTTAGCAGAAAGTAGTATCCAAGGTACCTATCCTGGCAACATCTAAATGTAAGTAGCAGAGCACTTTGCAGACAAAAAGGTCTTTCCCCAAGGCTGTTCAAAATTTGCATGTTCCTGAGTAGCTCTGAAGATAGCAGCAATGGTGATTCATTAAGATAATGATTTAAGTAGGAGGCTTAAGAAAGCCAGGGTGGATTAACATCCAAAGCTTCTCCACTCCATCTCACCACCTGCCCTTTTAAGAGAAAGGACAAATTCCAAAAGTCGGGAGAGCTATGAATTAACAGCAACTATATCACAACTACAACGTGTTTAATTACAGGAGTACCACCTCTGCTTCAGCACATCCTCTTTGTCAGGGTTAACAAAATACTACGGTAAAGAAAAACTTCCTTTGGCTTTAAATTTTTATTTATCTATTTTTAAATCAGTTTGTTAATATAGGTAATCCGCAAAAAAGCCTGTTGCTTTCTTTTTTGAGCTAAAGTAATTTTTTGTTTTTCTCTGACCAATTGTCTTTCTCCACTATTGAATAATGAAACTGGTTTGATGGACTGATTGCTCCCCACATAATACTATAAGTATACACAATGAAAAAAAGCATCCAAGTCCTTCCCACATCCCAACATTTAATCCAGTTGTGATCAGTTATAAGCTGAAACACACTCTCTGGCCATAACACGGGGTTAGTGCACAGATGGTGACAGGCAGCAAATACTTCATCCCTGCTAAGGGAAAGGCCTTTGCACAATGATTTTGATAGAATATTTTCAATTGCCTTCTGGAGAGATGCACATGCAACCAATTTTGCTGATCTCTTGCTTGCTCAATTTTTGCCACAGGGCATCCCACTGTATATTGCCCCACTCACTGCTAGCTATGCTTGGTCTTCTAGGCATCTATCCCATGCTGATTCAGTACAGAATAGCTTCCTAGAATGCAATTATAGAAAGAGTAAGGGTTTGTCTTAAAAAGAGATTATTCCAGAACAGCTATTTCCTATTGATCATTCCCAATCACTTGTTCATTAGGATGATGATGTTAACTGGGAACAGATCTTCCACTTGGACTTGTAACTTACCTTGGCCTGAATCAGTGACCCTGTTTAGAAGTGCTCTTAGTTAGTACAGCGTCATGCAATCATAGTGATGGATTCGTCAATAAAAATAGACTAATAGTTGCAACAGAAGTAGAGTTGCTATATGGACACAGCTGTTTGTTGTAACTCAGGATCAAGAACTATGTTTAAAAAATAGTTGTTCCTATAATGTTAGATCATATCAATACTAGCATGTGATATTTTGTACCTTACAAGTCTCTGGATCTGCTTTGTTCAAACTTGGTTTATTCCTTAGATATATGGAGACCTTAACACCAGGGAAATTTTGAGTTCTGTAGCTTTGTTTATTAAGTTCTTAGCTTGCAAGATTTCTCATCCAAAAAGGGCTGAGAAAGTACCTGGCACATCTTGGATGCTTACTGAATGCATTAAATAAATCAAACGTTTCGTGATAAAATTCCACTCCCCCACACCTAACAGATGTAGGCGCAAGTCAAAGAAGGTTGCAGATTGTACTACACTGATTTTGCTCCAGTTTTCCCCAAACGAAAAAAAATTACATGTGTCTTGAAACAAAAATGTGGAAATTTCCAGCTGTCATGAACAACTGAAAAGAGAAATTGAGGAAAGAGAGAAGTCAAAACCAAACTTCACAAGCATACTGCATAATTTATATACTCTTTAGTGTTCTGTGTTAAAGGCATTCCTGGACTTAAACATAAAGTGAAAGAGTTTTCCTTGGGCTCATCACATTTACAGAGAAGACACAGTGCCAGATAGCTTAATGCTGGAAGCTTCCAGGCTACTTAGGGGAAATCACAGATCCATGGAAAAGGCTCTTTGCTTGATTTCAGATTCTGAGATGCTGGAGAAGATAGGACACAACGTAGTGAAAATGACTGACACAAGACTGGGCAGAATGTTACTTGAAGGTATTCATGGAATCTTTCAGCACAAAAATCCAGGAAAAATCTTGTTCAACTGCCATGTCCACCAGACCGTTTCTTGTACCCCTGTAACTCCTTGTCCATCTCTCACCTCCCACATTCACACTGACAAAGCTGCTCCATCCCATACACTGCGAATCAGGGATCTTTGTCAAAAACTAACAGGTGATCCAGCCCACAATACTTGGTCGCAGTTTCTGGGTAACTTTCTCTCCCTGCATACACACAACCTCAATCCATGTATTTAGTGTTTTATAAGAAACTTCTATGTTGTTTCTTTCTTTTTTCTCCATAAATGGAAAAGTAAAGAAAGAAGTTAAAGAAAGGGAAAAGGACAATTATAAATATATGCAAGTCAGATCAGCAAGAAAACAAACAAAACAAACAAACAACAACAACAAAGCCAACAGAACAGCTGAAACCACTTCCAGTCTCTCTTATCAAACAAATTCTACACTCTCATGGTCTCTGGCACCATTTCACAGTAACCCCAGAAGGTGTTCACCTCCTCTTGCAGCTGTAAGAAACAAACAGTGGAACAGGAACAAAGAAGCTCTCACCTATGACCAGCACAGTCCCCCAACAGCATATCATAGAGAGAAAACCTTATTATCATTAAATCTGAGGAGAACCAAATGCACATACGCGCACACACAGCTCTGCTGCTGTGCACTACGAGCATCCTCCCCATTTTCTATACACATCTAATATCAGGAGATTTATATTCGGGCCAAAAGCTCATGCTGGCAGGAAAGTACTCTGGAGAAGAGAAGGGAAGAGGAAAAAAAAAAAAGCCTACAGTTTCTTGGCTTGTGACCAGCAGGCTGGATGCGTTCTGTGGAACCAGGCCAAAGAGTTAGTTATTATATTCAGGAGAACATCTGAATCCCAGCTCAAGGGAGCCGAGTTGTGCCTCTCATTTGTGCTGTATATCAATTGAATATCAAACCACATTTTCTGCCTTCTGAATAATGAAGCTTAATAGTTTGGGACTCCCATATGGTCTATTGTTAAAATATTTGCAAACACTGGCTGCTGCTTTATTTCTGAAGTAAAGATTTCTCTTTACTTGTCAAGCTTCTTTTTAAAAAGATGCTTGTTAGCAAAAGCTGAATATGCTCATTTTCTAAATATGCCCAGGGATCTAAGGAGGACTGAAAAATGAGGGAATAAGGAAAACCAAATACATTTTTGAAATTTGATTATTTTTTGTTTTGTTTTTTTTTGTTTTTTTAATGTCACATGCAAATGTTTGTTTCAGTCAGAAGCAGCTGGTACCACCGGGCTCTGCTGCTCAGAACAGAGGATGCAAGAGCTTTCAGGAACCATGAGCTGTTCAAACAAAGAAGGACCACACAGGCTCAAACCATTCACAAAAGGATCCAGGCCGATTATTTGACTATTACTTACAGGGAAGCTTGACCAGTAATGTAGGCAGTAAATACTGGAGAAACCTGTTCTGTGCATAACGTAGGTTCATCTTTTCACAAGTCCTGCTCTATAATTAGCTACTCATTCCAGAAAGGCATTGTTGATGGACGGAGTGCATCAATTTGGTATACTTTAAAAAATAAAAATTAAGAACCTTGTCAAATAATAAAATAATCAGCATAATAAGCAGCACAGTGTGTTAGGAATAGGAACCAGTGCTTCTTCCCAGTCATACCAGAGAGAAGTATTCTGCTCTTTTTGCAAAAAAAGATTTAGTAGCAGAGAGACTATCTAGGTTGCAAAGGCTGTGGTGCCCCAAGCAGCACACTCACCATCCGGCCGTGCTTCCCCCCAGCTCAATCAGTGTGGAAGGAATTGCCTGCTCGCTAATGCAGAAGTGAAACTACACGGCACTGCAGGGTGGGTGCCAGTCCGAGCTTGGGTCTCTGCCACTTGCCCTCACTGCACTGAGCCCCAAGCTCTCCCTGACAGGAGCCCTCGGTGTAGCACCAGCTGCATTTCTACTGGTCACTCAGCAAAACTGAAGGTGCCGTGTTGGGCATAGGCCAACAGTGAAATGCCAGAAGAATGCAGCAGTTCCTACAGCCCAGGCAGCTGAGCAGAAACTTCTGGTCTCTCCTTTCTCTTCTGTTATTGTCTACTTCGCAGCATCTCATTCTCATCTCTGGCTGCCTGCCCACTCCCCCTCCCCATCACCTATCTGCTCACCTCCCTTGCTCCAGTGTGCAAGACTTTGGAGTCAGCTGTACTAACGCTGGAGATAGTTGGTCATGTGCATCATCTGCCTTCTCCCTGGGCAGGAAGAAATTCATTTCAGTGTTTAAGCATCTGCTCCCAAATCAGGGAGAAAAACTGAAATTAGAGACTCACTGTAGGTGGAAGTTCACAAGCTTTTTTTGTGTTGGTTTTTTTTTCTTCTTTTTTTTCTTTTTAAGAGAGAAACCTGTTAATGACCTCCTGAACTTTAGTGCATTTTATCTCCAGTTGAAACTGAATATTTTAACTACTGAAACCAGTGTTGGCTTATTTTGGTTTGCTGGCCTGACCCAAGAAATTTTGTTCTGAGTCAGTACACTCTTCAACTGTTTTTATTCCTACTGCTGTGCACAGCCTTACAGGCACAGCAGTTTGGCGGCCCAATAACCCCGCTTGCACCTTTGGCTTAGTCTTCCTGGAAGGCAAGTCCCATAGCATAGAGGTGCCCCATGGTTCCAGGGACAGCCATAAAGGCTTGGAGTCCAGAAGAGGATGAGTTTGTCAGACCACTGCTCTCTGAGCAGCCATGCTACAAATACAGCACAAGGTTTTGAACAAATTCTGAGCAAAACCAATTAGACCAGCTGAAGAAAAGCAGAAAAAGGGGATATTCCCATTCAGGTAGCAAAGACCTCATAGCGTAATATTTCTGTTAAAGAGCATGGTCATTAATTTCACAGGTGAATAGAAGTCTAGAATTAGATTTTTCTACAAAGAAGAAAAACCTGCAATTTCAAAGAGCCCTTTTTTTTTTTTCCCCTAACAAAACCACTCCAAAGGAAAACTCAAATCAAGTTCAGACTGACCAGAGCAGCACCTGCCTGCTGGCATTCTCACACACTGTCTTAAAAATAATCAAGTGAACAAAGCTCACTCTTACAGAAAGTTCCCCAGCAGGGAACTTAAATTACAGCAATATCAGCACTCCTTCACCTCATACACAGCTCCTGCAGTGACCCAAGGACTGTAGGATGGAGTTCATCCACCAAGTGTAACGTCTAGTTCAAGCAGGGATCGAAACAGAGGTTTTGCAACAGATGCCTGTTCCTCAGCTAGAAGCAGCAAGATTCAGACATGATTCTTACATCAGTTAGGCAGAAACAAGTGCTGGTGGAGCTGAAGGCTTTGAATTCTGCCCCAGATGTTTGGAGTGTCACCCACTCATGCACCAAACAGAGGGGAAAGATTCTCTGTGAGGTCATGTTTCACAGAAAGTTAATTCAGCAGTTTTGCTGCAGAATCTATAGTGGTTGTCTCGTAATGTGTTTTTGCTCTTAGGTCTCTGTATCTGTGAGAAGGTTGAATGCATGTGCATCTATGGCTTTAATTTACTTTTTGAGAAAGGAGAGACACTTAGCCTGTAGTCTCAGTTTTGGAAACTGTAGTAAACCTCGCTTTTTAAAGCACATAACCTTCTGACTGTTTTATAGTTATACGGAATAATAACCAAAGAAAGATATAGCCCCACAGTGATCTGCCCTCAGAGACATTAATCTATCATACCTAGTAAAAGGGGAATAAGGAGACGAACCTTTTCTCTGAACCTTCTTTTCACCATCAAACAGATGGTGCGTGGCTCTGGTGGGAACTTGCTGAAAGGTGCCCCTGTAACAAGGGTAGCTGTGCAGCCAAAGAAGCTGGGAGTCAGTGTGAAAAGTATCTGTCATGGTTTACTTGCGTTTTAAAACCTGAACTCTTTATGATCATTTCTCATCACTTCTGTGGTTGATACATCCAACCAGCTTTCCACCCACTTTTCACCCCCCTTTATGCCAGTAAGATTGAGTCTTGTAATTTTTACATCTTCTCAGAGTAGTTCTTTTGGGAAATCAGCAGAAGATAAACAAGTGTGTTATGACAACATATTAAAGCTCATTTTCCTATCAAGACTTCAAGGCTTCAAATATAACCTCATTTGTCTGGTCTTCTGGTATTCTTTCTTACCTCATAACGCACACTGAAGTCTCCAGAGTAGTTTTTCTTTCCCTCCTGTGAGTTATGTGGGAAATAAAGGGTTTATTTTCTTTCTTCTCCCAGACCTCAATCCCAACCTGCTCTTTTCTGGTTTAATGAGTAGAGTTCTCTCCCTGCTCTTAAGCACCGTGTTTCTCCAGACTCATGTGAAAAGCATTTCTGGATCATTTCACTCTGGATTCCTTTATGTCCTCCAGGGAAGCAACAAATGGCTTCTGGGACACTTTGCTTCGTTTCCTCTCCTGGAAGAAAGCCAAAGATTACTCAACTGTCTTTTCCTCAGATCTGCCACTGAGTGCACTAACCTATCCCCATTTTCCACCCACACTGAAGAAGCTGTGAGATTTTCAAACTTATCTGAAGAGCTTAGCCCTAAATTCAGCTCGTTGTCCTATAAGAGACCAGACATGAAACTAGCACCAATGCTTAAGAGTTCTCATTATATCTCAAAGCAGGTGAAGACCATTATTGTCAGATTCTTAGCATTCAACAAGTGGTAGGAAGCACTGAGAAATATGGGGTAGCAAGAGACCAAAATCACTCACAGTTGCAGTCCACAAGAGCATACTGAACTCAGAGGGCAGAAAACTTAGATGCTAGTTTTGCAGACCAGCCAGAGGAGGTCTGGTGTTGGAAGGCCTGAGATAATCCCCAGATTACCCCTCCACACAGCTAGTGGGAGAAAATGTCACTTTGCATGGTGAAGCCAGGGAGTGTGCTTTGATTTCATGTTAATGAACATTATCACGGAGACCAATTTCAATCCCCTCCCTATTTTTATTTATTTGAGGACCAGAATGAACATTTTATTTCATGCTACAACAGCAACATACCACAGCACTCTGCAGTAACAGGAGCAGGAGAGAATGAAGAAAAAAAGCCAGGTGGTAGACACTTACTGCTCCGGCCAATGCACAAAATGAAGGCTTGAGTGCACATTTTTGCCTGATTGCATAGCTGTCTCTGCTACCCATCTAATCTGCTTAGAAAACTGGTTTTGAAGGATATGGTTCAGACATACCATACCACTTGCACAGGGGGTGGGGAGGGGGGTGATGAAGGGAAAAAAAAGTGCTGCAGCTGCAAAAGATAAAATAGAGACAACTAATTTTCTCAGAGGTTGCAACACAACCTCTCCCCCTCCTCCACATGCAGTCACTGCTCTGGCAGGATAAGCTGGAGATTCTCCAGCGTAAGCAAGAAGGCACAACAAGGTGTGCAGGCCCTTCTCCACCCTTATACCCACAGCCCTTGGGGGTACCACAGAAAGCAAAGGCAGACAGCCAGCTGAATGGTGACATTCCTCCACCTGCTCGTTTCAGTTGCGTTACCACTTTTAAGGGGGGGTACATGAGAAATGCACTCCACTGGATGTTATGCAGAGACAACAGTGAACACAAGGAAGTTGCGAAGTCCTCTTGTACGAATTGGTGGCTGGGTTCTGAACTTCCATTGTGTGATCCGATTTCCCCTGTCATCCAAGCCATTTTGCAAACTCCACGCATACACTCATTTAAGCCATGTGTTCTGAAATTGAAACAGCTGAAGGGGGCGGGAGGGGCAGGGAGAGAAGGGGACCACTGGATTTCTGGTGACAGTGTCTAAAATACACATTTTCACAAGGAAGACTCATTTTAGGTAGTCCCTAATCAAAAACAACTGCTGCTGATAGGCAAAAGGGACAGTTTTGAGTGACTAACAGACAAAAAATAGGCCAAATAAATAATTGCAGTCTAAAGGGAGTGGATGTGTATGCTCCCACAAAAGTAAAGAAAACACGTGGATTACCAATGGGTGACCCAAAGCAAAGATGAGCACACTCTCATTTCAGTTACACTGTAGGAGCGATATTACCTAAGATCTAGCAGAAGCAAAACTGAAATCAGAGTCTCACCCAGGATGTCAGGAGGGCAGCTGCTTTGGGTATTTAATGCCTAAATTTTCAACTTGGTTTACTTTGTTTCAGTAGCATCAGCTGTCTTTGCAGAAGGGCTAGCAGTTTTGGCTATCTGGCATGTGATCTGGAAGGATGTTTTCTAAATGGAATTGAACTTTTTTGGGGTGGGGATGAGGGAAAGGGGGTGGAAATTGTTTATTATGAAGGCAGTCAGCATGGTAATATTAAAGTATCAAAAATGCCGGTTGTGGTCTTGGTGGGGTCTTTGAGGTTGCACTGTGTGAATGCTTACTCCCTGACTGAAGTGAAATACAAGGGTTTTTTACATACATATAAATAATTTTTCAACTTTCTAGAATATTAGTTGCTTACAGAAATTAAACATCTGCAAGCAATAAAATCCCTATACAAAAGAGAAGAGAGTTTCAGTCTGACTAAAATGTTTTTCTTTGGTAATTGCTAAGAATGCCACTTTCATGTCACTTACAATGGTAATTTCATTAGTTCTCCAATTACCAAAATATTTCAGTCCTTTCTTTTTCATGATGGAAAGTAATAGATCCAATTCCCATCTTCGTATCAACTCAACAGGCTGTTACATCTAGCCAGAGAAGAGATCAGCTGTGTAGGGAGCAGAGTCCACCTGCAGACCTTCTTTTCTGTCCCCTTACTGCCCACAGTTCCCCCAGGACTCTGCCAAATTTTCTTAAGTACTATGCCATGGAGCACAGCTGCTGTGGCAACTAGGTACTGCAAGTGCAAAGAGGAGCCAAAACGCTGATAACATGAGAATGCTTAGAATAGCTGATGTCAGGGGGAGAGAAGGGGGACACCAGCTGAATGTGCATCACACAATGAAACAAGTCAGTTGGGTAAAAGCCCACATATGACTGCTTGGGGACATAGAACTAAAAGAGTTTTCACTGTTTCGAGAACTGCAGATCATCTCTCTCTCTGCAACTTTATACAAAAATGGGGGAACAAAGTTTTTAAAATATAGTATTTTATTATACAGGAAAAGCACTAGTCTTTGCTACATCCAAGAATCTAAGAAGTTAGTTGCAGTACTTGTCCTCTATCCACATAAGGGAAGAAAGGCCAAGACCAGCTCACTCAAGGTCAGACACCAAGTTCAGCACATAATGGTGACAAGGACTTGTTTACATCTAAATCCCATTCAACAGTTCCACCCATTAGATGGAAGAGATGTTAAACAACCCCATGCATCAAAAATTACTAATGTCCTGCCAGGTTGGATGTGATATAGAGCTGAGACCTTCCACGTCTCCTTCCTCTGATGCCCACCCCACTCTTCCCACTCCAGTGTCATTCCAAAGCCCACATGATGAGATTTTCCTAATCAGCAATTAAATAGTTAATGGTTAAATTACAGCAGATGGAACGGGAGTTGCTGCAGGGAAGGTATGCAGAGGGAAGGAGGAGAAAAGAGAAAGCAAAGAGGAAAAAGCAGGCACAGAAACAATCCTGAAGCCAAGCAGTTTTCCCATTAAAAGGAGTGATTGGTTGACTAGACAATGTAACCCTTAAGACTTAGTCTAGACTAGGATAAAATGCTATATTGTTGAACGTGATTGAAAGGCATAGTGTAAGCAAGGCTCACAGTCTTTGAGCATGTGGTAGCCAAGGTTGATGCTAATTAGGACATGTTCACTAACACATCTTAATGTTCCACTCCTAAATCCTTGTCTGAGAACTCAAGACTATGCAAAGCAAAGGTCTCTGATGTTGTCCCAGTGATTGTAAGTGCAACTGTACAACGTATGACAAGGTGCAAAGAAATCAGTATGCCAAGGAATATCCCATGTCTTACACCCATTATTTTCCATACGATTGTTGAATGTCCATGAACATTTGCATTGTAAAATATTTATCTATATTATATTATACTGAACAACATGCTATGATATTTTTTCCTCTAAAAATCTAATCAAAGCTCCAAATGCTCCTATGAAAAGAGACTCCAGGCTAAGAGCATACACTCTTGTGAAACTTCTCCTTTTGCTCAGTGTTTGCTCAGGCAGATTTGGGAAGGAGGGGGTGGGGAAAGAAAGAAAAGTGTGCCCAGGGCTTTAGCAACACCATCATTTTGACAATCCATTACCAGATTTGTAATTGAAAAGAAGTCCCACTTCACTAGGGGAGCCAGATGCATCCACAGAGAACTTGTTCAGAGACATGTTACAATAAATACCAGGAGAACTATGAATGTTGTAGCTTATTCTTAACCCTTCAAGCAGTATTTTGGGAACTACCTGTCAGTTTGAAAGACTGATCGTTTTCCTCTTGGCTTGTTTTAGGCTCTAGGTGTGCCCCTAACCAAATAGGCTTACCACTTAAAAGCTTAATTGCACCTGTGGCTTAAACCTTATCCCAGACAGTATTTGGGAGCGTTTGGATTTGGGCGTTTCAGGTGTGGGACTGGGGCCTGCATTCACAAACAGATAAATAAGTCAGAGTAGGAGCCCCCAGTGCATGCAGTCTACACCAGGCAGCAAGAAGTGAGGAAGGAAGAAGTGCTTTTTCCATTTTGATCCCATTTATCTGTATTTACATTTCCAAAGTTGGGTTTGACTAATGTCCACCTCCTTGTTTGTGACTGAGGGCAGGTTTCACAGTCTCAGATTTCTTTTCCTCGACATAGAAGATCAAAGTTTGAGCCACTTGTGCAACTTAGGTGTTTACAGTGAACTGGTCTAATCACATGGCAAGCCCTCCCTCCATTATCAAAGTCACACTCAGCCAAGATCCCTCCTTCCACGTGCACCAGGAAGGATCAAGAAGACAGCACCCATGTCAGGCTTGGGTTATAACCCACATCCCTTTTGTCTGCCCTTACACTGGAAATAAAACACAGCATGTTGGGAGAGGTTCTAATGCATTCCCTTGTCTTCATGGCTGGCAAGTCATCTCCTCGCTGTGTTTTTAATGAAGCTCTTAAAGGCAGCCAAATGCAGTGCAAAGAACCAAAATCAAAGAGTAAGTTCCTTTAGCTCACCCTTTTTGTATTGCCGAGGTAGTACAGATACACAGTGCATCTTACTGCCTGAGGAAAATTAAATAAATGCAGCATGATAGGAGTCCATGCTTACAAGCATCATCTTTCCTCATCTCATTCTTTTCTCATGAAAGGACTTACAAACTTTCTGGGTCTTAGTTTTGTAAACTATATAAAGTGAGTTAAATGTTAGGGATTTGTGAATTTATTTTAATTAATAATCGCAAAGCACACATCTTCAGATGGAAGGTATCGTATAAATATTAATGAGTGCTGCCTATTGGCAGTGTGCATGTCCCTGAGGAATCATAAGCATCATGGATGGATCAAAGAGGGCATGTAGCTCTGAGAGACGGAGTGGTGGGAGTTGGCTCTGTGTTTAACTATTTGTTAAAGTAGATCCTCAAGACTGTTGTGGATAATCCCTATCAAGTTACAGCCTCTTTCAATTAAAATTACATTTTATCCTTAGGCAAAATTCAACAATGTACCTTTTAATATCAGCAGGGCACGTTTTGAGTCATGTAGATCTTCCTTCTACATACATACACCAATAGATCTTTGTAAATAGGGGTCAAACCACCTGGGAAATAGATATTTTCATTCAATTCTGATCTAAATAAATCCCACTTACCTAGCCTCATTACCAAATGATTTCCTGCCCTACTGGCTGTGCCTTGGCCAAAAGTGGGATGGGGGATGTGGCAGCTGTTTCCTTCATGATGTTAATGAGATGGCGATGGTCTGGCAACACTTCAGCTATGGAGAACACTGTGTGGTAAAGGTGCTGCTTCTGTTTTCCTAAGCGTCTCCCAAGCACACTGAGCACAAAGCAGGGCTCTGGATGGGCTCAGGGCACGGCACAGTGCTGGGTGTGAGTGCTTGGGAATGCATGGCCAGGTCCAGCAGGAGCAGAAGGCTATGGCCTCCCCAGGAATGATGGATGGCTGCGGGCCTCCGCACTGTTTTCCAAAGAGGTGCTCATGTTTCTTTCTCTAAAGGGTCCAACAAGCCTATGGGGCTTGTTGCTGGGGTCCGTGGTGCTGTGGTGGGGAATGGGGAAGAATTGCTTTGTTAGGGTTGTTTGGTTTTTTTTTTTTTAACATTAGAACACAACAGGGAACAGAAACTAAAGATCTTTTTCTCTGAGGAAAATTCAGTCTCACTGGCTGGCTTCTCACCTCTTTCAGCCTAGTGAGATCTTACAGACACTTTCTGCCTACTGCACAGCAGCTAGGGCTTCCTGGGAGCTTTACAAAGTGGAGATGTGGTCAGCCAGAGGGTCCTGCCTGCTCCATGGGGTCTGCAGCTCAGTTCCTCGGCGGGCTAACACCAATGGCCCTGAGTCCAGCTGATGGAGCCAGGTCTCCACAGCTTCTGCTTTTTGCAGTTGCTGCTAAGGCTGTGCTGTGGCTACCTCTGGATTTGTCTACACTCAGGCCACTGGAACAGATTTCTTAGTGCTGGTAACTGAAAAATTGAACAGAATCGGTGCCCTGCGGGTGACTGTAATTGTGTCCCTGAACAGAGGGAGTGGAGCAACCAGATGGCGAGATGGGGTTAACAATACTTAACACTTACTTGTCAAAAAGGGGAGGAATTTGGAAGATGCCCAGGGCAGACAACATCTTGATATCCAAGGAAAAAGAAAAAAAATAAAAAGGAAAAAAAAAAGGAAAATAAAAAAATAAAAAGGAAAAGGAAAAGAAAGAAAAAGAAAAAAGAAAAAGAAAAAGAAAAAGAAAAAGAAAAAGAAAAAGAAAAAGAAAAAGAAAAAGAAAAAGAAAAAGAAAAAGAAAAAGAAAAAGAAAAAAAAGCCTCAGAAATTAATTTCCTCGGGATATAGTAAAGACTGGATACTCACAACGTAAGCTGAGTGGTCAGCAAAACAACAGTCTATAAACACTTGGATCTATTTGCTATGTTCTGCTAAAAGATAAGATAGAAAACAGAACTGCATGTTGACACCAAGTAACACAGATCCTGCCACAGTGCTAGCAGTCTTTAGGTAAGGGACTGTGAACCGAAACCAGAGGGACAGATTAATTTCTTCCTCAGCTGCTGTAGGGAATGAGTAGTTTTTTTTTGTAGGAAACTCAGGTACTAGGTCTAGCAAATACCTCTCCATAAGCTCTAGCCTGAAAGAATTGCTTTGGAAAAGGTTGTAACACCTCCTATTTCCAGAATTAAGTTAATTAGCACTTGTTCCTCTCTGTATAAGATCAAGGATCCTCCCACAAAGGAGGTACACAACTAAATCATTAAAAGATGTACATATGCTGCCTTATGCAAACAGGCTTATTTGTAGTATCACTAAGATTACTTCTGGTCATCCCTATAGAAAAACATTCCATGGGAAGGAAAGCACACTGGGAGATTAGCATAACCAATGCTTTGCCAGGTACGAGGATCACAGTACTGCTCAAGAGGCATGCCAATATTTTAGTTTCAGGTAATCTCTGTCCGGATGACTTTTATCAGGTACAGCATCAGCCTTTCATGCAGAAGGAAATATTTGAAACACAGAAAATTTCTCTTACTGATTTTGAAAGATTTGCAGTGCTTTTTCTCTTCTGACACGCTTTGTTTTCCTTATTCCATCCAGGCATTTATGCTACATACATTACTGAAGTATTTCATTTCCCCTCCATGTGACCAGCTACGTGCACTGACAGAGAGTAAATCCAGGTAAGACCTGCTATCAGTTATATCTGGGTGCAACTGAAGTTTGATCAGCAATGAAGGTCAATACACTGATCTGTATTTTCTGTCCACAAAAAAAGTTACACAGTTCACTTACTGAAAGCCCAGCCTACCCTGTGGTTCTTTGGCACAGAAATGTCATCGTAGATGCCTGCCGCAGTACTCACTGCTGGTTTGCAACAGTTGTTTAAAGACAGAAACTCAAACCCAAGTGTTTAATTACAGACATGTTGAGCACAATCTAACTTCAGCATAGCACACACTATGCAGGATGCTAAACCCTACTTCTTAAGCTGGGAGCTTTTCTGACAGACAGCCATGACTGCTTGTGCTGAGCACAGCCTTGAACCTGCTAAGCAAGAAATGAAGGAGGACAGGCTCCAGTTCCCCGGGCAGAACACTGCTTTGCAGACCCATAAAAAGGGTCCAAAGACTATTTGTGTCAACTCCCTAAACCACAAACCACAGGTAGCCCTCCCTCTGAAGCAGCTGCACACTGCTCCTTGCAAAGCTGAAGCAAGATGTTTTAGCATACAGATCACCTTCTCTGGGGGCCCACCCAACCTTTTTGGTCTCTTTCCATTCCTTATCAAAGACTTTCAGACCTTCTGCCTGGGAAGTAGCAGAAAGTAGGGCATGTTTGCCTCCACATTTGTCACCCTTCTGTTTCACTGTTGCCAAGTTCTCCTGACCAGGGGGCAGCTTACCCACCTATACTGTTTTCTCTGTTACCACGAGTGGGGTAAAACTGAGAGAATTACATCTGAAAAATGAGACAGTGGCAACACTGGCGTTTGAAACAGAATGGAAATTCATGTGTGTGCAGTATTTCAGCTTTAAACTTCAAAATAAACAAAGCAAACCTGAACTGTAGCAAACAGCTTATGGGCAGCTCAGATTTGTCCTACACTTTCAAGCCAGTCATTTCCCGTAAATACTCCTCATTTCAAACACGAGAAAGGGGGAGAGGAGACAAAACAAACTGAGTCAACTGCTTACTGTCTTTCTGATTCAGAGTCCTTAGCAGATGTAAGACAGAAAACTGTTCTGTGAAAAAAGTTCCTTTTTTATGTATCTGGGACAGCCCCCAAAATTTTTACCAGAGGAGGACAAGAACTAAACTGCGAACTTGTCCACACCCTAGCAGGAATTCAGTCATTTTTCACCTCCCACAGGTATCATTAGCATGCTACTGAGAGCAGAAAAAAAAAGCAGCTGAGATCAAACACAAGCTAGTAACAAAGCTCTTTCTCTTGTCATCCTGCGATGGGCCAGAATTTCTGGCTGCAGCTAGTCTTGTTCTGAAAGGCTGGGTTAATTCAGAGTCCCTTTTTAAAAGAAGTGCCACACTACGAACGTGCTACAGCTGCAGCACAGAAAGTGCAGAAGGCAGGAAGTCTGACGTTCACACCGACCTCGGCCCCTTCACTCACACCTCTTTTCAAATGTGCTTTAGCACATGGAGCCCACATTTTCACATCCTCAGAACTAACTTTATCTATCACATTGCAAGCTGGAGAGAATTTTTAAAATTGTACAAATCCCTCTTTTCAGATTCAAAGAATTACTCTACTGAGAGAAACTTTTAAATTGTAAAGATTACAATCTATTCACATCCCTGATTTTTCACATTAAATTGCTCCACTCTCTTTTTAAGTAATCTATTTAATTTTTACAAACTAAGATATGAATGGAAACACCATACCAACTGTTGTCACAGTCTAAAAATGTCCGGATTTTCAAACTTAAGTCCACCCCTGTATAAAAGGGCCACACACATGTAGGTGTCAATCAGATGCTGTGGCAAAACAGAGGGTCCCAGGCTGAGATTTCAGAATGGCACAAACTTTCCTGGACAGAATGAATGTGCCCAAAATCACCCATCTGGAGTGACTGCTGCATTTTAAATGGCAGACTTTTGAAACTGACCTGAAAGGCAACTTGCTTGATTTCTGCATCTCCTGTTTTGCACTGTTGGTGTTACGAGTGAGAAAAGAGGGAAATAAAGACAAGTACGATGTATGCAAGGCTGCACCAAATTTATACATATTATTATGATTAAGACTGCCTTTGCAGGCAACTCAGGAGGTCTGTTCTGTGGCAGGAAATTCTATAGCCAATACTGTGCATTTTTATTCTATTCTTTTAAAGAAACTGTCTCCATTCCCCTCCTCTCAGGATTAAAATAAAAATATATAAAAAACAAAAAATAAAAAATAATGAAGTATTTGTAGGAAATGGCTAACAAACGGGCAGAAAAGTCTGGAGACTGCTCAGCAGCAGAAAGCCACAGGCAGAAATTAGCCATGGCAAGTAAATGAGGACAACAAAACCCAGCATTGTCCAGCATTTGGACACTCAGCAAAAGGCTGATGATTGGGTGGAAAGAGCCAACCCCACATGGTACTGCAAGGTCTCAAGTACCGTTTTGAATCGGGTGAGATAATATCTCCTGTACCTGTTCTAAACCACATAGTAATACATGGTCTCTGTTTCATTTGTTTTCTTATTTTTCCTTCTGTCTGACCTCTTCAGAGTAGCATCTGTCTTGGAGACTATCTTGTATTTTCTTTTAGTCTCTGAAAAAGGACCCAAAACAAGTGGCAGGGGCACACAGGTTTGGAAGCCTTGGCATGTTTATCTTTACTGATAAGCCTGCAATCTTTGCTGCAAGCACATCAGCTTGTGTCTGCAGCATAACTTTATTCTAGTCAACGTCTTCCTAGGAACAGGCTTCCTCAGAACTGGGCAATATGTTTAACCCTTCAGCAGCTGATACAAAATGGCTCTAGTGTGGAAAACCAATTTTCCCTCCTCAGAGATGTATGATGTTTTCATACATCTTTGAAAAGCAAGCCAGCAATTAAGACAGCTCTGCTCTGAGTCAGCAGCAGTGTAGATTACAGATACTGCCAGGGAAATTGAAACCCCAAAGAGCTCTATCTTCTCAAAACCCTGTGGTTCTGTGCAGATCAAAAGTATTGTCCATTTAAAATAAAGAGATGCAGCTATCTAAATTGCAGGTTGAATGGATGAAAATTCATTAAGAGCACAGGACTTGTTGAAATTATATTGTCTTATTAATTGGAGACTGTCAACCGGATTTCTAGAACTGGAGAACCAACCACAGTTCTAAGCCACCTGATCTTATTCTAGTAGGTTGTATATACCCGCTCATACAGATTTGTTAATAGTTGTATTCTCAATTCACACACATATTTGTATGCCAAGGACAAACATCCAGAACGTTAGCAGGGATTTCCCAAAGCTGAGATGTGAAGAGCTTGGACAGCCTAAAAATCACAAATAAGTGGCTTTTCTCTGGCAGCAGGTTCCATTTATTTCCTCCCACTTGCTCTTTCTCCATCTCCTTCCTACACCCCTGAGTCAACCTCCACCAGGCAAATTTCAGGTAAGCATGTACTTTGCCAGGGGTGTTTTTAAATCATGTTTTTAAACGGTTATTTATAGTATACACGCACAGTGCCTTCATCATTTCAGGCATGAAAAGCCATGTGGAAGGAACATGAATTCATCAACTGATCCATAGAAAACTACCTCACTTTGTCTTCTTCTGTACTCCAGCTCAAATGTAGGGTGAAAGAAAATATCTTTCCATCTTTCCCTTATTATTTATAACATACACGATCAATCTATTGAATTTCCAAGTGAAAAATTCTAGAGCAGGCCAACTTCTGGCAAAAACAACCATCCATGAGACAATACAAAGATCCTATGAACAATATCCCTAGAGCAGGAAGGTAATGCAGTAAATAGAACTGAGTGAAACTTGCAAGCAAAGTTTACAGGGTCCAACACTCCTTGCCTCTGGCAAACTGCAAGTTTCATTAAGCAGTGTTTGTCCTAAATGGACATACCTGACCCAGATGAACAGTTTGTCTTCTCATAAGAAAAGCGTAAACTGATCACAAGATGATTTCCAAGCAGAAAACCACGTATGTACATAATCGAATTCCAACCCAAGAAAATAATTTTGCTAGTGGTTTGGCTTTTCCATCTAAGTGCAACTCAAGTCAGCTTTTACGGTTTAAACTTCTGCTACTGCAGAGATATGGCACATTTTGTTTCTCATTCGGTATCTGGCTAGGAGAATAAACACCCAGTAGCCAGGCCTTTCAAATCAAAGAGTATATTCATGGTCAGTTTTAACATGAGTTTGACTGCCCCTATTTTTAAGTAATGGAAGTAGCTGAAATATTGTTTCCTCAGCTGCAAGTAAAAACAGAACAAGTATTCAGAGTAATGTTTCAGAAACCTCAACATTAGGAGGCAGCACAGAGGTGTTCCTGAAGAAGAAAAGGATGTGCTAGACAATCTGTTAATACCCAGAAATTCTCCCGGAAGAAGCTACCTGCACACCCAAATGCCTCAGGACAGGGCTGAGTCTGTCCCTCTTTCCTCAAGAGCAGCTTTCTAAATAAAGAGGTCTTTACACGCAGGACTTTGGAAACTTAATTCAGATTAACTAAAATTGTGAAGTTAAAGCAAATTACCTAAACGACATTGTATCTCTGTGTAGGACGCTCATTCTGTATTAAAAGGAACTTCAATCTTATTTAGTTTTATTGAATTAAAAGCATTTTAATTCTGAGTGCCTATGCAGGGATAAGTGACCTGAACAAAGAATAAAGTTACATGTTATGTTGGAGTTCAGTGTGGCATAGGAAGTCCCCCCACTTCCATGCTGAAGTTCCTTCACCCACACACACCTTAAAATAAGCTAATGAAAACTATATATTCAGTTTTTCTAAATATCCATGTCTCAATCTGCATTAAAAACAAACAGACAAAAATAAAAACCTACCAACAACCAGAGAAGAACTCTGGCTCTAAATCTATCTTTTGCTTCAATCTACTGCAGCATGACAGATAAGAGATCCCAGCCACAACTGTGCAACAGTTTGCTTATGGACCTGGATCTAGGTTTGAGGAGTGGAGAGAGGAGAGAGGAGAGAGAAGGAGATATGAATGACAGCTGCCTGGAGTGATTGCTGGTCTGTGGACAACAGTGTCAGTGATCCACTGGGGAACAATACCATACCTCATTTTTCCTGCCCCACAGAAAGTTCAAGGCAGAGCCTCGGGAGTACAGTGGTGCAGCTGACCTATGGGGCTCCTTGGTCCCCAGTTCAAGATTCAGGGAGTCAAGAGTCAGCAAGAATGGATTAACTGCAAGTACATTATACACGAAGGAAGGAAATTACCCAGCTAACACAGAACACTCATGTAAAGGCTAAAAACTCTCTTGCCTTAGGGGATAAGCCAACCACTAACTTCCTCTATGGGCAAGTTATTCCTTGGCTGTTTGTTTTAGGAGTTGTACCTTTCCCTCAAGCACCTGGTGCTTGCCTCTCTTGGAGAGAGGATGCCAGACTAGATAGACTGATCATGGCTTCTTTCTGGTTTGGCAATTACTGTGTTCCAACCTGGAAGGGGGAGAACACACTGGGGAAAGCAAGGGATGTTAGATGGCAAGTTCCAGTAATGTGCAGTTCCATTAAATAGCTTTCCCTCTCCATCTGGCCCTGTACACTCATGCCAGCATTACACTGGGAGTACACAGCCAAAGGGCACGGCCTTTTACATCTTCAGAGCTCTGTGTGCAGGGTTCAGCTCTCATCCTTGTCTTCATACATACAAGAAGCAGGATGTTCCCATGTAAATAAATGTTCTACAAAACAAGGGGCCAGAGCAAAACTGGTCTGTAGCTCAAGTTAATATAGAATGCAGTATTTTTAAAAACAGATCTCAGTAGACACAACTGTGCTTCCACATCACTGTTCTGTATAATTTGTGCTAAAAAGAGTCCATCAGAGTTTACCTACAAAACCTCTTCTTTGCAACCTTTGAGTAAGCCATCATCACACTTCCAGCAGAATAGCATAATAAATGCTTCTATCAGGCTGTAACTAGGGGCTTGGGATAGCATATATACTTGAAATGGGCATTTTGCAAGGCTCATTCTTCCTAGAATGTGTAGGAACCAGAAGGCTCCCAAGTCCCCCAAGACAACTGTAGTCTGGGAAAACTCAGACCCGCCATTCTAACAGAAAACAATTCTCTCTGTTGATTTTGGCTTTCTGCCAGTTTAACCTTCAAATCCAGGTCTCTCAATCTGTGTGTTAGCAGAAATTGCTGATAGATGTCTGTCCAGATTAGCTGCCCAAGCACTATCTCATTTGTAACCTGCTTCATGGATAGGCTTCTTGAAAGCAGCGTTTATTCACTGGAGTCCTCATTTCTTCACTGCCAATCTTCTGCACAGAAAGCAGAGCTAAACAGACAAGACATAAATAGCCAACAGGGAAGACCTTGCCACACTAAATAATAAAAAGCAGGAAGCCCAAAGCCTGCACCTACCTTTTGAATTTGTGCTGGTTTTTAAAAGCAGTATAAGAATGTGGTTAAGGTACAGTTGAATGACTTACCTAAGTTTGGACAAGTGATATCTAAATAATGCTATTTTAACTTGCCACTGTAACAAATATGAGAATTGATTTAATAACTTAATGTTGGCTTTGGACAGTAGAGGTCTGCATCAGTGGACCAAAATGCTAATGCTATAATCTTATCAAATCACTGTACAATAATAGAACTTTTCTATGCATAGATAGAGTGGGGCTTGGCTCTGCATCAGAAAATAAACCCTGAGAGACAGAAGAGATACTGTTCAGCAGGAACTTCTCCTGACTGGGTGCATAGCTGTTATTTTCTTTCCTTTTCAAAATATTACCTAGTATCATCTTAAGGTATCACATGACCAGAAATTTCTTCTAATCTTTTATTTTGTGTTATTTAAATGCTCTTTATGTTTCTGAGAGGCAGCCAATACAATTCTCCAAAAGAGTTAAGTAAAAGGGAAGTAACTACTGGTGCATATGCAAATCTGTACATTGTAAGCCTGCATTAAAGTTTTTTCATCAAGGTACAAGCAAAATAACTTACTGACATTAACTGGCAAGTACTTCGTATTCATATTCTATCTTTCATCTACAGACTTCAAAGTATCTGGCAGGATGCAGGCAGTTGTTTCTCCATCAGTCCAAGGAAGAAGCCAAAGAACAAACTGGCAAGGTCTACCAGACAAAGTAAAACCATTAGCAGAAATCTAAATTAACTGATTCTCAGACCTTAAAAATAAACTGCATTCCTCGCAGTACAAGTTACATTTGCACCAGAGGGCAAAAATACCACTCACCCACACTCCACCAATCCATCATGTTAGGGACTCTTTAAGAATTTAAATCACATTCATTAGAAACTAAATAAACATGGAACACAGTACTCTTCTCTAAACAGAGAAAGGATGGAGATCTGAAACCATTCCAAATCTTAAGTTCTGTAGTGCACGAAGGAGAACTCCTTGAATGAACCTGCAAAAGCACAGGTCTTCATTCATGAGGAGAGGAATGGAAATTTTGCCTCATAACATTGCGAGTGTTTAAATAAGCCTGTTCAGATGAAGATATATTCTCTCAGGAGGAAATATAAGACTATAAGAAAGGTCATGAAAATCATTTAGAAACTGGAATGTTAAGAGAGCTTTGTTTCTGCCCTCCACCATGTTCTCATAACTGAAGAAATGCTAACTGCCTAGAGTACTTGTCAGCAGAAACTCTTTTAAATATGAAGATAGAAGGAAAAAAAAATCCCTGCACATTGCTGTTTTAAAAGAAATGTATGGATTCCTCTAAGTTTCAGAACAAACAAACAAAAAATGATGCTGAGGCAATCTCTGGAGCAAGCAGTCTTTTAGCACTTAGACTGCAACAGAAATATTATAAAATACACTCCTTAGATATGAGAACTCCATGGCCTACGGAGGTGAATAATATTAGAGGCTACTAAAGTTTATTTTTCTTAAAGTTTTCACTTCAAATAAAGCTTTGTTTTAAAATGTATAAGAGCAACTGTTAGTGCATTGAGGTCCTGGTTATTAGCCAGCTAGAGCCCATGAATTATGTTTAGTGAGAAGTTTATTGGCTCAGTAAACACCATTCCAGTTCCCCTCACCCCTGAACTGTGGAAGCCAAACCAAGAGATATTCAATGCCATGTTGCTGTTAGCAGCAGAGCAGCCATTATCTGATTACAGGCATTTTATTTTTTGTGAAAAATTTGCTATTGCATCATTTAATTCAAGGAAGTCTTTAAATTTACCAAGGCAGCACACAAAAAGTAACTGGTCCTGCTTACCACCATCTGGAGCAGGAATGTTTGTTTCCATCTCATAGTTTTCTTAGTGCAGGCACTACAAGAAATGCAATCCCTCAAATGCTTGGTAAGACAAAAGTCTAGCAAGGAACTTCAAGCTATCAAGAATAGGGTGGACAACCACAAGACCTTTCTGATAAAACCATCCTATGGACCCAAGGCAGGGTGTGGGTTGGTAAGAAGTTATATTCATGTAATCTTATATAACTTTATCACAAGGGAGACACCCAAAAAGTGGATCCACTCTGTGTAGGTGAACGACGATGTTCTTTGTAAGATAAACAATCTACAACAGCTTACAACATCACACCTTAATCAGAAAGCTGGTTACAGCTCAGGTAAGATGCACATGCGAGCCCAAAACCAGAACTAGGGCAGATTCATATGACATTAACAGTGTCTTGCTTTACCCTTGTTGTGGAAAGCACCAGGAAGCAAAACAGAAGACAAGCATCTCCAGAATTAGCAAGACTGACAGGTAGCTGTGCAACACCAGAGGCAGCTTCTGTTTGTGTGGCTGTCTTTCTCCTGGGCACAAAACTCTCTTATCTGGTTACCTTCCACTGCCATGAGCTAAAGACAAACAAATACTGAGAGTAAGCAATGATTAGTCAGTGTGCAGTAACTTGTTAGTGTGCTTGTTGTTCCAGTTCCGTGGAATTCCTAAAATATACCATATGACTGCACAGGGATTGTGTCAGTCCTTGAGGCAAGGAAAGTTAATTTAGTTGGACTAATAAGGATGCAAAAGAGAGTGCTATGATAACAATAGCCTGTTCTGGTAGCAAAGTAAACTGGAACACAAGGAATTTAGGTTCTCTTCCTAGTCCTTTCCATCTGTCACGCAACCTTCATTTCAAAATGCAGCTCTTCATGGCTCTGCTTCCTTTCTCACTTTTTGCCTATCCTGTCCTCTTTCAGGGAGGGTATAGTGTTGTAAAGCACCTAGTGAAAGCCTTAGGGCTTTGCAATCCCTAAACTAAACAGCGCATTTGTATAAAGTCCTTGTTACAGATCAATTTGTGTACCACCAACTACAAAATCTCATATTCTTATGTAAAAGCTTCTTCTGATGCCCTGAGAATCATAATGGCAGAATCTGTCCACCTGAGAAGGAAGGACCTGTTCAATATAGATCTTTAATGTCCAAGCAATCCCACAAGGACATGCCAAGGCCATACTATCACATCCATAACGAAGCACCGCTGGGGAGAAGGCACAGTTAAAATCTTTCCACCCCGGTAGTGGTGAAAGACAAGATACCCTTCTCTTTAAACTTAACCCTCTCCCTTCCAAAGAATGCCCGGAATTTCTGCTATTTCCCAGCAGAGACTGGAAGGCAAAGACTTGGCATAGGGCAAGACAGATAAGAGCGGTTGCCTTCGTAGATTTTAACTCTGCCTAATTGCTTAGGGCATGTGATGGCTGGAGAAAAACACATTCACATCTGTCAGAGAGACTACAAATCGCTAGTATAATTCCAAGCAAACAAAGTTTGCATGTGGCTGCAGTATATAAAACACATCTGTAGAACTACAGTATAATTCATCTGCTGCAGGTTTAATTTACAACACAGTGATACTGTTTTCCCTCTCAAAGACTGCCATTTAGGATCACTAAGACGTTGAATAAAGTCTTAGCTGTCTTCTGAGACACATGGTTAAGGCTGATTGCTGTTGGAAGCCTCTCTAAGCAAGCCACGTTTAAACACCATGTTTTGCAAAAGGGCTCATATTGTCTTGCATGTGAATTCAAGTCTTTTTATCAGTTTCAAAGTTGGGTCAGGTCAATTTGCTTACATTTGGAGTTCTTTTCCAAAACTAATGGTATGTGGGATTTAGAGTTGTAGATATAAGAAAACTGGATAAACTGCTGTTATCTGCTTTGCGTCGTGTATGTAGCATGTATAGTTTTCCTCCTAAGCTTTGTTCACATGTAGAACCCACTTCTACAGCAGTTGCACACTCAGCATACAAAGTAAATTATTCTTGGCCATCCTGTTAAACTCCCCAGTGTAAGTTAAATGCACAGCAAGGGACTGTGATGGATTCTCAACAGTTTTTAAATGGCTACAGATGAAAGCTAGGCAAGGGTGGAAGTTTTGATATGTAGTCATGAAGCTGAGAGCTCTTCTATTCAAAAAGGGTGTTGGCTGGTACTATCTCTGTCACTTACCTGGTGAAACTAGATTACCAAAATGTACTATGCTTAGGGCTACATCAGTCTGCCACTTGGAAGCTCTGGTTAGGACTACATACAGCTGCCAAATTGCTTAGCTAAATTTCACATGGAGATCACACAGAACAACTGTGGTTGTTGATGTACTGTTTGTTTCACATTGCCATTCAAGTAGATATATTTGCATTATTAATACCTAGTATGACTTGAGTGATGGCTGTTTCAGAGACTATGTATTTCAGTGTATACTGATAGGCAGCTGTTAGCAGGATCCTAACCCTGCAGTGAACAATTTTAAGTCTCTCTGTTCTGCAAGTTTGGGTGATGCACTATCTGTTCAGGATTCTCACACAGAGCTAGGACCCTGCATATTGAAGTGCCTCTTGAAAGAAGAAGGAAAGGAAGGAAAGGAAGAGAGGAAGGGAGCAAGGGAGGGAGGAAAGGGAGGAGGGAAGAAGGGAGGGAGGGAGGGAGGGAAGAAGGGAGGGAGGGAGGGAGGGAAGGAAGGAGGAAGGGAGGGAGGGAAGGAAGGAAGGAGGTAAGGAGGGAGGGAGAGAGGGAGGGGGGAAGAGAGGAAGAGAGGGAGGGAGGGAAGGGAGGATCCCAGAAGCATAACAGACATTTCTGGAAAGCTAAACTTACTGGCAGAACTGTCCTGCAAGGTACAGAACGTTAAAAAAGAATGATAATTTTTGATTTTTGAATTTTCTCATAGTGTTCCTCTAGGACACAGTATCATATATTCTTAATGCAAGCCACTAACTAGCAACAATCAGTGAAATAAATTAAGTTCAATAAAAATACTGGGTTTAGGATAAAAATGTGATTCCTACTTATAGACTTGTAAGGAAAACTCAGCACACTTCTACACTTCTTATAGGTAAATTCTGAATTTTTATCCCCTTGTTCACAAGCCAGGCAGAATAAAAATATCCACCTGCATTAAACCAAAGAGAGCCACTCATAACCCGGACACAACCACAATAGACATTCTTGATAGTCACTGGCTCAACAGAACACTTCTCTGTGGTTATACCCACCACTAGGATTTCATATTGCAAGTTCTAGCACACTTAATTTATTCCAGGCTATACATCAAGTATGGTTATTAAAATGTAAGATGGCATTTGATATTGAAACTTTCTTTTGCAGTGTGTGTAGAAGGAACATAGTCGGGACTGTGGATGCATGAGTGTATGTACACAAACACAAACTTGTAGCCATCACCGAAGAAAAACAGTTGGTCTTCAAGAAAGGAAAAAAGTTGTAAAAATGATCAATTCCATTAAATAGCTCTATAAATCAATTCCACAAAAATCAATGGGTAGCTACATCCATGAAGTACCAGGCACCTCCCACACATCAGGCGCAACTGCCCATGACAGTGGCCCTGCAGCAAGTGCTGTCCGCTGTGGATTCAGACAGTCAAGGGCTGGAGCAAGAACCCCTCATTTCCCATGCTCCCCTACAGCATCATGTGCCCCACCTGCACAAGGTGAGCTGCATGTTGAGGTCTCTGGGGGAGGCAGCAACATCACTCACTTCCCAGGCCTGTATATCTGTATATCTGTATGAAATGGGAGCAGACTCATTGTAATACTCCTCACACCATAAAGGACACCTGAGGAAAACTCATGTTACTCATCAGAGTCAAGCATTCCACATGCCCAGCTGTGAAACTGAGCAGGACTCAGGGATTTTTCAGCAGGCTTTGAGCCACATCCGTCCCCTCCTGAAGGGAAGCTGCCTTTTGTGCAGACCTTACAGAGGTGGCAGAGGGACAGCCCCATTTGGGAGGTAGAGACCAACAACCACCCACACAAAGTGGTATACTGACTAAACAAATTACTTATTTTAAGTACAATCCATGGGTTCCACTTTGCGTCAGTCTTGACTGTTCAATGACTCCCCATTGTCTGTGCCACACCACTGTCCTCTCACTGTCAAGGTGTAGCTCGGTTGCATTTTCACATTTATAGGCAATGGGTGTCCCTGCAATGACTGGATAAACCCTTGGGGCTTTCATTTTGCACTGGCAGCTCTCAGATGACTTTAGAAACAAACCCCCTGGGGCCATGTGGCAGAGAAGGCATGAAGGCACAGAAGATTGTGGCTTTGTTAAAACTTGCAGAAAAATGCATGTCCTCTGTCTTCCCCTTCAAGTGCTCCACGTGTGCTGTCATGTCTCTGGATCTGTTATAGACACACACTATTTAAGAAATTCAGACATGGCATTTTTGCAACAGAAAAGCTTGATGAGTTGGCCTCTGCAACTCAGCAACTCAGCACAAGAACTTATTTTTTCCTGTTGTAGCTGAACACCAAGCATAAATGAGTTCAGTTATTCCACACAGGAACACTTGTGTCTGGTACTATTCTCTAATATTTATATTAGAGAAAGGGTGCATATGTGTGCATACAATAATAATGTAATGAGAAGACTCAGTGCTATCCATAGCAGGGAATGAGACAACATGGTTTCTCTCCAAGCTTTGTGACCCAACTGCAGCAGAGACTGATCTGATCTGCACACTGCGTCTTGGCTGTTGGCTTGACCTTATCAATGAGCACTCTCAACCTACTCATTTCAATAGGATTTAGAGTATTTGATATCAAACCCTCCATTAGTCACAAGTTCCCCTCATACATGAGGGCATGTAGTCCTGGAGAGCAAGACTTTGACACAGGCTGAGAACAAGTGGGAATTGTACAAGCAGACGCTTCAATCTAACCACTGGTATCTAGCAAGACAAAGCAGCAACACATCCAAGGTCATCTCTTCTGAGATTTTCCCTAGAACTTTATCATATGACTCTTCTGCTCCAGAAGAATCAAACATTGAAAAGCACACTAAGGGAAACAGAAGGACATCTTCAACAGAACTGCAAGACTTTCCTGCAAGACACAGAATCACAAATTATAGGGGTTGGATGATGTAGTCCAACCTCCCTGCTAAAGCAGGTTCTCTACAGCAGGTTACACAGGAAGGCATCTGGGTGGATTCTGAATATGTCCAGAGAAGGAGACTGTACCAGCTCTCTGGGCAGCTCGTTCCAGTGTCCTGTAACCCCTGCAGTAAAGATTTCTCTCGTGTTCAGATAGAACTTCCTGCATCCCCGTTTGTGCAGTGGGCCTGCACAAGAGAAGAGCCTGACCTCGTTCTCCTGACCCCCGCCCTTCAGATATTTATAAGTATTGATCAGATCCCTCCCTTGGTCTTCTCTCCTTCAGGCTGGACAGTCCCAGGTCTCTGCCTTTCTTCAAATGGGAGATGCTCCAGGCCCCAAATCATCTCTGTGGCCCTCCGCTGGACTCTGTCTGAAAGTTCCCTGTCTTTCTTGAACTGAAGAGCCCAGAACTGGACACAGTATTCCAGATGTGGCCACACAAGGGCAGAGTAGAGCGAGAGGATCGCCTCGCTTGACCTGCTGGCCATGCTCTTCTTGATGCACTCCAGGATACCACTGGCCTTCTTGGCACACTGCTGGCTCATGGTCAACCTGTTGTCCACCAGAACATCCATGTCCTCCTCCACAGAGTTCACAGTAGATGTTCTTCACTTTCCGTCCCCCTAAAAGCATCTACAATGATGCTTTCAAGTTTACTGAGGTCTCAGTCTGATACAAGTCAGGAAAAAAATAATAATCCCAAGTTTCCTGCAAGTATCATAGTAGGCAGATGTTTGCAGACAGTTTTTGGACACAGATCTCATTCTAAAGGGATTCTTCATGCATGAACAGATGCTACATCAGCACTTGCATGGATGTAGCTCAAGTCTATTTTGGTGACTATGAATTTCTGGAGTAGCTTCAAGTGAGGAGATGACTGTTATATTTATGAAGGACAGCCCAGAACATGGTGCAAAGTCTGTATGGAAAGAGACAGAGAAAACAGATAGGAATGGGCAACACACCAGAGAATTAACTGATTACAGTGATAGGGCAAATATGTGGAAATGGTTGAAAAAAGCAAGTATGTGTATAACTGAGAATTCTCAAGAAAGTAAAGAATTGACCGAGTTATAAAACCAAGGCATAAAGTGAAATAAGCAGGCTCTATGGACTAAGAGTTGAAGCTAGCACTGGGATCTAAAACATCAGCTTGTATTTAAAAACCATCATGGTTAGTCGTATATCAAGTTGCATAATGGGTTGAAATAAAATTAGTCTAGGCAAATAGAGGGAGGATTGTAAGGAATTTTATTGTTTAAATCCTGCTCCTCAACACTCTTCTACACTCAAGGAAAAAAAAATACCCGAACAACTTAAATCCCTTTTCCTGTCTCTATGGGGCTAAAAAGTTAACACCATATTTCATAGCAGTTAACACAAAACAGGATTGCTGCGCTGACTTGTTTTTAAAGAGCAAATGCTTTCTAAAATCTCAACCGGGAAGGACGTAGATTTTTTTTTTTTCCCAACAAATCCTTTAACAAGAAGCTGAAGGATGAAAACTTATTCCTCTCTAAGACTTTGGGGGATGAATAGAATGTAAAGGCTCGATGCCCTCAGTAGGTCTGTGTACTCTCCCACTTGGATTTTTTTGTTCAATCATTTACTGTAGAGACCAACTTCCTATGAATAATCATTCTTCTCTACTCAGACGAAGTGCTTACTCGATTTCCAGTGAAACCAAAAGAAATGCTTGGTTTATTCCCTACACGTTAAGCTTTTTAGATAAGCCAGAAAGGCTTTATAAAGAAGATCTAAGGAATAACTTCTCAAAGCCAGCTAACAAACTGTTTCGCTGCAAAAGGGAAGAGTCAAACCCCTAAACAAGCAGATATCCCAGCCACAAGCCTCCTCTGGCACAGGAGTATCAGAATCTGTCTGGGACTTTTTACATGGAGAGCAGCGAGGCAATGAGCACGTGACACACATCCCACTAGACTCATAAGGCCTTCCCCATTTTCTCTTTGAGAACTCTGACCTCACACAAGTGAATCTGAGAAGAAAATACATTAATCAGGCATTCACTCAGCCAGGCTATGGTTTTTAACCCAGGGATCTAAATCAGCAGTCTCACCTCCCACTTCTTTCCAGATACAATTAGTATCTGCCCTTGCATCCAGCCCACTGCCTGGGTGGTGGTATGGGGGACAAGGAACAAGCAGCTACACTCCCCCTTGCCCAGCGTCACATGCTGTCCTGCTGCCCACTTTCCTAAAGGCTGCAGAACAGTGGAAACAGCTGCTAGACACCATCTTGCAGAAGCTGGCATCCCCTCATCACAGGTGGGAAAGGAATGGAGCTGAGAGCAGCTACCCCCATGCAGCCTCCTAATTCCCTGCAGCAGCCCAGGCAGGTTCAGACCCATCCCAGCCACACCTCTCCCCATTTAGACCTGAACCATGCCAGCTCCACACACCTGCTGGAGGCTTCCCCACATTTTACAGGAATCCCCAGAAGGAGATTTGCAGGTGCTCCACTCCCTTCAAATTGTTCAGGCAGCAAATCAGCTTGGGAAATTGGACCCATAGTACTCAATGTGGCCCTCTGACCTTTTCCAAAATGTTCTCAGCCCATCAGGCTGGCAGGACTAAACATCATAGCTAAGCATTTTCAAAGAAGCGTGTGCTTTTTTAACCTAGTTGGGTTTTTGTTGCTTTTGTGTTGTTTTGGGGGTTTTTTGTTTGTTTGTTTTTCTAGAGAAACTTTACAAAAGCATCACTAGCATACCCACAGTTTTGCAATTCTACATTATGGGTGATTAAGAATATCAACAAACAAGCAGGCATACAAGACAGGGTTAGAAGCAGACTTTTACTTAACACCAGCCTCACCAGGTGCTTGAAAAATAAATAACCCCCCCTCTCCTCCAAGAAGTTCTGCTTTACCCAGCAGCCATAAGGCTCCAGTGCTGTGCCTCAGGCTGAGTTGTGCAAGCTCTTACTGCAGCAGTCACACTGGGTTCAAGCAAAGTGCTTAAGTAAGCATTTGCAGAATCTGACTCCCCCCACCCTTGTCAGTTATCTATACTGCAACTATTTGTGCCTTGTAGTGCAAGCTTCTTAGCTGGGGACATGGTCTGGTATACTGTCAGCTGCAATGTGCTCTATCTTCATTTATGGCATTAAATCTAATTTTTGGTGCCAAGTGTAGCATTACCCTTACAGTGATATCTATTAAAGACAGTTTCCCTTCAGGATTCTGACCAACAACCAGTTTGTGCTGTTCGTTATTTTATTTCATTGCAAAACCACCATATTTATATTACCTCTCCGGTTCTTCAAGTATTTTGTTAAAAAATTGTAAGGTAAGCACTGAATTATGGAAATCCTACACCTTGGTGCTGAACTGACTTCCTTTCAGATGCTTACATCCTTACTTCCTTGAAAATTTAAAAGAAAACTGGGAACCACAACCAAAATGAAAGCCACAAACGTGGCCGATCCATCTCCAGTAGTGAAAGGTGAGCAGGGGCAGATTGCCATCCACGTGCCAGTTGGAACATCCCTGCTGGGTGCACTCATGGAGACGAGGCTGAGCGGGTGGGACAGCAGCACAGCACAGCACAGCACTGCAGAGTGGTTCATATGGAAAAAAATCTGTACTTCCCCTGAAACACTGCATCCTGCACGTCACAAAGGACAGCTGCTACCTTCTCTGCTGTGACACCAGCCGGCCAGTCTGCAGGCCTAATGCTGGCAGATGGCTTCCCACGCACCACTTTTGATGGTCACAGCCATTGCAGTGAAGCAGCTCCCTGACCTCAGAAAGGGTTATGTTGGTTTGGCTGCAGGAAGGCTCAGGGTAAGACTTGGGTGTTTTTTTGTTTTGTTTTGTTTGTTTGTTTTTGTAATTTCTTTTTATTTATATGTAGTTTGGGTTTGGTTTTGTTTTTTTGCTTTTTGATAAGGGTGCAACCCAGGCTGCTTCAGACGAACACAGAGGTAGCACAGGTCCACATGTAAACATGCAGGAAGTGAGCACAAATAGGCAAATATCCTGAATAATGTCAGGGCAGATGATACACATGGAAACGTGCTTGGACTCACCTGGACTCTTTTTCCTTTTTCTTGTCCAACCAGTTCAGGGCTGGGGAACATCCCAAGCCTCTGGCATATGGTATTAGATGCTCTGAGTATTAGGTATAAAACTACTGATAAGTCTCTTGACATGGTACAGCTGGTGTCACATAGCCCACGTTCCACGTCAAGTAAACTTCTCAAAATTTGGAAGGGAACAGGATGTTTTGTTTATGAGAAGCGAGAGAAACCAGAGTGCTCCATCAGTCATTTGTGCCTAGTGGGTGTGTGTCTACTTGTTTGGCCGTGGCTACTGTTCTGCTCTGTGCAGCTTTCAGAAAGTCATAAAAAAGATATCAAAAAAGCTGGGCATAGCATTGTTACATGAAGATACCAGAGACAGAGCTGCACAGAACTCTATTAGGAAAGCATTTTGAGATACTGGAGTGGAAAGGATCTCTTTGCTGATTAGGTAAATATTTTAATTCTGTATTCCAATTATCCCTGTTCAAGCAGGATCCTTAGAATATATTTGCCTTCTATGACTGTCTTCTGTTCTTAGTTCTACACCACAAAGCTTTTAAATAACAGCATGGTTTCCACTACAGCAGCACTATTAAGCATACCATTTTTCTGTGCATTTTGTTCCTCTTCAACATCCATTAATTATTAGTACAGCATTCAGTATGAAATCCTCCTGCACCGTTAGCAGGCCAAAATATTAGACCATAGTGGCTACTACTGTTATTCACTGTTTGCTAAATGCTAATGGAAATTCAGCCCATCTTCAAACTATCATGCCTTTACACGTGACAATGGAAAGGTACAAAGGGATGAGATTATTTTTCCAGAATCAACAGCAAACCAGTGGCAAACATAATGAAGCCCATGTTTTAGTCATGGTAATACAGACTGTCAGAATTAAGATAATGGTGAACAGTCCTCACAATTACAGCTATCACTTAAAATTAACAACCAGAAACTAGAAGGCCTGGCAAAACTGGGACGAGGCAGCTGTCTGCAAGCTCCTAAAAAGAAGCCCACACTTGGGGAATACTCGAGACATTCCCTCTCCAGCGACACCACCCATAATAACAGGCCAACACCTCTGCATCTTGGATGGGTATGCAGAACTGCATATATTAAGCTACCTTGAGTTCACTTAATGCTGCCAGCTTGTAAACAGCAGAGTCAGTTTTGCTGCCAATATGATTTTCACCTAGAGCAAACGGAAGTGCTTTTCCAAGAATTTCCAAGGCTGTGGCATCATGCTGTACACTGGCACTGCACCATGCAACACAGGGAGGAAAGACAGAAAAAAACAAACACAAAAGCTGCTGCTTAGAACATCCTGGAAGTGATTATGCAGAAGGATTTATTTACTTCCAAGAAGAGACTGGTTGTGCAGAATAGACCTTCCAAAAAACGCCAGTGTTCACTGCAGGGGAATGTTACAGCTGGCATGTTTCCATTTTGGGGAAAATTTTGAAACCATTGTTGGAGAAAGTATAATAAGAAGGAGAATGGTAGCTTACTGGCAGGACTGGAGAGCCATCTACTTCATTCTTCTTAGCCCACCATGGGTATTGCATAACACTATAGTATTGCCCCTTTGGCAACTTCACCATTTTGAAGCTCAATTAAAATTAAGTGTATGATGACATCATTTCCAGTCCCTTCCAGTAAGGCCAGGGTCCAATTGTACAAACATTTAAATATGATGAGCATTTATAAGATAAATGCACACAACAAAACAAGGACATTGTATTCTCCATTCCTTAAACATGAAGCAAGTTGTGTAACTTCCTTTATGACCATAGCATGAAAAATTTACATCAGTGATACAAACTGAACCTAGAGTTCCCTAGCCCACTGCTCACTCAGAAGAGTTAAATGCATGCATGCATTCATCCACTGTTGTGTACATTTCATGCATACATGTTCAATTCATAACATTAAGTACTTAAAACCAAGTTTTCAGGAAAAAACATTCCCCAAGTTGTAAGTTTCCTTACTTAGAGCACTCTCGGCCTAATACCAATTTGCTGCCATCTGTAGAACTACAAGAACTACATCATTCTCATGCCAAAATTCCTTCTATTCAGCATTTCGGTGCCTCAGTCCTGGCTATGCACACTTTATTAACATTTGTACTTTTTAGTGGATTTTCTTCCAGATACAACTTTGGAAGATACTTTTCCCACCTAGGACATCCACGTTTTTCTTTGAAGACTGAGCATCACCATGCAATTAATATCACATTATCAAAGAACATCTGAACTTCCAAGAAAATGAACACAGAGCCTTTTTCAAGGACTTGAGAAGTTTGCTGCAAAAAGTTCCACGCAAGAACCATTCTGAATACATTAGAAGGATGTACAGAAACTAAGAATAACAAAGCAACTCCCCCTTCCCAGAGCCAGGAAAAAAAAAAAGCATTAAGTGAAGCCAGCACAAGTTCAAGTCTGGTATAATTTCAAACATTCTTCTGAATAGTTCACATTTAAGACAATGCCAGTTTTCTGCACGCACACAGACACACACACACACACACAGTGTTTGCCAGTGAAGTCCAAACCTAAGCAAAGAAAGACACTATATTTTTTCATTAAATTCTTGTCACTTACCTAACCTCTTGCACCAGAACTCTCTTGTAAAGGGACAGAGAGGATGGTTTCTTTCGGTTTTAGTTTGATAACTAACTCTTTCAGAGTTGAGGAAGCAATTGAGATCTGGGGAAGGGTAGGAAAAGCCAATTTCCCTCCAAATTAAAACTAGTTGTTAGAGACAAATAATTGCTAGTACTAAGCTCATAAAAAAGCATTGCTAGAAAATAATCAATTTCCTTTTGCTCAAAGAAAATGTTCTTTGTTTTGCATTTAAAAATAGAGCTGATTAAGAATCACAGAATAAGTGAAACAAAGAACTTTAGGAGGTCATCAGAAAGTATTTTGATTTTAAAAAGCATTTTCCATATATTGTTTTTATTTAGCACATCAAAATACTCAGTTTTAGCATCAATTCAAATCAATGCTTTAAAAGAAGTTGCTTGATACATTTATCAGAAACAATAACACAGCAAAATAATTTTGCTTCTGGTTTGCCTCTCAAATCATTACTGCATCCTCCTGATTAACAGAAAAAATGACAAAATTACCAGTTTTATTTTAAGTCATACATCAACATGTTTTACTAGATATAAGCCAGTGAGATCCTACCACACAGGCAAGCAAGCGGGTTTTAAAACAAGGTTTCATGTTGGCTAATTTCGATCCCCAGCATAAGCTGGCAATGCAAATGGCCAATTCTGTTCTGCTCTTCGTTGGACAGAGAAGACTTCCCAACTGTCGGAGTGGCTGGTGGCATCTTGACAGCTATGGAATCGTGATAACTGGAGTCCTACATTACAGCGTCTTTATGGGACTCCTGGAAAATTGAATCCACACACTGAACCCTTTCTTACACAATAGGAAGTGAGCACAGATTTATGGGGAGGAAATCTGCTGTACACCCTTGTCATCTTAAAGCAGTTATTGAATAAATGGGACTAGCTCAGTATCAAGAACATACTGACATTGCTCGCCCTATACAGCTTCTTCTCCAGTCACTGTGTCATGGCTCTCATTTCAAACCCATGACAAAAGACTGACCCAAACACAGTTTTATCTTGCATATTGTTTGGTTCAGTGGGGGAAGGGAGAGTATAGGGCAAACTGATATATTATTGAAAGCTACCCCCTCTTCCTTTACCCAAGAGACTGAAGGACAGCTAATGCCTCAGGCCAGCATACTGAAGCAAAATGTTTTCTACCTCTCATCCAGAACCTGAATAAAGATACCACTGGCATCTTTATTCATCCAGAAACTAAAACTGCAAGAATAAGAGGTTACTGTTATTAGTTCCAGCATAGATCTCTCAGGATGTCTTACAAAATAAGCAAGTATATCCCATTCTCAAGGCCATTTTTATCCAGAAAGCAGACCCTGATGAATGTTCTGAGCAGGAATCTCCTTGCACTTCTATGAACTCTCCTTACTGTCTGCTGAAGACTGGGGCCTTTTATATCCCTGCTTAGCTGTCTGTGCATGTTGAAGTGTGTTTTCTGGAGAAGAACTAAGCAGTTTCACCCTTTCTACATTAGAAGGAAAGCCCATGCTGAAGGACATCCACTGCTGAAAACCACTTCCCACAACAGGTCTGTGTCCAAATGTCCACTAGAAGTTTTCAGTTTTTAAGATCATTATTTCATACCTTCACATCCTGTGCATATTAGAAAATGTGATACAGTTCATATGTGATCCTGGACAGACTAGATTCCCCACCTCTTTCCATTAAGTAAAATCAGTAACTAGAATCCCTGTCCAGGATTTGTGATTAGAAGGATCACTCTCCGCCCTGCCCTGGTCAGACAATACAGGCTCTAGGAAAGCATGAGAGCTGTCACTTCAATAATGCAAAAACACTGTTGGTTCCACTCCAGAACAGCTGACTTGAAGTGCATGCTAGACTGTGCTCATTAACAAAATGAGAAATTTGATATATAGAAAGAAAACAGTATGTGAGGATTAATCCTGGATTGCAGTTTGTGGCCAGCACTGGGCCGCCATCCAAACACAGACGAAGAACAAAACTACTCCCACCTGTCAACAGAGGTACAGCTATTGCAGTGTTGTAGTCTCCCTCTTACAGCTGCTGTAACAATTTCTTTTATATTAGCTTAAAATGCAGGACTGACCTCACCATTTCATTTCTTCCTTGTTTCATGGGAGCCGGCACTGGAGGGTGAATTTTCTTTCCAGGAATTACTAACAAGACGTATGAGTAACTTACAAGTTTGGACAGCTAGCTTGTAATACTTGAACACTTCAAGGAAAGAAACCCAGCTTCAAATTGGCATTCTGTTGGAAGCTGGACATGCTAACAAGAAAATTCAACTCTCAGGATCATTTTTTTTACACTGTTTCTGCTGCTTTTGAGAGGAGTAAGCATACTGCTACAGCTGATGAAAAAAACAAAAACAAACCTAAACAAGCCAATACAGCTGCCCTGCCATAGAGCTGCAGCACAGCAGACTGAAATCACTATTGCAATACATTGCCCTTGCCCCTGTGACTACAGCAAGATGAAAACTTATTTAAGCAGCTTTAGTGGTTTAATCACTGGTGTTCGATCCACACCAGAGCAAAGGAGAAGTCATCTTTATTTTTAAGAGATACCCTCTTGGCTGTGGTTGGGTTGGGACTCTTGTTGCAATTCCACAGCTGAGCCCTGTTCATTTTTCTCCCAGTCCAGCAGGGTGAGCATGCCCACCGATGCTGAAAGGGTCCTTCCCACTGAGCTCAGCCTGTCACTGCAAGCAGATGTAGTGCCTGTGTCACAAATGCGTTCTATTCTCTTCCATCCTAAGACTGCCTTTGCTGCTACAAGAAATGCCACTTTGTGGTAACATTCTTCCACTGATACTGTCAGGAACTGCAGCTTTGTTCAAACGCTTCATCAGTCTGATTTGTGCAGAGGACCAGAAGACTGGCTTTCTGTAGATGAAACGTGACAACCTTATCATACCAATACCTTCTGTCTTTCAAGCTATGGTACATTCCTCAGCCTGAAGGAAGGGTAAAACACTGCACTCGGCACAAATAACAGTTCTGATATGATGTGCTTCAGTTTTCAAATATCAACCTATTTCACTACATTTATCATCAGAGGTAACAGGAGCTCAAAAATTGCCACGTACTATTTTCTATACAAGGAATGCACAGCATGCAGTATATGTTGGACAGTTCCAAATTACTGTAAAGATGTTGGAAAACATGAAGTCTTGTTGCATGATCTACTGTTCACTTCAAATTTTACCCTGTGACCACAGATGTTGGTTTATAGTGGCTGTTCTAGGGAGCTGCAATCCATGACACAGCCAAACCAACTAGGTTCTGTTCTAGCTGTTCCGAACAGTTAACCAGAATAACTGGAAGACGCACCCTCCTAGAATAAGGCCTCCAACCTCCCCTTTCTCTCTCCCCCACCCCTTGTCACACATCGGCTTCTGCCAAACAATTTGGCACTGACATTACAACGCGTCACGCAATACCAAGCGGTTCAAGCATCGTGCGATGCTTATTACCATCTCCACATCCGCACGTCACTCTGCCCAGCAACATATGCGAATACCAACAGCAGCTACATCCCTGTGCACCAAAGATTTAGAGCTCACACAGCTCCTCGGAAGACGCCTTTTCCCCAAACACTAAAAAGTCACCCCTCTTACGTATGTGCATCTCATCTGCATTTCACATTATTGGGAAGCATTACGTAAGAAGAACCTCCTATAGTGTGGCATTCTCCCCCCCTCCTGCTTGCACCCCTCCAGCCACATCAGTCTGCCATGATTAAGTGATGTATTTTCGATGCGAAAGAACAAACCACTGATGTAGGGTTCCCTTACTCACGTTAGAGTGGAAAGTAACAAATGCAAGAGGCTGCTTATTCCTAATGCTGATCTCCTCTGGAGCTAAAATGATATGTCAGGAGCAGGTGGCAAGTTTGAAGGACCATTCCCTCCCCTCCTTTTTTTTTTTTTTCTCTTCTCTTTTCTGAATAAATATAACAAAGGACACACAGATCTGACCTGATGGGTCAACCATCAAAAGTTAAACTGACTTAAATAATTAGACATAGAATGTCAGGCACCACTGCAAATAATTGCTCCCACTGATTTTAGGATTAGACTGCTATTGAATAGGTGCAAAAAGGAGGCCACTTGCAGTTGTGGAAATAAGCCAGTTTCCTTTCTATATATCATTTTCTCCATGCATATTTGCTGTTAAATCCTAAGGAGCAATTTACAGCCTTCTCTTCAGAGCTGCTGTAAGCATACACAGTAGTTCCGAGTCTTAAATAGTAATAAGTCATCTCGAAATACTGATGTTTATGCATTGTATTTATCAAGCACGGCAAACAGCTGCTCATAGTTCTGACATTTCCCAATGAAAGTGACTATTGCATATTGTTTTCCCCTTTAATTTGTGGAAAAACATGGAAGCCATTCGAATACAAACAGCATTCCACAACAAATTTAAACCAGTTTTGGTCAGAGGAGGGTTTATTACCAGAACGCACTTTCGATGATCCTCTCACCGCTCTCAGTTTTATTCTAACAATTACACGACGTCTAGGGAGATTTCGGTGGCTCTGCTCCAGCGCTCGCTGCCATACATAATTCATCCGCGTTACGGAGGGGCACTCCCTCACCCAGCTCGCGGCCGTCGAGCCCGAAGTTGCGAGGCTCCGGCACACGGCCCCGACGCAGCGGCGGTTCGGCGGGGCGGGCTCCGGGCAGCGGGCACGGAGCGGCGGGGCCGGGCGCAGCGCAGCGCAGCGCAGCGCAGCTGGCGGCCGCGATAACGGGCGGGGAGGAGGGGGGGGGGACGTGCCGCGAGCCGCCCGCCCACCGCCGTGCCCGCTTCCACCTGGGCCGCGGCCAAGCAGAAGTCAATAATTCACTTCTCCCGCCCTATACAAAAGGGGCCGGGAGCAGGCAAGGGGGGCTGCGGGCACCGCGGGGCTCCCCGGCTCGCCCCCCGTGCCCTCCGACTTCGCTTTCCTTTTACGTGCGGACAGACGAACAAAAAGCCGCGCTGGCACCGCCAGGAGATGCGGAGCGCGGCCGGGTACGCTCCGCTCCTGCACACGGGACCGGGCAGCCCGCCCGGCTCTGCGCTACAGCGGTACGCGCTTCGCGGCGATATCGCCCGCTCGCGCATCCAACGTTCAGTATCTTACATTTACACATCTGTACGCAGCTCCGTTTCTTGCGCGGGGCGGACAGCGCTGCTCCGGCATGGCGGGGCCGAGGCCATGCATTTCCTCCGGGGGCACAAAGCCGGGGGCAGGGTCCTGCCAGCCCCGCGCCGCGGGAGGATGCGCGCTGCCGCCTCCGAGCGCTGAGCCCAGACGGAGCTCTAACAAAAGCCGGAGAGCCGCGGCCGCAGGCAGGGCGAAAGGAGCTGGCGGCTCCGTCATCCCAAAGGGCCGAGGGGGGCAAGAGGGAGTCGGGGCAAAAGTTCATCGCGGTCCCGGTGGGGGTACCCGGTGGGGCAGGGGCTGGCGGTGTGCCCGGGGGCTGCCGGCCTGGCTCGGCGCCTCTCAGCCCCGCGGAGAGACAGAGGAGGGGGAAGGAGGCGACGCGAGTCCCGGGAGCCCCTTTCCCTGCCCTCTCCTCCACAATACGGCCGGATCCCCGGCGCAAACACGCCCCCCGACACCCCGAGGCTCCGCTCCCACCCTTCGGAGAAAAAAAAAATAGAAAAATTACGGCTCACTTGCAGAGGGTGAATGGAGATGGACAGACGGCTGCTCCGGGGCTGCCGCTCGCTCCCACGCCGGCCGGCCCCGGCGGGCAGCAGCTGCGGCCCCCGCCCCGAGCCCGGCACCGCGAGGAAGGGGCAGCGCACGCCCGTGTGCGCGCACGCATACACACACACACACACACACACACACAAATAGCACCAGAGGAGGGGGAAAGTTTCTAGCTGCCGCAGCCGAATAGCCCGCATCTGTGATCCCCAGACCCGCACGGTGGCAGGGGTACCGCACGCACGCCCCGGCCCCAGAAGCAACGGGGCAGCGCGAGGGGGAAGGGGCCCTAGGGCACGGAGAGAGGGCGAGGGGAGAGCAAAAATACATCTATCCCATTTTGTTTTCCATGGGACTGCCGCCGGTGCTGGGCACGGCTACCACAGGGCATAGAGCGAAGGGCCACCCCGGCGGCTCTCCCGAGCGGCCCCGGGAAGATGGGCAAATAAACAGGGCTGCAAATAAAGAGCGGGCAGAAGGGCTGGGCTGCAGCGAGTCCCGCAGCGCCCGAGTGGGACGCGCGGCCCCTCGCCCCCCCGCCCCGCGTTACCTTCTTAGTGCATCTGGAGCAATGGCTCTGCTTCCCCTGCCCCTCTCCTCCTCTCCCTCTCCTGTCCTCTCGGTTTATACCAGCCTGTTCCTCATCTCACAGCCTTCCTCCCAGCGCCATCTTGCAAGCTTGTGACGTTGGGAGCCGCTCACCCCTGACCCACATTTGAATAGAAGCCAAAATGAAAAAAAGAAGAGGAGAGAGAGAGGGGGGAGAGAGAGAAAGAGGGGGAAGAAGAAAAAGAAAGAGCGGAACAAGGAGAGGCAGGGAAGGCAGTAAAGTAAGTGCTATGCCAGTGTGGAACGGCATCGGCTCCCACTCCCTTGCCAGCTAGTTTAATAATAAGCAATTTCCTGCTTTTGCAATAAATGTTGCCGTGGCGGGGGAGAGGGATGGGAGCAGGCTATTCCCACTGAGTGACAGGGGCTCCCCGAGCCTTCCCCCGCACCCACACCCCAAAACGCAGCCCCGACCACCAGCAGCCCCAGCCCTGCTGAGATTTTGAGTGATGAAAAAGGCATTTGTGAGGATTATCTCCCCCATCACTGATGAGGTCTCAAGTGCGTGTTAAGGGAAATGATATAGATTACAACTTGTGCCTGTATTGGAATCTTAAATGAGCTTCATACACAAAAAACCACGCTCGTGTGTAACGTAATTTGCATATTAGCTTTTTATCACTCCGGTCTGTTTGTTAAGGACTGACAGTGTGCTCTGTGCCATCCACGGCACAGATGAAGACACGGCCTTTATACCTTTGGAATCGGAAGAAATCTGAAGTTTTGTTTTGTGTTGGTTTCTTTTTAATGCATCTATTGGCAGTATATTGAGGGGAAATGCTACTCGTAGTTTGCATCCCTGCTCCTGCGAAGACATTCGTGCACGCTTTACTTTAAGCACGTCAGTAATCACACTGAGCAAGCAGGGGCTCTCCGGATGCCTGCACCATGCGTGTGCGGAGCTCGCCAGACCGAGCTGCTATTTTGTAAAATGTGAAGTGAGATCACTTTGATTTTAGTGACCATTGACACAAAGTGCATCAAAGTGCAGAAATCTGAACTGTATCTTTGTTATACTTTCCCCGGCAGCATTGTAAAGACAGTAGCTAGTTAATCTGCAATAACAGGAGCGACGAGTGTAAACATTTTTATTGTAATTATGCAGAGTTCTTCCATTGTCCCATGTAAAAGTCACCGTATTAGCTGCAAGCCAATAGCTAATAGCTCTTCTCTTCTGTGCCATCACTGCCACCTATGACCAAAACTCTCCGCAGCAGAGCAAGGTGATTAATTAGCGAAGCGGAGCCGACCATTTAGCACATCCCTAAGAATTCCCTAATAGCTTCAACACAGCGACTCTCAGCCACTTTCTGTGCAGACAGCAGCAGCTTGCGTGCACTTTAGCTGTGTTCCAGCTGCATCATAAGCTCTGTCTCCGATAGTAAAGGTATTTGCTAGTCGCTCATCCTGAGTTCAAAGTTGCTTCTTTATTTTTTTGCACAAGATGGTTTCTCCAGCCTTACCAAAATGGCTCGAGAAGCAAATAAAGATAAGGCAGATCACAACAGCTGTATCAGAAGGGTATGGACTGGTGGTTTGTTCACAGTGCACTTTAACAGTGGTGAGAACAGCAAACCTGACTGTCAGCACAAGACCCAGTGAAGTAGATAAGGAAAAATTCAAGACTCTTCCCCCACTGGGAAAGTTAATTTAAGATGATGGTGCTGCTCCCAGCTGTGTTCCGAAGCTAAGTAGCCTTGCAAATAGCCAGGGAGGTGTAGGTAGCCATTTGCTCCATGCTGTGTGAGAGGAATGGGTAAGCAAATACACAGAAGTCCTTGTGCTATGTTATCTAAACAGGGGAAAATGCGTCCTGGAGTTATTTCAGGCAGGCTTAGGCAGTTGGGTTTAGAAGGACCTGGTTTTGTAAATCTCTGCATGTCATTTTGAGATCTCAACAATGCCACCACCTGCCCTCACTCTTCCTTCCTCCCATGGAAGCTCTCTGCCTTAGAAACAGTCAGCAGAACAGCCTGTGTGCCCGTGCCAGTCCACAGGCACGTCTTCAACCCACTTTGATCAGATGTAGGAACAAAGGTGCCAGGCTTTGTACAGGTATGGCTTAATGCACAAATGTTTCAGTCAGTCTGCCAACTTTGCTATACGTATTATAACCTCTGAGAGTGAACAGAATGAAAAGGTGGGAAGATGAGGAGAAACATCTTAAAATCTCACCACAAGATTTCTGAGCTGGTGTGGAAAGAAAAGGCTCTGCCTGTATTTCAATCCCTTCAAGATTTTGGGGCAATCAGTTCCAAGTGTCCCTAAGGAAACTGAGAGAGAGACACATTCTCAGTGAAGACCAAAAAAAAAAAAAAGGCAGAAATTAGGCACCTGGAAATGATATGGTAGGATGTAACATCGTGTGCAGTTTCATGTGTGCATGATAATTATAAGGCTGAAAAAGAATTAATGAGGAAGCTAGACCTGGTGTTGTCACTGGAGGCATGGACATCTGGGGAGAATCTGATGAGCCAAGTAGGAGCATAACCACACCTACCTGGAAAACAACTACAGGCATGCAAGGGAGATGCCATGATACCTGCAGTGTCTCCAAGCATCTTCAGCCACAGAGCTTGCCATCCAAACAGAGGGTACACCCTCAGCTTCCAAGAAATCACACCCATGTGGGCATGCCTGGTACCGGGTGAGACCTGTGCCCATGGAGGTGAGAAGCAGACACACTGCTGTGTAGAAGAGCAGGCTGAAGGGAGATGATGGCTCACAAGGTGTAGCCAGGATGATCTGAGCCATGGATACTCTGAAGGCACTTCTGCTTCCATCTGTGCCTAGCTTGGTTTCCAAATTTGGATTGATCATGTTATTTTTTAACAGTTGTTTCAGAAAGGGCACAGTGGAAACGCAACGATTGTGCTGGGTGCTCTGCAGATAGGAACAAAAGCTTCAGCTTCCTCCTCAGTGCACTGGTGGACACATGTTCGTGTGCCACCTTCATGTGTCAGCCCTCAGGATCTGCTCAGAAACAGCTTTTCAATGCTGCTTTCAGGCAGAAAAGTCTAATTACACTTCACCTACATTCCCAGAGTTATTGTTGGGAAAATACTCGTGTTCAAACTAAGCTGATGACAGAAACCCAGAGGAATTTTGGGCCTTCAGCTTGTTTTTAATTGTTTTTGACCAATTGTTGGATTCAGAAATACCTCCGGTCCTTCATAGCTGACAGCAAGTTTATACTCCTCATAAAAAAGGAAGAGGACACGAGTAGAATTGTTACTGTCAGGTCAGTGCTGTGGATGAGGAATTAAGTAATCTGAGCAAAGAAAATGCCATTGCAGAAAGCAAATAGAATAATGAGCAAAGGGTGGCCGTGCCCCCTGACGGCACTGCGGTGCCACCTGCCTTCGGGCCGGTGCCGGTGGATGGCCAGTGCCACCTAGCAGGCAAAGCCGTGGTTTGCAGAGGAAACTGCCGGGGGAAGGTCGGCGGGGAGGTTGGAGAGAAACGGGAGAGTCCGCGATTCGAGGAGCTCAGCAAAGCCGGGCAGAGAACGGCAGCGCAGTGCCCGTGTCCGAGAGCGAAGTGAAGGCGAAGGCCAACCCGCCTGCTTTTCCAGAGGTAAAAGGGATTTTGCTCCCATGGTAAAGCGAATTTCTTAGCAGTGGTTTGCAGTTCTTGCCTCTGCAGTGGGGTAGTCCTGACTGCCTGAAAAGGCAGGGTGCCAGGCATCCTTTGAGGATTTCAGTGATCCTAGTGATGCTTGGAAACTGCTTGAATAGGAACAAAGCAGTCGGTGCAGGTCATGAGATGAAGTTATTTTGCTCCCTCCTCAATAGAAATGTCTCTCCACAGTTAGACATATGTCTGAGAAGTCTTGTCCAACACGCTTCAAAGTGTCAGTGGAGGAGATCAAAATGTTATGCTGATGCATTTTGGAAATAGAAAAATAGAATCCTTAGATTTGGAAGGGACCTCTGAAGCCCATCTCGTCCGACTTCCCTGTAATGCACAGGGACAATACAGACCTTTTGTTTCATAGCTGCAGATGCACCTATGTGTGAATATACTGTCTGCAGTTAAGCCTCTATATAGTGCTGGGTAAGGTGTTTCCCCCACTGTTTTCTGCAGTCTTTTGACTGCAGATGGTGGATGAACGTTACATTGAAGGTTGCATCTGACCAATCTATAAATATACTTTAATTCCTCGTACCATATCCTGTTGTTACTAATCCAAAACTTGAAGAGCACAAATTCTCAAATTCTGAAATGAATCTTTCTACCATTTTATTCTAATGCAGCTGAAAATCAAACTGCAGTCTTTTAGGAAACTTACAGGTAATCAAGGAAAATTGGGATCTATAAATGTAATCTGAAACCTCAGTGTCAAAAATAACACAAAGATCCCCAGATCAGAGTTAGAGCTGTGCTGCAACTTGTCGTGGATTCACTTAGCTCTGCACCGGTTTGCATTTTAAAGGTTCTTTTCAGAATCATGGGGTTAGAAACCCAGTGACAGTACAAAACAAACAAGCAAACCCACAACACATAAATGAATGCTGTGAAAAATGAGGCTGGTGTTGTAGTGCTTGTGCAAGTTACTGTTTTGTACGCTTCTGCTTCTGTTGTGCTTTTAGTGATAGAAAGTTTTAACCTTCTTGAAAGCAGGCACATACAGGATATTTACTGCAACAGGCTGAGGCTTCTTGCTAGGCAATCTGGCATACACAGGGCTGATGCAAGGTTTTTTGCAACCCTAATCAGATAGAAACATTGCTTCCTTGATAATGAGATCTTTGATTTCTGTTGGCCCATGAATTTCATTGCTGAACATGTTTGCTCTGTATCTACCTACAAAACATCTGTATTTAACTATATCTCCCTGTTAGCTAATGTAGTCCATGCAATCGCATAATTTCACTACACTGTGGGAGGGAAGGTAAAAAAATAAGGAAATCAGGTGAACAAAAACACTGTGTGTGTGTCTACAATAAAATGAGGTTTGGCCAACAATAACCGAAATAGGTGTCAAAAGGAAATTAAAAGAAAAAAAACCATATATTCATCCATGTAAATAAACAGGAACAAACAAAGAGCTGGTGCCAAAAAGTGTGTGAGCAAGTGAAAGATTAAAGGAAAGAGGAATGCTCCGAAAGTAATGCCTTCTATTTCATTATCTTGGCCCCTGACATCAGAGGTGATGTTGGTGGTGTGGCAGCAAAGGTTGAACCTTCCCACCAATATCCCACTACGTTTTGTTGCCAGGTGACAGATTGCAGCAGAGGGGCACTCTGACAGAACGGCGTCTGACGTGGGCGCGTGTATGGAGCGAAGGTGTGGAACTGAGTTCCTCTGTGTGGAAAAAACGGCAGCAATCAGCTTTCATTGATGCTTGCTGAACATTTCTGGGGGCCAATCAGTAGCTGTGAGCATAGTGAGGGGTGGGTGGTGCATTTCCACAGTGGTGACAGTACAGTGGTCACCTCCACTGGTGCAGATTTTTATGAGGGCAGCATGCAGACTTCTGTTCATTGCTGGCAAAAAGCACGTAGCTGATGGTGGTGACTGTTGAAAAAGAGTGTCTTGTAGCAGAGAATTTGCTTTATTAAACAGTGTTATTGTGCTCTTTATATCTGTTGTCATTTCCATGGAAATAAATAGGGGGCATTGATTTTAGAGCAACCTACATAATTTTTTGCCCTCAAACAGTTTAGCCATAGCATCTAAGAGGAAAACGGGGCATTTCAGAGAGGAGTAAAACTAGGGATGAAAATGAAAATTTATGAAAGAGAAAGTAAATCTGAAAGATTCCAACATCTGAGAAGAGAAAGAGCAGGTTATTTCCATCCCAGAACTTGAAAGAAACAAGTACCAGATTGGCAACAAAGATTTAAAATACATTTTTGAGGTGAGAAAGTGGTTCTTGCACATTTTGAAAATAATTTTTTAGTTTGAAAAATAACAGTAAATTTTCCAGGTAGTCACTGAGCTAATTAGCTGACTTAGGGAGTTTTGCAGGAAAATACAATTAAGAAAAAAAAAAAAAGAAAAGAAAGAAAGAAAAAGGAAAAAAAAGATAGCAAAAGAGAAGATAAATGGGATAATATGCAACCACAAAGCTGTCTGCCAGGTATCCTGAACTATTTCTTTATTGAGATAACTGATTTTCTAAGCAAAAGGAAAAGTAGTAGATCTGTTCTATGTGGATGTTGATCTAGCATTTGATAAGATACCACATGGGAAGTTATTAATTAAGATTAAGAAGATGGGGATTAGTACATAAAGAGTAAAATGCATAGGGAATTTTCTGAGGGAGAAGTGCCAATAGATTACTATTGGGATAGAGAGATTACTAGTGATTCAAGACTGAACTTGTTTGATTTTACGACGATCTATTTTCATTTAAGCTGGAGAGTGCTAAAGAAATTTTCTAATGCTATGAAGTCAAAAAAAAGGAAAGCGGAATGCATGGGTTTATTGGTGGTTCACTGCAAGCCATCAGCACAGGAGGCAGTGACAGTCACACATGGTGAGGCTCTTCCAACAGCAGCAGAAACTTCTGTTTGTAGTAATCTCAGAGGCTGTTCAAATGCTGTGTTTCTGCGTATTTCTAATGTTAACTTTCAGGGTACAGGTAGCTTAAAAATCTCTTCTTGTCCTCACATTAGATGCCACTAATGGGGGAACTACCAAGGAACCCAAATTTGGTTGCACAGAGAATCTTTTTGCTTTCTTTGTGTCTGTGCACTCTGGATGGCAGTGTGTACAGTGTGTAGAAGTAATTAATGTTGCAGGCTGGAAGAATGACTTGGGAGTTACTTGCCCCACAGTATGGGCAAGTAAGCAGTTCCAGTAGTAATGGTGCTTATAGGAGGAAAATATAACAGGGTAAAACTCTACAGGTTGCCAGATCCGTGTTGAAGCACAGCTTTGTTTCCAGTTGGCAACCAGGGGACAGCAAGATTGATTTTAGCTGAATGCTTCTGAGCTTACATCTTTACCACCACTATGAGAGTGCTTCTCCAGCACTTAAGCAAAGAGCATAGGCTTGACTTAGAATGCTTTGGGCAGTGAACAATTAACTTTCCCTACCTCCCCAGCTTGACATTTTCTCAGTTGCACCTTGGTGGACTGTCACTGCTGACACAAGCTCAGAATAACGTGCTCTTCTCCAGCAGAGAATCTGCCTGGAAAAAAAAGTCACAGCAGAATTGTCTTGTCAGTGTGAGCTCTCCAAAGCTGGCACTGTGTCCTGTAATGCAGAAACCCAGGAAAGCTCCAGGTTTGGTCAGTTCTCTGCACTGGCTTTAATTAACACGGTGGAGAGATAACCACAAGATAGAAGGGCAACAAAAAAGTGAATTTACATATAAAGTGTAGAGCAGAAAGTCAGGACTTGTAGCCTATCTGAAGATCGTTCCTTAAAGCCGGTGGACATGCAAATACACAAAACAGTGTTCATGTTACGCAATAGGAATTACATGTACCAGACAACAAGGATGTTACCTGTGCTTGTCAGTTACAGGTTGGTACAGTCTCCATCATTACATGCACACACGTGTGTGCGTAGACCACACGCTGGTGGCCCCATACACAGTGTCACACACACTGTGCACAGGCAGCACACACACACTGGGGTACGGTCCCCGCAGGCTGCTGCTGTCTGCCCTGCTCTCCTATTTGCACACAGATAAAGACTGGCATGGAAGGGCCCGTGGGCAGCTTGGCAGCTCTCTGTAGCTGCTGGTATCAAAGGTCACTGAGTGCTAAAGAATAAATACGTTCCAGTGCCAGAAGGGCACCGGGGAGTGGAGGTTTTTCTGTTTCTCTGCTTCCAGAGAGACATTTTCTTGTTTGGTATCAGTGTGGACTGTATTTACTGTGATTTTTTGTGTGGCTTTTTCTGTGCACCTGAGCTGCAAAGAAAAGACATTTACGGTGTTCTGACTTTACTGGGGATCATGTAGATGAGAAATAATGACAACAGAGTCACTGGAATGATGTGGGTGAAAGGAAGAGGAGAATCCAGACCGATGCCCAACATTGTCAAACAAGGCTATAAATGCTGTCGCTCAGTCCATATTTGTCTCCTGTGATTAACACTGATGGCCGTGGGAAGCCTGGCCAGCCATTTCATGTCATGTAGTGCAAGGTGACTCTAGTTTAGAGCACAATGAACAAGAGATCAGTGTTTCTTTCAGGAGTAGGCAGAAGATTGGTTAGGAGGGTCTGGAAATTGGTAGCAATTTAGTTTTGTTGCTATCTGTACCAACACAGATGGCTGAATGAGGCTTTCTTGTGGATTTCTAGATATAGTAGCAGTTCAGTGATTATACATGGGAACGCAGACTCTCTGCTTCACATTTCTCTTGTTAATATTTGTGTGGTTATTTTTTTTCCTTTTGTTTCTTTGAAGGTATATTATCTCTGGCAATGTTCTCACACTGTTTCAGCTTAAGAACAGTGCATGTCAGAAGCAACATACCAGAAACATAGCTGAAAATGGAGCTGTAGGTGCTGTTCTATTCCCTCTGGGCCAGAGCATCATTTACAGCTTTTAGCTTGCCTTAACCAGTGATGGGTGACACACACAGGTGGTGTACAGACAGGGAATCATAGAAAGGCCTGGTTTGAAAAGGACCTCAAAGATCATCTGAACTGTGAATATCATCGACAAGAAAAAAAAAACAAAGACAAAGTAGAGGCCACCAGGTACCACCCATGCAGTGTTAACAGGCTGTCAAGATCCCAGCAGAGCTCTGGGCTGAATAAGAGCAAAATATTTTCAGCTTTCACTTAACTTCTGTGTTCCAAATTGTGCTGCTGGCTGCATTCCTCGACATCATATTTGCATACCATGTGACATGGTGCTACGTGATGCTCTTCTTATCCACACATCTGCAGAAGATTGAATTTGATGCGGAGAGCGAGACAACATATCTTATCAACATTATTCACCAGTAAATATCTTCAGGTTGTCAGTAAAATTGCAGCATTCGGGTCATTACATTGTCCAGCACCACTGCCATCTGAGGCAGGATGATGTGAGGGCTGGATGCAAAACAGGTGTGCACTTCTTCAAGTTCTCCCTGTTCTGGAGCCCAGCACATCTGAAAATGCTCAGGACTTTCTTTAGGGATTAAGAATTTGTCCAGAGGTTGAGCAACAGCACAGCACATCTTGGGAATCCATGTCAGAAAAAGGTTGGAGAATAGGCAGTTCTGCATCCCACCCTCCACTCAGATGAGCAGCCCCCACTTCTGTAAATCATGCAGAAGGCACTCCTGCTCCCAGCTTACTGTGCCTGCAGTAAACGATAGAGCTGTATGCAGAGGAGCTATGTGCCCACTGGGTGCCAGGGCACTGGGGCACTGCTGACCCTTGTGGTGGCAATTGTCAGGATCTTTGTATTTTAAGGACAGCACTGAGTCTTCTGTGCTTCTTCCTTGTCTGTTCCTGTGTATGGTTCCCAGCTGTCATTCAGTCTGTTACGAAGCACTTGCCTTAGTATAAGATCACTGAGGAGGCTGTGGCAAGACAACCCTGACAGCTTCTGGATGCTGCAGATTTTATTGGCACTTACCTCTTTAGATAACAGCCCTGAATATGCAACAGAAACCACATTTTCTTGCTCCTTTATGGCTACTGGAGCTTCCCCAGTGTGTGTTCCCAGCCGCTGAACTGTCTCCTTCATTATCAAACTTACTCTGAAGTTCTTCATGTTCCTCTGTTATTTATCCTCTTTGTCCCAGTCTCTGCAGGGCCGCAATAGGACTGTATCACAAAATGAGTGTCTGCTGCCATATAGGATGCTGTAAAACTTCTTAATCCCCTTGGATCTCTTCAGGGCAGGCAGGGGAGACCTAGCTTGTGGTGACAGTGCTGCTTGTGCAAATCACGTCATGCTTGTTCTTGAGTGAAGCATCTCACAAGAGACTGATTTGATAAATGTCTTCCACCTGCACTGGAACAGAGAATATTTGCTTTGTTCTGTGTGACCACAAGTGCTCTGACACTTGCCAAACTGAGACGCTGTGTCTCTTCTGCAGGGATTTCATCAGCAGAAGTCAGCAGAGACAATCTGGGTTTAAAGAAGGCATATTGTTTTCTCTCTGCTTTGGAAATTATTTTGTTCAAAAAGACTGAGATTTGTTGGCTCTCAGAACAGGTAATGACGAGCAATAGGAGAGGTCCAGGTAATAGAATGATGAATTTGCTTGTTTTCTTCCTGTGACTGCATGGCTGGATGTATATTCATTTCAACAGCTTTCCTGGCTCTGCATAGAACGAAGTGTGACTTCTGTGGGACACAGATGTTTCCAGCAGCACTTTTATCTGCTTTTACAGCCATCTTAAAACTGTAGTAAGCATAAATAGTTTATCTGTCACTTGCGTTTTTCTTCTGAAAAAGCAAGAATAAGATGAAATATCAAAGCAAGAAAAATATATTTTTTTAAATGGACTGGTCACCTGTTGAAAACACAGGTATGTGTATTGCTATTGCTGCTTTAAACAAATGGCCATATTTTGTTCTTAATTAAGAATTAAAGGGTTTATATACATGCACGTACAGTGGAGACCCCCGAGTGATTCCAAGATGAGGGCAAACTGGGGTTTTTTTTCAGCTAGTTGGTTTGAAATTACTCACCACTTGAATAGCATCTGCAGCAGAGTAAGGCACGGAAGCAATTTTTCTTTTGTAAGAAGATGAAAAAGAAATAAAAAAGGAGTCAGAGTAAGCAGGCTGAATGGGCCATTAGCACCGAACTCTAAAGATGTAGAAGTCAAATAGGATAGAAGGGCCCCATAAATTTTTACAACTCCTTGGAGAAAAACACCGTGATTATTAAAACATGAAACCTTGCTTTTCTAAAATGCTTAAAAGATTAATATAGAAATGTCATACTGTGGCTGCTGGAGGGATTATCCTTAATGGGAATGTTAGGAGTTATTTTAATGTAAAGCAAACATAGCCACTGAAGAAAGATCAAAAGTAGAGCAAATTCAATGCACTTAGTTTCAGGAAAATGAAGTTTGTCAAGAAACTATTTCTACTTTGTTCATTAGAACGAGCAAATTCTCCATAAATACTGCATATATGTGACATAGAAAGTTATGACCTCATCTAATTAGTCATTACCTAATCCAATCACTAGCACAGGAGCAAAGCTTAGGTTTCTTTTATGAAATTTTTTGTTCTCTTTCTGGCTTGAGAAAAAAGTGCATTTTTGCAAGTGCACATTTCTGTGAAGTCATGTGTGACTCCCCACATTGGACCATAATCCATCCGCCATGTGGGCAGAGGAAGGTCACGTGGCCCAGGGGCAAATGCTCACACAGTCTGTGGTCTTTTCTGTGGAAGGGTAAATTCAGTGGCTTTTTGTTTTCTTTTCAATCCAGCATTATTACTTTTCAATGTAAACTCACCTCAGAGCTGCACACTGCTTTAGCCTCAACCTCCGCCTTTGAAGTCTAAAGGAAAACTACAGTGTTGCTAACTTAGAGCAAGAAACACAGTTATTTCCTTTGCTGTCCAGAACAGCACTGGGCTGGCCTCCTGTCCCTGTCTGGTCCCTGCTGCTGTCAGACACCTGAGTCCGTGCAGCCCTCAGCCAGCAGCGTGCAGCCATCAGTTCCAGAAGCACGAATTGCTTTACAGATTGTGCCTGCCGCCATCTCCTTTTTTTCTGCCAACATGAGGCACAAAACCACACCACACTGCACACCGGTCCTAGCACATTGCTGCCTCTGTTTCTCTGTGAAAATGTTGGGCTCACAGAACACAGCTTCTTTTAACATTTGGATCTAAAAAGGTCCATCATGTCCAAGTCTGCCAATTTTGTAAAATAACTTGCTAAAAAGTGCTAAATCATTCCAATCGGTGCAAAAGTTCATGGTTTCAAGTGCACAGTGTCATACATGAAGCAAGATATTTCTTGCAAATACTTATTGGGAGGTTTGGTTCAGATTCCCAGATCTGCTGCCTCTTTCGCTTGCCTTATCCTGAGTTCAGGAATGGATTTCACTGAAATTAATGCCATTTTTTACCTGCTTGAAAACATGGAAAAGCCTGCAACTTTTCCATTTCCAAAATAGTCCATTTTCATAACTGACTTGATGGTAAGATTCTTGAATGTTACGGCATTCAGAGCACGAAGACACCCCACATGCCAGTACCTGTCCTTTGCAGCTGCGTTGCCTAACATCCACCTCTTCGTGCAGCCTCAGCATCCATGGCAATGGCTCTTCCTGAGTATGGAGCAAAACAAGCAGGTCTTTATGTTGTATTTCTTGATTTCACTCCAGCAAATGAGATAGCATTAACGTTCTTCTCTTTTCCCCAGTCTCTTCTGGTTTTCTTAGGTCTTAGCAGATGCTAAGGGGAACAGTAAGGTGAATGTCTGGAAACAAGGAGTGAATCAGTGACTTCGTGTGCTGCTACTGCCAGGAGCCCCATGGAGAATACAAACACAGCTAACCAGATACAGTGAGATGTAATAGAGGAAGCTGCATGTAGATACACAGCGAGTGAGTTAGGAAGCTATAATGCAAGGACCTTGGGAAAACTATGAAAAGGGAGAGGATTCCTCATTTTCTTGCTCACACCTTTTCATCAGGAAATTAGGGGGCACAAGTAGGAGGCTAGGTAGCCCAGGGGAGAAGCTAGCTGGACCAAAAATGACAGCCAGAGCTTGCAGTCTGCTCCTTGGGCTGTGTCGGCACAGCAGCAGCAGAGCAGCACAGCCATCTCCTGACATCTTGTGGCTCTGCTGCAGAGTACAGGAGCCCCTTCCCCCCGCAGCCTCAGGCAGGTTGTCAGCTGGAGCTGACCTTGGCATTAACCACAAGCACTGGAGATCCTCATATATAGCCACATTACTCTCACAAATGCAAGGCCACTTCTTTTTCCCTCCTGTGCAAGATCCTAGTGCAGGTTTGCTGTCATCTCCCCCAGCCCCACATGCTCAGATCCGTGCCTGCTTTCAGCACAGTGAGTGTCTTTGCGTCTTTGCTGAAGAATCAGTTCTTTCAGGCCCAGGTTCAGTGCTCACCATGTATGATCTCCAGGGGAAATGGCAGGAATTTTAAGTATTCCATAAGATATACTTATTTTTGCATATAGATTTTCTTTAAAAAAAAATACATAGCTACTAAGGATATCAAGAGTCATGCAGTGCAGTCCCAACCTCTGTTGTCTGAAAAGCATTGCCTGTTCTTGAAATACGAAGAGTCTTTTGTCTCCTCCTCTAAGTACATGTGGGTAATTCTGGACTTAACCTCAATTTGTTTCAGAACTGGGAGAGAGATGAACCACAGAGAAATTTTTAAGTAGAAATCAAGTTGTTTTCTGGATATTGGGTCCTGTTGAATCTTGTCTGTGTTCCTCAGCATACCAGGCTCTTGCGCTGTCTGGAATCACTGCAGCAGGACAGAAGACACCAGGGATGGAGCTGGAGCATTCAGATGCCACCCACTGGAGACTTACCTTCTTGTAAGACAAATTGCCCCTGAGTATGTGTTACCAAAATTATGGCTACGGTTCTTGTAGCAGTGACTGCGGGACGCTCTTTCCATTTCCAGTTCAGCTATTTCAGCCCTTTTGTTCATGTCTGCTGCCAGTACACAATTGACTTTTTGTGGCTTATGGCTGCTCACTGAAGAGAAGTTATAAGCTGCAAGTGATACCAAGAGTTAAACAATGGGGAAACGAGTAACAAAACGGAAGGTATTAAAACCTAAAAAAAATCCCTTCTACATATATATAATCAATATCTGCAATGTAACACAGGCACACATGAACACAAATGTGTTTCTTTCATCAAGAGATTAAATTTTGGAAAATAGAATAGTTCTAATGCAATATTTTGTTTCTGAAAACCAAAGTCATTTGTTCATCTTGAATGCTAAATGGGAAAGGCAGCTGCAATCTGAGCTGCTCTGCCTGGCCAGCGGGTTGCTTAGTGCAGCAGACAGGCAGAGGAGGTGGGTTACCCCACTGGTTGCTCTCAGGAGTGGTCACTGGAGCTTCGAAGTGACATTGGCTATGGTTCACAGGAACTGCTGGGCTGACAGGATCACTATTACAGATTTTGTTAATTGAGACTGAGTGGTGGCTGGAAGCTCAGCACTCGGTAACACCAGTTCCACACACTTACTCAGTGTTCCCTGCATGGGAAGAAATGCATCACTTTTTCTACAATTTTCATTGTTTCTCTCAGTTGTCTTTGAATCACTGTAACTGTCAAGATGCTGCATGTGGTACTCGGTTACACAGGCCAGAAGTATAGGATCATGGTTAGGAACTAGGATAACCAAGCAAGTTGGGTGCAGCTCCTTATAGCTCCAGAGTGCTATTAGAGGATTTCCTGCACTTGATGTGTAAAAGGGAGAGAAGCATTACCTTGCTTCAGCAGCTGCATGCAGTGAACTGGCACAATGGCATATATAGAGGTCTCATTTGAATGAGTAACAAGAAGAAAGAGATGAGGGGGAATGTGATTTATATCCATTTCATTATTTTCAATGACAAAATGCTACCTAGAAGAGGGCTATGCTGGATTTCCAGGTGGTGCAGCCCATGGACTGCCCTGCGTGATACCTGCAGGGACCAAGCTCCTCGTAGCACTGCACAGTGACAGCAGTGTGTGACCTCTCTGCCACCACTCTGAGCTGGCCCTCGTGATTTCTATATGCATCATTTCCTGCCCCAGACTTCATGATTTCCAAATGTAAAAGCCGTATGGCCCTTAACCGGCCATGTGGAAAAGCAGTGTCGAGCAGCTTCACATGCAGCGTGTCTGGAAGCACAGCCATATTTTTCTCTGAAGAATTTGTTCAGGTTACACAAAAGGAATAGGCAGAAACCCATGGGTTTTGCTTTGGTGGTTCTCCCTCTGTTCTGCTTGGCTTCTCAGCTTTCAATAGATCCCAAGGTCAGGCTGTTATTCGTTGCTAGGCCAAAGTGGCAGCCTCCCACCCTAACAATGCCACTATCTTCATATCATCGCAGCTATGGGGGCCACATTGTGATGCTTTGGCAGTGTTGCTAGGGAGGTTGCTAGGTTAGATTGATGTCACTATGTGGGTTATAAATTGCCTTTACCCTGCTGGCCCTAACTTGCTCCCATAACACAATGATGTAGTAGATGGCATCGAAGTGTTCAGATGATGCATTGGAGCAGCATCTTCAAACCCTGAACTTGGCAGCAAACACATGGCATATCATGTCAGCAAAGGAACCCGCTTGTAATCTAGAGAAGAAAATAATTGCTTGGGATAGTACAACCAAAATAAAAATGCATTCTTTCATGTCTAGAAATTAACTGAACTCAGGTGAAAAATTACTGACTTGCACATGTGCACCAAAAGCGAGCTTCCCCTTGGCACAAGATACGCATGCCTTCTGTTTAGAAGAGGGGAGTTTTATAAAGATGGAAGTGAGAGCTGGGAGAATGAGGTGAGTTGAGCTGAGAGCTTCCCAGCTGTGAGCAGTGTGTGTCAGAACCACAACTCGACCGAAATATACCACCAATGCCGATTATTATTACTTGTGTTCATTCTCGCACGAAAGTGCCATGCCACATAGAGAAATCATTTGCATTCTTCTGGTCTGTGTCCCCAAGGGACGTTTTTATCCTGCTTGATGCAAAAAAAAAAAAAAAAAAGCTGAAGAGTCATTTAAATAATTTCTCAATTTATTAATATATCAAAATTTAGAAATACTCTGTTCTGTAGCATATTGATGCACTTGCGTGTGTGTGTGTGTGTGTGTGTGTGTGTGTGTGTGTGCACGCATTTCATTTCCTTTAAAAATGAATGAATAAAAATAGATAAACATGCATGCCCTTCAGAGCTGTTCTGGTTTAATGAGTAAATACATCATTAGGGAGTCTTTTCTTTATGCATGATATCTCGATATTCAGGGCCTTAGCTGCACACCTCTCATTAGTGCTTATGAAATTTATTAGGCTAAATCCACATGCACTGTGTTGAATATACACCTTAGTATATTTGTAATTATTTTTTTAAAGACTGCCTGCATTTCAAGGCAGATCAGAACACAGCACCAGCCGTGCCGAGTGCATCCATAGGGTGTATACATATTTATAAACGTTTTCAAAATGCATATTATATTTTGCCAACAGAGCATAACATCTCTGCTGGGTGGAAACATATATTAAAGAAGGTAACAAAAATCCAGTGGAAATGTCTTTGAAAAAATTGTTAATACACATGAGCTACAGCTGCCTTTTAAAGATTAATTTCTTGTCTATTTTCGATGTGTTTTTTATTATCAAAAGCCAATGGACCATATTACAGAAAATCTTGCTTTGTAAATGCTTCTTGGGCCTGATCCTGTCACATAAAACTCAATGATTTTGCTTCCAGACTTACACCATTGCAAGCTCCAAACTGGACTTAGGTTGTCACAGGGTTAATGCTTGTACTCCTTCATTGTCACTGCAGCAGGCAGTGCTCCTTCTGCATGTGTTGGTGCTGTTAAAAGGTGGTAAAAGACAGAGATCTGCACCTTTGCTTAAAGGTGGCCTGTAATGCCGTAAACACAAGCATGACTTTGTAAAGGTAAGCCAGAAACATGGGTGTTAATATTTCCATCAATTAAATATGTAAAAGACTTCATAAAGCTGGGATCATACTTTTAAAACGTGATCTTAATGAAGCTGCACTATTTTGGACTGGAGTGCTTATGATTTATTTTGGTTGATTTCCTCAAATATTTTAAAATTAAGTGAGGAATACTTTGGCAGAGCAGATACCTCGTTATTCCTTCTGCTGGATTTCCCAGCACATATCTCAGTGCCATATACTCCTATGTTTCCACATGGGATTGGGCAACATGAAGAAGTACAGAACACCGCCAACACTGCAAATCCTGACCTGTCTGCCTCCCAGCCTCTAAACAGCAAAGCCTCCAATAGGCGAAGGGATTGGTAGTGTCCATTTCAGCATGCAGTGTGTTCAAAGGTGACCAGAGATACCGATGTAAGCCTTTGTCTGATGATACAGTGTCTGCATTAACACTGAAATCTGCATTTCTTGGAAAGTGTTAACATCCAATACAGAAATGTTGGGGTTTTTTAATGTGCTCCTGGGGCTTTTTTGTCTTTGCCAGAATTAAGTGCAAAGGGAATTTTTACAGACGACTTGTAAATTCCTGACAAGAGGAGTTCATAATAGATGTGTTGACATAACCTCAGCTACAGTGACAACTGAAGCTGGTTTGTTAGGAAAACAGCAAATAATTTTCTCACAGGACAGCAGGAGTTGGGCAGAGAATGGGAGGCTGCTAAATTTTTTTTTCTGAGAATCCCCAGAGGCTATTGTGTGAGACAGCATGTGAAATGAAGCTGAAGCCAATCACAGAGCAGGCAGAGGAAGAAATGGTCTGGAATTTGTTCATTTTCATGAAGGAGAAGGTGCAGTTATCCTCTTCTAAATTTTACAAGGTCCCCTCTGAAGTCATCACGAGGAGCTGATAGCAAGTCAGTGTTTGCTTTGGCCTTATGACTGGTTCCTGCCTTGCTTTGTCCTGCAGCATCCAGGAGTGAATTCTTGCACAGGAGCGGGGACCATCCCTTTGTCTGCCATGTCTGTGCCTCTTACAAGCAGTCATTTTTTAAAATGCCACAAAACCAGATTTATTTCCTTGAGTCATCTTCAAGAATTCAAAACCTGAGAACTTCAACACCCAGCAGGATACGGAGAAGCTTTTGTGCAGTGAGGCTGAGCCATGACCTCAGCAGTTGATCATTGTTGCCACATACCTGCAAACTAAATCTATTCATAGAATGAATGAATTTAGGCTAAGTCTGAAGCAAGGGAGCACATGCAGAGCTGATGTTTAGTGCCCCTATTTCCCAAAGCCAGGTTTCTTTTTCATACCTGCCACTTCTCTCCTCTGGGTGAACACAAGAGAAGTTTTTCATCTCTTCTTGCGGGCACAGTGTGGATGCACAACCAAGTCCACCTTACATCTTTCTTATAGTTTTGCATGGGGAGAGGCATTGGCAAGCAGCAGTGAGATTTATGTGATCTGGCATACTTCAGAACCACACAGGTATTTGGAAGGAGATGTAAATGCCAACTTCCTACCTGACCTGTCTCTGTCTGACCACAACATGCTTGGCATAATCCCAAAGAACTTTTCTGGGAGGGTGGAAGGTCAAGGGGCAGAGTATTCAACACAGCGTAAATAAAATATGGTGCTAAAAGCAGAGAAAAAGGCAAAGACACAACTCTGTGATGAGAAAGCCAGAACCAAATCCCTTCGTGTTCCCCAGTTACTTAGGGGTAGCCACAGCCTATGGACCTCATGGTCAAAATGCACCATCTTCTGCTGAGTAACAGAGCAGCCCAGGCCAGTTCCTGGCCTTTCCTGGCCCTTCTGTGCTAAAATCTCCCATGAGGCTTTTTACTGACTCCCATGCCTGCTCTGGCCCTTGGTGAAGCCATGCGCAACATGGGTCCCCTTTTCAGACCATCTTCCCTTCCTCTGATTCTTCTTCCCACCCCTGCACATATGCTCACTGCTTCTGCACCAATAAAAGCCACTTGGAAGTGATGGGAACATCACTGCCTAAGGAGCTTTCCTGTGAGCTTTCTAAAACTAGAAAGTGACGCCATAGCCATGGAAAGAGATGGGATTGAGAAAGAGACAGGAAGGAAGGTGAAAGAATGTTAAAGGAATTCCTAAAAATAACTGTTTGCTAAACCAACATCTGACTGAAAGGATCAGATGTTAATTGTGGCAGGGACTGTACCGCCCTGTGGGAGATTGGAGAACTCTGCAGTTCCATCACAGGCCATGCTCTCTGGTTGTGCAGTGGAAAATCTTAGGAGTGATTTCTGCAGTTGATCATTGATTCCCTTTTTGGCTCTTAGCAAGCTACTTCTGCTCCTGGGCACCACTGCTGCTTGGTCTGAAAGGAAGGCATTGTAGATTCGTGTGTACAAAGGAGAGCAGAGACTTCCCCAAATGATGACAAATGACGGAACCATATGGCTGGCAGAGTCCTTGAGAAATTACCTAATCTGGCATCATCAATTTCTTTACCAAATGACTGCCCTGGTTTGTTGTTCATTCCTGTTCCGTTGCAGAGTGCCATCACAATAGTTTAAGTGTAAAAGCAACCAACAATCATATTTTATTCTTTACATTGGAGAAAGACCAATGTTGAGTGAATGTTCTTAAAAAAATACATTAAAACCACATCTACTTGTTCTTTAAGATAAGCATGAGTTCCTTTGTCCTGGTTACTTTCATCCTGACACCATTTATCTCTACAGATGTTTATGAGTGTTTACTTGTCATTCCAACTCTGTAGAAATGTAGTGGAATCAAAATATGAAGGTTGCACGCACATCTCACGGGCTGCAGGGTTACAGATCTCCCAGAAACGTTACCAGATCCATCCTGATTCCAAACATTGCTTCCTTTATTAATCACCCAAAATATCATGATGTCAGCAGTAGTTGTATTTTCTCCATTCATGTGGAAGGTCATAGAAAGTTCCTCTATCCAAACAAGCCTACAGTGTAAATAACAACAGCAGTTATTGCTCTGTACTTAAAAGCATAGTTATTGGGAAGAACAGTTAGAAAGAAGACCTGTAAGGGATGCAATTACAGAAGAAAATACCAATCAAAGATCACACCTTTTCATGATTAATTTCTATGTGCCTGAGCAGAGGATGGCATTCATCTACCTCTCCTTGGCTGAGCCTGCTGAAATGTGCGAAGTAACGCACTGCCACAGCTGCTCCACAGGCAGCAGTACTCTGATATGGTTTTGTAATGATGCTGCTACCTGGTCATCTTCTTCGCATTAACTGATTCACGTCCTGTACATCCAGGAAGCACTGAGCATTTTATTAGAGCTGATGAATGTACATTGACCACTCAAACACAGTATATTCACAAAGGCTTGTTAATGTGGTTTTGGTCTGCTTAAGACAACTGAGAAATAAGGGTAACAAGGCAATCAGATAGTATCTTAATCAACTCACCAAGTAGTTTAATTATTCCAATCCATACTTGAGTCTCACTAAAAACTTTTATTTGATAGAAATAACCAAGAGAAGACTAAGAAAGTACCAGATAATTTCTGAGTTGTTGAGCATAAAAATAAACCAGTGTTATTTCATGCCTGAAATAAGAAGGACCAGAGCTTTCCTTATGTACGTACCTCTCTGTACTCCAGTGGTTTAAGTCTAGTAGAGCAACAGAGGAGAATGAGTTTTAAGAGGCAAGTGGAAACTGAGAGAAGTTACTGAAATAATGCACATCAATGTGTGCGCCCAGTTGCACATTTCTACAGTGCAGAATAAGAGCAGTGGAAGGCACATCTTCACTCATTAATTTACCTCAGCTTTTTCCCCAGCACAAGATCCCAAACAGTGAAGAAGGCAGTGAGCTGTGAATTGTCACCAACTGGCTGCCCATGGAGGATGGGGTGAGTTTTCTTCTCCATGAGCCAGCTGCCAGGGGCAGAGCTGGACAGAGAAATCCAGATGGGAAGTGTTCCTCGTGTCCCACGTGGCATGTCCCTGGGCCTGGTCTGGTTCGAAAGAAAAATCCATTCCTAACTGTACTTTCATTATGACTGTTTTTTCATTTAAATGTTCCATTGGTACCCCCTCACTTTCCCCTCTAATTGTGTGTTGCAAAGAGTGGAAAGTAATAACATTTTGTGCCTATGAGCAGCAGCCAGTTCCTTCTGGAAAACCTCCATTAGGAATGAAGCACTCTGAATGCTTCCTAAACCCACCACCCTCGTTTGAAAAAGATTTACACCAAGATTCACAGATATGATATATCTGGAAAAATAACAAAAGTGTAACGCATCACATGCACATGTAAGCACAGCCTCCCTTTGTGTGCTGCCAGAGGGTGCACCCCCCGCCACATGCACAGCCCCCACCGTGAGAGTTACACTTTATAGATTCAAGGACAGCTCTCTCCAAGAGAAGAGGAGATGTTGCCAAGATACCAGATGCAGTTCTATTCAAGACCACTCATAGGAGCAATTCAAGATGAAATCAAATTAGATGTGTTGGTTATACATAGTGCAGACTGCTCGGGATACTAAATGACAGAGTTTGCCAATAATTAAGTGAAATCTCAGAGATGATGAGTCCCCAGAGCTCTCTAGGTTATGTCGGCCTAATTCTAAGTGTCATCATTATAGCAGCAGAGCAAAATACTCCACGTAGGCCACCGAGCTGGAATTTTTACTGTGAATATTAGTTTTTCATAACCAGTGCTACAGGGCAGCAGTGAGCTTCATTACATGTCTTCTGCTATTACACTTGCTTAACCTTTCCCTGTTATAAAGCTCCTGAATCCTGACTCTTGCTTAATAATTGATAGTTAGCACTTACTGTCCATAGCAGTATTCATATTCAAAGCACTTTACAAAGAGCTCATTAATCTCTCCAAGCCCTCTCCCATCGATGTGTGCAGCACAATTACCCTAATTCTGCAGAAGGGGAAACTGAGGTAGAAAGGTTATGACACAGCCTGGGGCTAGAGGACAGTGTCACTGGTGGCACTAATGAGAGAACGAGCTGAATTTGTGGTGTCAGGAACCAGACAACTCTCAAATCCTCTTCAGAGTTGGAGGTGCAGGGAACCTCACTCCAGCAGCAGAGCTGCTGTGCACGCTGAGCACCAGGAGGAGGCTGGAAGGTTCCATAGATGGATGGGAAAAGTGCCACCTCCCAGTGTGTGTCCTTCATCTTCACAGGCAGCCTTACTTGAGACCACCAAGATGGGCCCACCATGGGTATTGCTGCTTCTTTCCATCCTTATTGCCAGGGTTGGACATATCTGCTCAAGGAGCACAGTGGCCCACTTTGCACAAGGATTCAGAGCATGACACTGGCCTTCCATGGACAATGATAGCATGGAAAGGACCAGACCAACAGTGCTGCAGAACCTCCACTGACCCCGTTTGGCTGTCTTCCATCTCCCTGTGGAGTGATACGGGCAGCCCTGGCCCTGCTCCCACTGCTCGAGCAACACTTGGGCAGCAGAATGCAAATCAGCATCTCCAAGATGGCCAGGAGGAAGCTGTGAAATGGATAAAAGGTTCTGATAAAGATCTTGGATAGATACAGTCACTTTGCTAAAAGATTCAAACATAAGAGGCTTTTAATTAAAGACTGGGGCACTCGGAGCTATCTTACCAAAGAGGTAATAAAATTATTGACTCAGTCACTAAAAAAAGCAACTGAAGCAAAGAGTTTAAATGATTTCCAGAGACTGTTCTCCAAGTGAAGGTTATAGTGAGAGAGTCAGGAGTGCGACTAAGTCAAGTGAGGTCAAGCATGTTGGGCCTTTAGGCCTCTGCCTGCTTTTCAGCTTCCTTTTGTTCTTGTAATTCAATTATAAAGACACCTCCCCCCTCAAGAACCATTTAGCTGTCTTGTAAAACAGTTTGTAAACATTTTTATTTCTCTGTAAATTGTCTCCTAAAAGCAGCTTTCAGCATTTCAAGCAGCGTGGAATGTGTACAAGCTTCCCCATGCCTTTTGTTCCCACTTGTACACTGTGTGTACATGGGATGCATCAGAGATCTGCCTCAGCATCCTCTACCTGTGCAAGATGTGATGGCATAGGAGGGAGCTGGTAGAACAGTGGACTGGGAGTTGGGCCGATAATGCACTCCTCACTTGCCATTGCTCCCTTGCTTTCCCCCAAGGTTTTCTTTACCCCATTTCTATGTGGGGCAAAGAGAGGGAAACTTTGTGTGTACCCGATTTCCTGCACACTGGATCCACATATCCCAACCCTTTCCGTCATAAATGAGCAGGAAGTTCTGCTAGCCTGAAAATTGCAGTCCTGCTGTTCACAGCATCCACTGACAAAAAGGAAAGCACCCATAATTTGGAGACCTCATAGGGATGGATCTTATGGTGCAATCTTTCAATTTGGGTAAAAAGGCAAAAGAAATTATTTTCTCCTTTCAAGAGAGAGAATTTGAAGAATGAAACCATTCCTCATTCACAATTGCATGTAATTGCCCATGAAAGAGGATAGATGTCCAGAAGGGATTAATAAACTTCTAATCAGTTTAGGAAAAAAAAAAAATTCATGGCTTTAGGGGCTGAAATGACTTAAGGGTCTTGGATTCCTGTCTGCATCATGAGGGCCTTGATACCTTTGTAAATCAAGCCCAAAGCAGCAGCGTCCTGAAGTGAGAGTCTCAGCCTCAGAGGCAGCAGCACTCCCGTTTGGAAATGAAGCCTCACAGGTGTCACATGAAGTCCTGGGTAACAGATCAGTGCTCGGAGATGAGCCATGGAGCACAGTGCCTGGGACACTGCAGTGGGTGGGCCCTACAGATTCACTTGTATGCGTCTAAGCCAGCTGCAAACCTGGTGGCACTCATTAGATGGCAAGGAGCATTTCAGCTGAGAAAGTGCTTTTATTACTGTAAAAAATTAATGCAAAATGTCAAATATTTCACACCCAAGCCGATACTGGCAAAAAGCCAGAAACAGTCTGGTTTCGCTTGGGGTGTGAATTTGTTTGATCATCTGTAATTCAAAAGCTTTGATTTCAAAGGAAAGAGTGTGTTGCAATAGACTTTGTAGTGATAAATATCATCTGTGCCACTGCTCTCCCAAAAGGGGTTTCCCACAGTTCTATAGTAATGTACAGTTCAAAAGGCCACGCTGAGATTTATAGTGCTATATATTCAAAAAATGGCATACAAGTCACTGTGCTCAGCTAACGTGGCTTTGACTTGCAGCCTCTGCAGCTCCACAGAACTGAAAAAGTAGCACAGGTGTGGGTTGCCAGTGGGTCCTGGTGATCAGTGCATGTGTGGTAGCTGGGGCACTGGGAGCTGTACCAGCTGTTAATCGAGTGGCTCCTCAGCTGGAGAGTCTGGAAGCTTTCAGAAGTCCTGGACCAGGAGATCTAGTTGGTTTGCAGGAAACGACAGAACTTGATTTAAACCAAGAGAGTCCAAGTAGCTGGTGACAGCAGTGAATTTGGCCCTCTGTGTGGATTTATTGTTGTGACAAACTGTTCTTGCATCATTCAAAGAGCATCCCAGTTTCTTCCTGCTGCATTTTAAGCCTCACTCAAGTTCTAACCTACTATTACAGCAGTAGCTTTCCCTTGTGGATTTCAATGGAATGCCCCAAATTTCTCTGAAGACAGGAGGAAAATCTCCACTAATTACATTAGGAACACTCTTGGACCCTTAAAGAAGGAACCATAAGGTATGTTCTGAGATAGTCTCAACAAGTGCGTCTGTATTTGAAGCCTCTGAATGAGGCCCCACATGTAGACACATCCTTTTATTCATTGCCCAGTACCCATGTAGAGTTTTTAGATGCTCCAGTAAACAGGCTTCTCTGGACTGCCTTCCTCAATGTAGTGTAGCACACAGCTGGAATGATGCTGAGCCTGCCTGAGGTCAGTGTACACTGAGATTTGCTAACTCTCAGCCATTTTATTAACTTTAAAATGAAGAACGATTTTTCTTCTTCGTTACTGGCAGCAATAATTCAGTTAGACGTGACATAAATGCACGGGAATGTGGTGCATGGGTAGCTGGCTGGCATGAAGGGCTCTCATCTATTACAGACTGAACACGTTTACAAAAAGGCACATATGGAACTACAGCATTGCTCTGCTGGGTTTAGTGCCTGTGAGAATTCAGCCAGGTTGCTGTATCTGGTTCTGGATTCTGAAGGTTGAAAAGAATAAAACTGGGGAGAGAAGAGATTGAGGGGGAGAACTGGAGTGTTCAAATATTTAGAAAACACAGCCCAGAAGGCTGAAAGAACTGTCTTTTCTGACTTCAGAAAAGTGATGAGGGAAGCAACACCATGTAAACGCCATATCTATTTGACATTTGAAGTGTCACTCACTCAGTCTTTAGGATCACTGACACAAAGCAGAAGGCAGTTGTCTGATTTTCACGAAGCAGACCCAGGAGTAGGGCCTCCTTTCTGAGCACATGGAGAGCTAAGCGGCAGAACAGGATAGGGGGGAGGATGTGGAACCCTAGAGGGGGAAGTTTTTCTGAACTAAATTATTCAATGGCCTGGTCTGCGCTAATAGTCTTCTGTATTATTCCGTTTTCCTCACTCCATTTCACTGTCCGCTTGTACAGGCAGGTGGAGCGTGGAAGAAGTTCTTACTTCTCAAGAATCACTGCTGACCATAGCTCAGAGGGCTCAGGTCATACTTTGAGGATCTGTACAGCCCTACACTAAGAAGACTTTGAAAAATGCCCAGAGGTTCTTGTGATGTACAGGATGGGATGAATCCAAAGATGTCTGGTTTTTATGAGGTAAAAGAATAGTGAAACTCTGAATCTACCATGAATTACACAGTTTAATTCATTTTTATTTTTGATTCTCAGGTTTATTAATTTGGGTCTCTGGGTAATTTTCAGTTTATTGTGTAGAGCTTGAAATCCAGAAGAACTGAGCATCACCAGTAGAATGTGATGTGAAGCACTTCACACAGTTTTCAACTTTGTTTCTTTTGTCTTTCTGCCTCGCTTAAGATGGCACACAACAGAATTCCCATTGCCTGAGAGGTTTTGAAAAGCTAGCTGGTGCTCCAGCATCCTGTTCTAACATTATAAGTGAAGCCTGCTGTGAAAACTCCAAAGCAATGAGGAAGTTGATATTTGAAACTGTGTTTAGTAATATATATTTCACCCTCGGAACCACAGTGAACAATACTTTGTCTGCAGTTGGAAGAAAAATGAGATTGTTTTATGTCAGTGTCACTGTTACGGCATTCCATCTCTAGATGCAGTCCCATATCTGTTGGTTTTGTGGGCCTGTTCTGATTATGCTCTATCAGCATCATAAAGATCCCTTATTTACAACACACACACACTTGAGAGCGTGCACACTGATATGAGAAATGCTTATAAAATGGTTATTGCCTTCAAATGGAGTTTATTCTCACTCCTCAGTAACAAGTGTGATGTAGAAAGTACTTTCAAAAAGTGATCTATCCATTAGCTCTATTTTCACAGCAGCTCTGAACATTTGAGGTCATTAACAAATTAAAAATGAAATTTCTCTCAAAATTTACTTTACTTGTAGCATTTTTATCCAGAGTGGCTTTGTTTCCCAGAGCTGTCTGTACTAAACGTTACTCAGACAAATAGCAAAATTCTAACAATGCAGGACAAATCATATCGGGTGCAGATGCAAAACAATTAAAACAAATTTGCCATCGTTGCAAGCAATTACGATGAATCCTGCTCTGATTGAAGTTGCAAGTACCCTGGATTTCCAGGCCCCTGGATTTCAATGGGATAATAATTTAATCCATGTGATCGCTTCTGTCTTGTTCTTTGATACTGCTGTAATTGCCTCTTCTTCTTTAATCCAAAACAACTGAGACAAAAAGGAAAAGCCACATATGTTTTTATAAGAAAAGGGCAGTACATCATGTTACAAAAATGTTTCATCAAAGGTGCAACCATTTAGAATGCAAAGCAGATACTAGAGAGGTGACAAATTCAAGTTTGTACTCAGTGTTTTTATGCAAGATCTTTCAAGTTTTCATTTGCCAGGCACACTTGTTTAATTTTTTTAATGTATTCAGTTAGTCATATTCAGTTCTCTTTTATGTCCACTTCTCCTGAATCACTTGACAGATGGTCTTCTGTGAGCGCATCCCTTTGGGGAAAGTAAATTTAAAGTCACAATAAGAACGTAAGACCTGCCAAATCAGAGCAAAGGTCTGTCCAGCCCATGCGCTGACGAGAGTAGTACTGGTCACAGTTTTGATCTTTCAGAGATACTAAGTCTGTGACTAAGCAGAAAATAAAAATGTGCCTGCCTCCCTGTGCCTCAGACATAACTCAAGGTCTCTGTCCCCCCAGAAATGAAACACATATCACAAGCGTGCTGTTCCTCACAGGGAGCACTGAGGTAGTGAAACTCAAGCGAACGCTGTGTGCCAATGGCAGCAGTGTGCTTTGACTGCGCTCAGATTTTATGATGCAGAATGGAAGTGTATAACTGATTCAATTCTAGTGATGTGAGAAGAACTTGATGGAGAAGGATGAGAAGACACCAGCAAGTCAGTATAGGTGCAGCTTGGACACATACTGAATGCTTAGAAATTCGGATTTCCACAGAGTACACTGTCAATAGTTGAAGCATTATTTTGCTGTTACTGATGCAGCTCTGTCTCTTTCCATCAGGACCATACTTAAAAGTGCTTGGGATTTATCTCATCTTTTGAATTGCTGCTGCTTCAATTAAATTTCATCATAACAGCAGTCTACCTGGAGACCCAAAAGGAATTTGAATGGGTTGTGAGCAAATTAAATTGTTGAGTAAATTATAAAGTTTACCTCTACTGGCCATCACAGAAAAAGCTGCATACAGAGTGCATGCTTTTTGTCACCTCAGTGCTTTTGGGAAATTTAAGAAAAAAAAGGAGTTTCCCTGCCAAAAATCAATAAGGATCACTGAGAATTTGTTGATCACCGTTAGGTTCATTAGATCCATGCACTTCATTATCTGATTAATTTCGAGGCAGTTTTGTAATCAGTGATGAAATGATGAAGATTCTTTGGCTCTTGCCTTCACAACCTCCTGCAGCTCATTAGAAAAGCTAATCAGATTGAATTTTCCACCATGCTGTTTATTGTAGTTCTAATGGAAGACAATCACTTTAAAATTACACACTTGGCATGTAATTTCTAAAAGCTGTGAGCTGTGGAATCCCTGATCTCTCTTTGCTTTTCTTTGGAAAGATAAGTTGTGGTGATTTATGTTAGAATTTGCAGAGCTATTATGCAACGTGACATGTAATGAAATGCTATTGAAAATATTTTTTTTATTATTTTTTTTTGTCTTGCCATTCCTCTTGTCACCTGCCTGCCCTTTCAGAGGCGTTGTGTAATGTGCAATGAGTTGAATACTCATACTTTCCCATCTTTGTGATTTGAGGATTTTTTTCAGAACATTATGTTGGGATGAACAGTATTAGTAAAAATACCAAGACAGATTTTTGGTCCTCATGTTTCACAGTTTGGTTGACGTGACCCACGTAGTGCTGAAGATTTCTGGACTAAGGTGCTAAGGACATGGTTTTGGTCATACAGTGGAGAACCAGTCGACCAGCATGCCCTGAATGTGCCAGCCTCCACCTGGATCCTCCTTTGGGGATTTGTCTTTAGTCACGCTCATTTTATGAATAAGCATTGCTGCATAATGCCAGCTCTGCTCCCTCATCCTCTGTGGATGTGACAGCTTGAGTAGGAAGCACCACGTGCACTCGGGTCATGGGAGTGAAATGTGGTGCGCAGGAAAAGGTCAGGGGTAAAAGTCATAGCAAAATATATCCCCTTAAAGTGGATGGCACTCCTGCTTCTCATTGCTTAAAATAATATTGTGTTTTTTGAAAAGCTGAAATCTATTAAAATTAAGATGGCCTTCTGTGATGTTATTCTATGGGATCTGCTCCATCAAAGGTGTGCAGAGAGAACTGAGCTTGGAACATAGGAATCCTGTAAGCACTGCTTGTGAAGTGGAACTACCGTCACCCAGCCTGTGTCTAACAGAGTATTTCTTGGAGGAAATGCTTCTGGAGTGACACAGTGTGGTTTGGGCTGAATTTTGCAGGGTTAACACGTGAGCTCCTCTGTCTGTCACTGCCACCCCTCCACTGGTAGTGTTGTGTACCTGCATGCTTGTGGGGCTGAATCAACCTCTCCCTGAGACCATGTGCAGGAGCTCCTCCCTTTCAATACTCTCAAAATCCGCTGCCAAACAATACCATCTTTGTCCTTCAGCTGCCCAATCTTTCAGTGAGTTTGCAGGTCCCTTGCAGGTGGTGAGATTCAGGACAACTGTACCGAGTGGTATTCATATGTCAGAGGAAAGCACAGTATTACACCTGTTGCTGCACTGCTCTCTGATTCATCCTGGCTCAGCAGCGCTCACTGGGAGCTCCATCCCATGACCCAGGTTTGCCCTCCTGGTGGCAGACAGCCCAGCTCAGCGCTGTGCTGCCCGTCTCACTTTCCTGCTAGTTGCTGCAGGCTGATGTCTGGCCTGAAGATCTGTATGAACAGGGCTGATCCAGGCTTTCAGCAACCATGCAGTGCCCACTCAGCCACCCACCAAGCTGTCTTCCACCCTTTTCCACCTGGCCCGAACTTCAGAACACATCTGCTCTGCACCACTGGATTATTCCTTTTTTGTTTGATTGTTTTTGTTGTCATTTCCCAAACTCGTAGACATGTAACTGGAGAAACAGATTTTTGATAGCTCCTTCAGCCCTTTCTACGTTTCTTGAGTTCAGATCATCTTTACTAAAAGTTTACTGTGGGAAAAGATTCTCTATGCCTTATCTTAAAATAGAGATCTGGTTATTGTTCAAATTACGACAGCTGTGAGAAATATAAGAAGTGATATAACACAGGAATGAAGAACGAGGCTTTGGATTAGAGTTCTCCTTAAAAATACATTTGTAAGCAGCACTAGACCCACTGAGGACAGCAGCGATACTCAGCGCAGACGTCACTCCCACGTCAGGTGTTTGTTCCGTGGGCTCTGCTGCCATCTCATGGCTTCACCTCTCGGTTCTGAAGTCAGTCATCTGAAGTCATTTGCCTTTTGCAGGGGTATCACTACTTTAGTAGGACGTGCTCTTTGATTTAGATTGGTTTTCTTGTTTTTTTTTCTTTGTGGTTTGGTTTTATTCGTTAGAGAAGTCAAGCACATTACCGAAGTACTCTTTTGTCTGTTTTTTCTTTTCTCTCCTCCAATCACAGAATAAACTGATTATGTTAGAGAAAGGGGTTGTGGACTATTTCTAAGACATCTAACCAATTGGGAAAAGCAGCTGTATGCCAATAATAAGCTTAAGGATTTTGTATTCTCACTTTAAATTAGCTATAAAATTAGCTCTGTCTCACAAATTGAAAGACTTTTAAAAAATCATTTTATAAATTACTGATGCATCTTTGGGCAGATCTACAGACAAGACAAAAGTCAGAACAAAGCCTGAGACTGTATTAACGTACATCATGCAATCTGCCCACAGCTGTCTGAGTATCAAGGGCAGGGTAAATATTGCTTTATCCGTAGAAATCAGTGGTACCCATGCTGAATGTGCCTCCTCACACTGCTAAATCTCCCTGCTCATCAAAGAGATACAGTAATCAGTCCCTAGTGGGAATAAATACAGAAGGGCTAAATAACTTTTAGGGTTTACAAATTTAAAACCACCATGTAGGGAAGGAGAAATCTTTTTTCAGCATTAACTTTTCTGCCACTTCCTCAAAATAAGCCACGTCCAACATCCAAGTTCTCAAAAAAAGAAAACTAGAAGTTACAGAAGACAAAAACACTTCTGGTACAAAGTATGTGACAGGTGCCCCTGTTTCTGGCTACAGGAAACATAAGTTATGTGTTCTCCCCCTCCAATCAGCTCCCCATGAGGGATTTCTCAGAGAGCTCCCGTTTGTTCCTTATCAGTAGAAGAGGATTTTCTGTGCACAGAACAGATTGGTTTTAGTGTCTCTAGAACCACCTTCCTCCAGTTTCCGCTGAATAGAACACGGATACGTAGCACTCGAACAGCCTCTACCATCTTCCATAATGACTCCTCGAGCAGTATGAATTTAACACAACTGAACACACTAACATGAAGGACCATGACGTTTCTCATGACTTACAGGTTTCCAAATAAATTGCTCCTTAATTAGAGTAAAGTCTGATAAATTGCTCCTTAATTAGAGTGAGTCTGATAGCTTGATCTCCAGTACTTGGTTGTGAGGAGGAAGTGGAGGAGCAGAATGCGCTGTGGACTGAAGGCTGAGTCCCTTTCATTAATAATTGTGGCTGCTTGGCATCCAGGTGGCTGCTATTGAAGTTGGAGTTGGATCTTTTGGAGCTGTCCAGAAGTTGTTCCCTGATGGGACAGCATGCTGCCTCATCTGAATTTCCTTTTTCTATTGCACTTTGAACTGAAATTCAGTAGGCCTTGTTTTTTTAATCCAAGTCTTCAGTTACTGCTTGAGTCTCTGAGTTTACTCTCACATTCTGGCTATATAAATTACATTCAGTGTCCACATGAACATTACAGCTCTGCTCCCCCTCCCCCACAGCTAGCACAAGTAGAGGCTCCCAGCCAACAATAACTTCTCACAAACTGTTTGATAGTGAGATTTATTGGATAAACTACTGCTGCATGGTTAAAAGGAATCTGTGGTGGCTGACAGACTGACAGATTCCTTTCTCAGGACTTTCCCTGCTTCCTCCATTGCTAACACTTCAGGGTGACAAACGTGCTTCATCATCTACATTCTGCAGGAAACCACATGGTTGTGGAGGCAAAGTTGTCATTGGATTTTCCCTTGAAAACATGAAATAAGAGGGGACCGGTCCTTTTCTGCCAACCTTCAGTTCTCCTTTTGCTCTGCTCTGTGCTCCTTTCTGCAGTGCTGACCATGGCTGGATGTGGTCTCCATCTCCTTTTTTCCTTTTTCTTTATTCCCTTGCAGGGAAAGGGGATCTAACACATATATCTTTTTCCATAAATAGTCAAACTTACATTCAAGAGGGAATGTTTCTGTATAGGGACTTAGTTTAATGTATGCAATATACAAAACACAGGAAGAATAAGTTCTGTTTAATTCTATAGTAGATGCATGATAGAGCAAATGTCAGATAAGTATCATAATGTAATTCAGTGCCTCAAAACATTTATCACTGTAGATCTAAGAGGCTGAAAGAACAGGAAAATCTGTGTTAAAACTTCAATTTGTTGACAATTTTGTAGGAATATAGGATAGAGAATTCTCATTAAAAACAATTAATGATGTCTTCATTTTTTAATACATTTTTTCTTTAACAGTTCTGTTATTAAGACATTGATAAATGTTTTATTTATTCTCATCTCGAAGATAAGCTTCACCCCTGCCAATCCTAGGTAGATCCCTACAGTGTGTTCTGAATGAATTTGAATCACTTTGAAGTCCTAGTGTTGTCTGCTCTGTAAACCAGCACATCTAGGGGTCCCAAATGCAAGGAGCACTCTGTCAGACAAGGACAGAAGTCCATCTAGCTCTGCCCTGCCCATGGCAGCAGCATATGCCCTATTTGGGGACAGTATGCAGACCTTGATCATTCTCCTCATTCTTTCAAGCACCCATAATTACAGCTGAGCATGAATTAGAGATGTTGAGTACTATTCCTTGCTTATTCTTTTTATTATGTTCTGCTGATGGACCTGTTACCTATCTCAATTAATTCGGGTTTTTTTTCCCGCTTTTTTTTTTTTTCTTTTTTGGAACAGTTATGGTCCTTAAAATGCTGATAGAAAATGATCTTTGGGAGTGTGCAGGCACAGATGTGATGTCTTCAAGGGACTGGCGGACCCTTCAAGATAAACAACAAAACATGTATTTTAGATGCTTTCCACTATTAAGTAAAATAATGGATGCAACCTGGAAACAGAAACAGAAAGTTCAAAAATGCAGAAAGATCTGCAAAACTATTTGTGTATTACTAGCAGCCTGTGTCCTGTCACTAACAGGGAGGCAAGAGTTATAATCAAAATTCTGTCTGAAAGTAAATTCTTTTTGCTTCAATACCGAGCAGTATTTCATGACTACCAGTAAATGATATCCAGGAGAAATGCAGCAGTGTGACCGTGGCTGCACAGCCCTTGCCAATAACCAAGGCACCACTCATCAGTGCTGGCAGCACAGCACCTGTCTGAAGCTGCACTTCACAACACCCTGGGTGCTGGCAGCAGGTACAGTGAGCTGTGTGCAATTGTGTCAACTTCTCCAGCACCTTGCTGTAAGAAAGGATGTCAACATCAGATGGTAACCTGTGAGGACAGCTGCACCCAGTTGTGATTTCTTAAGAGCTGGCTGGGCTATTGTTAGTTAGTTTAGTGTGGGTGGTGTTTTTTCTTGTCAAAGGAAATGCAGATTATCTTAGTAATTATCCCAGATACTTCTGGCATTCTCTTACAAGCTATAAAAACCATGGATTAAAATTAGATAGTAATTCAGATTTTAGTATTGCCTTTTGTACGTATCTCAGTGCAGGCATGGGTGAGAGCCTGCATAAGGTCTCTGAGGCACACAGTGGTCCTGGAAAAGTATATAGCTGAATAAAGATGAGATGAAAACGTGGCTATAGTTTTGACAAATAAATAAATACAGACGACAGCTGAAGTAACTTGTTTTTCATACCTGTAGATGTTTGTAAAATAACTTTAAAGGACCATTCTTCCACGTCACCACGGTGTCAGACACGGGTATTTCTGAGCTTCAGTAGCAGTAATCCAAAGGAGCCCTCTTAGCCAATGCCATTTCTTTGATCTTCAGTGACACAACACAAGTCCTGTGTGTGCCCCTCCTGTTCTCCTGCTGTGTGCACCGGATTGCCACGCGTGGAACCCCGCGGCTGCCGCACGCTGTGTATGTTACACCTCTCCTGCTATCAGTGTGATAGAATAAGATAAATAGTTATGGTAATAATATGGTCTCAAAGATGTTGACAAACAGTTTCACAATGTCCATGAGAGGAGGTGAGCATTAAGCTGCCTTCTACGTATGCTGTCGGTAACAAATGTTGAGGTTTGGAGCAATAAGTGTTATATAGATGCAGAATCTTCATTATCAAATAGCTGTTCAGGGAACTATTTTAAACACATAGTTTAAAATTGTTCTTTTTAACCGACGACTCTTGTTGCATTCCTACGAGTTTTTGAAAGCCCCCTGTAATAACCGCAACATTTGCTTTTTTTTTTTTTCTTCATGTTGTCTGTGTCTGTAAAGCTCATTTTAAAACCCAGAACTTCGGACGGTAGAAGTGACCTCACTGCAGGCTGGCGAAGGCCGCAGTGCGGCGGACGGAGCGCTTCAGGGGCCCCATTAGGGCGCCCAATGGCGGTCCCGATGTGGAGCGGCAGCCGAAGGCCACGAACATTACGCGTGCCGTATGAGCGGAGCGGGCAGCGCCTGGGCAGCCCCGGGGCAGCTGTAGTGAGTGAGGCAGCCGCACACCGCGCACGGCCTGCCGGCAGAGAACAGAGCCCGGAGAGGAGCTCGGCCGCCCGGGCCCTCCGCCGGCTGACGGCACGGCCGGTTCCGCCCCACAGCGGCTGTGTGAGGCGCGGTGAGGTGGGGGGGCGGCAGTTCCCGGCCCCGACTGCCTCAGAGAGCCCCTCGAGAACGGTCAGCCCCGCTCCCGCCCGGGCAAAAGGCAAAGCCCTTCCGGCCGTGCCCGCGCCGTGCCCGCGCCGTGCCCGCGCCGTGCCCGCGCCGTGCCCGCGCCGTGCCCGCGCCGTGCCCGCGCCGTGCCCGCGCCGTGCCCGCGGCGCCGGGGGCGGTGCCGCCGCGCCCCTCCCTCCCGCCGCCGCCGCAGGAAGCACGGGGCCGCGCGCCCTGCCCGCCGCCGCCATGCATTGTGGGGCGGCAGCAGCAGAGCCAAGATGGCGGCCAGCAGGAGGCTGATGAAGGTAAGAGCGGCGCCGCGCCGGGAAGGGCCGCGGGGTGGGGGCGCTCCTCCGGGCTCGGGCCGTCCGCCTTTCTCCCCTCCGAGGCGGGCAGCTCGAGCGGCCCTTCCCGTCCCCGGCACGGAGCGGCCGGGCGGGAGCGGTCGGCGCTTAGGCCGCGGCCGTGAGGGGCCGCGCCGCCTCCTCCGCGCCGCGCTCGGGCAGCGCTCCGCGGCCGCCGTTCTCTGCCCGGGGCCGCCCGGAGGGGCTCGGAGAGCGCCGCGAGGCCGTGCGGAGCGGGCCGGCCCCGTGTGCCTCCGGGGGCTCCGGCGGTGACTAAGCAAAGAGGAAGGACCGAGGGGGAAGGAAACGGCGCGGCCGGGACGCTCCGCGCTCGGCCCATCCCCGGGGCGGTGTGAGGGGCCGGGCCTTCTCCGCGGGCCGCGGTCGGCCGGGCTGGGGGGGGGCACGAGAGCGCCCGAAGCTCTCTCCGTCCGTCGGCCGCCGCCCTGCGGGAGCGGCTCCCGCTGCCCCCGCCGTGGGGGGAGGTGTCCCCGCCGCGGGTGGGGGCTTTGGGGCCCGTTGTTTGGGGGGGACGGACGAACCGTCGCGCCCGCGTGAGTCAGAGGCTTATCGGGATGAAGCATGGACCCGGGTTCAGAAGTTGTCTCGCTCGCTCCAGGCGCGGTGGTGGTTTTGTCTTCGGTGCGATGTTCTGAGATGAGAGGGGGCTTTCATAAGTGCAGACTCGGCCTTGGGTATGGGTTTCAGCAAAGAGAATGTTTTTACGTTACTATTCTGTTCGGGGTGGAAGTTGATGTATATAGCGATGCTGTTAACCGTTTCCTTTAAGAGGGGGTTTAGAGGTGCTTTCAAGGGTGTGGACCCGCAGTAGGGCCGGGGTTTTGCAGGGGGCTGTGGGTTGTTTGAGGTTACGTGTCTGCGGCTGGTCACATCCATGTGAAAGTGCACGGTTACTTTTGAGGAAGCCCATAGGCCAGTATTGCTTTTGTGAGACTCCTTTTGTCATTTTAATTGTGCTGTATAGGCACAAAAAAAAATAAATAGTAAATATACAATATGCGGAGTCATTCATATATGTATTGGATTAGCATGGGTAAGTTATTGGTTCTCCTTAAGGCTCCTGAGGAAATGACACTTGTTTTTTCTTTCATTTCTGGTAACTGTTATTTTTCTTGTAGTTTGAGAGTTATCACAACATCTGTAGCTTTGTATTTGAATTAGGTTCTTTGTTTTGGATAGGAAACAAGTGTAGCTTCTTGCAGGGCTGCCTTAATGGCTGGCCTGTTCAAAAGCACGTGGATACTTTCTTCTGAGAGGAAATAGATCTGATTCAATTTTGGACTATTTTAGCATAGAACACTAAAATCTGAGAGGTGAGGAAATTTGTCCCTAAATTTACAGAGCCCCTGTGCTTCCAAAGCATCAGGTAGTGCCCTGGTCTCCCTCTGAAATACCATAAAAATGCTTTCAATGGTGTGACCTTTTCTAGAACAACACTGGCAGTTTCTTTTCAGAGGGAGTGGTGTAGGAAGGAAGGAGACGTTGATGACTTCCCTCTTATGTTTTTACTTTCATTTTTATTGCCTTCTCTTTACGGACCATGAGTGTTATATGCTTTTTTCCTCCTTTTATGCAAGTCCAACAGCTGTGAGATGCTCTATCTCATAACTTGTCCAGGCTGTTAAATGGGCAGTTTCCCTTGTTCTCAGGGTCATAGGATGATGGGCAATTCCACATGTTGCTCGATATCCAAGATAAAAAACAAACAAACAACCAAGCCAGTAATAAGTAATGTACAATAAGCATTAACAGTTCTCTTCTTTGGGCTAAACATCAGTTTTGTCTTTGGTACCTGAGAATGAGTCTTTTATAGGTCACGTAACATGAAGGCATTTCCATTTCCGTAAGGTCTTGCCAACATTTTGAAGTGCTGTAATTTTTCTTGAATATGTGTCATACATCATAGTCACTCATATGAGTCACAGTGCCACAGAAACCAGGTGAAGTTGATTCACAATAACATGCAGCCTGCCCACAGACAACTGGAAATGCTGTTGTAGTTGCCACCTTGCAGGTGAAAGTGAGTTTCCTTTTCAGACTGTGCAGTTTGCAAACCTCCTTGGGAAAGAAGCATTGAAATTTTGCTATCATGCAGTTCAATTTTAACATTAAGTCAGGTTATAAAATGCATAAAGTTGTCTTGTTATTGCAAGCTCTGTGTGCAAGTGGCCTATCTTTGGCCAGAGCCCTAATTTATGGCCTCTTTTAGCAGAGCTTTATGCGATGGTCTGGTCTAACTGAAGTTTTCTGTTTGTTCAAGTCCTTCCGGGAGCACAACTAGGTTAGTAAAAATGGGAAATATTCATAGCTAATGAATCATGCTCCAGCAATATTTGAGGTGGAGTTTTGATCTCTGAGCCACCACTACGCCTCTTTAAAGAGCCACAGCTGTCAGATCTCAACTGCTTGTGGAATGTGAGAGGTGGGAATGAGGCAGCCAGCACTGAGGGTGTGTTATGTTGTTATGGGTTATCCCTTCTAGGATGGGACTGAGGACCAGACAAATGCAGAGTAATTAAAAAAGCAGCTTGTTCTTAGATTTTAGGGAGCTTCTTTGCTTTGTGACAGTGTCTTATAAAAAGCAGTATTTTCCCAAGGATAAATGACAGGGAGTGTACATCTGCAGGAGACCTGTGAGAGATTGCACTTTGTTGCATGGAACAAGCTGCTTTCTGGAGCTAGTACTCTGTGGAGAGGCAGTGCATAGTTGCAAAATTGAAAGGCTGTTTTGGTGCTGAATAGTCACAGTACCCACTTGGTGTCAGAGCAGTGTGTGCTTCTCAGGCACTTGGCAGCACTCGCTCTCAGGTGGTGCTGAGCTGTCCCGTGTCTGCAGCTTCTTCCTCCTGAGCTCATCTGCAGTGTGACCTGGTTGAGGTCTGCGCTTTTCCTTCCTGGCTTTTAGGTGTTAAAAGTGTTTGTAGCGTTAAGAATTTGAAATAGATTTAAAGTGTTGGTAATGATTCTTTAAATCTTCCTGTTTTCCCTCTGCCTCCATGATTCTGTAGTCATACGTTTATGCAACTGTTGAACTGGATTAATGAACCCAGGGCTGTGCCCATGTGCGTGCTCTGCGACGCCAAGCAAGGTGTTGGAAACTAATTCTCCAAGTGTCCAAACACTGCTTCTCAGTGACAAGGGGTGGATGGCCTTGAGCAATACGTGGCTGTCTCTGCACAGAAGTGAGAGAACGGATTCCATGTTTTGAAAATGAAAATTGAAAAAACAAAAGATTTTTAATCAAAACTTAAAGAAAACATTTCCAAATAAAGATCAGATGAAAGCATTCTGCCAAAAGGTAGAACTGATAAATAAAAAGGCATGTGAACACGTGGAGCTGCGGTGTCACAGTGTCTTGGTTTCAGACATTTTATAATAGCTCCTAAATGAGCCAGGATCTGGTTTGTTTGGTTTCTTTAACATTTCTCAGCAGTACACATGATTCAGAAAGTCGACTTGGAGTTCCTTATCAATGTCTTGGAGCCTGTTTAACTTTGTCGCACATCTTTTTAGATAATGTTTGAATGGGTAAACAAATTGTAAACACTAGGTAAGCAAGGTGTAGTCATTTCAGAAGACCTTTGTTTTCCTTTATGAATTTAATAGCATCTGGAGCTTAATGCAGAACTTCCTGAAGTCAATGAACTTAACTGTTGCAGTGTTCACTGCATCTTCCTATCTAGTTTGTTTCTTTTTAGACAAGTCCCGAAACCTCAAAGTTGTATAAGCAAAACAGCTCCAGGATTGTGCTGAACATCAGTGGTTGTTTTTTTTGTTTTTTTGTTTTTAAGTCTTCAATGAATTTTGAGGAGCTAGGAATTCTAAGCATTATTGTAATCTATGGATTTAGGCGTGAATCTAGTATTCATCTTTCTTTTAAAAGGCAGATACGTTTTACTAAGTGATCTTTAGGGTCTTTTCCAACCCAAGGCATTCTATGATTTTGAGGTAATGTTTCAGTCATTTGATTTTTCAATAGTGTGGCATCATTTGTGCTGTTTGAAGCAAAAAAATGAAACTTCATCTGTGTATTGATGCTGTATGAGAAAGGTGCTGTGTATTTCCAGGCCTGCTGTCAGCATTCTCCCTGAAGATTGGGTGTTACCCCTGAAACTGTGTTTTCTCCTTTCCATGTGCTGGGCAGAACAGTTATCTGAACATACCCAAACTACAAGTGCCATGTCCCGAGGGAGCCCTGAGAGATGCACAAACATTTGTGTGCTCTCCCCATTTATTACAGCAGCCAGGTCGTGTGCAGCACTGATACCAGTGGGAAGTTAGAGGTGACTTAAACTCCTACTGCAGCATTCTAACCTTTAGTTATGCTGCTTCTGTACAGCTTTAATCGTGTTCCTTGGCAAAGGGGTGGAGGACACGAGGAATTATTCTGTTTGCTGTCTGCTTAGACTATTAAGAATTATTTTAAAATAAATACCCAGACTGTATTCTTGTACCCCATAAAGTAACTTGTGACCCTTTAAGCTTAAACTCGCGTAACTCAAGTATTCACTTCTAATCTGTGCTGTTTGCTGACATTTAGTAGTTCGTTCACTTCCAGCAGTGAGCATATACTTGAGTCTGCTTCTGTAGTTCTGAGGAAATTTAGATCTTTATTGGGGGTTTTCTTCATGTCCAGAAAAAAACAAAACAAAAAAAACACTTCCACCTCTTTTTAATCCTGAATGCTTAATCTCTTATCACTCCTGATGATTTAGACATAAAAATAATAAAAATAGTAATTAGAAATGTAGCATTGCATTGTAAATATGCTTCTAGGATAAGAAAAGTCACTTCTAGGACAAATTGGAGCCTATCTTTAGCAGGTTATTCAGGTGAGTCATATCTCCATGTGAGGGAAAGGACTGCCTGCTTTATCCTGTTTCCTGTTCAGTTACTGGTTACTCCTGCAGGACCCAAGGCAGCAGGGGAAGAAGCACAGAATGTGGTCCGACGCGCTGCGGTCATCCACCGCTACTCTGATTATGAAGGTGGAATCCAGGATACTTCCAGGTGTCATTTTAAAAGGGAATATGAACAGAGAGCCTGCTGGCTCTTCCCTGTAGTATCTTCCAGGCTGTTTAATTCCACTCCCGTACGATGGCCTTGATGAAAAATAAGGAGCAATTTGTGTATTTGTTGGGATTTTTTCCTTTTGTGCATTATCTACAGTTTTATGATCTATGCCATGGATGATGGCAATTCTCAAGTAGTCATTTGTTTTTTAATGCAAATCTACTTGTGAAGTACAGGTGCTTCATTTTCCATTAACACAAAGCCATTCTATTTTTTAATTAGCTTAATAATAATGTTTTAAGTATATTGGGAAGTTATTAAACATTTTTTCTTTTCCTGTTTGAAGGGCGAAGTATTTGTGTTGCATGTTCATTCACACTTAAACGCATAGTGCTAAATTGGTGCATTCTCTCTGGTCTACGGTGGGGTTTATCCCCATGGGACAGTTGTTTTTCAGACCTGGCACTGTGTGTGTGCAGAGCTGCAGGACAGGCCTGAGCTGCTCCGGAGCTCAGCACTCAGAGCCCTCTAATGCTCTGCGTGGCTGCGCGCTTTCAGTGCGGCCCCTGTGCGTGTAGCTGGTGGTTAAGCACAGCGCCGCTGGAAATGAGGCTGCTCCCGGTGAAGCTGTGTGCTCCTGCCCCTCAGGAGCGCTTTTTCCCGATGTGTGTGGGCATATGGTCACGTGCTTCAGACTTGGAAACGCTGGGGGGGGGTTTACATTTTGTGTTAAGGGACTTGAACTTGAATTCGTTAAATTGTCTTCACAGATAAAACTCCTGAAGGACTGTTGTTACTGCAGAAAGAGGTGGAGCCTTGAGGTTTTTTTTTTTTTTCTTAGAGGTTCCCAATGAAATAAAAACTCAGGGAAACAGCTGCTGCAGTACAGCTATAGTCACATAAAGTAGCATAAATACTTGCTTCAATGATACCTATATCTAACCAATAAAAAATGGTTTTACTGGTGGTTGACAGGTACAGAAAGATACCTTCTTTGTATTCCTTCTGGATACAGCTATAGAGAGGGGCACCTTAATAAATGCTGTGAGCTCTGAGGTATGAAACAGCTCAAGTTCTTGATCTAGGTAAGAGGAGTATTGCATAGATATGAGGGTTTGCATCATTTAAGTTGATCTTGCAGGGATTTACTGGTTTCCAGTTGAAATAGTTGGTCTGTTCTGTGACTTGATAAGTTTTTAAAACTATTATGAAATAGTTCTTCCAAATCACCACTTTTCATTTAGGTAAGTGCATCCTACAGTGCACTTTATCTTTGTGCTTCAGTTATCAAAGCATGGTATCAAAGGCTTTGGTTTGCATTTGAACTGTAAAAACATTTTTAAACGTGTGTATTTTAAGTGCTGCTACTGCGTTATATATGCAGTGATGTTATTTACTAAGTACTGCTGTGTATCTGTGACATACCAAAAAATGTCCCTTTTCAAATAACGTGCCTCAGAGAATTGTACTTCTTGCAGGGGCAGCGTTTTGTTGTGTGTGGGTTGCTGCTGCTGAAGCCTCAGGCTCCTCTGGGGTTAGAGGAACTTGCATCATGCCTCGTGTTAGTATTAACTGTTGACTTAAACTCTGCTTGTTTTCCAGGAGCTCGAAGAAATCCGCAAATGTGGAATGAAAAACTTCCGTAATATCCAGGTTGATGAAGCTAATTTATTGACCTGGCAAGGGCTTATTGTTCCTGTGAGTATGGAATACTCCTTATTTTAATGAGCTTTAAAACAAAGTGATGATCATTTGTACCATAAATCCACAGTATAGCGTTGCTGATGTGGCCGTTGAATAGTTTTTGTACACTGACAGGATTTCTTCCTTTTGTGAAAGCTGGCTCTCAGAGTTGTTTTCTGGGCACTGAATGGTGGTTATGGTTTTAATTCTTGGCCCTCTTTAGGCTTCTTATACAGTCTTAGGCAGGTATTGTAGTCTTTCTGTCTCACTTCATGTGAGTGCCTTGTGTGGTTTTATTAGCGTCCAACAACGTTAGTAAGTGTTAATTAAAAGTAGTGTGAACGAAAATGTGTACATAATTGAAAGAGGCTCTAAACAACTGTGATTGGTACCTGAGTGAATGCTGCATAACTGTGGGTCTGGTCCAGAAAATGATGGCCACTGGAGAGGCTGTAGACTCAGTGATGGTGCTGGGTTGCTTGGGAAAGGTCCTGCAAAGAAGCAGGTGAATTCTGTAGCTTATCTCAGGCAGAACATACAAAATCTACATCAAAGGAGAATGCCTGAGGTACGAAATACTTCATTTACTTATCAGTTGATTTTGGTGTATGTCTTCTTGGGGTTGTTTTGATTGGTTGGGGTGCTTTGTTTGTAAATGATGATATTCGTTTCTAGGGGAAAAAAATAGTGTTGAAAAAAGTCTGGTACTGGGAAAAGGTTTGAATTTTTACAAGTGAGATCTTTTAAAAGAAAGCCCTTGGGCATTAATTGCTTCCAAAAACACTAATGCTGCTGTTTTTTAAGAGCATAATAGAAGTAGATAACCACTGCATTAGTCAAACAGAGAGGGACTCACTAGATTCCTGCTGTCCCCTTCGTAGCATAATGGGTTTCTTGGTTGCGTGGATTTTCACCTCCCTTTATTTTCCACTGCTGCAGCTTGTGTACATCAACTACTTCTAAGTCTAGGTCTTCACTTCTGCTTTTCCTTGGATGCTACTTAGAAGGTCTCCTAACCAGTGTAAATTCTTCTGAAAAAAACCAAAGCATCATTTTGGCACCGCTTTGCTTTTGTAGCTGAAGGCCATTCCCAAACTTGGGTCATGTTGTCTGCTACAATCACTGTGCGGCCTTTGAAGTACTGTAGAACAGATTTAGTTTACTCACATCCTGTGAGCAAGTTCCTCGAGTGGTTGAGTCCACTCTTTCTAATAAAGCAACCAGGATTTGGTGCTAAAATTTGACATGAATGAGGAAGAGTGCTTTTCAGGCCACTCTGATACTTGTGGTTCACCAGTACCGAGTTAGCATTTGGGTAACACTTAGAAGTGGTGCATGGTTGGTAAACATGGCTAGTAAAGCACAACATGAGAAGTTAGTTTGCTGCTGTTAAGGTTAACAGTATGTGGGGTACAATGTCTGTTTATCGCAAGGGAAGAAGCCTTAATTCTCTACTGGTAAAGTTAAGAGGGAGTTTTGTCACAAAATCTATGCTTATTAAAGCAATTAATAGTTATGTGTCATAGCTGTTTGGAGAGTACTATGGATTGTTCTTTCAATGAATTGCTATGCTTCCTCTGAAGCATAATTTTTTTGTTCAGCTGTTGCTGTGCTGGGATGGACGGCTTGAAAATATCAAATATGAACTGGTTGCAAGTGAGGGGTGGGTTTTTTTTTTGGTGGTAGTGGTGGTTTTTAGGTTTTTCCCCAAGTATTCTTTGTAAGTTTTACATGCTGTTTCCACTTCTGTTCGTGTTAAGGGTTTGAGGTACTGTCTTTAGTAGACTAACCAATTACTGATTACTAAACTCTGTAACTAGGCATTATTTTTGTTTGCTTCTTAATTAAAATATTAAAGATATGAAGGTTAGTATTTTGACAGTGTTCATGCAGTAGTGCTCTAAAAACCTTTATGCAGCACAGTTTGTTTTTCAGTGCTTGTTGAGTTGAGAAGCATGTTGGAGATGGTTTGTCAATGCTTTCCTGTTCTAAATCGTTCCCTGTGTTGAGACAGCACTGTTTGATTTCTAACACCAATATGAGGCTCCTGGCTGTTAGAAAAGGTGCTGCTGGTTTACGGTGAATTTTATTTCACTTTGTCCATAGCAAGCACTTCTGATAAACTTGTATGGAGCAAAAATACATCAGGTGAATGCCAGTCAAGCATTGGCTGTCTGTGTTCCAACATTTATGATTCAGACACTCTACCTTGTCAGTATAAATGTAAGAAATTATAGGAAATGGATTTCTTGAATATTCTGTGTTCTGTCTCTTGAAAAGATGAGCAACTGCTTTACATTTTTTTTAGTTAAATTTTATTGGTAAGTTATGGTGAAAAGCTATTCTGCCTGAAAGAGTCAAGCAGAAAATGGGTGTTGTTAAGCCAGGTCTGATCCTGCAGCATTTCACTGAACACCTTCACACATTGTAGCAGGTGATGGAGGCAAGGATGAAGCAAACGATGTGAGGAGGGGGCATTGCCTTAAACTGCCACTACAGACAGAAAGCTCTTTGTTAAAGTTACGCCTTTAGAATTGCTTAGCTAAAAAGTGGTATTAAACTACTGAGCTGTTTCTTCCCTTGACTCAAAAAATCATGTGTTACTTCTTAGAAATGCACAACCAGACTTCTGGGTATGGATGAAAATAAAATTGAATGTTATGTGTTGAATAACATCTTCATGGAGTGCTCTCCAAGCCATTTGTAAAGTATGCGTAAAACTCTGGAGCATGAAGGAAATGGTCTGATAGATAATGAGGAGTGATTATACTTAACACAAACTGGAAACTAATTCTTCAAGTGTTTGGGGAGGCTTTGTGTCCTGGTTATTGCTCCTTGTAGGATGCCATTTTCAACATCTTAAAATATGGCAGTAGTTTTTTTTCTGCCTTTCTTCTGCAGTTAGCATTTGAAATAGTACCAGCAGTGGAAAGATCTTTGCCTGCTTCACAGTTCTCTCATCGTACTCCATCAAAAATGATCTGATAACAGTGGGTGCTAAAACTGCCTACGAATTCAGAATGTTCTCATCAGCAGATGCAGTGGATATCTATCTTTAGTACAAATTAATGCTCAGCAGATTTTTATGTAGTCAGCACAAAAAGGATCTCAGAACGTTTATGGGAATCTGACAAATCAAACTGCTTTGCTGTTCGAACCACCATGTTGTGAGAGAGACAAAATAAGCACCAGTATCCTCGTGAGGTTTCCTGTTTGTGTGTCAGAAAGGGTTTACAGTGTATTTCAAAATACTAATAAATATGGGAATAAAAATACTTATTAGGTCTTTGAGCATGGGGTAGATGGAACTGGCTGCTTTCCTACTGGCAGAAATGTCATCCAGCTTCAGAGCAGTGGTAGTCTGCCTTTTCCTTGGTGAAATACGGAGGTGACAGAGGTTACACGGCCTCTTTGTTACTGCATGAGTTTTGAGCTTCATAGATGTAGAAATGTGTTTGGGGAAAAAGATCTTTAAAAGGGTCACCTAATAGACTGAAGTCCAGAACATGCTTTTAGTTAAAATCTGTGTGCTGTGGAGTGGTGGGTTCTTTACGTTCTGTCATCTTGTTGCAGGACAATCCTCCATATGACAAAGGAGCCTTCAGAATCGAAATCAACTTTCCAGCAGAATATCCATTCAAACCTCCCAAGATTACATTTAAAACAAAGATCTATCACCCTAACATCGACGAAAAGGGGCAGGTTTGTCTGCCAGTAATTAGTGCTGAAAACTGGAAGCCAGCAACCAAAACTGACCAAGGTAGGACTCCTGATGGAGGGAAAAAGAAAAAAAAGGGTATTAGGAGGCTCTGTGTCATGTGTTTGGAGCAAACAGTATTTTAGCTTGTCAGCTGGTCACTGCTTTTCTGGTTTATCCATTTTCCTGAGGTTTGCCTCATAAATACGTTTTAAGTAAAGCATGCAACTCTTTTGGAATGTCGTTTTGCTATTAGAACATAAGGTAATGGCACTGACTCGTGGCATTTCCACCTCCAGGAAACCACAAAACTCTTAATGACTGGAGAGTTCATTAAGATCACGTCTTTGATATTTTCAAACAATGAAAACTACCTTAAAACTACAGTTTGGGAGATAACTGTGGTATTAAAATTGCACAAGTCTCTCATTCTGTTGTTTTGCAGTCTTTTCCTCTTTCTTCCTGGCTTTGTTTTAGCAGTGTCAGTGTTTGTTGCTAATCTGTCTTTCTCTGAACCTGCAGCAGTGTAATTACAGCCCTTAAACACGTACTTCTTTTTCTGTAGAACTGCTTTGCACTGGGAAATAAACTTCAGTCCATTTGCTATTGTAGCTTTCTCACAAGGAAATAGTGTTGCATTGTTAGTATGGTATGAAGACAATTGGCTTTGTTCCTTCAAGTGTCAGAAGGCAGAGATATTAGGCTAATCATAGTAATTAACTCATGTTTCATGTAATGCATGTGTATCTGAAAGTTGAAGTTTTTATTAATTGTGCTTAATATTAAGATGGACTGTGATAGTACAGTTGTGAAATACTCTGGGTATTAAGGTAACAACTGTTAGAACAATTTTTTTTTTCCATCTTGTGTTAAATGGCTTTAGAGAGTTACTGTCCCAGCAGTGTTTTGTCAGGCTTTGCTGAGTGAAAAGGGATTGTTATCTGCAGTATTAGTTTGTCACAGTAAGAAACCCTCCTGCAGTGACAGGCTTACCCTGGGGGACTTGGAGTTTTGGGAGGTGTATTTCCCCCCTTCCTTTCAGGTAAAGGTAGAAAAGAGTACAAGTGTGAGAAGATTGTGCTCTGAAAGCCCATTCTGTGGCATTTTTTGTCCTCCGGAGTGATGAGTGTTGTAAGCACTTACATTGCAAACCCTGTGAGGATGCAGCTGAACTGGGAGGTGGCAGACTGAAAGCAACCCCTGATGCTTTGCTGTTGTAGATCTCGTGGTGCTAACTGTGGCTGTCAGCATTTTGTGAGTGCAGAAGGAGGCCAATGGCTGTAGGAATGGCACAGTTAACAGTTTTGGTACACTTGATTTTAAAAAGCCTTAGGGTACTGCTTTGTATTACTCTGGGAAGTCCATACCTTGAGTAGAAAATTCTTAATATTGCTGTTCAGGGAAATCCATCTTCTGTGTGCTCGCTGTCTGCAGACTTGCTGAGTTACACATACACTTCTCAGTGGATGGATCTGAGAACTCGTGGTAATTGTGACCAATCTGTCATTGCTGCTCATGTGTACAGGGCAAATGCAGCAGTGTTTCATGGTAGTGTCCCAGGCTCACTATGAGCACGCTGGTGAGAGTGGGGAGTGGCTTCCTTTGAAAGTGGTGTGGGAATGCTGCTGAAATGGCTGTGAGCAGCAGGATGAAAAGCACCTCACAGTTCTTACCGTTTACTTAGTATATCTACACTAGAATATGTATTTGGTAGCTCAAAATAATGTCAAGAGTTCTTCCCTGTTTACAGGGGAAGAAAGAATCACTGGGAAATAAAACTGGAAAAAAATGGCTTCCGAAAGTAGGCCCATTTACAACTGAATTGCCTAATTTATTGTATGAGTTATTAAGAAAAAACGTTCAGTGAAAGAAATTCTGGGTCCCTCTTTGCTCAGTCCATTGCAGGTGGAGTTGTCTGTGGAGCTCCTTGCTCAGCCACACGGAGGGCAGGGTGCTCAGTACTTGGGGAAGAATCTTGTCGTGCCTTTTGGTCTTTATTCAGAGGTGGTTGGTTTGGTTTACAGATGTGATTTTCCGATGTATTTGCTGTTGCTGAACTAAAAGCTGGGATATGACTGCAGCTTATTCGTGTGGTGTCTTACTCTGCTCTTGAAAAGACCCTGGACTTATTGGGATACGTTTAAATGCAGTTTAAGTTACTTTCTTATTGGTGAATTTTACTGACGTTTTGATCTTCTCTCTAGAAGTCAACAGTCTCAGTGTCTGACAGTGTTGTTACTTCTTTTGACAGTAATCCAGTCCCTCATAGCACTGGTGAATGATCCACAGCCTGAGCACCCCCTGCGGGCTGACCTAGCTGAAGAATACTCTAAGGACCGTAAAAAATTCTGTAAGAACGCTGAAGAGTTTACAAAGAAATATGGTGAGAAGCGACCAGTGGACTAAAATCTGACACAGCTGCTGTCAGCAGCGTGAGAGAAGGTCGGAGCAGTGCGTTTGAGACACCCGTAAAGCAGGACTCTATGGAAAATTGACAAGTGCCACCTTTTGGTGTTAACTTGTGGCTGTTACTAACTTTCTACAGTTTTCTTAATCAAAAGTGAGCTAGGTAACCTGTAAAGAAAGAATTAAAAATCTAAGACATTCTAGTTCTGCTTTCTTTGTTTAAAAATCACTGCTTCAATATACTTTAAAGTATGCTGTTTTCTTTTTTTTTTTTGTCAGAATTTATCATGAATATCTTAGACTTATATTCTGCCCTTAAGTGGAAAAGGTTGTGGCTGTCATTTCTTACTTTTCCTCGCAGTTACCACTATCCTGAGTTCATTTAATTCAGCATTGAATTTTTGCCCCTCCTCAAAGTGATGTCTTAGAAGAAAAAGAAATCCCACTTCTGGCAGGAAATGATTGAGTGTTTGGCAGTTTTGTTCACTCTTCTCCTTAAACATTGCACTGTGCTCTGTGGGACTTGCTGCAAGTTCCCCTTACAATTTGTAACGTAATAAAAAACAAAACCCCCAAATCCAATCAGAAATTATGTCCAGGTCTTATGTAAATTTGGCTGATGTTACCACAAAATGTTTATTAAATGGGGAAATCCAATTTCTTGTGTGTGTTATTGAATTAGAAAATGGCTTATGCCCTGCTGTTGGAAATCACATATTTAGGCAGCAAACAAGTCGTGGAACATGAGCCCAAATTCCTTTCACTTGCTTACATTTTTAATAGAAGTTAGCTTAAGTTAGCTTGGCTCACATGCACAGAATAACAGTGCTACCAGTGCAGAAGCTTCAGAAACTGAGGACCAAGAGCTATACCCAAATAATAAACTGGTACTTTGGGAGAAAGACAGGATTTTAGAAATCAGTTAATTTCCAATACTAGGCGTTAGCACTGCTGGTGAGGTGGTTTCATCCAAATGCTCATGAGAGAGCGTTTCAGGGAATGGCACCTGTGCCACTTCCTTCCCCATTGCTGTACAGTTATTACTGAAAATAGTATGAGAGTAGGATTAAGCAATAAGCTGAACACGTCACTGCTGCTGTCCCTCTGTTTTAAAAATACACGTTAGATTATTTAATGACTGCTTCAAGTATCATTCTGACTTGGGCAGAGCTGTTTGCCCTTTGCTCCAGGCACACCTCCGCATGCTGAAGGATGCCCTTTCTGTTCAGAGCTGAGCACCCTTTCCTGTGTCTCTCTTGCTTCTCTTCTGCCTGCGCATCCTGAGTCCCAGGTGTGACTGTAGCTCCAGTCAAACTGCCATACAATCAAGCTGCCTTCTCCTGCCCCACCTGTAGAACTTGAGTGTGTTACTGAGCAAACAGATCTCCAGAAATCCGTAGGTAGCTGGGAGTGCACATCACTTGGAGTTGCAAGAACTTGGATTCGGGCATCCCTCACAGCTGGATGGCTCCTGCACTGGAGTGAGTTTTAATGCAGCCTCTACCTTTGCACCCTCGCAGAGCTAGTGCATCAGGCTATAGGCCTCCTGGTTTTTACTGTGTATTTGCTATTCCTTTATTCCTTCATTTGCCCCTCTCATCCAGCTTTTATTTTGGATTGTGTGAACGATGACAGCCCAGCTCCTCACCTCTCTTAAAGGAATTTTTTTTATTAGTTAGGGAGCTAAGAAATTTCATGTTTAAGTGTTCTTAGACAGATTCTTTGGCAGGTAAATGAAGTTAAACCACATTCACCTTATTTACGGAAACTTATCTTTCCTAAGTGTTTCCTGGCTTGTGAGAGCACCTCTATTACCAAATTTTTCACATCTTTGTGTCTTTGGTTGCAGAACGTTGGTACTGATTTTGTTTCCTTCACGCTCACTCAGATTCGTAATAAAATAATGCCAAGTTATCTGTCGAACTGAAGTGTGTAACTTCTGCATCAGACGAGCCACTGTACTTCTTGATATGTCTGTTTGCAATGGAAACTTCCTTTAAATTTGCATTTTTATTTTTATTTAAAACAACTGTAGCAGTGGTTTGCTGCCGTCATTACTACTAAGCAATGTAGTTCATGGTTGTAAGCCTCTCAGGTTAAAGACTGCATTTATTTCAGTGTGGCTTGGGTGCCATTGGAAGGAAAAAGGAAGAGCTGTGTAATTGGAGGAGCTTCAGCTGATGTGGAGAGGCCTCGGGCAGAGCTCTGTGCTAGCTGTTCTCATTTCACCTGTAAAGATGACGTGGAAGATGAGCATCACCGTCACTCCCCCTCGTGTGTTCTTCACCGCTCCGTTTCTGATGCTGAAGTGCGTAAGGTGGCGATGGCTCCTGGTCGGAGGCGGTCCTCTGAGGGAAAGGTAACGATCACACACCGTTCACTGCGGTTGAAGTCTGAGGTCAAAAGAAATCAGCTCTTTTGTTAACTCAGGAAACAAAGCTCTCGTGCTCTCCGGTCCCTAAGCCATGCTGAGTTCTAGGAACACACCGGTGCACCTCTGCCCACGGACCCCGGTGTAGGCTTTCTGCAATTCCATTCTGCTACCCTAATAAAAATTGCTCTCAAAGGTGCTGTGGCATGGTTTTATTTTCACTCCACACTTGGGGCATCGTGACAGCTCAGACCCCGCAGGCTGTGCCCTTCACTTCCACCCCCGCCACGAGCACCTCCACCTCCCCTGAGCACATCCAAAGGGATTTGATTTAGTAGTTGGGTAGGGATAGTGATAGGAGGATGGTTGGACTAGATGATCTTGTAGGTCCTTTCCAACCTTATGAGCCTATGAACCCACCCTCTGTCTCACACCATGGAAGGCTTCACGAGCCCCCAGGCGCGCACAGCTCCCGCCAGCCGTGCTGGGAGCTGCACTGAGGGTGGCAGTGGCGGCTTCTGGGGACGTCAGCAGCTGCGTATCCTGGAAGTGCAAACATAGGTGCTCACTAGAGATCTTGGAATGAACAAAGCTGAATGTGCCTCGCTCTGAAATGGCTCTGCAGCTGCGGCGTCGTTAAGGTGCGCAGTTCGTGCAGGCGCTCCCAGGACTGCGAGAAATCATCGGGCCCTCCTCCGCAGCCGCCGATGGGGGGGGTGCTCGGGTACCCCGGGTGCACCATCAGTTCCATCGTTACTGCCCGGTGCTGCGGCAGGGGGGGCAGCCTGGATGCCACCTCCACGATGGCGGTGTCGATGGCGTTCTGGACAGCGCTCACAGACATGTTCTTGCCCATGGTACTCAGACCAATGTAAACGTCAGTCCACCTGCAGCCAGAGGTGGGAACACATTAATGCTAACGAGGTAGTTAGACAGGAGTTGGTTGCGTCCAGTGGATGAGGAATCGGAAGTAAAACCAGAACTACAAGCCAGTAATTCTTTGTTGATTCCTTGTCAAAATCGAGATACTGTTTAGATCAGCAGCTCTTCAGTCTGGCAGTCCCAGCAGATCCACAATACCAACATTTCTGTTATTACTCTGGCAGTGTATGCTGTCACAGCACTGGAATTGTGTGGTACCTGAGAGCTTACAGGTGCACATAACTACAACTCTGTTTGTCCCTTAAAGCGCCAACTGGGAAACGCTGCTATCAACTAACTTAATAGGCCAATTAAAACCTGAATATCATCATCTCCAAATAAGAACTACAAAAGAATGAGTAATGCCCATCTCACCTTATTCCATGCTTTGTAAACACATCCACTGTGTTAAGTGAATCTTCTTCTACTCCCACATAAAAGTCCAGCAGCGATGGCTCAATCCACTCACAGTTATGGAGGCCTGGCTCTATTGGGACACGTGTATATTTGATCCCATACTCCTCTAACACTTCTGCAAATACATTTCTGACCTCTGTAAATAAAGAGACACTTTACTCAGGAATCAGATAACCATCTCACATAATCTGAAAGCTGTTAGCCGTATCCACCCCTTCTGTGTTTAAAACCATATATATATATATATATCATTTAGCTTCTCTGCTGAAATTGTCTTGTTCATCTGCATCAAAGCCCCCTTCTAAACTGGAAATATCTGAACGCATTACTCATTCAACAGCTGCTGTACACGCCTCGTCTCCCCTTCAGCAGTGAGTGCTTAGTCCAAGAACCTCTCCTGAGGCTGGGAGCCTAGAGAGCACCCGAGGTGGCTGTACTGTTGTATGGCCTTCACCAAGTCCCTGCCATATTTGTTGAGAGTGAATAACCAAGAGCAATGCCATCTGGAGTCAGCTGAGTGCTAATGGGAAAACGCCAATTTTTATTTTGTCCAAGTTTTCCATCTCAGTACAATAACCATCCTGGTTGGAAAACTGAGACACTGGTGCTTGGCTATGATACGTACAGGAAAAACATGCTGAAACTCACAAAAAAGATTGGAATCGAAAGACAACCACCAGGACAAATTTTGTAGCACCTAGAAGAGCTACTGGCTTCAATCTCAGAGGATAATTTAATGCAGGTGGGAACACGACTGCAGCTGTAGAGCCTTACAGTAATCCTGTAAGGTTCATTGTCCAGGGAGCCATGGCAAGAGTTGGGGAAGGGAGCTTCTCATCTGCTTAGTGCTGGAAAGAAAAGGAGTGTCTGCTTACCTGGGAGGACATGGACGTGCTGGTGTCCGTCCATGTGAGGAGGCAGGTGGCCTGTTAGCTCACGGAACAGATCCACCTGGGCCTTCAGCTCCTGCTTCACCTACACAGCAGAAAAGGGTTAAAGAAAAGGCTGAGAGCAGGAGGGTGCAAGATGGGTGCTGGAGATGTTGCTTGTTAGTACTTGAGACCTGGCACTGAAAGGCACAAAGTGCTGGGTGTGCAATGGTGCTGGATTGCCCAGCATCCTTCTTAGGTACAGCTCTCCTCCTGTTCTCTGGCATTTTTCCTTCACTGATCGCTAGATTCTTCACAGGTATCTGTTTCAGTAGCCCTTCTGCCTCCTCAGATAAGTATTTAACAAGCACATTTGCTTATGCTTTAATGGAGCAGGGAGGAGTGAGATCTCAAAGACTGCAAAGCCTTTAGCAGCATTGTGTGTAGCACACAGATGCCAAGGCAACACAGCACAGGTCTACCTGTAAGCATGCTCCCAGCTGTAATCTATAAAGATCTTCAACTATCATGTGCTGGAATATGTGCAGGCTGAGCTATATCAGGAAATCAAGTTGTACTTGTATAACACTATACTGCAACAGAAAGCACAGCAATAGTAGCAGGGTGGCAAAGTCCCAGGCTGCAGCAAGTGAGGACAAGCCCAAGTGCAGCAGCCACAGAAACAAAGAGGAAAAAAAAGCTGCTTACCTTTGAAAGGCCTCTGGTAGGTGGGGATCTCCCAGCAGGATACCCTCACCTCCACTGCCAACCCTTACATGAGGGCTGGGATGGGCAGGGAAGAACCTGGCCCCACCCCCCTCCCTTCACTCAGGTACACTGCACGCACCTGAGCTCCCTGGGCTGGCCCTGCCCTCCCCCAGGTGCTCCAGCACTGCTTCAGGCCCTGACTGAGCATTTCTGCTACGTAAGTAGCTCTCTCCTACCTCTGACATATTTAGGAGGCCTTTTGATAGAGCTGTTCTGAATCCCATTTTGCCGTGGAAAAATCCATCTTCATTGAGCAGAGAAGAGTTTGTCTTGAGCACCTCACACACAGGGGAGCCCTCAGAGAGGTTGGCGTGCAGTCCTATGGGGATGTTGTATCTGTAATAGGAATAAAGTACCTCTCAAACTTTGCACCTCTCCCTCCCTTACTGCAGCAAAAGCGTGAGGTTTCTGTGACAGATCTGGACTAATCTAAAGTGTTGAGCTCACTACCATACATCCTTGGATCTTTTCTTGGTGCCTTGTGCTGTGGGAGGGCAAGCAATGAACAGCTGGGCCCCTCACTGCTGACTCCCAGGGGCATCATTTGAACTGCCTCCAATTGTGCAACGCCACGAGCAAAGCTATTTTCAGGAAAAGGCAAACTTTTCTGACAGGTGTGGGACACCGAGGAGCCAGGCACCGTGCTGCACTGCATTAGAGCTTCTCTGCCTGAGCTGAAACCAGCCCTGGAGCTGCAGAATGTGCAGAATGTGGAAGTGCAGAGAGCTGGCCCTGTCCTTGCTGTAAGGGGAGACTCTGACTGTAACATGAGAGCATGTTTCAGAGCTTTGGCAAACACCAGCTGAATATCTTAATAGTTTTCTCCTGGAATTAGACCTGGCTGGTTTGAGAGACTATTGGTACTGAGGTATATAAAGAGGAACTGTTAACAGCTCTGGGATGCTAGCACTGAAACCAAAACTCAAAACACAGCATGTGAGAAACTTCTTCAGAAATATTCACCTATAGGAGACGCACAGAAGCAAGCATGCCAGGAGAGCTTTAGGGACACAAGAAGGTACACATCTCAGTGCACACAGCAGGGCTCTGCTTCCAGACTGCATTTTCCTGTACCCAAATATGTGCATTTTCTCTGGATGCAGAGTGAGCCAGGTGATGCTCCTTCAGCACCATTTAACCAATGGCTCAGTGTTCATCCCAAACAATCCTGACACTGTACAAGTATCTGAAGCCCCAAGTGCCATGAGATGGAAATGAGAGTAAAACTTCAAGATTATGTTAACAGCTGGGCCGTGCCTCGGGGGACTGGGATCCAGTAACGCTCTGTCCAGAGCCCAGAGGCTTGGCCTTTAAGACTGAACCTGCAGGCTTTCTTCTGCTATCAGGCACACTGGACTAGCTCTTCAGAGTATTCTGGAGTGCCTCTTGCCTGACACACATAGCTTCTGTAGCCAAAGATCAGTAGCAAAGCATGCTGCATTGTAGGAGGGAGGGGGAAAAAAAGACAGGGAAAAAAGTCGAGGGAACTTCCCCTACACAAACATACTTCATAGCTGCCCAGGTCTTTTCAGAGGCAATGAAGTATCTGCTATTTTATTGGTAGAAATATTGAAGCAGAGACCAGGACCTCAAGCAGCTCAGCACGCGATGCCACACTGGAAGCAGAGCTCAGCTATGGTGGGTTCGCCCTCATAACCAATCCTCCACTTAAGACTTTATGAACAGGGCAGAACCTGCATTGCTTTTCATTGCCAATCCAATCTAACTGCTAATTATTCTAGCTAAAATACAATTCAAAAGGATGAGCACTGAGCTTCAAGCAACAGTTTCTGCAATAAAATAAACAAACTGATTCTGGTGGTTGTTTTAAGCAGCAGTGACCCTTCTACAACCTTCTGGGAGGTGGCAGTGCAGGAGTCTGCAAGCCTCTCCTGCTGTCCTGGAGAATGCACGATGTGGTGACTGTTGAAAAGGAGCACTTTTTGTCTGAGAATTTGCTCTTTTAAGTAGAGTTATTATGCTCTTTATATCTGTTGTAGTCTCCACAGAAATAATCAGGAGCCATTACTTGCAAAGCAACCAATGTAGATATGGCCCTGGACAATTCCTCTTCACTGAACGCAGCCCAGGTGAGCCAAAAGGTTGGACACCGTGAAATAGAGGAAATACAACCAGCTGAACGGCTTCCTTCTCAAGTAGTTGCTTATTTTGCCATACAAGTGCTCTGAACAAGTGCCTCTGCTGAGGCAATGGGCTTTTGTGCAGTTGCAGTTAATGGCAGAGGGTCCCCAGAGACCGTGCCCCTGTACTGAGTCACCTTAAAACGCTGCCAGCTTTGCAGCACACTTCTGAGTTTGGCAGATGAGCAATTGTGCCCCGGCTCCTCCCTGCCCACTCACATCATGGGCTCTGTTCAGTCCCTGTGCTCTGAACAGCAGCTGCAATGGCTGTGGGAATTACAGACCTCCCCAAGCTCAGACTCTTGGCAATTCTTTGCTCGAGGCTGCATACTCTGGGATAAGCACGGCACTTACTCTTCTCCCTGATGGGTAAACAGATCCCACCTTCAACATCCTGTTTGTATCCTTATCTGGGAAACCACTGGCTCATTGGGTTTCAGACCAAGTGTGAAGCAATTAAGGGTCTCATATAAATATCCTACGAACCTATGAATCCAGATATCCTGCTTCAGTAAAAATCCATCTATGCCATGTGGGCATTTGCATGTGTTTGTTTTTCTCCACTGCCCACATTCACCCTATAGCAGTATTTATCTCACTGCATACTATCAAATACCATCTTGGTTTGCTCTGTTAGTGCTAAGGACTTGTTCTTGCAGGCAGTAACACTCCAAAGCCTCTGCAGTGTTAAGAACTGGTTCTGTACATTGCACAAGGCTGTGCCTTTATTTTCAATTAAATCTTTGTATTGACTGAAGATCTCCAGTCCACGATCTCACACCAGCAAAAAGCGTTGTCCAGCCCAGGCTGCAAGCTCTGCTGTGGAGGTAAAGTGTGCCTATGTACATATATGTGGGTGTGGTACTTGCTTAGCGAGGTAGCTATGGGATAACACACACATGAGGAAAAAGACAGGGCATAGAGCACAAAAGGTTGTAAAACTTCAACATTCGCCATGAGATGGGGGTCAGCATCGAGCAGGGGAAAGAGGGAGTAAGAGCAGTGAGGTAGCAAAGCAACGTTATGCTTTTCCCCCTCCTAATTTTCTTGCATTGTGGAACAAGATGAAGATTAAATGCTATTTTTAATGAGCCTGGCCTATATGTCCCGGGGGTGACGTTTTCATTTACATGTTCAGATGCCAGTTTAATACAGGTATGCTAGCACCACCTGATTTGAGCCGTAATTACACAAATCCCTTAGCCCACACCTGCAAACACTCCGTGCATGGGCAGGATTGAATGCAGCTGCAGGAAATTACAGACAAGTGAGGAACTGTTGAACCTGGCTCGTTAATCTTCAGTGCTAACAGATGTTTCCAAAGTCACCCAGCTTACAGTCTCAGAAATAGATTTAAATATATTTAATTCACATGTACAATTCAAAATTACTTCCCAGAAGAGCAAAACCATGGCACAGGTTGCAGCTTCTGCTGTCACTCATCATCTAACTTGGCTTTTTTATTTTTTTTTACACTACTATCAGCTGTCAGCACAAGTGTAGTGACCTGGATTCAAAGATGCTTTTTAAATCTCTGATTATACAGCCTACATTCTAGCTATGGAAATGAGGCCAGGTGGATTCTATATTTAAAAGCCTGCTAAAGACCACAGCTAAAATAGCAGAGCTATTACCAGAGCCTTGGGGCTTAAAGGGCTTCATGGTGCCTAAATGTCTGAGGGAAGTGCTGGCTTTATCTCCTTGCTTTACGTTTCATTTGTTTTACTTACTAACGGGCCATGCCTAGCTCTGCTGCCCTTCCCCTCGAGGCACGGTTCCCCTCCCGGTGTTTAAGCGCGGTCTCCAACCTTTCCAACAGATCGGTTTGCTGCTGAGCCACAGCCCGACCTTCCCGCACCTCCCAACGCTCAATCGCACCACAGAAGCTGCAGGCGACTTCCAAGGACCTGGAAAAGCAGTCATAAGGGGGAAGGGACGCTCAAGGAGAACAAGGGCGCCGGAGCTCTCATCGTGCTGCCCCTGCAGAAGATGCATCTGAAGTGTAAAGCCTCAGCGTTTCTAGTCCCAGTCCAGCTCCTTTCCTTTTTCTGATTTCCTTTTTTTTTTCTCCTCAGTCCTACTGCTCCGGGACGTGCTCCTAGTTCACAGCACCTGCCCACCCAGGAGCTGGGAGCATTGGCTGGGTTTTACCTTCCAAGCCTCCTATTAAAGGATTTGCTGGGCTGCTCTACGGGATGCACTGCAAACCTCCAAACCATCCACGCAGGAGCGAAGGTGGTACCTACACAGACATGAGGTACCATGGGGGGGTGGTGGAGTCTGCTTTTGATGCTTGTTTGGTCACGGGTCTGTTGTTGTGGGATGGGGGGTCCTGTTTGTTTTGATTTTGTTCATTCCACAAATGGATTTATCAATTTTAAAATGAATAGAAATATCGATCTGTTATGAGTTTTTGGTTGAAAAGGCCAAGTTTTCTGCAGAGCCTTTGCAGAATGACATCTTTCTCACATTCTGAGAAGAGCCTGGCTGTCTTTATGTTCAACCTGTTCAAATGCAGCAAATTAAGTTAGATTTAAAGGCCTGTACATTTATGCCCCAGTAGTTTTAGGAACAGCAGTTTGGTTTGAAAGTACAGCACGGACTGTCATTCCGATGGTACATTTTTAAAAGTACAGGAAAATAAAATCCAACAAAATCCAAGTACAAGTAAAACTGTAAGTGGTGTTGTTACCTTAATAGGGTGGGCAGTGCAGTGGAAGAGTCGCATCTGGGGCATGAATTACAGGTCAGTGATTTAAATATGAAGGATGTCGTAAAGATGCCCAGAATCCAGCTTTCCTATGCCTGCCTCGGTCACGACATCGTCTCTCTGTGACAGCCCGAGTCAGAAGAAGCTGAAGGAAGTAGCTTACCTCCTTGCCAGCTCGGCTGCCTCTGCTGCAGCGCTCCCGTTGACCAGGAGGGACGCGTTAGATACAGCCCTAGCGAGGAAGCACTCCACGATGCCTTGGTTTCTCCGAGGGCAGTAGCCGAAGTCATCTCCCGTTACTATTAGCTTTGCTTGAAACATCCTCAGAGATCATGGCTACTGATGGAAAAAAGAAAAAGGACAATCAAAGCAATCAGCAGTTTGCAAACTGGAAGCGAGGAGGAAAGGGCAGGCTCGGCGAGGGCAGAGCCGGCCGCGGCTCGGCCCCGGAGGAGCTCCTCCTGCTCCAGCCCGGCTCGCCCCGGGCCCGCATCTGAGCGCGGTGCGGGAGGAAGGCCCTGCCTCGTCTCGTGCCGTGCCGAACCGCTGCTTGAAAAGACGCCGCGCACCTCAGGGGCTTCGCGCCGCTTTCCCAGGCCTCGCGCCGTTGCCCGCGGTGCCCGGATTGCAGCTCTCCCGCGGGCACGGGGCCGCCGCAGCACCGCGGGGACGGGCGCTCCGGGAACGCGCGTTTGGGGGGGGGGGGGGGAGGATGCTCGTGCCCGCGGGCGCTGCGCGTAATTCCGTGACGCCCTTTGGGTGCTCCGGTGCGAAACGAACCGTCCCTACGACGCCGTGACGATGTCGCTCCTCGGCCCGCGGTCTTCTCCCCCGCCTTGGCTCGCCGTCAGCGCGAACCCCAGGCTCGGAGCTCCGGTCGGGAAGCGCCCACAGCTCCCGACTGAGGAAGGGCAGGGAGGACGGGAGCTGTGGGAAGGGCAGCTCCTAGCACGTGCTGCCGCTCAGGGCTGGATGTAAGCCGGTTCTCCATGCAAAATCCTGCTTGTCTTTGCATTCATCTGCCGTTTTTCCTTACTGTAGAAAAATGACTCGTGATCTACCAAAATGAAAGTGAAAGAAAGCACTGAGTAGCTCGGAAATGTTGAGTGGGAATGTCATCATCCTGCATTTTAGCCTGCAGGAGGAGAAAATGAAGTTCCGAAGCAGAACACGCCCCTTCTCAGTCTGAAACGTTACTTCAGATTATTCAGCCGTTCCCAACATAGCAGGAAAAATAGCGACGCGATGTATGGAGCAGGGAGACAGTGATAGTTCAGTAAGCACTGGGATGACGTCTGTGAACTGAGGGAGGCCATTAGCCACCTCTATGGCGCAGGGCTGCAGCGGTGGGGGGCCCCCTGCCCCCTTAGTGACTCCTTTCTCATTGAAAAATGGTACGGAATTCAGTTTTTTTTTAAAGAGAGAGATTAAGAAGTATTAGAGAACGTGCTCAATCTGGCAGCATCTGCGTTTCCATCGTTACACAGTGCTGTGCTTTGCGTTCATGTTCTGTAAAGGTTTCCAATGCTCTTGGCATTTCTGAGCGGATATTTGTGCACTGCTACTTGCTTCCTCTTCTAGATGAACCTCATTCACCCAAGGCTTCATTTTCTGATGAGGGTTGGTACTGTAACAGATTAAACCAGCGTGGCTCTGAAGTAAAGTCATGGAACAAAACCAGACACATCTTCCCTTTGCCAACGCAAACTCTGGGCTTTTCTGCCTCCTTTCTAGTGCTGTCAGTGCTGCTTGACTCTGCACAGGTGAGAGATGCTACATAAGAATCTTAGACAAAGCCTGGCTTCTTAACCTTAGTGTGCACTTAATACTACTGACAGTAACGTCCTTCTTAATCACTGAATGAAGTTCGTGGAGGCTTTTCTTATCGGACTTGATTCCCATTTCTCCATTTCTCCATCCTGTGTTCCGGCTGCAGAGCAATCCTAAGGCCTGGCAGGCAGCCGTGCTGCACTGTGGGTCTCAGAGGTGCTCACCTGGGGGGCACCCCTACCTTGCCTGGGGTCAGTGAGGGCCCAGGAAAGAGAATCCAGGCAATGCTGTTGCAATGTTCACCATGAATCAGAGGCTGTTGACACGCAAAAATGGACTCCTCCCTTCTGAGGCGTACATCAAGCCCAGGAGTTGCCTGATACCTTGGTTGTCAGTCACTGCTTTTGTTGCTCAAAGCAAACAGAAAACTTAAAGCATTTTCTAAAAAGACGAATATGAAAAGAAGGAAAATCCTTTCCATTAGTACATTTCTTCAGGTTAGTATACTCCCTCTGAAATTTTCTTGTGCCACAAATCTCCCATTCCTGTTCAGCAGAAGTATTTGCCACTGCCAAATCTGTTAAAGTCTGCTTTTCAGACTTTACACTTACTATATAATAAAAAGAGAAAAGAGGTGCACCTGAGTGGAAATTGTAGGTGCTTTCAGTCCTTGAAAATCCAGTATGCAAAATGATTGCAGGGTTAAGTGACTGAAGACAGGAGCAGTGTAGTCACACATTGTATTCTTTGCTTTTGCAGCACCACTGAATTATTCCGTGTGTGTAAAGCAGCAGCACGAGATTCCTATCAGATGTGCTGTTGTTTCCATTCCCAACATGCATCATCAGTTAATTTCAGTGGCAAGTTTACCTGCAGCCTACAGCATTTTGCTAGAAACAACAGCGGGCCTTGTAGCAATGAGGTGGCTGTTAATTGTTAATTGTGTTTGGCATTGATGGGGTTCTTCGTTGGCAGCCGTTCTAACCCAATTATGTTTGTAAAGTACAACTGAAAAGCATTGTAGGGAGCACCATGTAAGTGGTACTAAATGCACTGGGGCTGAGCGACCTCCCAGAAAGATAGACAGGTGCCAGCTAAAGACCCTTATGATTGATTTTCCACGGCTAAAATGGCAACTACAGACATTTGTTTTTGCCATCTTTGTCACAACAGCAAATGTGAGCTCCTGTCTTAGCAATGTAAGACTTTTTTATTTTATTTTGTGTATGAAGAAATATATTTCTGGGACTACGAAGTTTTAGTCCTCAGATGAACACAGTTTGTGTGTGTGTGTGCGCGTGCAAATGTGCGTATGTGGCTGAGTTTAGGACGCAGGCTTCTTTAGAGGCAAATCTGACATTTAAGTCAGAGATTCTTCTTAGAAGCAGATACATAAAACAGGCAAGCACGAAGAAAAGCCCTGACCACTCAAAGCGAGTAGCATCACATGGCAGGACACAACCTCGTGGATTGGTGGAAGAGATCAGGGTCACCTTATGGTGTTTCTGCTAGCCAGCAATACTAATACGTTTTCTAAATCATCACTTAATAGGAAGTGCAGCGTTGCAGTCCGGTGCTGCCAATGCAGAGTGCCATCCTTACAAATGATTAAATCCCAAGGCAGGTGCTCTTCTATGTGCTGCTGTGTTGCTAAGAAGGTCAAACTCTGTTAAACGATGCTGTACTTTGGCAGCTCGTGAGATACGGCTCAGTGCAGCGATGAGCTTCACACGCAAAGGGTAACGGGCTGCGAAGGAGCTCCTGCGTCCTTTGTCCACAGCGGTTCCCTATTGATAAAGGACACTGCGTCGTTACTGTTCGCAGGGGGGAATCCTTCAGACTGCAGTACTGTGGGGTGAGTGCAGTGCTCCCTTCATCCATTCCCTTCCACGCAGAATAGGCGCTATTAATCTCTTTATCTCTGAAGAATTACCCACGCTCCGGGCCCGGCTCCGGCCGCGGCAGAGGGCGGGAACGGCGCGGACCGCGGCTGCGATAGGCGACACCGCGCGACACTGCGCGACACCGCGCGACACCGCGCCCAGCCGCAGCCCCGCCCCCCCCCGGCTGTCGCTGATGTCAAAGCGCCTCAGCGCACCGTCGCGCCCCGCCCTGGGAGGCGCCACGCCGCTCGCTCTGATTGGTCGCCTCTTTCCCCCTGCCCAATGAGCTCCTCCCGCCGGGCCGCGAGCTCTTTTTGTCGTGGCCCAATGAGAGTTGGAGGCCGAGCAGAGCTTGGGCGGCGATTGGTCGACTGCAGCGCTGACGAGGGCGATTGGCCGAGCTCGCTGAGGGGCTGCGGGAGCGCGCTCCGCTGCGCGGTGTCGGTGCCGGGCGGGCTGCGGCGCCATGCGGGGCGGCTGCCGCCTCCTCCCTGTGCTGCTCCTGTGCGGACTGTGTGGCGGGCGGGAGCCGGCGCCGGGAGCTGTGACCTGCGGCTCGGTGCTGAAGCTGCTTAACACTCGCCACAGCGTTCGGCTGCATTCCCACGAGGTCAAGTACGGCTCCGGTGAGTGGGATAGGGGCGGGAGCCGCGAAGTGGCGGAGGAGAGCGGGGAGGGGGCGAGGAAACGGCGGGGAGGGAAAGGGCGGGAAACGGCCGCGGGAAGCTGTGAGGGGATCGGGGTACGACGCTGCGCGGTGCTCCGGTCTGTCCCGGGGCACCTGGCGGGGAGAGGAGGCAGCGGCGGCCCGGGGCGCGGCGAGGCCGAGCAGGCGGGCTCCGCGTCTCCTGCGTTTGCGGGGTGAGGCGGATGCTTTGCCGCCTCGCTGAGGTGAGTCCTGTGCTGCATCGAGGGCCTCCGTGAGGTTCTTCAGGCTGAAGGATGTTTTACCTGCGTTCCCATAGGAGTGAGAAAATGGGCTGTGAGGCAGTATCTTAACAGTTGTGTCGTGCCTGCGTGTTTGGAGCATCTGCCTTCAGTTCTTTCGGGTATTCCTGAGCTCCAGAAGTGGGTTAAGTCTCCTGCCATTTCATTCTATTCCAACAGGAAGTGGGCAACAGTCAGTGACAGGAGTTGAAGCTTCGGATGATGCCAACAGTTACTGGCGGATTCGTGGGAAGGCTGACGGCAGCTGCCAGCGCGGAACCCCCGTGAAATGTGGGCAAGCAATACGACTTACCCACGTCAACACAGGAAAGAACTTACACACTCATCACTTCCCATCGCCGCTCTCCAATAACCAGGTAAGTCGTTCTAAATCATAAGTTTCTGTGTAAATAATGCACGTTGGTATTGACAGTACCTCTTTCCAGATTTCTTGATAGCCAAAATGTAATATCTACCGGTATCGGTTTGTCACGCTAGCTTTTACAAACCTATATTGGTTTCTTTATTTTGCACCACTGATGCTTTGATGATTGTTTTGACATGTTTTGCACTTTTACAGTATAGGACATTAGCCACTTTTCTCAACATCATGAATACCAACCAGCCAGACAGTTAATTGCATCTTAGGACACTTAGGATTTCCTATATCCAAGTTCCCTGGTATTCCAGTCCATTAATCTCAGTTATCTCCTTGTGTCTATTTTATTTCCCTTTGCTTATTTATTTGTCCTCCCTTGCCAGAAAAAAACAAACCCACTTTCACAATCATCTTTATTTGCCATTTTATGTATTTCTAGAGCACCGTTCCTCACTGTAACTGTGGCCCAGCCTTATCAAATGATTGTCTAGAATTGAAAGTCCTTCTTAAAATGTAATCCAAATTTGTTGTAAGTTTGTTTTTAGTAGTCATTTTATTCTTCTGTTAGACTAAGTAGACAGATCATTAGATTCTAGTTTGGAAAAGCAGACTATTTGTAGAAACAGTCTGAAAGTGGCTGAAACAGTAAAGGTTGGTTTTGTAAGGGTAAGTAAGGTAGCTGGTTTATGTATTTATTAAAACAGAGTAAGTGATGGAAAAATAGCATTTCAGAAGAATTATTTAAAGACCAGGTGGATTCCCTAAGACTTTCCACCTTTAGTCATTTGCTAGTTTAGACAATTAATCAACATTGTCATTAATATGAAAATATCCAGCAGCTGTCATTTTTTTTTCCTTTGTATTTGCTATGTGTTTTCACAGCGTCGAAGCAAAAGGAGATTTTAAATGGTCTCCTAGAGATTGATGAGACTGTGACTAATTATCTTATTGAAATAAGGTGTGGTTCTGAATACAAACCTTTATTTCATATTCTTAACAAGGTTTGATTTTCCAATTGGCATGTTGTCTTTGATACCGTATGGACTACAAAAGCTTGAATTAACATGGCTCTAAACTATTAGCTTGATAGGTACAAACTACTACAGTTCTGTTTTCAAGTTGTTAATCACTTCTTGCTGAGCCTGAAACAGTTGGAGCTGATCCTGCCAGGTTGATGCAGACAGAGGTTTTGGGGGCGCGTAATGAAATCTGACCTCTGACCTTTGTTTTAGCAGTAATTCATTTGCCTTAATGGTGGTCCATCTTTTTTTTTTTTTTGAAGAGCCATTCAGCTGTCTGTCCAGTAGTGCAAAACAAATAGCTGCGAACTTGTAATCTTGGTATAATAAAGTAGAAAAGGAATACAATTCTTTAATAAGTAAAAATGCTGGGACCTTGTGATGAAAAATATTTTTGCAGTGGTAACTCTGAAGTGTTGTACTACAAAATTAGTATTTACAGTTATAAGCATGTTTTAGTGGGGAAAATTTGCATCAGCATTAGTGTTGATTCTTCTGAAATTTTTGTCAGAAGGATTGCTCTGATCTCTGCTCAGATTGTCTTTAGTCTCTAATGTATGTTGGAGTTTGGCAATTTATGTTCAGGCTGTAGTCACAGAGAGTTACTGATTCTGGATTTGAGCACTCTTGACAGCAATGCGGTGTTTCTTTCCTCTGCATCCTTGCCTTTAAATTTTGCTGGCTTTGTGGCTGATGTTTTGTGTGTGCATTGGCAGTGTTTGCTTATATTTTCACTTGAGATTTGTCTCTAACAGGAAGTAAGTGCCTTTGGTGATGATGGTGAAGGAGATGACCTGGATATATGGATTGTGCAATGCAGTGGGACTCACTGGGAGCGGGAGGACGCGGTGCGCTTCAAGCACGTGGGAACTGAGGTGTTCCTTTCAATAACTGGGGAACAATATGGCCATCCCATTAGAGGCCAGCGGGAAGTTCATGGCATGCCCACTGCTAATCATCACAACTACTGGAAGGCAATGGAAGGAGTCTTCATCAAACCCAGTATGGACCTTGCAAAACATGATGAGCTCTGAACTGACAGAGGGTCCTATAAGGTTCATCTTACCAGAGATGCTAATACTTGGTCGCTTAAAAGGTCCCGTCTTGTCTAAGTGACTTTCTGTGTTACTGAAGGGCATTAGTTCACTCTAGGAATGCAGCACTTCCATGGGAATGGCATCTCCCAAGCTAAGACATTTTAAAGAAATCCTTTCTAAATCTTCAAGCTTATTTGGTGAAACTAGATCATGTGTTAGCTTTCACTGTCATTTATTTTGCTCATTACTTCTCAAATTCAAAAGGAATGGAAAAAACAAAGTACATCTCTGTAGTTCCAGGTACCACAGAACTTTGTATTTTGTAATCTTTTTTTTTTTTCAATTATAATTAAATATTTGGAAACTTATTTCTAGCTAATGAGAGAATGCTATTAGTTAAGAGAGAAAGTCTAGAAAGGGAAAATATTTCTTGGAGAATGGTGTTGTTTGGATGAGTCATTCAGCTGTTTCAACATTTCAGGAAAATATTTCAGTCCATCTGAAAATTGTTTCCAGTGTGTCTCGTGAGTTTCATTGTGCATGTATGGAAAAGCTGGAAATATTGTGCATTGAAGTAAGAGGACAAGTTTTTATTTATTACCACTCTCCCAAGAAATTTGTTTTGTTTTGGGTTTTTTTCTGCTGATTGTGATGCTGCTCATTATCAAACAGTAAGACTTCTGCTCTAGGAACTGGTGCAGAAAGCTACTACTTGTTTAATTAATATTAGAATTTTATAAACTTTAATGTGATGTGAATAAATATGAATTATGTTGTTCTTGCATGTCACTGCAAGCTCAGTATGAGAATCCTGGTGAATAAGTAGTAGGACTTACACCCGTGTGGGGTTCTTCTGTGCAAATCTAGAAGAAAAAGAAAAAGTAAATCTTAGAAAATGGTTTGGTCCTGGATCTTTAGCAGAGGGATGATCTCTTAGAGTGATAGCAAGGAATCTTCATCGAATGAGACCTTAATTTCTGTGCTGTTCTTCCTCTGGAGAGAGGGGAAATAAGTCCTAACTCTTGAGCACTTTTGTTACAGTGTATTGCTGGAAATGCTGACTAAAACAGAGTTATTACATTTCCTATTTGTTTTAAAGATAGAAGCTCACTCCATGAGTGTGAAGTCTGCAAGTCCAGATGTTGGTGTTTTTCATCTATAACTGATTATGGTCTTAATTAACCAATCAGTTAATGAAGCAGGAAAGTTATTTACTGCTTTTACTGTCACATTCTATAGAGAGTGAGTGTCGATGAGGTGTAGTACGTAATTTCATTTAAACTATAAATGGGCCTGTATGCTTGTGCTTCATATGCTGATCCCTCACACACTTGTGCTGCACAGAATAGCTTCAGATTTTATTTAGGGGTTTGATACTAGTGAAGATCCCTTCGTGTTCTGCAGAACAAGAAACCTCTGTTGTTTTGTGATATTCTTCGAAGAAGGTAAGAGTGTTTTTCTGTTAATCTTACAGTATTGAAGGATAACAGGCATTTTGGAGATGAAATGAGCTTTTATGGTTTTGTCTTAGAAGCAAACTTTTATGTAAGGTTCACTGGTATTCCTGATTGTTTTTGAAGCAATAAAGAATAATGACTGAAAAGAAAGCCAAAAAAACCAACCCTGTTTAAACAAGCTGCCCTTTCCTCTAATAAAAAGGAGGGCTTTTCTTTTGAAGTTGGTTTATGAGAAACTGCAAAAAAGTGGTAGCACTTAAAGAATGAAGACATAAATTTGGCAATGAGTTCTCCAGCTCTCTATTGGAGAGCTAACCCATCTATTCCTGATCTGTGCAGTCTTAGTTAAGTGTTGTTGGCACTTGTGGAAAATTTGTTTAGCTAAGGAAAGGGTAAGGTCTCTGTGGCTCGTCTTGGTCCATATGCCAGTTTTATTTGTTTCAGTTCCCACTACAGAAGTTGTGCTGGCAGACTCTTGAATGAGGCTAGTTGATGTACATCTTAGGAGAAGTCTGTTACAAGGTTGTAGCTGTGAAAAATGGTAGCTTGTCCAATTGCAAATGTGCTTTTCTTTTTATAAAACTTCAACATTTATAAGGTCTCAATTAACATCTGCTTAATGTATGTTTTTAAACCGAATTACTGTGATTTCAAAATCTCATTCAAATGCTTTTATTTACTCTGACTGCTTACAGTTCAGCTTTCCAGTGCACCCTCCATAGCTGAGGACCAGACTTGGAGAATCTCCATTCATGTATTGGGCTTTTTAGTTGCTTATGCTTCCATATGACTTTTATAATCTAACTAATGATGTCAGACTTTAAAGTTCTCTATGCAGTTCAATGCTAAGTAAAAACTGTTTATTTTGCTTCTGTTGATAGCAAAATAGAGTTTTTTCAAGTGATTGACAGATGCACGCTGGCTTCTTGCTTATTGTACTGTTAAAGGAGCTCTTTGAGAAGGAGGTGTGCCAGTGTTGCCCTGATAGACTAGAAGGGCTTTTAGGAAAAGCATTACTGGGACCTTTATTGATAGTTGTTCTCAGTGAGAATAATTGTGGAAGGAAATCTGCTTACTTTAAACTATCTACTTTGAAAAATCTGTCAAATGCTGCATTTATTTAACACTGAATTAGATATATATGTATATGTTGTATGGGAACTGCTGAATCATGGCCTGAACCACTGATTAGTCACCTGAGGTGAGCACCGAGTCAGCCATGGGGGCACAGGTGGAGGTGATGTACCTGTGTGAGTGGAAGGGGTGGAGCCTGGCTCCACCTCTCCCAGACCCCATTTAAGGGCTGACCACCACCAGGGAAGGATCTCTTCTTGGAGATCCCTCCCACGTGGAGTCCCCTGTGAGCCTTGTCATCCTAAAGGTGAGCCATCTTCTCTTTTGTATTATTTGTATACTGTCTATATAGAACTACTTAAAATATACCATCATCTATACTATTTCTTTGCAGAGTACCATCCTTGGGAGTTATTTACCCCACAGTATGTATGTGTGGAATGATGCAAACTTAATATGCTTTTGGAATTCTTTTTGAGGAATGCTTGAGTGCAAACACTTTTACTGTCTGTTTCTTGAGTCTTTTTAAAGCTTTGTGTAACTGCTTAGCATGTGAACTGAGCACTTGTCATTTACTTTGTCTTTTCAGTATAAGAAGTGTTTTAACTTATTTGAAAGTACTAGAAGGGACTTACCACATTGTTCTTAACTGAACATTAAGGCTGAAGATAAACTAACATCTTTATTTCATTATGATTGCATATATTAGTTCTCAAGTTAAATACAATTTTCAAACTTGAAAAGAAAAGACATTCAAAACCCTGTACCGTTGATGCTTACTCAGCAGTATTTTAAAGCCTGTTAATTCTGCAGTCTGTTCTATCTTTTGCCTCTCTTCTCCAGCACTGGAATCACTGTCTGCCTCTATAGATCCACCGTGGTTAACAGCTGTAGTAGGCAGAGCCTGAACTGCAGGAATGCCTCCTTCCAGTAGCAGCACCTTGCTGGGTGCCTGACTTCTGGCTGCCATGCATTGCTGTCTTTTTGTATCGGGTTCCCTGCTGACACCAAGGCTTACAAAATGCTCAGGTCTGCAGCATGCCGTGCTGCTCCTGCACCTTTTTTACTGCTTTGAAGTGCCCACCTGTGCCTTACTGACTCAGCAGTTTTTTCTTCAAGCCTGTCTCCATGTTCTCCAGCTCTGGCACCATTCAGCTGTCTTTGATAGAAGTGTTGAACTTTACCAGCTGTGTGCAGTGTGTTCCTTAGCAAACACAAGGCAATTCGAGCTTACTGTATGGTTTGTAATATTCATTATGGCTGTAAGTCACTAATTGTTATAAACTTCAAGTTCTGAAAGTTATTCTAACAAATACTTAAAGGAAGAAATATTTTTGTGTGCATGCCAGTGTTCTTTTGGAGGACCTTGAGTATTTATACCTATTAATTTATTTTACCCTTTGCAAAAGACAGAACACCAGGGTTAGTTCCTTCCAGTCAGTAATTTCAGTGGGGTTGGATGATGTTCACAGAGGACAATATTTAATTGTGGGCTGCCATGACGTGAAAGGAAGGGAGAGTACATGCTGAAAGTAGACTTTGGCCATTTTGTAGTTCAACCTTTCCCTTAAAATTGCAGCAGGTTAAACATACAAAAGCCTAAATTATTCTAAATGAGAATAAAGTTCACAGTGGAGTCGTCCTACCACAGCTCTGATGCTGATCCAAGCTGCTGTTGTGTGAGGGATTCAGCTGCTGCGAAAATGGTGTCCCCCTTCACTGGGGTTGGGAGCCCTGGAAGCTCTGTGATGTCCCAGAGGTATCCAACCCCCATGAACCCCATTACAAATTAATGAGAATATGTGCAAGACAATAAGCAGCCTAATTAGTCACTGTATGTCTGGTGTTTTTGTTTTTCAACTGTATAAGCACTGGGCAGGTCCTGGCTCTGCACAGCTGAAGGATCATTGAGTTTGGACTCAGACCTAAGGTTCTTCCTTCTTCACTCAGTCTTGATATCCATCTATTGCTCTAAGCTTGGCTTTCTGGGATGTGAGCTGTGCTGAAACTTCCAGTGTCTAGGATGGATGAATTGGATTTCCAGCCTCAGCTAAACACAAATGTTCTTACACTGTTCTCTGATGCTGCCCCCTCTCCTGCCTGGTGCTTGCTGCCTGGTGAGGTCGGGCTGACTGCCAGTGCCCTTCCGCTGCTTCCTGGGTCTACAGGTGCCCTATGGGGACACGTGGACCCTTTATGCTCCTGGGGTATGTTTTCTACTATTAAATCCAGCTGACTACTCCGTCCTTAGGAAACAGCGCTTAAGATTGCCTGTGTAAAAACTTGGGTGGCATGGCTGCAAGCCGGGCGACTGTGAGAAAAAAGAGAAGGGGGCGAGTCGTGGAGGGGAGGGTCCTTCCCCTTAACCCGGCGCTCCAACCTGAAAGCCGCAGCGGGGCTGGGAGCGGCCGCTAGCGAGCGCTGCTGTCCCGCCGGGATGGGGCGGGGGGCGGGCAGCCGCTGTGCGGCCGCGGCTCGCCTTCGTTGTCGCCTTCGTTGCGCCCTGCCGAGTCCGGTGCTGCCGTTATTTCGAAAGGAAACGTAAGGCATTAGTGTAGGCTGTAGGGTGGTGCTTCAGGCGTTTATATCGCTGTCTTTCGACGGGATCCGTAAGGCTCTGCCGAGGTCGAAGCGTGTTTGCTTTAAGTGGGCGTTGAAGGCGGTTAGCTGTACGTTAAAACTAGGTACGATCTCAATTTCAGTAAGGGGGAATGAAGGACAAAAAAGGATTATTAATGGGAGGAGAAAAGAGTTCCCTGCCTGTGTACGAGAATCCCATTGCATATTCTGAGATCTCGAAAGCAAAAGCTCAAAACAAAACGACCTGTGTCCATATGGCACAAGGTGCATTTCCTATAAGTGTTACTATTATATGAACGCTTCTTGCCCCTGCTGTAACTGCCTGGATCGCTTCCCTCGGAGGGTCCCGTGTCATCTGGATGACCGAGCTGGTACCATGCGAGCCGATACGTGATCTTCTCCCTGCGGGGCTGCGTGTCCCACGTCCTTCCCTGCCGGCACGGCTGTTATCCAGGGCTTCCCTCATTTGCCGAGGGGATATAGTTCTTCCGCGAGTCTACCTGGCAGTGGTTCCTGAGCATCAGCCGCCTGCCGCCGTTCCTTGGCGTCTTAGCGAAAAGATGCTCCCGGGGAGGAGCGCTCCGCGATGCCGAGCAGCAGCGCCTGCAGCCGGCTCCTGCTGGCAGCGCTCCTCGGGTGATGCCGGAGGTTCCTCCCCGCCCCGCCCTCCCGGAGCCGAAGCTGTTCTTGGTCCCGCACGCAGCCACGCGTGCTGCCGGCACGGTGCCGCCGGCCACGGCGGAGTTCTCGGCGGCGAGCACAGCCCTGCTCCCGAGCAGGAGCCGGGAGGAAGCCGGGCGTGGTGGACCGCGACCCGCGGCAGTGCGATGGTCTCGGGAGTTTGGGGAGAACGGAGCCTCTTCGTGCCGAGAAAACAACAAAAAAACTGAGGCGGTACCTGTCCTAGAGAGCACCTGGAGGCATCCGGGGCGCTCCTTGCCCGTGGAGATGCTGTTCTAGTAGGGCTGGAGAAAAGGTTTCCAGCCTTCCCGGTCTCCTGGCGTTGTGGCAGGAGTGCCATATCACAGTGCCCTTCCAGCAGTTCTGAACTGCTGCAGCACGGTAACTGCTTTAGATACAGAAGGCACGCGGGGTGCACTCGTTTAATAACTGGTCTGTTCCACTTGTACCTTCCCGCTTGCTAAAAGCAGCAGATTCTTTATTCTTGACAGCAATATTTTATAGTTACATCGTGTGTTCTTGTGACTCCATCGCCAAAAACACTGTTGAAGCTTTAAACCTGCGAGGCTCTAACAGAAATGAGTAAATGCAGACAGTGAACAGTGAGCTGCTCCCGAAATCAGAAGTCCCAGCAGCGACTCAGCACGAGCCTGGGACCCGCTGGGGGTGAAAGTGCCCTGTGTGATCCCTTTGGGAAGCCTCCTTTAGTGGGGCCAAACCCGTGCTCGAGAGGGCAGGAGGGATGCTGCTCGGCAAGGGCTGCGTGCCGCGGGCATCCCGGGACAGAGGCATTTGCTCCTTAGGGTGCGGATTCTCAACTGGGAGATAACCTCCTTCCTCCCTACCCAAAAAGGAGCAGGTGACTGTGACTTTGGAAGCGGCTGTTAAAGAGACGCTGTCCTCCATGGCGGTTGTGGTGGGAGGAAAATCCTAAGCCTCCCCGAGCCTTGAAGTTTCCAGCCCCTCCACACCCCCCGGGTTTTAACGCTTCCTAGCCGTGCCGCCCCGCAGCTCTGGGGGGCGGTTGCTGTTGTCCTGCGAGGACGGGGAATAATGAGTGGGATTTCTGCCCAGTGGGAAGGGGCCGGGCGGGTGGAGACTGCGTGGGACCGATCGGCAGCCGGAACGCGCGTGGAGGAGAATCGGCCCCGGGAGGAGGGGGCTCGGCACTCCCAGCCCCTCCTTGCCCACAGCAGCCCCCTCCGCCGCTGCGGACCCAGCGGCAAAGCACCGGATCGGAGCTTCCAACGGCTTCGTGCCGCGGGAGGGGCGGCATGGCAGTGCTGGGCGGGCGTTAGGTGTTCCTGAAGGCAAAATAATAATGCGGACCGAACGCTTTATTTCGGGCTGTTTTTGCATTCTTTCCCATAGGAATGCTGCCCGGTCTAGATGATTCTTGCCAGAAAAGCACCTTGACACTAGATCGCATTTTATTCTATATAGAGCCTTAAAAATAGGAGGAAAATTATTATCTTTTGTTCATTCTGAGACACTATGGATTATACTGGAAGAATGACTTAAGCTAAAAAAAGACAAGTGTTAGCTAAAGTGGAGGGGCATTTAGTAGAGGGAAGTGTGCATAAGCGGGCAGACTGGGGACGGTGACTAGGGCAGAGCTGAGCGATCCAAAGCCACGTGTCGGTACCTCCTTTTCCCACCCTCCCACGGACGCCCGGCGGTGCTGAGCAGAGCGCACCTTGCTGCGGGTGGAGGGGGGGGGGGTCTCCCTCTGGCTCGGCGGGTGAAATTCGGCGGTGTCCTTTCAAGAGCCACGTGCACGGGGTCCCTCCGAACTCCCCACGCAATCGGTTTGCGGGGCCCGGTTTCCCTGTGCGGCGGCTGTCGGGCTCGGGCGGTTAGCGGTGCGCTGCTCCGCACCGAGCCCCGTTCTCCTCGGTGGCAGCGAGGCGGCTCGGCTCTGCCCAGTTCTGCTCGGCTCTGCCCGGCTCGGCTCTGCCCTGCCCTGCCCTGCCCTGCCCAGCCGCTCCAGAGCTGCCCGTGCCGGCGGGCACTGGAGGCAGAAGCCGGGCAGAGCTGCCCGCTCCCGGGGAACGCGCTGCCCCAGGCAGGCACAGGCAGCTTCTCGTGCTGGCGGGACCCCCGTGGCTGTGACCCACCTGCAGAGCGTGCCCTGCTCCGATGGCATTCCGCTGCTCCCTTACACAGGATGCAAATGCAGAACAGTGCGCCTCCGCTTTTCCCGAATTTAGCGTCATTCCCCCCATCCCGTCCCAGTGTAAAGGCTCTCTTGCTTTTGCAAGTGTCTGTGTATTGGCTTGGTGGATTTTCTTGGTTGCGTTGCTTCGATTTGTTCCTTTGTAAGCGTATGCCTTTCAGTAGGAATAGTAGGGGGGATGTTGGTGAGTGAAGAGGGAAACAAGATAGAATCGATTTTGATCAGAGAAAGTGGGCAAGAATTGAACAGGGGAATAGCTGTAAACTGCTCCTCGGCTTATTCCAAATGCTGCTCAATGCCCCCAGAATGAATCACTTAGTACTGGGAGCTAGGGGCTGGCAGTGAGGGGTCTTTCATTCTGCCAGTGCTCAGCTTCTATAACGGCTTGTACATGGAAGTGGCCTCCTGTACCTCTCCAAGGCTGTTGGTACGTCTGTGTTTTCTTCAGATCTGGAAGTCTCTTTTCCTTTTTTTTTTTTTTTTTCCTCAGGGCAAAGATGATTTTTGGTGGTGATGCTGGGTTGGTTTTGTCGATTTTTCTTGCTTTATTTATTTTTAATAATTTAGAGATGTGTTTAGGGTCTATCTCTGTAAAACAAAAAACAAGCAACAGACTTTTCTGCTGTCACCCCAAACTCATCCTGAAATATGATGGAAATTCATGATGGAGGAACAAAACGAAGTTTCTCTTCCGGCATAGCGTGATGGAGGCTTTTATACAAAGTGTAGTTCCCTACTGATTTTAATTGGGTGAACTGCTGGTAAGGATGTAGCATCTCCTGGCAAAAGTGTTCCTTCACAGCAGAGAAGTGTTTGAAGAAGGCAGGGGTTGTTGTTGTTGGGTGATTCCTTAAAATTGTAGCTTTATTACTGGTATATTATTATCGTTGTCACTTGAGCATTCTGTGTGTCTGTTCACAAGATCTGAAGAGGTTTACAATACAAGGCACACCCACCTCCTAGGTGAGTAAGCAGGAATTCTGCCGAGCTGGTGTTTGACACAGAGTGCTGGCAGTGTACCCAGTCCTATGCAGTGCCACGTGGATGATTTTGGTTCACTAACAAAGAACATGCTCAATCAGCCACCCACCTGCCGCTCTGCTAGCTCTTTATAGCAGGGATCTCTGCCCATGGAGCTTCCAGTGACAGCACACTGAAGAGAGGAGCACAGTTCTGAAGCTGTGAAAGTTTGAGACACTTCTTCCCATCTGCTGACTTTTGAGCAGCGGGTGCTTTGTGGGGAAGTGGAGCTACTAGACCCAGGCCTTGCTGGGGAATCTCGCTGTTCACAGGAAGGGTTTAGACAGTCTGAGGAGCTGTGTGCTGATTGAGCGAGGCTTCAGCTGAAAAGCTGGGTGGCTGATGCCATTGTCAAGCCTCCAGTGGAGCAGTTTGGCCACCTGCTACTCCCTTTGGATGGCAACAGGATGCTTACTGAAAGGCTTATGGGGAAGAGAATATGCTTTCAGATATCACATGTGAGTAGAATTCTCAGGAGTTAACAATGAATTGTGGTTATTTTCTGTTTGTTTGTTTGTTTTTCCTGATCAATTTCATCTGAGAAGGCACTAGGATTTTTTAAATTATTATTATTATTAAAGTATGCCTTGTCCTCTTGCTTAGCACTTGTTCGTCATAATTGCCAGACCATATCCTGTCTTTGGTCTGTGTTGGATGAATCTTGAGGGCTGGATGTGGAAGCAGGAGCAGGATATGGCCCTAAAAACCAGCAGCCTTTGCTTCCTGCAGGGAAATGGCTGTCTGTGGCAGCACTTCTATAGGCAGTGACACCCTCCACTGCAGTAGAGGACAAGGCTTTACAGTAGATGGGGGGAAGGGAGGAGGTGGCTGAAATCTCTTGGTTTCTAGTAAATATCACAGAATCACAAAACTGTAGAGGCTGGAAGGGACCTCTAGAGATCATCGAGTCCAACCCCCCTGCCAAAGCAGCTCCCAGCCCAGAGTGCACAGCTCAGTGTCCAGGCTTGAACGTCTCCAGAGAAGGAGATCCACCACCTCTGTGTGCAGCTCCAGTGCTCCATCACATTGGTGCAGAACTTCCTATGCTTCAGTCTGTGGCCATTTCCCCTCGTCCTATCACCACACACTGCTGAGAAGAGTCCAGCCTCATCCCTTTGCCTCCTGCTCCTCAGATATTGACAGACGTGGATCAGATCCCCTCTGAGTCTTCTTTTCTCAAGGCTGAACAGCCCCAGCTCTCTCAGCCTTTCCTCACAAGGGAGGTGTTCTGCTCCCTCTATCATCTTTATGGCCCTCTGCTGGACTCTTTCCAGGAGATCCCCGCCCGTTTTGTACCAGGGAGCCCAGAACTGGACACAGTACTCCACGTGAGGCCTTTACTATGAGCTACCTGGTGTTATTAGGTTTAATCACAAGAGTTTTCCTCTTAAAGCTGTGGTTGGATTTACGTTGATCACTTTAAAACAAATCTCACAGATACATTTAATAGAAGTACGTGTAAATCCCCAACCCCCAACTAGTATTATGTAACCAGTACAGTATTTAAGCGCCCCCTGTGTAAACTAACAGAAAAGCCTGCTGTTTGCCTTCTTTGCCTCTGCTGTGTATCGATCAACCAAAGCCAGGCACTCTGTTTGCTGTTCTGATTACTATTTTAAAAGGCCAGATCCATAGGATCGTGTTATCTAGAAAGTGAAATAAAACTTAAACTCCATTTTCTGTGCTTAGAGGGCTCTGGGGCTGAGTGAGAGCCCTCTCGTGGGCTGCCCACGGTGTGGATTCCCAAGCAAGCCTGTGCTGTTTGAGAGCACGCACACGCAGTGTACTTTGTCCTTTTATTTTGGCATGTTCACGGCAGTCCTTCCCTGTGGCTTCCTAACAGCCTCAGCCATGGGGTTCAAGCTCAGCAAAGGTGAAGATGTGTTTGTGTGAGGTCATGGAGATGGTGGAAGATAGTGATACATGTCTAGAGATGGAATCAGGTGAAAATTAAGAGGTGTATTCCCTCTAGCTTTGAACCAAATAGAGTTTGTAGGCTTTCCCCGTAACTCATTGTTACTTATCTGCCATCAGCTTCTTGCCCAGTCAAATCCTTTATTCAAGGTGCTGGATCTCGGGAGCACAGTGGTTTCCCATTATTGTTATAATCTTTTGCCAAAGAGATGTCCCCCCTTCTCAGTAATGCACCAAAGTGGAAGTAATCGCTCTTTTTTCTTCTTGCATTTGTCCTTTCCTGTTTCATTCACCGATTGAAAAATGGCTAAAGAGCAGCCCCCATTTCACCTCCCCTTTTCCGTGATTGACTCAGCAGCTCCTGGGACAGAGAGAGGAAAGGGGCCTCGAGGTCACAACCTTCACAATCTTCAAAGCCCCTGCCGCTTCCAGCAGCTGTCACAGCTCTCACTGACCATATCCCCAGAAGGTCAGCAAAAAAATAAACACTGGGGCCCGAGTGATCCCCTTCTCATGCAAACTGCCCATTTCCCTCCCCAGCTCCCATTCCATGCATAGCTCACACATTGGAGACCCCCTTGGATTTGCACAGAGCTATGCAAGAGCAAAATGCCACTGAAAAGAAAAGCAGAAGGGCTTCCTGGGCAGGCGGAGTGGGAAAAAGAAAAGCAGCTTCCTGAGCTCTCCATGCCCACCCACAGGCTGCTGCAGCCATTTTGTGTGCACAGCCTGGCGGTGAAGCTGGGGAGGGGGCTGACTGCGAGAGAGACTGCGTGGAAGGGCTCAGCTCTTACATCTGCTTGTGCGTGTGAGAGATGGAAGAAAGAGCGAATCCAACAGAAATAGGAAATTAAGCATTGACTGGAAAAGCCTTTTCATCAGAATTAGATTGCGTCCCCCTCCTCCAGCTGGTTTGTTTTCTGCACTCACCTTCCTCTGCAAAAACTCATGATGAAGCAGAAACAGGGTCGAGGAGTGCAGGTTCAAAAAGCCAGAGTGGAAAGGTCCTTTGCTAAAGGAAATACCCCTCCCCAGCCTTCTTTTATAGAAGTATCCATTTCACCATGGCCACTAATAATCAAAGGACTATTTCCTGGCCCTCCCGGCACAGCTCCGGCCACAGCGCTGCTCTGATGTCCGTTATTGTGAACCATTCCTCTGCCGCCCCACACTCCCCCCATCCCCACCGCTGAATGCAGCACCGGGGCAGGCCTCGAGCCTGCTTTTCAGGCTGCCCGGCTAAGGAAGACACCCATTTTCCGTTTTCGCCTTCTTGCCACAAAGAACGAGCGGGCCATTAGCGCGGCCGGGCAAAAAAGCCCGTCGATAGCCGCTGCTGGGAGGCAGGAGGGGCTGCAGACCTGCAAGAAAACCCGCCCGGAAGAAAAGGCAGCGACCGGAACGTGGGAAGGCACTTTATTTACACGGACGGCCGAGGCGGACCCGCTCCCCCTGCCCTGCGCGTCCCCGAGCAGCGCGGGGACCCGGCGGGACGTCCCGTGCTGTCCCCGCCCGCTGGCACACCGGCCGGGCCCGGCTCTGGCCGCTCCCCGGCGCACTGACGCCCTTTCATTATTGCACTGCTCGCTGCGACCGTGACAGTAGTGCAACAGGGAAAGAGGGGCAGCCCGCCCGGTGGCCCCGGCCGCCGGACTGGGGCACGGAGGGAGAGCCCGGGCTTTGAGGTGGGGGGGGGGGGGGGGGGGTAATTTCCTGGCTTTGTCCCCTCGCTGGTCGCCTCCCCTCGGAGCGATGCCCGGGAGGTTAAACCGAGGGCAGCGGCGGGGTCAGGAGGAGGCGGCGGTCCGGTTCGCACAAGGCGGCCCCGCGCTGCCCGGGGAGCGGCTGTAAAGCCCCGCGGCTGCGGCCGCTCCGCCGCACCCCGAGCCGGCCCCAATCCCCTCCCACCACCCCTCTGCCTGGGCCCCAGAGGTCCCGAAAGGGACCGGCGGCGACCACCTGAAATGGAAGGCGAGGCCACCCACCCGGCCGGCCCGGCTGCTGTCAGCCCCCAGCTGATTTCTCACAAAGCGGAGAGGCGACGGAGATTGAACAGCCCCGGCCCGGCTCCTTTCCCACGTACCTCTGTGAGCCGCTCTCGGGAAGGGCTGGGGGCAGTGCCCCGCCGTGCCCGCACCGTGCCCGGCCTGCGGGCCCCTCTGTGCCGGGCAGAGGCACGAACTTTGTTCAGAGGGTATCGGGATTAGAGCCTCGGGCTCTTCGTGCGACGCTCTGCTTCGCACAGCACTGGCTTTCGGGCTAGGATCAGGCACAGAAACAGCCGTGTGTGGCTATATATCTCCTCCCATTCCTTGGTGGGTGTTTACATCGTTATGTAAAATAGGCACCCTTCAAACATCTCGGGACTTGCACCGCTTTAAAATGGAGATGTGATGGGTTTCTGCAGTTTCCATCACTGCTTGTGCCTTTTAAACACAAGGCCATCTTGAATCCTGTGTGATAGCATCAAAAATATGCCCATTACTCACAACTTGAGTCACCACAATAGCATGATTATTTGTCACACATAACATCTCTGCACAATTACTTGCCTATCTAACAATGCTCGGTATTTCACAACTTTTCCCTTAACTCGATGGGCACATAGGATTAATTTTTCCTGCTGTAGCTGTCTTCTCTCCATGAAGAATACCCTCAAAAGAAAAGACCCTATAAGCAATATTGCACTACTACCCTGAGCACAAAAGCAGAGGCAATATTGATAGGGTCTCATCCTTAAGGTTAGGAAGCTGGATAATGTTTCTTGAGACAGGTGATTGGAGGGAGCTTCATTCCATGCCTGTAAATGGGGAAGGGGTAAAAAGTTAGAAAGCAGTGCAGTGCCCTGTGGATTGCAGCACCATGTGCTCCCTGGAGTCTGGGATGCAGGAATGGATCAAACCACTGCCCCCCCACTTTCTCCCAGGATGTACTTAACACCAGTGTGGACTTTTTTCCAAGGATTCTATACCTCTGTCTTCAGTTCTCACATTTCTTCTGCGTAATTTTCTCTCCTTCATTAATAAACTCAGTCAATTAGCTGCCTGAGATGTTAGAGGCTGGGAAGTGATATTTATTTGATTAACCAATAGTTGTATTTTGAACCTCTCAGTAACAGGCATCAAGCACACAGAGAACTTCCTTCCCGAGGCTGTCCAGCTTGGACAGCCCAGTGTTTCAAAATATCCCACCTTTCATTGGAAATCACGGGATTAAGTGCGCATGAAAAATCAGAAAGCAAAATAGATTTCCAGGGCTGGCACTCCAGCACTGATTTCACATTAATGTGCACAGATTAAACAGTTTGGAAATGCACAATTTTCTTCTAGCTTTTTTTTTTTCTCTGTGTGTGTGTGTGTGTGTGTTTCCTCTCCTCCCCTTCCTCAGCACCTTTCTGTCCTAGGCTGGATGACACAATCTTCAGCTGGAGCTGGCTTGAAGCTAAAGGCATCAACGGCCACTGAAAAGAATCCCAGGGAAGGGCCAAGACAGCTCCAGCTTCAGGGCTGCTTTGCCAGCGAGGCTCTTCCTCCTCAGTCTGGCTCCCAGTAAACCTGCCCCAGCACTTCCATGTATAGGAGTACTTGAGAGCATGGAGGAAGATGAGGGAAACTTCATTCCCAAGCCATCCCAAAACAGTTCATTATTTTGATGCTGTCAGATTCTCTTTCCTCAGCCTACTTTGCAGTGGATTAAGTAAGAGCACTAGTGGAGAGACAATCCCCTAATTCATGGTTTCCTGGCTAATTTATGCATACCACATTGATCTGGTCTTTACCATTAGAGGTCCCTGGCATTTGGCATGCTGGTGTGAGGCAGTCCTGCACCCTCTTTGATGTTGCCTGACTTGCCCAAAGAAGCTGAAAACCAAGGACATGCCAGAGAAAAGAGAACAGGAGAAGCTCCATTAATTGTTTGTTTTTCTAATGGCCCGATTAACAAAATCTCCAGTCTGCACCAGCCCCATCACCATCCTTTGCAACGATGCCTGTTGGAAGCAAGCAGGGATCTTTCTTCCACATTATTTATTTGCATTAACCTTTGCTCACACTAATTAAAAGGCTGTGTTCATAGAGATTGCTGTAAGAAGCTCAGAAGGAGTTTTATCAAACTTTAGTATTCCCGTTACCTTGGCAAAACCCCGGGTTTTAATCCTGCCACTCTGCTTCTCAGCAGTCTCTGTGACCTAGCCATCCAGCTGGGCTGGGAACAAAAAAAGATGCCACTGGGCTCGGCCTTACCTTTCCATCTATTCCCGTCCAGTCTCTATTTTGCTTATGTTTAGCACGTGTTTTCCACTCTTCAGCCTTGATGTTGTTTCAAACAAGACTTAACGCTTACCACACACACAGTTTAACTTCTCCAGCGGCCCAAAGACAAGCCCACTGGTGAGTTCACAGTTGAAACGTACAGTTCACACACCAAGTCATGTTGCTAGTGCATCAGTAATGCTGGGGGAAAGCACAACCTGTCAATTTCTACACAAGTTCAGAATTTTAGTAGCTGCAGAAGCTGCAGTTGTAGCAGGAAAGAGTAAGGGATGTAATTAGAAACATCAGCCAGAAGTTAAGGTCCAAGGAAAGGCAATTAAGTTACTACACGTTTCTGGATCTGCACTGAGAGCCTAGATGTGTCTCAGGAATTATCTCCACGTGGTGCACTGGCACAGGACAGCCCACATTATTTATATATTTATTTATTTTACAGACAGGAAAAATAAAGCCTGCTTCCATCAGCAATAATATTTCCCCAGTTTGCAAACAATATGCAAAGCCCGGGTCAATCCGTGTCCTATAGCAGGGAGGCATCTCTGGAATGTATATGGGGTTATTTTAAAATAAATGTTTAAACACGAGATTATGAAATGCACGCTATTTATACTCCAGGAGGCTCAACATCTCTAGATATGTTTAGAAACCTCTCTCGCCTTTAATCACAGTTATAGAGACTGAATGGAAATGTCACCCATGCTAGTATGGAAATAACACTACATGTTGCTCAATAATTGAAGGTTTTTTTCTTTTGGCAGTGCTGGGGGGGTGGTGGTGGGATCTTTAACTGTAGTGCAGTTGTTGCCTTATGTTTAAGCGAGAGCAGTGTCAGTGTTCCTATGAAGAAGCTTTGGGATAAATATAAAGCAGTGAACTGACTCTGAGGAGCTCAGAGGCCTCCTGCTCCCTGTGAGAGCAGACCTCATCTTCCCTGGCTCAGCTTGGAGGCCATTTCCCCCTCCATTCCTTGCTGTTTGTTTTTTTCTTGTGGTTAAAGATGCCACTCCGGGCAAATGTGTTTTTTACACATTCATCTCGGTTGCAATCTCACATAATGCGGCGGACAACAAAGCCCCAGTCCAGCGTGGTTTCTCTGCTCACAGCCATCTCACCAGCCCGAAGGAAAGGAGGCCATTTAAAAGCCCTCTTGCAATGAAATACGTGCCTCCTCCATGATACGTTTTCTGCAATGGAACTGACACTGTTACCAATGGTCAGAGCCAGTGCTTTGAAAGCAGCTGAGAGTTGATTTTAGACTTTTCCATTGTTTTACAACTGGGAAGTGTTGCCTTTCTAATTCGTCCCCTCCCCCCATCTTTTTTTTTTTTTCTGAAAGAGAATTCTTAGCATTCCAGTCCTGACTCCTTAAGTCTATCTAGCAAGTTACTACAAATCCATCCATAGAAAAAGGGGATTCTTGCTTCCACGCAAGAGCCAACCTGTCCAGGTGTGAGACTCCAGAGAGGAAGGGCTGGGAGTCCTCCCGGAGAACACCGCCCTCCGAGCGCCCGCGCTGCCTGGGGCTGGCACCCACCGCCACTGATCAGCACACCCCCGATACAGGCTGACATCCCCCCCGAAATCAGGAAGGATTACACTCCAAAATGTCCTGCTGTTTGATTCTTGTTTATAATATTTAGTTTGCGGGTTTCAATAACCCTTTTCTCAGCAGCAACATTTCCTCAGCTGGCAGAAGCCAGATCTGCGTCAGTGAGCTCCATGAAGAGGAACGGCAGAGCTCCTTAAACAGCCTAGACTTTGTAACCCCACAGTACGGCTTTTCTGCATGGTGTTTACCAGCACTCTGCCGTCTGATGGGGAAAAACAGCAACAACAAACACAACGGCAACAACAAATACAACGGCAACAGCAAATACAACGGCAACAGCAAAAGATGCCCTCACGGTACGAAGTGCAGGAGCAAACAGGGAGCTAAATCCTATCAGTTGGGAACTGACAGTCCTGTTTCTGGCCCTGTGTGCGCAGGACAGTAGCACTCTCAGCACTTGCCTCCAGTGGTGAAGGCACAGTGTGGGGCCGACCTTGCAGCCCCCCAGCCACAATGGCTGTTCCCTGCGGCAGGGCATGGGCTCCCCCCACTAAAACCCCAAAGGCCCTGAGCAGGGCAGGGGCTGTGTGTCCTCCCCAGGTCCCATCCCTGCAGCTGGAGCCCGGGCAGAGGGCAGGAGTGGGAAAAACCATCAACCCCTGCCCTCCCCGGCCACCTCCCGTCCCCACTGCACCCGAGAGTTTCGAGAGCGACCTTAAAACGGATCGAGCACTAAATGCAACGACTCCATAAGTCCCCCTGAAAAAAGAAAAAAAAAATCGCCTCTGAAAACTTAAACCATCTGATTTCACTTTCCGCTCCAATTGGTTGTGTAGTCAGGGCGCAGGTCTGGCCTCCTCCACCACACTAGTACTCTATGTGTGCTGCCTCCACAGAGGAGGGGTTCTTTTAACAAGTTTATGCAACAACAGGATGGAGGCTCCGCCGGAGCCCTTCCCCCCGCAGCCCGACCTGATTCCCCGCATTCCTCCCTCGCCCTCCCCCTCCGACCCAACTGGAGACAAACTCTGGCATCTCCACACACATGCAAATGGTTTCCCTTGCACAAATACAGACTCCTGAAGGGGGCCTTTGCTTCCGAATCCCCCCCGCTTTTTTTTTTTTTTTTTTTTTTTCGCTATTACATTCCTCAGCCAGGCAGGGTTAAAAAAAAAAAGAGAGCGAGCGAGTGGGGAAGGGAGGGTTTGGAATGTGCAACCTCCATCCCAGGCCCAGTCTGCAGGGGCAACCCTGTCCTTTACCCCCGCACCCCGGGGCCTTGCGGGGCTGCGGCTCGGTCGCAGTGAGCAGGCAGCCCTGGGAAGGTGTGCCCCAACCCTCAGCGAGCAGGACGTGGTCCTCGTCATCACCCAGGCCTTCCCTTACTTCACACGCTTCCAGTCCCATGGCCATGGGAGGTCTCCAATGCAGCTACCATCTTGTTTTAACTTCATACAGAAAAACAACCATGCGTAGATTCCCCCCAAGGATTTCTCCACCACCAACCGAGGCTCACGTGGCTGAGGCCATCTTACAGTCCGGCCTCAGCATCACTGAGGCTTTTGCTGCCGCTCGCTCCTGCTCACCACAGGGCTCCACACACCCACACACACACACACACACAGTAGTGAACACACACATGGCCCAGCACTGCCCGCACCACAGCGGCTCCCAGTGCCACTGGGCATCCTCGTACCCTCCGCCCTCCTTGGCCAGAGGCAGTGCAGGGCAATGCACCTCTGCTCTGGTCCCTGTTCTGTTCTCATGGATGGTGGAGGCAAAGAGCCCCCACCCACAGGGCCTTTACAGACTTCACTTTCTCCTACTTTAAGAAGCAAAAATTAGGAGAAGAGGAAAGCGCCTATGCTAAACAGTCCTCATTCCTTAACGAACACAGAAATGGCAGCCATGCTATATACAATGCAGAGATGAAGGAAAAGAAGAGCTCTAGAGAGTGGGAGCTACGCGGGGTCATGTTACCTCCACCGAGTCCCCCAGCCTCTGCCTGGGAGGGCTGAGCCTTCCCCGAGCATGGAAGGGAGGGAGGCAGACTCCGACCCCCCAGCAGAAACACGGGGACAGAGAAGATGTCTTTTGTTTGCTCCCCGCTCACGGAGAAACAGGAGTGCAATACTGAGGATGCCGCTTCCCCTCATCCCTCTCAGCTGGGATCCCCCCCTCAGGATGTGTTCCTCCATTTTCTCACTTCCTGTGGCTCGTCAGCATGCAGACCCTGGCCTGGCTCAGGGTGTGCAATCCAATTTGAAAATGCTCCTTTACCTAGATTTAATTTCCCATATGATGGCTCTCCCCACCCCCACCCTTTGCTCCCAAGGTAACAGCTCAAGGCCTCGGGAAAAAAAAGAGAGAAAGGTCCCATCCCCCAGCCTCCAACCCCCTTTCTTAGCAGCTGCGAGTGAAAATACCATATCTGCCTCCAACTACACCACGAGTGACAGTCACCAACATACTGTTATTTAAAGATCAATTCTGAGCGCAATACTGCTGTTCCTAGGCCTGCATCATCCCTGCATCTCTCAGACCCCCTTCATGTTTGTTACTGAGACGCGCAGAGAAAGACTGTCTTCTAAGATGTATTGATTATTACGTGCCTCCTTAAAAAAATGTAAATGAAGGTATCAATATTGCTTTAATCTTTGCAGTAATTTCTCTAAAAGTGAAATACGATGGAATTTGAAAAATCCATCGATGGGAAGCGAGAACAGAACTGCCCATGAATACACATGTATGAATTAAATCACTGCACCCTCCACACAATGAAAACAGCCTTAGGTTCATAAAAGTAATTTTTAAAGCAGACGCAGGATAATACTCAAACTTGGTCAGGCTATTCTTAAAGGTGGTGATTGCTCTAAAGGAGGACAAGAGGGCTGTAGGATGTGAATAGGCCAGCTTTTTATTGTACAACTTGGACACACAAACCCACGCTCGTGGCAGAAAGGGCAATCCATTTTGTACACTGAAACAGCCAAAACGGGGAACAAAACCCGAGGAATTTCCATACAACCACTCAGCTTAAACACAAACCCAACAAACAAACACGAGGGTGGGAATTTGGGGGTCAATTTCTACCGGATCTCAACATTTCAGTGCATGTTTGAGCATTTGTGGCAGTGTGTGTGTGTGTGCACACGCGTGTGTAAGAAACCAGAGCAGAGGGATGGTGCCCTGCCAGAATGTATTAAATGTCCACCAGAATCCCATCACGTCAGGGGCTGGGTGTGCAACAGTAACTGAGCATGAGGATGTATTAGGACTGGAACCAAATGCTTTGACAATATTATTGCACTGCTTTATTTGTGCAGACAGTAGTGCAACATTGTCAGAGCCAACGATACCAGCAGCCACTGTCACTTCTGCACAGCTGCCCTGCATCCTTTTGTAAGGAACTGCTCTGTTACAGCGTTAACCACAATAACGTTTTTATGTTTAGCCCCCAGTAAAACTCTGCATGACAAAGTTTATTTGCGGTTGTAATTAGACAAGGTAAAAAACAAAAACAACAAAAAGTTAGTTAAAAAAAAAAATGAAAGGGAGGGAGAAAGAGGAAGAGAGAGAGAGCACTGTTAGTCTGGCTGGTTAACCAAGCCACTCAGGGCTTTTCCTACACGCCCAGTGTATCTAGGCATGGTATGTTATGAAGGTTTTATACCACAGAATATTTTGCTACAGTAACGGAGTATAAAGAAGGGGCCTCGTTCAGCATCCCCAGATGTACACGTTTCCATAAAACCAGACTGGCCAGTCAATGAATGTGAGCTACACGATCTGTACAAATCGCAGAGTGCCAGCCCCCTCCTGCTCACGAGTTTTTTAATTGTGCTGTGTATTTTATAGTGGTTGACTAGCACAGACCGAGCAGCCTACAGTGGTGGAAATGCACGCTGCTTGGATTCGCTATGGGGGCAGAATGTTACAGAAATGACTGGACTTATGTATATGGAAATATTAGTGTCTGTGCTTCCATCACATATCTGTGTGACACCGCTCAGAAAATTCGCAGGATAAATGCAGCAGATTCATAGGAACAAATCAATAGCGTTGAATCCCTTCGGATATTGGTAGGGACCACCTTAAATGTATGTGGAAATGTTTCTGTAAAAGGAAAAAGACTATAAAGAAATCTACAGGGAATTTTTACAGTGGTATTACATGGAAGCACGTAGAAATTTAATAATGAGTTCCTCACACGATGTTAGTAAACAAATTGGATAATGTGATGCCCTGGAAGCCCCCAGAAACGTCTTGAGCTCATTTTAAATAGAACGTGTTTAAATTACTTCAGCTCTTCAATATGTAAGTACATACAAAATGTATAATCCAGCATCTCTCCTTATCCAAAGCCACTCCCACACGTATAAAACCTTATTTCACACACGTGCATAAATACACTGAAGGAGGCATCTATTTTAGGGTTGTTTGCCCACTCTGAAGAGGGTGGGCTGCTAAAGGGGGTCATGTTTCTGCCAGCCAATGCCCTTTTAATATTGCACTGCTCATCATAATTGCCAGTAGTACAACAGAAAAAGGGCTCTGGACAACAGCATACTTCAGAGACTTCCCAATAGAAATGATAAATCAGTTAGAAACTTCTCCAAGTGATGGCCTTCTGTGCAAGATTGACTCTAAAACACATCTATTACATTAAAAATAATAATAATTAAAAAAGATTTCTTCAACACTCACATCGATTCAATACCATTCTTCATAATTAGGTTTCAATATTTCACAAGTGCACCCTGAATTAACCTCAGCGAGAACTTAGCTGAGTGTGCAGAGGGGACAAACGTACTGTTGGAACACGGGGACACGCAGCCTGAGCCGACTGTCCTCCACATTCCAGGGCCTCAGCTCATGCAAAGTAGGTGCAATGAATGAGGTTCAGCGTTATCTGAAAGGCACCATGCGGGAGGAGCTCTTGCTCTTTCTACTGCTTTTATCTGAATCATCTAAGATAATTCGTATTTCTAATCGACACGCTTGCCAGCAGTTCCAATTGCTTGTATTTACTTTGGAGTACTGAGGAAGTTTTGCTATTTTACACAAGCATCCAAACAAGCTCCCAAAACAAGTGCCAGCCAGGAGGGACAGACCTTAAAAATCTCCTCGCACCGGGAAAACATTACTACTGAGCCTTTCTTTCCTTTTTCTAAAAGGAAATGCAAGCACTAAGGAGAAAACACCGGTTAATAATTAGAAATTAGACATCCCAAACAATTCTAGCAAAAAAGAACATTTAAAAGTCAACTTGATAGTCCTTAGGTTTCAAACTGTTTACCATTTGTTCTTTTAAACAACTTCAAACTTGAAAAAGCTGGACAATGGAACTCCCTATTAAATGAGATCACTGCAGGGATCATAAAATACTTTGATTTCAAACTTCAAGAAAGGCAAAGAAATCATGTGCAAGGAAACCCAAACCTGAAAGCCATCTTCCATAAGCTGTACAGACAAGTGAGGATCTAAGTGCTGACAAATTAAACTGAAGTTTGGGCTGAGTGAGAAAGTACACTAAATTAATTCTAATTGTCAACTTTATTGAGCAGTATTCACAAAAAGCCAATTGGTTTGGAAACGTCCCAACCCGATTACAATCTTAAACTGTATCATTCTCTCATTTCGTTTTAGTTTTTTCCTCCCTTCTTTCGTACAGTGATTTTATCCCTAACCCAGAAACACAGGCTAGTTTGGAGATGTTTAAAAGAGGAAAGAAAGAGAGAAGGAGGAGGGAAAAGAAAAAAAAGGGGAAAGAAAAGAAAAGAAGAGGGAACTAGGGGAAAGAATGTGCTTTCAACTTTAGGAAGTTGGGTTTCTGTAATTCCGGTGCCCCAGGTTTGTGTCCGAGGGTGCGAGCCTCCCTTCCCCGACCCGCAGACCACACACTGCAGGGAAACAGCGGAACTGGGGCAAAGTGCAAGAACGCCAGAGAAACACTTTGGGCTGCGCACCCTGGTTTATTGCAGAAACTATTTAAGCAAAGCATTAGTTTTACGAGATTTAAATATTAAGCCAATATAAATACTCGCTGAAGATAGCGAGTGACGTATCGCCACGCTCTTGGGGGGGGTCAAACAAAACAAAAAAAAAAAAGAAAGAAAGCGAAGGAGACCAAAATCTGTTACCAAATAATAATAACAACGACGTACGCGGTGTCCGCAGAGCGCGGCTCTGCGCTGCCCGCCCCGCCACGCACAGCGCCCGCGGAGCACAAAGCGCGGCCCCGGCGGGAGGGATTTGATGCGCGGGCTCGTGCTCAGTTTCTCAGAAGTGTTTGCATAGGCGAAATGTTTGCGAGGAGGAAAAAAACACAACAGCTCAGCCCCGGCTATCGCCGCCCAGCCGTGCCCGCAGCCCTCGCCTCCCGCGCTACTCGCGGACGGACGATCCCCGCCGCGTCCCCGCTCCTCCCCTCCGTTTTCGCGGTACCGGGCTCCGTGCCGCTCCGAGCTCTCCTCCCGGCCCCGCTCCGGCTCCTTCGCCCCTCGCGACGCTGCCGGGCCCGACATCACCCGGCGCCGCTCCCGTGGGGCGGGAAAAGGGGATCCGCTCCGGGCAGCGGGTCCGGGGCCGGCCGCGGCCCCCGCCCCATCCCCCCTCCGCCTCGCCCCGCTCCCCTCCGCTCCCGCCCCGGCCGCAGCTCCCGAGAGGCGGCGGCGGCGGAGCCCGGCGGGTGCCGCTCCCCCCTGAGCCCCGCGCCGCGGGCGGGGAAAGTTGCCAAAAGAGGCGCAAAAGAGGCGGCGGGACCGGCACCGCCCGCACCCCGCGGCCCCGCACCGCCGCCGCGCAGAGAGAGCGGGGTCCGCCCGCGCCCGGACAGAACCGCGGGCAAAGCCCCCGCCACCAACCTCATGGCCGCCCCGCTCCAGCCTCCATCTTTGACTAGTTGACATTCAGCTCCTGCCTGACCAAGTCCTCATTAGCATACCGCCCCGCCATTGGCCCGGCCCCGCGCTAGTTTTTGCCACCGCCGCTCCCATTGGCTCGCGGGGAGGATATTTAAAAATCTTATCCTCGCCCCCATTGGCGGGCGGCCGCGACGTCACGGCACGCTCTTTATTTTAACAATGAACGCACAAACACATTCTTCCATTCACAAATTTTTTTCAGTAGTTTGCCCGCCTTTTCTCCAACTACATTTTCATTGATTTTTTGTTTCAACTGAGGGAGTCCTGGTTGTAAACAGATAAATTAAAGGCGAACAGAAGGGGGACCCGAGCAAACACTATTTTCTCTCTTTTGTTCGGCATCGGCGGTGCTGGGGGAGCGGATCTCGTCTCCGGCGGTCCCCGCTCGGAGCGGTGCGGTGCTCAGCGCAGGAGACCGCAGCCGCCTCGGGCACATTGCGAAGCTCCATCTCTTCCCCACACATAGGACAGCCGGGCCCGCCTCGTCAAAACAAACCGCCGAATGTGTCGCGATAGAGGAGCGGGGACAGCAGTGCCCGGGGCCGCGTGCCCGCCCTCCCCGCGCCGCTCCCGGGGCCGTGCGGGGCAGTGCCGCAATGAGCGGCAGTCTGGGGCCGGGGGGGGGAGAGCCTGGTGGGGCCAACTGAAAACAGACGAGTAAAGCGGCCGGGAGAGAAGCTGAGACGCAGTCTCGCTATCAGAGACGTGTCTCGGTGAGTTTCTGGTGTTGAAAAGACTTCTGCTCTATTGTTAAGCAAAAATCTCGGTTAGCGCCGTTGTTTTCACCTCTGAAATAAATAGCTCCTCCCCTGGAATCAGCTACTCAACAACTGGTTTCAACAGATGTTTTTAAATAGGATGGTTTTAATACTCAAATGAGACCAACTTAGCAGCAGATGAGCCGTGCGAGCTTTAAGAAAGCGATACCCTTTTGCAGGTAAAAAGTTGCTGCGTTGGTTTTTTTTTCCACTTCGATAAGGTTTTATTAATTAGTCTGCACTTAAAAAGGTGTTTCTCTCTAAACCATTGAAGGACTTCAGTTAAAAAAAGGAAAATCTCTTTTCCTTTCGTTTGTTAACTACCTTTATACTCGGCCCCACTAAAACACATCCCGTGGGCATGGGAACTAGAGTTTTACATTATGCAAGGAAAAGGATATTAGGTTTTTGGTTTTGTTTTCTTTTTTTTTTAATAAACTTAACTTCCTTTGTGTCTATTCTCGGGCCTGGGAGTTGGTTCTGATTTGAATGTTTTCTCCATATATGTATGTACATGTATGCATAGCCCCCACGCACAGATATTGAACCAGAGTTGTAAGCGCTGGGACTGGGTACTAATGGGTGGGGACCTGGAGCAGTGGATCTCTGGCAGTGTTTTTGGAGATGGGAGAGAAGGGCAGTGGGCTGTGAAATCACACATTCCTGTCCAATGGAGCTGAAATAATGGTATTGTTCTCTGGAAAAGAGGTTGCTTTTCTCTTCTCCATTCTTTCCCTGATCTGCAGGGACCTGATTGTGCAGTTAATCAGCAAAAAAGCGTTTGATGTAAGGCAGGGCGTGAATTCAAAAGGGCCAGGGGGGATTCAAGAGGGATTCTTGTGTCTGTTAGATTTTTTTTTTTCTGATTTCAAAATGGTTGGCGTTTGAAAAGCTGCGCTGGTCTCTCTTCAGAGATCCGGGTTTGTAGTGGGTACCAGCACTAATTATATCGCTTTCTTTGTGGGTTTGACACTTTACTGCTGGGGGAAGAGGAAAAAGAAAAAGAAAAAAAATAGGTATCTTACAGCAAAACAGAAAGATGTCTTTCCTGGAGCAAAGGTGAGCCCCTACATCCCCGCAGTTAATTCCTTCAGCTTCAGCTATCACTCTCCAGAGTGTCCCCTTACTCTGCCCTGCTTCATGTTTAGCACTGAACAGTTCACTCTAAACTAAAGACGTGGGGATCAGGTAAGAACCGAGTAGGTTTGGTAGCTCTTTGTGGTGACCTGTGCCCTGGGTGTGACATGCAGCTCCCTGAAGCTGTGTGCAGAGCAGCTTTCCTGTCCCACTCTGGCTCATCTGTAATTTCTCATTGCCAGCCTTGTCCCAAGTGTTAAGAATATTTGAAACGTGTTTCTTACTTCAGTGTGGTTGTTTTCCAAAGTCTTTAACAAAACGCTTTGTGCTGATTTCTGCCGTTGTATGTATACAACACCCGTCTCTTTCCAGCTCACATCTACACGCACAGATGTGTAAATTCATTGAGACCCTTTTACTCCACGTATTATTCTAGCTTCACAGGAAATGACACATCCCAGAGAAGGGCAACTGCCGAGGATGTTGACGTGAGAAATGCGTAACTTTACAGCACGCTCCGAGCAGGTTTCTCGGTTTACTTTTGGCCGAACGCTCCCTGCCCGCTCCGTGCCACAGCCCTCCCCCGGCCCGGTGCTGCTGGGGGAGCGCGGCTCTGCTCTGCCTCCCTCCCAAGTGCTCCGTGTGTTTCGGGGCTGGGGGACATCGGGGAATTCTTTGGAATTTTTTGCTGTTGTTTTGCTGCAAATGCGCAGTTGTGCTCTTTCCTCCCCTCGGGAAGGAAGGCTGACATAAAACATTTGTTCTGATGTGTGTTTGCTTTAAAGAAGTGCTGCTTGCTAAACGACCGATGCTGGGGAAGAATGGCGTTTTTATCATTTTTAAACATCGAGGACGGGAGGGAGAAAAGCCGAGGTTTTTCCCCCCAGATCTTGGGGTATTTTGCGGTGTAACTCAATCTGATGTCACTGGGGGTGGAGTCTGCACTGCGTTTGCTTAAACCGGAGCTGCCTCGTTTCAAGGCCTTGTGGCCGAAAGTTCTTAAATCTGTGGCAGACAGGCATGACTATTTCTTAATGAGACCCCTGCTGCAATAACGCGTTTTTTATTTTAATCAGCTCCTTAATGCTATTAATTACGATTTCTTTAATAACATTCTTCCCATCTGCAAGGTTAGTGTACTCTCACATGAGCACCGCAGTAACACGCTCCACCGGTACCATCTGTGTGAAAACACATGTACAAACTCATATAAAACCCTCCTAATTAGGTCTCCAACATACACATGCTTTGTGAATGTGGGTGACAGACAGAAACAAAGAGAAAAGAGTGGAGCAAGGGAAATTTCACAGAAGTTTCCAAAGATATTTACAAAGGCTGTTATAAATTAACTTTAAAATCCAGCCTAGTGGGAGCCTGCTACATTTAGGAAGAATAGATTTGATTTCTGTGCTTTCTCTTGCACTTCCAGCTCCCGGGCTGCAAACATTTGCTCCTGTGGACAAAACTATACGTGTGGATTACCAAAATGAATTGGTAAAACTCCGTGGGAGACAGGAACGAAAGGATTCATAAAATGTTCACAGGGCAGTACTGATCAGTATTGTTTAAATCTGATCAGATTGGGGTTTTGGTTTACCTGAGCATCAGAAAAGTCCTGGCACCCCACACAGGCTGCGAGGCAGAGCCACCTCTGGGCTTGTCTAAAATCCCAGCTGTCTTCAAATGTTGCACGACGACATTGTCTTTCCTTTTTTTTTTTTTTTTTAATCACACAAACTTCGAATACAAAGCGTACCATTCCTATAAACACGGTCTTGGATGATCCTACAGGTTGCCCTTCGGTAGGTGAGATTTCACCTTCCCATACATTGACCCCCGTGGTTTACAGAAGAGCTTTGTTTGTTCGGGCTTTGGTTCCTCCACGGGAGAATCAAACTGTTTAAAATCGCTCTGTAAGTGTGTCCCTATCCACATATGTATCTCTGTATCACTGGAATTCAGATCGTTCTTTTTTTTTTTTCATCCTTTTCCAGTGAATGCGGTCCCTTAAAGCATTTCTAAACGAAAAATATAAACAAAAAAACCATTCACGCCAGAAAGGCGACCTCTAAAGCACCGTACTCATTTAGAGAAGTCACAAACGATTTCTAAAAATGTAAAACCCACCCACACTCCCCCACCCAGAACACCTCTTTGTGTAGGCTGCACAATCCTCTTAATGTGATAAAAACGCAGTAATTTCTTAATTGCATTTTCCTATCTTCGGGATTGAAAATAAGAAAGCCGGAGAATCCCCACGTTCCTTTCGATAAGAAGAAATAACCGGACTCGTTTCCTAGCTAGCAGATGGCCAGAAATACCGTTTGTGTTTCCATAAACATGTCCTATCGATTGCTTCGAAAGTGATTGAACGGAACCAACGCGCAGTCAGCCCGAAGATCCCCCATCTCCGCCGGTCGGAGCCTACAAAGCGCGCTCTGTGCTCGCTCTGACACTGGCGGAGCGGAGGGGAGCATGAATGAGAAAACTAGCCACTAAATGCAAGTTATGAATGAGGGATTGGATGGGGGAAAAAAAAAAAAGTAAGAAAGAAAGAAAGAAAAAAACCCGAAGGGATACACAAATACGCAGCTCGTGCCAAAATCAGTGTCGTTCCCCACGCTGTACACGGGCGGCTTTTCCGCGGAGCCGCAGCACAAGGGCTTTGTGCGGGGTGGCTCTGCTCGCCTCTCCCCCCATTGCTCCCCTACCCCTTTTGTATATCACAACGAGGAGGTTTTATAGTGAGTCTAATTCTCACTCCCTCCATTTCCTTCCTTTCTGCATTTTTTATCCCCCCGCAGCCCGCCCCTCCCCTGCCTGCAGCCCTGCTATTGATTAACCACTTCGCTGCTCCCCGCGCTGCCCCGGCCCGGCCCCTCGCAGCCCCCAGCCCGGCGGCACCGGGCCCGTCTGCCACGGGGAGCGGGGGGAGCGGGCGGGGTCCCGGGGCGGCGGGCGGCCGGAGCCCGGCCCCGAAGCGGTTAAGGGCGGCGGGATGCATTGATTAGTATTGATGGCTTTGGTAGTTTTAATGGATTTGTTGTTTGTGGGAGGTGGGGAGTTTTTGCCTCGCTTTGAATTCTAACCCCCCGGCCGGGAGCTCGCTCCTAATTGCATGCACAGCATTCCTTCGGAGTGGGTGGTATCACCTTTTACTGCTGCTCCCTTCCACAGGGAAGGCCTGTAAAAAATCCCTTTCATGTGCCCGAAAATCAATACCCAGGGCTCTGGATGGCTGCTGTAAAAACAAAACAAAATCCTGTCCCTCCCCTGAAAAAAAAAGAAAAGAAGAAAAAGAAAAGAAAAAAAAAAACCCTAAAAACTAAAAGATAAAACGAGGAGCAGTAGTAATAACAAATAATACGAAGAAGCAGAAGAGCCCCTCGGAGCAGCACCCACCCCGCAACCCAGCGTGGGCGACGGGGTCCTCTGCTTCCCCCCAGGACCGAGGCCGGGCACGCGGGGCTCCCCCCCTTTGTGCAGCTGCCGCGGGGGGCTGCGGTAACGGCGGACGGGGCTCGAAAATACCTGCTGCAGCGGCAGGGAGGATGGAGGTCAGGAGCAGTGCTTAAAAGGTTAAAAAGGATGGAGTGAGTGGGAAGTTACAGAGTTATGGGTGGAGTTACCCACACTTTAAAAAAAGCACAACAGAGTGAAAAAAAATCATCTTTCAGTTAGTGTCACAGCGGTGTGCGTGCGCTGCGCCTTGCTGCGGCTCCCAGACAGAGCACGGAGGCTTTTTCCTAGGAAACTGAGGCAGGGTCCATGTTTCATCCTGCCCCGGAGCGGTACCGGGCCGACGCGGCCGGACCTCGCGCTCACTCCTCTCTACAGGATCTTCATTTCTGTAGTGCGGAGGGAGAGGGAGGGTTTGTTTAGCATTTAAAAATCCACGCCAAATAAATCATCGTGTTTCTGTCATCTACATTTCGATTCCATAACGGTGTTGTCACTGAGCTGTTTCATTGATATGGAGTAACTCACCTGTAAGTCATTACGGCTGACTTTCTAGCAGAGACCAACACAGGACCAGAGAGGGGATAAAGGTTAGCTCAGAGAAATGCTGCACGGGAATAAGAGCACGGGAATAAGAGCGATTCTGAACCGTCATTAAAAGAAAACTCATAGCTGTGCCCGAAAGCTTCATTTCAACTTACAAACAAAAAGAGACGGGATGGTGTAGTCGGAAAGATGGGACGTGGCTGCAGAGCCACACGCAGAACAAAGTTCCTCTGCCAATCGTGTGAGGAATCCTCCATCCTCACGTTTCACACCATTACAGTTTGTCTGATATTTGTTGGTGTAACTCTACTTCTTGCTGAGGCTGTGTTGGCACTGAGTTTCGTTTGTTTGAAATCAGTGTAATTCTGAGAAGTGAGGTTACTCAGCCAAAGTGCACTACTTTGGGTGGCACAATTTGAGTGGGGCTGTGCAGAGAGAAAAACCACCATGACAACACTACGAGTGCTTGAAATTGTTACTTCTTTTCTGTCCAATGTTTTAAAGGGAATGTTATGTGAATGGTAGTTCGGTGAAAAGCTCTATTTGAATCACAGTTGAAATGTTTCCTAATTTCCTTTCATGATTTTAGCCCGAGCAAAGTGCCCCAACACTTAGCACTGAATGCAGTTCAGGAGGCTTTCCAGGCTATTTTCTATTAGACAGTTCTGAGTTTCTGGCTAGCACGGTTTTGAGCAGAAATAGCCTTTCTCAGTGTCGCTGACAGCTCATCCCTCCAGGAGCTTGTGTGTGTGCACTTCAATACAAAATATTTACCAATACAATCCCTTCCTGCAATGCCCGGGATGCACTTATCTGCCAAACGTTGTGACTGTGTGCTGTAAGCTCTTATCAGAACACAATATGAATTTGTTTTCCTGCGTCAGACAATGAGAGCGTGCTCATGACCGGCCAGGGAGACAGCAGAGCTGCGCTGTGAGGGACTGGGAGTGCTTTTTAGGAGTGCACTACAGTGACAGAGTACACGTCAGGATCTCCCTTCCTTGTAATATCATGAACATTCATTTTTTACATGCGTTCTAGAAAGAAAATCCGCAAAGCTTTGTCAGAATCCAAATCAGGGATTCAGCTCTTCCCTTCTCTCCAAATGCATTTCCCAGCTGTTGGTTTTTAAATAGCCGTGTTTTTCTTTTTAACAAAACAAAGCAAAGTGAGCCGTACTGCACACTGCTCGGAGAGCAGAACAGGAGCTTTGTTTCCTACACTCATTGATTTAATTGTAACGAACAATTGTGGAACTTCATTGGTTTGAAATCTCCAGCAATTTACCCTGCAGACATCTCAGTCCATGGATGTGTTCGGCGTTCAAGGAAACCAACGAGAGCAGACGCAGCCCCGCACAGCGGAGCTGGCACCCAGCAGGGTGCTCTGCGACAGGGACCTGAGGGACACATCTCTCTCCTGAACCAGGAATTTAACATGAAAATAGATCAGTACAAAGGTTTCCTTTTTCTTATGTTATCTGTGAAATATGTGCTAAGCAAGAAGATGTCTGTGTGTTTGCAGAGGCACGAATGCAGCCCGTCTGTGGGCAGTGTAACCGGGGGGATTTGTTTCTCTGATAACTGTTGGAAACAGGGTTTTCTAGCTGTAAAATCCCACCAGAAAACACTTGTGCAGATGCATTTTGTGCATTTAAAAGGAGCTGACCTACACAAGTGGATTAAGGAGTCATGGTTTGGTTATCAAACGAATGGTTTAGTTAAAAAACTTAGGAATCTTCAGCCTAAATTTGGGGGAGCACGTGTCTCTGAGCTCTTAGTTGGGTTGTGTCACAAACTGCCTCTCAGAAGGAAACAGAACCTGCAGGAAAGTGCTCACAGTATTGCTTACGTGGCTGCTGAATTACACACTATTATTGAACCGAGGATTCATTTCCATTGCTTTTAGCTGCTAACCAATATCAGCTAGTTTTATATCTGCAGCCTTAGTGGGTGCTTCCAAAGTTAAATCTACTCTTTGTGTTGTTCAGTAGCACCCACGAGGCTTCATTTGAAGTAATATTATTAAAAACTTTGTTTCAAGATGAATTTCCCATTACCTTAAAATCCTTGTGGGTTGCTCATCTCACATATCCAACACAATTAATATTGCCACTTAGTTAAACTATTTTCTTTCCACCTGCACACCTATTATTGAAGTCCCCCGAAGGTTTGTGCTCCAGCTCCACACACATATCACCTCAGTTCTCATTCAGTTTTCTGACTGGTTAACTGAGCACAGCACCTCCTTTAATTGTAATCTACTGATCCTCATCGTTTGTAATGAAAGATATTGAACTAGTCAAGCCAGACTTTGTTGGCAGAAGTGGGAAATGAAAATAAATGAATTAACAAGCCCTGAAAACAGATCTTTGCAGTTACAGATCTTCTTTGGTTAATACTCACACACACTGTGCATTTCACCACAGGGAAGTGGTGGGTGCTTAAGGTGTAAAAGAGCCTTTAGAAATACTTCAGCCAACACCTCTAGCTCTTGCACACTTTTATGTACACCTTTTATGCCAATGGGGAAAAGTAGCAATGACATTTGCGTGCTAGGGCACACAGAAACTGGGAAGTGCTGCTTCAGTGCAGCAGCCTGCAGCTGGGAGCTGCTCTGTGGGAGCTGAGCTTCATGCTCATTGAAACCTATACCTGGAAAATAACAGCCCAAAAGGAGAGCTCATTCTGCAGAGAGTGCTCAGACCCGTTAGGAGCCCGTGACCAAACCCAGGACAAATCCTGAGGGCTTTGCTGTAAACACTCGTGCAGAACTGCAGCTTTTCATTGGCAAAGGTGGAATTTCGACTGTAGAAATCATCTGTTAAGATCCGACAGATAACAGTATCTTTTTGAAGCATTAAAAAATATTCCTTATCGACAATGTTGTCTTCCTGACTAAAGAGAATGTGACGTTAGCTAACAGAGTGCAGAGGGTCCCTGTTTGTCTCAGTCCTCCAGATATTCCTCACAGTGGACTGAGTCCACCTCTAAAACTTTCAAATGCGTTTTCCCTAAACGACCTCGAAGACCTTTTAAATCAATATTTAGAAGATCAGGGAGCAAATGTTTGAATTGGGAAATAAAGGGGCAAATACAGCCCGCGCATGGCTGCTGCGGCACGCCGCGGGCGGGGGGGGCGGGCGGCAGGGCAGGGCTGGGCTGGGCTGGGCTGGGCTGGGCTGGGCTGGGCTGGGCTGGGCTGGGATGGGCTGGGCTGGGCTGGGCTGGGATGGGATGGGCTGGGCTGGGATGGGATGGGATGGGCTGGGAGAGGTGGGCGCCCCGCGGCGGCTGGGGGGAGCGAGGGGCTGGGGGCTGCAGCTGGCAGCTCCACTGCAGACCCGATCTGGGGGGGTATGACAGTACCGTCCGGAAAGTGTAGGGTTTTGCCTGGCTAATAATGACGGGGAGCTGGAGAAAAGGGTGAGTGACTTCGGAGCATCGTCGTTCTTCCAGGTACTTCATTTGATGGTGCCGGAGACTCACAGTTTGTGGCACGTTTTTTGACCTAAGTTGAGAAAGAGACTCCTTTGGTGCTGTAAACACGACTAAAATCCTTTACGTGGTCAAAATTTTAAGAGAAAAATCACTCTCTTAAGATCTGACAGACATATCTTCTGAAATCCTTACGTTTCATCTCGGTTTTTCTCTTTCCCATGTAAAAGTTTAGGAGAGGAGAGGTGTATGTGAACAGTGATTTTAAAAGAGATCAGTGGCCCCGATAGGAGCACCTGGATAACATTGGAGACACACTGGTGGGTCTCTTCCAAACATGCACATAAGCTTTGTCCATCGGGAGTCGATGGATTCAGTGCACAATTTACTCATCGTTCCCACCCGGCTCCTGGCAGACCTCCCCTTGGTTTCAGCACAACTTCCAGGAGTCTCTGGCTATTTGTTCACCTCCTGGAAAGAGGTAGCCAGCTCACACTGAAGATGTGTGCTCTGGACTTCTCATTTGGATTTAAATATTACACTAAAAGGAATGGTCAGAAGAGATCCCTAAAGCCTTCAGACTCATTGCGTGACAGGGTGTGTGTTTTTATTAGGGGGATGTTAAACTATCCCCTTCCTAGTCCAGTAACCATCAAGATAACGCCTCCTTAAGCTACAGTGACCCAAACTTGTACAGACACACACTGCAAATGAATATGGTGGAGGATGGTGCACACTTCAAGCACACTTTGAAACAGCACGCTGCTCCAGAAGGCAGTCTGCTGAGAACACTCTCACCTTGCTTAACTGAAATCAGTCAGAATTAAACAAATTCTCAATATGTCAAAGGCAACTGTAAAAAAACAACAACAATGTGCAATGCAAGCCCTACCACCTAAACAGCCATTATGTTTAAAGGAAATCTGTGATCTGCAACCAATTAGGAGCAAAATGGTTGTAAAATCTTTAATTTGTGAGTAGCATTTTAAATTCAGTAACAGCTCCAGCAAAATGGGTAAGTAAATGACATTAATCACTCTTGATACTAAATTATCCCTATTTTGCTTCTAAGACAGGAATCAGACGGGGTGATGTTTCCTATTAGTGAAATGCATCCATAAGGCAGTGAAAGCCTAGGAGGCCGTTTAACTAAGGGGACTCCAACATCCTCATTGTTCCTTTATTTTGTGTACTTTTTAAAGGTCATACAACTGTTTTAAAGAGTCACCCCTTGATATTTCAGCAGAGGTAGCGAGCGTTATTTCCCAGTAAGAGCTGCCTTGGACAGGTAAAGTGCTTCCTGCAGCTAAGACTAAAAATCATCTGAAATGATTTTCACAGCTCCATGGCCCAGAGGAAAACACAGCTCTGTAGCCTGCAATACCACTGTTCTGATTCTTTCTTTCTTTTTTTTTTCTCCTTGTTTTTGTTTCAAAGGAGAAGAATTTCTGGTGGATTACATAAAATAAAGCAGTGAAATGTGAGTGGTTACTTCCCCAGCAGAGCTATCACTCCATTCACAAAACAGTCTTGTATTTGTTTTTAATAAATGCACAACAAGTGCAGCAAAGTGGGAGAAGCATGTGCTGCTGGGGGCTCTGGCACGGCCCCACGCTCACCCCTTTCCCAGGTTTTCCTGTGCCCTCTGGCTGTGCATTTCCGTTTCTCATTCATGAACACTAAAGTTGTATTTTAAAATATATTTTAAAAGAAAATAAACATATTTTTAAAGCCCATTTTAATTCACAAACCTCTCAGATTAGATTCAGCTTCTCAAGATGAATTATTTCCTGCTTTCTTTCTTGTAAATATCTTCCACCACCAACCACCTTCTGCAGATAAAACTTTTCCAATTAGTCATTTACAGACATAAACTCACAAGGCAAAAAACAGCCTTTGCAGCTCTAGGCCTCTTTGATGATGATGATGTTTACAAATGCTTTCAGTGCTGCTCTAGTAATGTGCACTTTGCCATTAGCTCTCTGAAACTGTTCAACACACAGAATGTGCCTTTCAGTAAGTCAGACGGTAAGAAAGATTGTTCCTTTCATTACATGCAGGACACTTATAAAATAAATAGTGGCCAGGGAGAACGTACCGCAGCCTGATGAAATCAGGCTGAAGAAAGATGTCTTTTTCACACAGGTCACCCGTGTGAAAATCTGTCGGTGAGATTTCTCCTGTCCCTGTGTCACCACCAAGCTACCAGCAGCAGGTGAGGTGGGGCTCTGGTGCCAGGTAATGGCTGTGCTTGCTGTAAGTCAACCCATGTCTGAGAGATGCTGCCAGGACTCTCTCTTTCTTTTTTGTGGTTTCTTCAGTTCCTTTGACAATTGTGGTTCCCTCCTTTTGGTGTCAAGTTCTTCATCAGGACACGCTGGTTCCTGGCAGTGCTGTCATACATGGCAAATAAAAAGCTCTATGTCTGATGGAGATACGGGAGGTTAAAAGGGTTAAATCAGTCAAGAGAGGCGTGAGTGATCTGCACTGCCTGAACAGAAGCACAAGTGAGTTCCTGAATTGTGCAGCTCGCAGGAAGGGTAAGTGTGACAAATGTCAGAACACAGAGAGTGGGAGCAAGCAGCGAAGTTCATACTGCTTGAACACCACGGGTGTTAGAGCCCTTTTTATTGTTGCAAGCACACTCAGGCAAACAGCAAAGTTTCCATTTGGAGTCAGAACGAAGAGAACGAGGTATCCCAGCTCAGCTCCTCTGTGCACTCCAGTTTTCCTCCATTCATCTGCTGGGACCGACTTTTCCTTCTCCTGGAACTGCTTTACAGCTCAGGGCAAGGTGTTTATCCCAGTACAACCAGGTGACCTGGACACTGAGTACACTGAGAGCAGGCAGCATGTTTCACTTTCATCTGAGTACCAGGCACTTTGAGGAAGGCACAGGTGAGGAAGATGAATCAGAACCCTCTCCACTCGCTTCCCCACTCCTGTACTCCACAGGATTACCTAATCATTGGCTGAGTTTTGGTTTGCTGAATGTCTACCAAAATATTTTAATAGATATCTTTGCTATTTCAAGAAAGATAAAGTGGTTAGAATAAACTGGATTAAATCCTTAACCCTGTGGTGCAAAATCTCTCCATCAGAGTTTTAATAACTGCATTAAAATGGAAGTCAGAAAGGGAGTAATACATTGTAAGAAGAGAATCATACTCCTCCAGTGGTAGAATATCCCTCTTTGTGAGATGTCTACAGTGTGGCTGTGCATCATAGTCCCTGCTTGGATGCAAGAAAAGGAAATGCTCTGAGTGATAGCACATTCCAGTGAATGCATCACTAGGGCATATATTTGCTTGTCAGAAGAGAAAATATTATCTTGATTCCTCCTGTACTTACATACTGAGGGGCAAAGCAAGCACCGTGATCTCTGCTCCTCGTATCTGTTGTCTGGTTAGATGTGTGTGGGGAGCAAAGCTCTCCAATCTCAAGAAAAAATGGGAGAGGCAGTTGAAGTTTTGAGTACAAATATTGAAAACTACCTCTGGGTCAATAGGAAAGTAAATCAGAGGATCCTCAGAGTATGGATCTGCCTGAATAAACACTCTTAGTGCATGACACTGAGGTTGCTGATGATCACAGGATACTGATGCCTTCACAATCTGGTGTCCTTAGTTCAGGACTCTTGGATTTCAGTTATATTATTTTGTCTCATGCTTGCAGCCAGAGGAGGAGCAGGATTCCCATGGTTGAACTCCTGCAAAAAAACTCTAGGATTTGGTGCCTCTGTCCCCATGATGCACTGGCTCCTCTGGGGACAGTAACTGAAGTGTTCTGGGTTCACACGAGGGCTGGACAGAAATGTGAACCAGCCTATTTAATGACAGATTTTCTCTATCTTTCCACTGTTCTCTAAAAGCTCAGAGAATTTGGACAGTAAGATTTTGCACTGCGCTAACACTGTCTTGTAGGTACAGTGTGACTCCACGTCAGCTCTGCTGCTGAGTGTCCGAGCACTCCTGATAGCAATGAGAGATATCTGCTCCTCCTTGGGAGGATCTGTGTACATGATTTCTGTGATATCCTGTCATCAGAGGAAGAAGGACATGCCTCTAGTAGATCGAAAGAGCAATCTACCCAGGTTTGTCCCAGAGCAAAATAGTGACCTAATTTAATGTATTTAGAAAATGGAGATGAGGAAACCCCTGTCAGTCTCTCCAGTCAAACTCCAGTCATTGGTGGCAGGACCTGTGCAACAAAAGACAGAGATCTCATAAGAAATCTCTCAGCAGTAGTTGGGTCAAAAGCAAGAACTGCTTTTAGAAATCAGGAATATTTCCCATAGTCTTTACAGACGTGGATAAGGCCCCTGGAAGCTGACCAGGTTTGGCAGTAGAACTCTGTGTGAAGGAGCATCTCCCCTGGAGTACTCTCCAGGTACCACTTTGGTGCTTTTCTGCACAGTTTTGCTCTCTGCATTGTGTTTAGAAGTAATTGATGAGTCGTGTTTTAGGACAAGACAGAGTATCACTGTTTTCAACTCCTTCAGCACGGATGATGCAGGTTCATTTCTAATTTGGCCACTCAGTTGAAGATTAAGAGCTTGGAACAGCTTCTATTTGAAAGCAGTGGGACTTTGTAGACAGCTTTGAATGCAAGCAGAAATTACACTGTTAGGGCTGTGCAGGAGCAGCACCAGAAGTGCACCAGGGCGACAACGAAACAGAATTTCCACTGCAGCCCCGACCTGAAGTCTGGAGAGCTTTCTGCTCCTACCCAGGCAACAGCATTTTCTATTGAAATCAGTGATGTGGATCAGTGTGAGGGCTGAAAATGTTTCTGGACACAGGAATACAGCTTTCGTTGGCTTTGCTGGAGGCTGTGTGTGTTTCAAGGGACAGTACATATTTGAAGGAGCAGGAATCTGTCCTCAGAGCTTGCCACAGCAGGATTATTTTTGTGTGCCATGTCAAGAAAATAAAGTACCAGTACAATATTCTGATGGTCAGGGAAGGGCTCTCCTAGAAAAAAAAAAAAAAAGAAAAGAAAATTGGATAAAGAGGCTGAGATCACACTCTGCTGCCCGGAGCACAGCAGTCCCCAGCTAGAGGCTCTCTCCATATCTCACACTGGTGGCTTGCTGTTCCCTGTGCTCTGAGGCAGAGACCTCTTTTCCCTTGCTCCTGCAGAGGAAGTTGTCCACACTCACTCCCTGCCACCATCACCCCATCAGAGCATTATTCTAGCAGACACTGCACAGAGCTGCAGCAAGAGGCCAGCAGAAGTTTCCTGAATCAGTCTGCTCACACACACCAGTCCAGGAGCAAGTACAGAAAGGTCCATAAACCAGACTGGTCAGTGATTCCTTTCCTCTTTCCAGGAAGCAGTGTTGTGGCTTATCTTGCCCATGCTTTAGGACCACCTGATGTTAACGAGTTATTTGTTAGAGCAGGCAGATCCCTTAGCACTTAGCAGCTGCATGAGCCTACTATTATAGGAACTTCCTTCCCAGGAGTCCCTGTGCATTTAGGTTTTAAGTTTGTCAGGTCCGCTACTTCAGCCCTATAGAGGTATCTCTGAGTGACTGCTCTCTGCAGAAGGCTTCTCTGTGTTTGCAGGTGAGTGAGTACCCCTTGCTTTGTGCTAAGCTCCTATGCTCTCTCTCCCTTTTTCCTTCTCCCCCTTCCTTCTCTCTGTTGTTTTATTATTTTTATTTTTTGAGGCAGTGTGTATCTCTTTATAAGCTGTGGTTATCCAAGGCTCTCAGAGTGCATGGCACTCACTAATAGTACCTAACACAGATTCAATGTTGCTAAGAGCAGTTTGCCTTTGTGAAACTTCAGGCGTCCGCTGTGCTGTGTGGGTACTGCTAAAGCAGAGAGAAGGGAAGCTGAGGGTCCGAGGGTGCACATACAGTCTGCAACAGCGAAAATCAGAGTGTGCTGACAACTGCACTTGCTTTGTTTGTCCCCTGGCCTCGCCATGCTGTGCTGGCACTGCGTAGCACACTCAGAGCGATGTCTGTCACCTACAGATGGAGAGATCCACTTCATTGCTGTTCAAAGCAGTGATGGCACAAAGCTCGGGTTTCCTTGCAGAGAAATCTGCGTGCTGGAGTCCTGACAATGAATGTTTGGTACCAAAGAGTTTCATTGTATTCGTTGCTTTCTTCAAGTGCTCGTTCTCGCAGCTCTTACCATCACCGCAGCTGCTGGAGCTGTACTCACTGTGCTTCTTCCCTGTGTTGCCCCAGGCTCAGTTTTCAGATGATGGTATGTTTCAGGTGGGTGAGGAAGGGCTGTGTGTGTGCAGCTCTTGTGAGGTACCGCACGGAGTACTGGTACCCAGCTGAAAGCCAGCACGATTTTATTGGTGTTCCTCGAGCGCCTGTCTTTGAATGAAAGATTTCCAGCGCCATCAGCACTTGTGAGCAGTGAGAGAAAATGATCAGGTGGCCACGTGTGCTCAGTAAAACTGCTGCTCTTCCTATAGCTGTGGGTCCAAGCCCGCTTTCCTGCGACATTTCATTGGAGGGGACTGGAATTTCTCCTGGATAAGGCGCTCAAGATTTTTCTTCAAGTAACTTTGCAGTTACTCAACACGGAGAACTGGCACCACGTGGTGCTCCTGACACTGTATTATGTTCCCATCGCTGCTGCGTGAGCGTACTTATCTGAAGCTTCAGTAGAACTTGCACTTACAGAAGTGCACGCTCGTGCTGAAGGCAGACAAAGACCTCAGAGCTTTTGTGTAATTGGAGCTCAAGTTATTTATTCAACTGTCCACCATGGCAGGAATTCTTCTGCTAGATATAGAATTCCCTACTTTTTTTTTTTCTCAAACAAGAGAACCAGAGGGTGAAAGGGTTGAAGATTAAAATGTAAACAGCAAAATTTATTATAATTACAAGAGTGTTTCAAATTATTTCCTTAAACTGCAACATAATTTACCTCTAGTCAAGGTCTCTATTGGTGGTGAAAGAGGAAACTGCTTGACCTTGGGGCGACCTCTGGCCCCCGGAGGTCAGCGCCCGAGGAATGCGCAGATGTCACGGTTCATAAGCAAGGACAGAAACTCTCAGGTTTCCCAGGCAGAGAGGCGCCAGTTAGGGGATGGGGCCAATATGTGCACCTCCCTTTGAACCAAACACTCGTACCTGAAATGGCATGGAAAACAAGCGTGTGCTGGGCCAGGGATGGGAAGAGTCCAGGATGGAGGCCCGCTCCAGGAGCAGGCGGCACAGCCAGGAGCTTGTAGGAAATGTAAAGGCCCACCCAGAGGAGCCCGGCCCGCACTGCCCGGTCTGAGCAGCGCTGCTCACGGACGTGGTGTGCAGTGCAGCACCTGGCGGAGCCACGCAGCTTGTCACTGCTGCAGAAGTGCTGTCCTGCACTCCTAGAGTGCCAAGGAAGGAGAAACGGAAGGATTTATTGCCCACACGGTCAGAAAAACTGGGCATGGGCTGAATTAATGCAGTGCAAATTGCTTTTAGGACTTGAGGGACATCAGCGGAGATCCCCGCAGTAACCCTGCTCTGCTGCCCTCGGTTTGCTTTGCCAGGCTGTTTTCTTTTACAGACAAAAGGAGACAACCGAGACAAAAAAATCAAGAAGTGCTTTAAGAAAATTGCTCTTAATAAGTGCCAATAAATAAGGAAAGTTAAGTCTGAGTCAAAACAAATTGTGTGGTGAATATTAAGCTAAGGAGAGAAAATTATACCACCAATAATATTCAAAGAAGTAATAGGATGAGGGGAAAACACAGACACAAGGTTAATTTTAATATTAAAATCATACCTTATGTATCAAAATAAAATTTATATTCAAGGAAATTGTGAACCCAAGGGCTCCTTTTAACTATTTTCAGTCTACAAACCACAAGTCGTGCTAAGCATGATCAAAGTACTTCGCAATTAGTTTGGTCTTAAATCACTATAATTGTCAGCCTAGGTTGTAATCAGAGAAACATTGTTCTGAGGCAGCAGCAAACTTGCCCTGGTTGTAATCTGGGGAAAATTCGAGAAGAATGCTGCGACGTGGCTGATTCACAGCAGCATGGCATGAGTGCTTGGGGACACTGTGCTCACCACGTTACGCACCAGAGAGACTGCCCCGAATCTGAGACAGCCAGGCTGCACTTCCATCAGTGCCAGGGCCGCTCCTCTGCTGCTGACCAGACCCGTGCCTCAGTTTCCTTTGTGGGAAAAATTGAGATGATACTAAAAGACCTCATAAAGAGTACATGATGAACTGCTGCAGGACACACGAGCTTCAGGTGGTGCTGCGAAGTGCCTGCACGTGCCAGTTGTGGGTCGATAGGAAGAGGCAGCTGGGAGAAGTGCTGCACAGAGAGCTTGGATGGAGGAGGACGTGGGAGTGCCAAGAATGACTGCAGTGCGAGCAGGAGCCTGCTCACACACTGCTCCTTCAATGATGCTGGCAGCACGTTATCTGGAAGCCGCAGTGGGTTCTGAATAGATCTCTTGGATGTTTCAGGTTGGAGAGCTCTTCTGAGGGCTTTGCCAACTGCACAGCAGAATAGAGGAAAAGAAAGCTCAAATGCTTTCCTAATTAGTAACGGTGTATTTTTTGCAATTAAAAAGGTCTTCCAGGAATACAGGAAATAAAACTGGTCTTTGAAGGAATCCTGCTTTCTAGACATTAAAAGGGTAGAGCTAGCTTTAATCTGGACTTTGCTATGGAGAAACTGAAGGGCTTCCCCACTGGAAACCTTGAAAAGAGAACTTGCTCAGCAGAGCAATAAAACAACAGGGCTTTGTGCTGGAGGATCTCAAAGCGCTTTCTGATCTGCACCAGGAAATGTAATACCTCCTGGGAGCTGCACTAAATTGGAAACAGGGACTCTGAAAGCTCACTCCGCTCCGGCTCCGTGCAGCCACACTTCCACCCGTGCTGGTGGACCACAAAAGCAGTGCTTTGACAACTTGAGTCTTCAGCCGTGACTTTTCTACAGGGGTGTGGGAGATTAGCGGGCAGTGTAGGTTTAGTGAAGAAGCAGTTAAGAGAAGAGAATTAACTTTGCCACCTTGCATCCGGCCGAGCATGAGGCTTTCCTCGGCCTTGGAAGTGCTACCTTACCTTGGTTGTTTTTGACTAGTGAAATCTGTGCTCCCAAAAATAAGGGTCCCAGCAGGGTGGCAGTGAGGGAGAGCTCTGGCTGAGGAGGATTTACGCTGCACAGGCAAAGCTTCCCTAGCTCAGTTTCAGAAGAAACAGACCTGAAGGAAGAGCAAACACCATTTACCCCTTCAGTCTTCTTCTATTTGTGAAACGTGGTGAAGAGCAGACAACAGGACTGTGAACTTGGAAGGAAATAATTATCATGAGAAATGGAAACCCAGAAGAACAATGATTATCTCAATTCTTCATTTGGGGAAAGTAAACCACTTCTCCAGAGCTCAAGGGGCACTGCAAAGAACCCCAGAAGATCTAAAATCTGTATTCACTTTAAATAGTTGGCAGTCTTTTTATCCAAAGCGTGGCCATGTGGTCTTGCTCCTGCTGGATTGCCCAGCACACCCATCAGGATTTCTCCCGGCTTTGCTGTGTGTCACCTGGCACGAGCACAGGCAGGTGGTAGCAGGGTGCAGCCCATAAAGTTGGTGAGTGGGAGAACTGTAATAATGCAAAGAAGAGGTGAACCAAGACTGCTTCTGGTATCTTTTTCCCGGTTTCATGAGAGGGAGTGGAGGGAGAGCTTCTGGGATGTGGTGATCGGAGGGCTCCGATCTCGGGGAACAAAACCCTTCCCCACGAGGAGCCGAGGAAAGCAGAGGGAAAGCGGGAGAGGGCGAAGCTGCAGCCCTCGGGCAGCGCTGGAAGCCGCTCGCGGAAGCTGTTTCCGAGCAGGCGGAGCCCGGGGCTGTTTCTCCTCTGTCCTCTGAGCAATTCATGGTGATGGGAAGAGCGAGGTGGGAATGGTGGGGAGGGGTTCTGTGCGACTCTTCCACTTGAGTGTAGAGAACAGAGAGCAGAAGGTGCAGACTTTTAAAGAGGTCACAGAAGTGGGAGGTCTGAGTCTGTTTTCCAAAACGTGTCTGTTAGACAGCAGTGCAGGGGGGGTCGCTGGAGCAATGCTGCCCCGTGGGGCTCAGGAGGCACCGCGCGACCCGCGGCTCCGGCGGGGGGGGAGGGGCTGCTCTGCTCCGCTAATGGCATCTCTAGCCACGGGCAGGCACTTGTGTTTAAAATCACACCACTCGTTTGTGATTATGCTAAGGGTTACTCTGGAGATGAGTATAGCTCACTGGTGGGGTTTTAAACACAGCAGCCGCTTTTTTTCAGTGGTCACCTAACATCCTGTAATGTACTGGATCTAAAAATTAGCTGTTTTCTCGGAGCAGAAAATCTAACCTGTACTGAACACTAGCAGCTGCTCTCCTGGCACAGGCACCTCTGCTGCAGCCTGTGAGCTGTGCTTCCTCCCCAGCCCTTCCCAATTCACTGAGTGCTTTGTGGGGAGGGGGCACCGGGGCTCCTCGTACAGGTTATGGTTCAGTGTGAGATTTATTTCTGGGGAACAGGCAGAAATACCTGTTTAGGTGATATTATCCTGACCTTATTGGCATAGATATCCCCTTGGACAAAAAAAAGAATAATGTCAGATGTTCCCTCCGCATGGACACAGTGCTTTGCCTTTAATCGTACACCTCACTGATGCTGCTCACTAATATTAAGATCCTTGCTGCATCTGAACCAATCCACAGCGTGTCTGTAATAGTCCACAAGTGAAGACAAAAAGGGACAGATTTGAAAGGGGAGATGTGATAGGGTCTCAATTTAAGGCTGGCCATGGACTGTATATGACATTCTTGTAAGTAAACTGACAGTGTCCAGGTTTATAATAGCTAAACTCCTCAGTTTCCTTCATGTAAACATTTCACTCTAATGGAACATTATACCCAGGGCTGTGCTTCAGCAGACACGCATGTATATGAATTGCATAAAGATAGACCAATGGACAAATAGATATCTGGATTTAATAAACACTCACATTCTAACACTAGTAGGCTGGTGAAATCTTACAGAGAGGGAGATGAAGACTGAAGGAAAATACAAAATACTGCAGAGAGTTTACAGATTGGAACAACTGGAAGCACTCAGCATCAAAAGAATGAGGGGAGGGGAAGGCCGAGATGGAACAGGCAAATTCAACATTAATAATATTATCCCGTCTTGCTGCAATAGATGGTGAAGGAGGCAGTGAGGGAGATGCCTGCTCTTTCTTCAGAGGTAAAGTCATCATCCAGTTCAGTTTATCTCACAAACTGTGGAAGTACAAGGATTCAGATGAGTTTTTGTCGGAGTCAGAGGGTCTCTAGGGATGTTTTCCTTGAAAGTTGGGTAGGTGCTTTTGAACATTTGATCTATGATGTTTCTCAGAAGCAAGAATGCTCTTCCAGTGGGGACAGACCCTCTTCTGGATGATGCCCGTAAATTTTTCTTGATATTCTTCTCCCTGCTGTCATTCACCTTAAAATAAATTATTATTAATAGCTGAATGAACTCCTCCATTCCCTATCCCCTCGCAAACATTTATCTCTTCCAATACTTACTCTGCAAACCAAAATCCTCTGAGATTTTTTGGTTTCTACTGAATTTGTTGAGATTGTGCCACTTCATAAAACATGCTCCTGGCAGCTGGCACAGTAGGCAGGAGGATTCCATGTCCAAAGAGCTGGTGTGGGTGGGCTCAGATAATCCCCTTCCATTATTTCACAGAATCACAGGCATTGGACGGGACCTCAAGAGATCACTGACTCCAAGTACCCTGCTAAAGCAGGCTCCCCACAGTACCTCACACAGGTAGGCGTCCGGCCAGGTCTTGAAAATCTCCATAGGAGACTCCACAGCCTCCCTGGGCAACCTGGTCCAGTGCTCCATCACCTTTATCATAAAGAAGTACTTCTGTGTGATAGTACAGAACTTCCTATGTTCCTATGTTCCTTGTTCTGTAACTACACACCACTGAGAAGAGCCTGGCCTCATCCAATTGCCTCCCACCTCCCTTCAGATATTTATAAACATGAATCAGATCCCCCCTCAGTCTTCTATTCCCCAGGCTGAACAGCCCCAGGTTTCTCAGTCTTCCTTCACATGGGAGATGCTCCGAAGGCCCTTAACCATCTTTGTTGGACTCCTTCTAGGAGATATCCATCTCTTTTTGAATGGAGGAGCCCAGGACTGGACACAGTATTCCAAATGCAGCCTCACCAGGGTGGAGTGGAGGGAGGGAATCACTACCCTTGACCTGCTGGCCACGCTCTTTTTTGTGCTCCCCAGGATATCACGGGGCACACTGCTGGTTCATGGCCAGCCTGTTGTCCACCAGGACCCCTAGGTCCTTCTCCACAGAGCTCCTCTCCAGCAGGTCATCCCCAAACCTGTACTGTGCATGAAGGTTAGGGGGATATTTCCTATGGCTTGAGGCTTCAAGACATCTAGGTGGGAAGAAGGAGGAGTATTTTCTGCTGGTAGATAAGCAACAGATCAAAGCCCCAATTTGGGCTTAAACTGGGAAAATTCATTTCTAAGTTTCATCTTGCCCACTCCAGTCTGTCTTTTAGTCTAGTGTCATCTAATGTGTAAGGTCAACACAGCTATTGCCTCAGCCTAGGCACCCATTTTTGCTGTTTTTACAGTGCCTCAGTTTATTTTTCTTCTCTTTATTTGACTCCGTGCCATCACGCTGGCTAACGTTCACCTTGGCCACACAGAGCAGGGAACGTCCCATCCTTGCTACATCTGCAGTGTTTGTGAGGTCCACGAGCGACAGAACATTCTTCCCAAATGGCTCTCACTGCGGACCCTATCTGCCCCCATACAGATCCTTGGAGTCCTGGGTTCAGAAGCAGGCCCCCTCTTCAGTTGTCTTTTATTGTCACTTTGAGCCAGGCTTAAGGAAAGACTTCCCTCCTTTAGGAAGAAAAAAGCAATAAAATAGAGGGGGCTGCAGGGTGCGGAGCTGGGAGCACGGCGCAAGAGGAGCCCCGCACGCGCGGGCACTGTGTTCTCTCCCACCAGGGATCTGGCAATCTTGCATGCATGAGTTGCCTTGCAACGGCCACTCGGCTGTCATTCTGTCAGGCCCATTTACAAATCACATAACAGGTTTAATTTTGAAATCTCTCTTCCCTTCCCTCCCCGCCCCCCCTTTATTTTTACTGAAATGGATTTACAATGAAAGTATTTGAAAAGGAATAATTATCTATATGAGCAACAGAAGCACAATGCCTGTGGAAGGGGGTGGGGCAGCAGGAGAAATGTGTCCTTAAGCCTGAAATCTGTGTTTGTACATGCCTACGTATTTACAGAGCTAGGTGTTTGTAAATAGCTAGAAAATATCTGGTGGATGTGTGCACAGTGTGATTTTAAATTGTCAGACGCATGAAACCCCATCTCAGCTTTTGTTTTGTGATAAATACCACGTTTTCAAGTAAGTCTCCCACCTTACGACTGCACTTCATATCTGAAGCAATATTAACCATGAGATTGGCTACTGAATCCTCAGAAAGGTTTTTCTGGAGCATTTATGCTTTATATTTAAAAAAGGAGAGCACTCACTCCCTGCTTCATGCAGCAGTGGACATGAAGCTCAGGCTTTTTCTATAGTCTCTGTCCATTTCTCTCGGTGAATTGAATCCAGTCAAAGGTCAAACTGGCCAGAGGCACTTTTATTGTCATGGTAACCATGACTTAATCAAACAATCCTGAGATTCCAGGTTTGTGGGAACAGGCAAAGATCTGAAGAGACTGGAATTAATCAATCAAAGGGGGCAGGGAAGAAAATCCTAAGATATATGACTTATCCTGCCAAATCTATTACTCTGCCCTTAAACACACAAGAGCTATGCCTTGGACAAAGATTCTTTTCAGACCAAATACCTCTGAATTTTATTTTCTTGTCCTTTACACCAAATTTCCTAGCATACCTCTGTCCTACAGCAATTGAACCTCAGCCCAGATTCACCAACAAGAAAGAAGAAAACAGCAATGTAGGGAAGATGAAGATTATTTTGTAAAAAGCTACTTTAAGAAAGGAAAAAAAAAAGGAAAAGGAAAACAAGAGAAAAAGCTAGCAATGGAATAATTACATTTGATTTGGAAACCCACTGAAGCTATCTAGTGTAGATCCACAGGCAGTAAGTGTATTTTTAAGGCAGCCTTGACTTGGGGACTTCGTTCCATTTCTCCCTCATGCTGCATCTTTGTGGGAAGGTGCGGATGGGGACTTGATGTTTTCCTAAGACATTCAGCAGTGCTGAGTTCATCTGACCTCTGCTCTTTCCTGAGAGCACAGCTGCTCTACGACTGTTCTGATGCATCTTGTGAGCACCACGGGTTGGTATATCCAGCACTCAGCTGGGGATAGTCTTTCATTTTGTGCATCTTTGTTATTTTCGAAATCAGTCTGCTTCTGTCTTACCTCTTGCAGGAAGAGGTGGGCCCACAGCTTCTGGTCTCCTCTGTTAATGTTTTGTGTTTTCCTGGGACCTGACTGCAAGCTGCATCCATGTGCCATTGAACCCAGAAACTGATTACTGATTTGGTTTCCAATAAATGTGATCTGCTGCTTTGCCTTCTTTCTGACCACAGAGGTGATAAAGAAAACAGTAAAATTATGTCGGTATGGCGAGAGTAAGAGGGTTTTCTGAGTGCTGGTGGCAGTAGATCTGCCTTGAGAGCCCTGGTTGGGTGGAGGTGTGCCTGTTGTTTTCCGGTTTTAGAGAAGAATTAACCAGAAACCTGAGATGTGTCTGCTCCTGGAGGCCTTGCAGAAGCTGGTGTCTGGTGGGTGGGATTAGTTGCCCAGTCTGTGCAGGCACTTGCTCTGTGGTACAGAGTCATGTAAATGCTGAAAAGTTGTTGACTGCTAGGCCATGCTGGGAGATTGCTTTTGTGTCTGTGCATAGAGATGTTAATCTTTCCACCCTGCTTTCAAATGCAAGGCAGGCCAAGTGGCAACTGCCTGTCATCTGATGGCTACCTGGTCCCTGGGAGACTGCTGCTGAAATTCTGCTATATTCCTGTTATATGAGGAATGCAGGTAGTTTCTTGCAAACCCCAAACGTAACTATTTTAATGTCAATCAGAGCATGAAAAGAGCTGATTGCTTCTTGTTCTAACTCTGAGGTGTGAATTGACCTGGAGGAAAAGCCCTTTTCTCACTGTCAGATGATCTGGATCTCTCCTGCAGAGGTTGTTGTTGGTAGTTAAAATACACAGAGAAAATTCTACGGTAGAGCACAGCAGATGGACAGAAGTTCGTGGAGGACCAGGGTACTGGCAAGACAGAAAATAAATGAGTGAAGCCTGAGCAACAAAAAGGGAAAGGGAGATTTGGTAGCATAGGAGGTCTGGAAGGAAGAAACAATGACCCACACTCAGGGATGTGGATGGAAAAAATCCCCTTTCGAGTTGACTGTAAAGAGGGACCACTGGTACCTCGGACCAGAAGAATGTTTTGAAGTGGAGACAGTTGAAGCCATGTGGGGAGAATGGAGAAGGCACTTAGCACAGAAGAACTGCAGAGCTTAGAAAGTTAGAAACAAGAAGAGTGAGGCATAAGGCTGATCGCAGTAAGCAAAAGCCTCTTCAAAGATCTACAGATATGACTGCCAGCAAAAGGAGTGGAAAACAAAAGTGTAGGTGGGATGAGAGAGGGTAGAGATCAGGAATGAGAAGCAGGTGATTGGATGAGCAGCCCCAATTGTGATTGGGAGCCTTACTGAGCGGCACAGGGAGAAAAAGTGCTAGAGGATGACAAACTGTGCAGAGCCTGCTCTAGGGATAGGAAGGGGCTGTGGCAGAGAACTTGGCATTATAAGAATCGAAGAGTATTTTGATGGGTTTTGATAGATAAATCTCCTTCATTTCTTGTCCAGTGTGTCAAGACATCTTTAAAGACCAGGGTAAAGAGCAACACTGATAGAGAGGAATCACCTCCTGCAGGAGTGCTGGGCACCCTTTCTATCAAAAGTGCTGGGAGCAGTGGGCACTCAGCACTGCTGTGAAGCCTTAAATCCTCTTTGGTCCTAAATCTGTTGATCCTCTCAGGACAAGGCTGGGGAAATTGGTGAGATGAGGCACCACGGGCAGGTTATGCACAGAGCCAGCACTGCACATGACCTGTGCTGAAACGAAATGCAAGTCTGGGAGGTAAAAAGTGCTGTAAAACTCCACCCCCTTTGCAAAAATACACTCTGAGTTAGCTTTGACACTAAGTACCATGGTTCCTGAATGCTACCTTTAAAGGTTAGCGTTCAAACCATAGGAACAGCCAGGGGCAAAAAGAGGCCCATTTCAATTTGATATGTAGAGGTCCTGCAGAAAGCCAGACTGGGGGGTCTCAGAGCTCTTTGTGCTTTCCTTCCCTCCTAAACCTGAGATGGCTTTGAGGCCCACGTGGAACTGTGTGCCAGTATCCTTTCTTTTTCTTCCTGTATTGCAGTAAATTAGCCATTTCCAAAGGGCTCATGCAGGGGAACATTCTCCATCCCTGACTTGCATGCTGCACAGAACTGCTCTGCAGGACAGTACTGGAAGTGGAAAGACTTTGGTGCATGGAGAGAAGAGATACAGCTCTGCCAGGAGCTCACAGCTTTCTTTGCTGTCTGCCCATCTCTGTGCATTTGCCCCTAGGCAGATGCAGTCGGGGTGACCAGGATAGCTCTTTGCTTCAGATTTGCGTATCTTCTGCTGGGACCTTGCTTTGTACATATAGGTGAGAGAGACACCTGCGTTCCCAGTCCAACAGCACACCGTGATGTGCAGCAGAATTTTAATGTTTCCCAGTCTTTATCTTGTCTCTTTTCTCTGGTGCAGGCACAGGACTGACACTCAGTGCTTAGTGCACTTTCTAGCAGAGTCAGCCCTGCTCCCAGTCAACATATTAGGTGTTACTGCAACATAAACAGCAGGACTGTCCTGCTGTACAACTAATATTTAGCTTGCAGAGATATGAGAACACTCTGTGGACTTTACCCCACACTGTAATCAAAAGAGTTTATTCCCAACTAAGCCTTTCTGCAAGCTGCTGCTTTCTACTCTATTATCTGCCCCGATAGCAACAATATTAATAGCAGGAACCTTCCTTGCAAAGAACCAATTGCAGCTATGAGGCGGCTCCCATTGCACTCCTTGCTGGCAGTGCTATCACACTGTGCAAAAAAGCACTTCCAGGTTTACTCCGTTGGTTACAGTTAATGCAGATCTCCATTCATTTATCCTGTATCAGCATAAACAGTCCTATCAGTAGGTGGTGCCCGCTGTCAGCTTCCACCCTTTAAAACAATGCTGGAACTTCCCTGAGCTCAGAGGTATGAACCAAGGCCTTCAGTGCTTCCTAGACAAGAGCAAGGCTGAAGGTGGCTCTTGAGGAACAGAAGTGCAAAATTTTCTTTCTTGAATCCTCTACCACAGAGAGAGCTTCTTCCACTGTGCTTTTCTTTTTCGAAGAGATCTCTTTGAAAACCTTTAAAAATACCTGGGGGGATTTGCAAGTGATCACTTAAGAGGTCAGGAAAGCCCAACCACTTGATAAAGGTCATTATTTTTATCTTTATTGAAAGAATGTTAATACTGGAAAGCTGGCATGTGCAGCTGCAGTGTTGTCCTTACAAAGAGATGTCGTCTTCAAACAGCTGCTTTTGGGAGTAAAGAATAGCTGTATCTGGCCAGAGAAGCTTTCCAAGGGTCTTTCCAAAGCTTAGGGTTTTTTTTGCAAGAACAGATATTGCTCTGAGAACTGCTCTGTTGCCATGATAGACCTCACTCCTTCTGTTACAGCTGCAGGACCAGCCCTCTTCTGGGCACTTGAGCATCCCTGACTGTGAGAAGTCTGAATATCGTTGATTGTTGAGTGCTTCATAAAGCATTTTCTGGAATTAATCTTCAGGGTGAAATGTTACTTGCAGCTTTCAGTGCCCACAGTTAAGGACGAGTTTTTGGGAAAGCTCGGGACCTGGGCAGGCCGTGAGATGAAGCAGATCCCCCTTGTGTGGAACTCTGTTCCCAGAGTGACTGTGCTCCTTGAGCACGTCTCGCTTTCATTTCCAGTCTCCAGATGTGAATCCTGGATGGACGTTTCTCAGACCTGTTAAAGTGCTGGCTGCTGGTGCCTGCCTCATTCCTTGGTTTGGCTGGCAGGGAGTGCTTTGTGGAGTATATGAGCATCGCACCTATGCCCCCTCCCACATCGGGAAACAAGGTAATGAGTAAATCTGAGTACAGGTAAAATACTTGAATAAAAATTTGGTCAACAGAACTGCATTAATGGGTGTGATGAATGCATGCTTCTCTGCAGCAAGCAGGACGATTCCTCTAACCAGCTGTTGCTGAGATTCTCTCCCCTGCTCTGCTTCTCCCCTGGCTGAAAACATCAGACCTGGAAACGTAACCTACTTCCTTGTCATTGTTTCACCATATCACTCAGGAAAGTACAGTGCACTTCTCTAAAACACTTCTAGAAGTACTCTTAAACTTCTCCAGGCAGGTCGGTGAGCCGCTGGAACAGCAATGCCCCAGAAGCACTGAGTTATTTTGCTACTTTTTTCCTTCCTCACTCCTCCAATCATTGTTTTGTTTTCTGCTTTCCTTTTGATTAGCTCTGTAATATACTCAGATTGTAAAGTGAACTCAGTTTTTTCTCTTATTTTATCTGTAGTGCCTCATTAGCCTCGGTACTATTATAACCCCTCTTTGAATCATCATTTGTCTACAAATGTTTGACATATCAGCTGATTCTCTCTTCTTTTTCCTTTCCTCTTCCTTCTGGAAGGCAATGGAGTTATTTCTGTTGATACTCAAATATTGCAGTTCCTCCCACCATCTCTAATAGCACAATGGCATTGTGGAGAACTCTCCTGAAGTGCATTTTTGTGTGATGCATTGCAAGCAAGGTGAAACTCAGAGAAAACATTGTCAAAATTACTCTCTTAAAACTCATTCAACAGTGAGCAAGACGTTTGGAGCAAGCACATGTATTTGCTCTGTTGTTGTTGTTCCTTTTTCAAGGACCAAGTGTTGGTCTTATATTCACTGGAATATTCACTGAACAGTTTTTACCAGGGCAAACTTGATGTGGCAGAAAGTGCCACAGTGTTTGTGTACACCTGACCATGATGTAGGCTTGAATGGGCAGAAAAACAGATGCTTCTGAGGATCAGCATGGCACAAAATGGGCCCTGTTTTCACCATTCTCATAGGATAATTCCCTTAGGGTGTAGAAACATTCCTCCAGATAAATGCTAAAATAGGATTTTGCGTCTCCTGCTTCTACATACAGCGTAGCCAAAGTTAAGTTCTCCTGAGCTTTCTCTGCTCTGTGCAGTGTAGAAGGAGATTCTTGCATACATATTACCTTATTTTTGGTTTCTTGGGACTTTATTTTTGTTTGATTTTATCTTCTTCCAGAGACCTTTGTACAGAGAATTGCCATCTAATCAATACAACTCGATCAGGAACACTATCATTTTTAAACACGGGGCAATAAATGCTGGCAGCTTGCTAGCACTTGGTATCCTACAGAAACTGGCACTGCTTTGCAAACGTTTTCAGACTTAGAATAGGTGTCATCAGCCCTCTGAGCTCAGCCACCTGCCTGGCAGAGAGAGGAACAGCCTCGTGGTTTGCAGTACTGCTCCTCAAGAGCTGAGGCTCTGCAGGAAGCGCAGATGCTGCAGTGTGGCCTTCAGCAGGCAGAGTGCTTCCTAGCTGGGCTGGAACAAGGGCAGCGAAGGAATTCAGACTCCCTGACCCTGGTGAAAATGCCTAGGAGTTTTATAGGGGCTGGTGGAGGGAAACTCTCCTTCCCTGCTCTTCTCACATCTGCCCGGGAATCCAGCTGCTCTGTGGGAGGGCCTAAGGTAGAGAAATATTACTTTGTTAATGTCTTGAAATAGTCAAAGCACACTTGCTTCTGCAGCTTCCTACTTGAACAAGGCTGCAGTGTTGATCAGCATTGAGCTCAGCCCCTCTCCACATCTTGTTCAGTTTCTACTGGAGCCTTTTATTCATCTGTGGGTATGCAGCACATGCAGCTCTTGAGAAAACATTGAATTTCTCTCGGAGTATTTCCCCTTCCTCCACTGGCTTTGCACTGACTTTCACGATCTTGTTTCACTAAATATGATCTGCATTTTTCTAATATTTTTCTTTTCTCAGCTTCCCATTCCATGTGGTCTCACTTGAGTCTTGGTTTAGCTATGATAAGTCCTTTTGTTTTCCTATTCATCTTATCTTCACAGACATGTTTATTTTGCTAAAGACAGGCAGAAATTTCTTATTGCTACAGAGCTGATGTAGAAAGCTGGAAAATTCTTCTCAGGAGTCCCAAGTCAGTTGGCTTCCACACAAGTGAAGTTGTGTGCACACAGAGCACACGCTTTGCTGGACTGGGACTTCTCGGCACAGTTCTGTAATGTGCTGGAGCTGCAGCAATGGGATGCAGAGCCATCAGGTGTTTTTTGTTCTGTGCCCTGCTAAGAAACAATATGGTTATGAACTGTCTCAAAAGACAACCATATCTTCAAGACCAGGGAATTTGTTCTTGTGGTATCACTGCTGGATTTCAGTTTTGCAGAGTTTTGCTCTGGGTAGTAAATATATCAGTAGTGAATATATTTAGGGGATTACTTGAGTGGAGAAGTGCTTGGTGAGGACACCCTGCCTGGGGGCTGCCTTGCACAGTTACACCTTGACTTGTGGAGGCACGGGAAGGCTCATTTTCCATGCACTTGTTGCTGATGTATTTTTGCTTTTGGAATGGCTGAGAATGTTTCCCTCTCCTGAGCAGTCACGCTGTTATGCTGGGGAAGCTAAAGGGGCCAATTACCCACTCCTGTGATGTTGTCTGCAAAGCAATTAGAACTGACAGTGTGATTAAAACCAAGAAGTTATTACTTTTTATCTTGGAGCAGGAAGAGTGACTGCTTATAGATGAATATACACCAAATCTACAGCGGGAACAATTTCCTCACCCACTGTGTAATCTGCTCTACTTCATTACTGGCTGAATGTACGTAGCTGTATAGTGGTTTTCTTTTTGTTTTTTTTTTTTCTTTGTGGATGAATTAACGCTTGTAGCTAACAGCTGTAAACTCACAAATGGACTATTACTTTTTACAGCCTTTTAGCATACTCAGCCTAATGGAGCAAAACTGTTAACAAATTAAGATACATTTGACAGGGCTTCAAGCAGCAACCATAACCCAGGAGTCACTGTGTGGAACTTGGGTGGAAAGACCTCTGCAGGACCTGCACGCATCACAGCCAGCCTGGTGGCAACAGCAGAACGGTTAAGGCAACAGTTTCTTGGTCTGTGAGATTGTCAGAGCAGAGGTACCTGCTGTAGCAGGTCTGCAGCAGCCTGACACTGCGTGGACCTGCTGGGGGAAGCACGTGCCTTTGGCTGCTGGCTTTTCAGAGCTGAAGTGGAGGTGGCTCAGCCAGGGCTGGACGTGTGCCGGAGTTAACGTAGAGCAGCTGCGTGCCTCGGAGCTTTCTGCCTTTCCAACTGCAGCTTTCAACCCTATAATTCTGCTTCTTCTTGAGGATTTCTGTAGTGTTTAAGCTCTTTTACCTCCACCTCAAAGCAAATGTTCTGGCCACCTCTAACCTTTTGCTTGTTTTGGAGCTGGCTGATGCGGGACTTGCATGTGACATTGCTTTACTCTTCACTTAACTTTTGTGCAACTCAGCACTGTACGTGGCAGTAAGACAGAGATGTGACATAAGCCTCGAAACCTCAGCATAAACTGTAGACCCCAAAGGGGTTTTCTCCTGTGTGTTCTTATAATGAGGGCTTGTACTGTAAGTAGCATCACACCGGGCACACACACGTGCTCCTTGTAGGGAGATCAGCTCCCCAGTTTCTGTGCTGATTACTAACTCACAAAGCCCAGGCAGTAATGTTCAGACATACTTTTATTCATTTTTTTCCTATTTCAAACCTCCTTCTCCTCCCTAGGCCTGCTAAAACTTCCTTTGCTGTTATGTGAGGCTTGTTTTCCTAATACCTTGTGATATTCCATGAAGAACGTTCAGTGTTACAATTCCAGCATAATGATATTTTCCCCATAGGTGTAAAATGTGTCTACATCAATGGCTTATTAAAAGAGTGTAATAAAAATTATGACCCTGCAGTTCTGCTATTGATATAATGATACAAAGCCAGGAAAACTCCCTGATCCTTCTCACGCATCTGCTGTAGAATGATACAAGAGCAGAACATCTTAAGTCAGTTTAATCCCCTCTTTTCATCCCCTAGCAATATATGTTGGCCCATGAGAGTAACATGAACTAAAGGTTTAATTTATTAATATGCGATAGTGATAATGTCAAAAGAACAATATATAAAAACCCACACAGAAAAGGATTATGCAGTGCAGGGGGGAAAACCTAGAGCTAATATTTAATACTGTAAAACAGAGCCAAAAATAACTTCTTATCCAAGGAGAAAAGCAGAAGTGTGCAGGGATGGAGACACACATAGCCCAGCGAGCAGCCCTGCATCACAGCCACTCCTGTCGGAACCTGCAGAGATCACAGGCTGACGGTGATGGCTGTTGGGGCAGTGACCAAAGTCTCCAGCTGTCAGCTTGTCAACCTTAGGCCCTCACAGCTCAAACTGAACTGCACACAGGAATCCAAGCAGCAGGCACAAGTGACACACGTGGAGAGCAGTCCATGCCCAGCGCACAGGGAGCGGGGAGCCTCGTGGCTCAGCGTTTCAGTAAGTGAAGCGTGAAACCAACTGTTCACTTCAGCTAAATTGTTCACTTAAGCTTGGATGATTAAACTTTCACCAGCAGCCAATATAACCTGCAGCCTTAGGAGGCACACAGACACATTAGCTTTTCATGAGCTTCGCCTTAAATGAGCAATTTGCCCTATAGTCTTAAACCAGTAACATTCTTGGGAGTGGAAAATGTTTCAGCCTCCAAGGGGCTGGCAGGTTTCAAACACTTTCTAGTTTGCTTTCTTGCCACTTCCCTAAAAGGAAGAACAGGGGAGGAGGGAACAGATGTGGAGGAATAAATCCCAGTACTTTCCCAGCATTACTAAGCTCGCAATGTGCAGCCCCCATCTGAAGGGCAGAACTTGCTGAGATCCAGGTCTGCAAGGGGAAGGTCTGCAGAGGGCTTTGCGTGTTGGGTACTGGATGGGCCCCAGTGTGGCTGCAGTTGGCATTTAGTCTTGGTTCAAGTTCCAACCAAAGTGTGAACTGCAGACCAAAATGTCTTCTGGGATTCCTTCTGAACGATACTAATGGTGTAGCTGAAAATACAGATATAAATGTTGGTAAGGAATGGACTCCTAGACTGTGGCAAAGCACTAGATCTTAGACCAGAGGAAGAATGGCACATCCTCAGATAGAGGAGCTAGTGCTGGGGCCTATGCAGAAACCATTTGTCTCATGGGTGTCTATGGAGTTGTGTTCCATGGCCTCATGGACCAGAGGAACGTGAAGTTGGAGGCACATATCTGAGTCTCACTAGTACAGAGGTTTATCCAACTTTTACACCAGTGGCTCCTCAACTAACTTCTGCTCTGCAGCTAGGTAAGGGGGGGAAATAAATCAAAGAATCTGGCCTGGATGGGCACTTTACATTTCTATGGTTCTAAATAGCTCATTGCATTACATCAGTCAGATGCAAGAGTATGGTGGAAGGAGGAAGGAGAACAGTGAAAGAAAATGAAGAAAAAATTGGTCCTCTTCAGTACCAATGGTTCTTCCCTGGGCTGAAGAGGACAGAGGAAAAAATTACAGACAAAATTTCATCAGCAGTCGAAAGGCAAACCTGATAGGAGCAGAGAGGAAACAGGAGGGAGTGAGTCTGTAGTAAAGGGGGGGAAAAAGATTAAGATCCGACCTAGATATAAAAATCACTCCTATCCTGCTTCTCATTTGCTAGGTCAGAAGAGGTAACAAGAAGAGCAAGATGTTCCAAGCTCTGCTACAAAATACCTTCTAGGATCTGAGTCCACCTCTGTGCATGCAGCTCTGCAGCTAACGTCAAGTTCCTGCTGCACTGCTGCGAGCTGCCACCTGCCTGTGTGCTGGTAGGCAGTGCTTTGGCCCACGAGTGACACAGTTTTGCTCAATGTTTGGTTTTGCAGCAGCATCTGAGCTCCCATCATGTGCAGGAACTGACCTCACTTTTTTGTGTGTGCTTTTCCCCTGCCTCGGGAAGGGTCAGGCTCTTGCTGTCGTCCACCTCAGTACAAGTACCTGTAGCTTGGCTGAACAATCTGCCAGCCAGTGGGGTCTGAAAATAAAGAGGATGCTTCAGGAAAAATGGTAGAAGAGAGCTAGGAGCAATACAGTGAAGTTGAAAAAGGAACAGTCACCTGAAAGCCCTGCTGGAAGGTCTACTACACTGAGTCACAGCCTCTGGTGTAAATGTGAGCCTTCCTACAAAACCTTTCCTAAATTATGTGATCTGTTTGCTTTTAAAAGCTGTGTAGTGGAGACAGCCATCAACTCACCTGTTAACTCCCAGTACTTCCAGGTTCCTTTCTTGCCTGTTGTTCCAGGACCCCCATGACAAGGCTGCCTTACACTGACAAGTTAAGCCTGGTTCTCTGCACCAGCAAGACTTGCTCTCGACAGAGCTCATTCACCAGAAGTTTGACAAAAGTATTTCTTGCTCGAAATGCAAGCTCTCTTACTTGAACATTGATGCTATATGTTTGTATCAAGGGCTTGAATTAAATTAAAAAAAATGGCCAAGGTGATTGCCAAAATTTAGTTTGATTTATGAAAGTGACTTAGGCATCTCAGCCCATGTGGATGTGGGTCCATTTAAATTCTGGGCAAGGTCTGGGTCACACATTCCTGCAGCCAGGCTTGGCTCCCTGGTGGTAACTGGATCCAGAGCTTTGTGTTGAAGCTCTCCAGCGTGAGCTGAGGAGGAAGAACACCCACGTGGACTCTGTTGATAAAAACCTTTGGGTCCTTGAGTGAGATAATTAAGTAACGTGAGGGAGGTTTGTGGAGAAGCATATCTGACATTTGTTTTTTACTGACAAAGAACACAAGAAATGATGCATGAAAATTCAAGTTTTATCTGCTAGCTTTCCTCAACAAGGCACACAATGCTTTTTTTCCACTGCACAATTTGAGCAAACATTGATTTGATCCATTGAAGTGGTGAACGCTCACAGAATAAAACCTTTTTTTTTCCCCTGGAGTGATGACCTTGCACCGATTAGAGCAGCTAGGTAAGAAATCCAGCAAGTATTTATCAAAGGCTTCTACAACAGTGCAAACTCTAGCGAGTTCAAAAGCGAGAGACTTTTCGTCTTCATACAACTGACAGGGTTATAACGTTTCAAGAATGCCAGGAATCCATGCGGCTGTTCCATTAAACACCTCTGATTAGTGAATGTGCTGATAAACTTTGAGAGTCAGAGGTCAGAACTCTGGAGCCGAAGGTACCCCAGGTATCTGAAAACGTCTCCCGGATTCCCCGTCCTCTTTCCCAGTTAACCCCTTCCATCACTTCGCCCATGGAGGCCTAAAGCGGAGCGTCTCTGACACAGTATCTCCCAGACAGTTCTGCAGAGATGTTATTTTGAAAACTATGGAAAAATGACCTCAGGAGCTTCCCACGGAGACGTTCTCGACAGCTGGCTGTTCTTTGATTTCAGCTCCAGCTCCTGATTAATATGTGTGCAGAATACCATGTTGCCACTGCTCATCCAGCCTCTCCCTCATCAGCTTCAGGTGATACAATGACGGCAGCACTAAAATACCTCCGAAGCTATCAAATTGCAAAGAGGAATGCAATCTCAAAATACTCAGCCAGGAGCAGTCACACCACCCTGTCACCGTGGAAAGCTCTCCGCTTTGCCCCCATTTCATCCCAAGAGCTACAGCTCTACTCCCCTCCAGCGCCTGTACCAACCAATTGGGAAATCCAGCAAACACGGCTCTGTGCCGGCTGTCACTTTGCACGATGTCGGTCCATCAGGAGGATCCCAGGAAGCTGAGTTATCCCAGCAGGGTCCCAGACCATTTTTCGGGCCCTTGCCCTAACATGTAACCCATCCTGTTGCAGTGCAGGCATTGCTTTTGTCTCTACCTCCAGATGGCAGCTCAGGGCTCCAGGTTTCACCACTCCTGCAATACACAGCTTTTCATTCCACACTCCGGTTATGAGCTGCTGGAGATACTGAGGATTCACCTCCTCCACTGAGCCCAACGGTTTCTTTGAAAATCAATAGGAAAATGCTGAGGAATGCAAAGGAAGCAGGAACAGTCAAAGTAAAGACAAGTGATGTCCTGTAATGGCCATAATGATTCTGAAACACGCAAGGTCACAGATAATTAGGAACCTAATTCTCCCTTGAAAGAATCTGTCAAGTTACTTCCCTACCTCAAAAACAATTGCTGATTGATGTTATTTCTGGGCTAACAAACTCATTGAAGGTAGTCTGAATGGGAGGTGTATGGCCCTTACTCTCCAGGTGGGGTTAGGTAGTCACAGCTGGAGGATAAAACTGGAGTAAAAGAGGTTTTCATTGCCATAGTAATGGTCTTAATAGGATGTGATTCACAAAGGTGCCAGCTCCTTCCTCTCTACATTTCTACCCACTTGTGCTCTTCTTAATTTCTTTTTTTCACTTCTAACTGTAAACAGTGAGGGAAATGCTGGCCTCCTGTAGGAGGGAGGGAAGGGGTTTTCTAACACTCACAGAGTGAGTCTGCTCCTTCCCTGCCCTTGTGTGTGCCCAGTGCTGGCTGCAGGGCTGCTGGAGCTCATGGCAAGGGAGCTGTGGCATGGGTCCAGAGCCACAGCAGCATCCAAACAGTGGAGATGCAATGTGGACTTCAGCACAAGCATGCACGTTAGCTCGAAATGTATACCGCCACTGAGTCACAGCTCAAAGGGCATGGCCACATCAGTGTAACAGCAACCCCACAGCTCCAAGGCAAAGAATTGCTATTAGTGCAGATGATAGATGATAGCCGGGGATGTGCGGTATGGATTTCAGATGCTCACCATCATGTTGCTTTTGTTTGTTTTTGCACTGTTTTTTTTTTGTTGTTGTTTTGTTTTCTTATTTCAGACTGCATTTGGAGAGGGATTATCCAACCTGGACCATGGATTACTGTCAGTGCCCAGACTAGGCTGGGTCAGGGTTTGCTGCAAGACCAAACCTGAACACAGTATGTGTGCTTAGTTTCTCTTGTTTCATCCCTGTGGATCCATTCCCATTCACATGGATCCTTCCCACATCCCTCCATCAATTTTAAGAAAGCCTTAAAATTTGAAGAAATGCTTCAGATGATGAATGGACACTTCTAGCTTTGCAGTCTGCTCAATCTGACGTGTTCCCCCACCATTTCAGTGGGTGAGCCTTTCTGCCCACCCAGCACTGCATGAACTGGCAAACGCACATTGGATACGAATGGGACTGAAGCCTGGATATCTTCTAACATAGAGCTTTGGTTATCTGTGAGCTTTTCCATTTCTCTTTAAATAAAGGACTGCTACCCAAGGGGAAATTTGGGTCAAGATCCTATGATATGTTGTGTGTGTACGTCCAGAAAGTCAAAATATCCTATTGCAGCCAGCATTCACTTTCTTCCTTATTCTTTCCTTTCTATTGTTATTTTACTATTATTATTACTATTATTTCTTATAAGGAGCACATAAATTTTTGCTTCAATCCAAAATACTTTGGGAGCTGTTATTTCTCTGTATGTTGTCTCTATCTCCTGTTTCCCATCTCTGAAGTATCTGGAGACCAGACTCATCCTCAAGATTTCAGGCACATTTTTGTGGCCTCATAGTTCTTTATTAGTTCCAAAAAAAGAAGAAAAACAGTTTTTTTTCATCACCTGCATTTTCATCATTTCTAATGGCTGTGGCATCCATCCAGATGTGTTTCTGCCTGCCTGATCCTCCTGTCGATACTTATTAATTTCATGACTGTCTCTTCAAGTGTGTTTGGAAATGAACAGGGCAAAGTCACCCTAAGGCCAAGAATGAGCCAAGAGAAGTGAAAACAGGAGTGACCGTGCTCTCCGCAATGGTACTTCCGCAGGTTTTCCTATCTTGCCCTTAAAACGTGCTTTGCGAACGGATCTGTTGAACTCCCCTGAAGAGAGGAAAGCTGCCCCGATGCCCGAGGCTCCGGGCACCGAGGGGTTATCGTTCAGAGGCGGAGCCCGGGGCTGCAGGCGCGGGGTGAGCTCTTCTGAAGCGACACGGACGACAGGAAGAGGGCTGTAGCTGCTTAAATAACCACCCACTGAAACTACCCAGGAATAAACGGTGCCGGAAAACACAGGGCTCTACAGGCAACAGCGAGGACGAGGTGGTCCCGACCCGCAGACGTTTTCCAGGCGGCTCCGAGCTCCGCCCCGGGACGGCCCCGGCCGAGCAGCGCCGATCCCGCGCCGCCACCGCTCCCTAGCGGGGGAATGCTCGTGGGGAAATGCCCGTGGGGAAGCGGCCGTGGGGAAGCGGCCGTGGGGAAGCGGCCGTGGCACGGGGCTGCTCGCTGCACTCCGGGCCTTTGCTGCTTTGCTGTTCGTCGCCCGCGCGGCGCAAGGAGCGCTTCCCGATGGCCACGGGGAACCCGCTCGGTCTGTGCACATGGCCCGTGGTCCTGGCAGCGGGCAGTGCCGGTGTGCAGGGACACGCGGAGGGTGGCAGGGGAGCCGGAGGACTTTTTGGTGGTGGTTAACCTTCACCTGGACCCGTGCAGCTGAAAGCAGCGATGGGGCAGCTGCTACCGTGCCCCTCCTGTCGTGGTGGCTGCGGAGATGGAGCGGCACAGCGGGGCAGAGGAAACGAGTGCACAGGGCAGCACTGCGCACCCTATACCTGTTCTGGTCTGAGAACTGACCCTTAATCAGCATCAATTTGTTAATGGGCGCGGGCCAGCTGTGTGTCTTGCCCTGCGTCTTCGGGAAGAGGCGCGACCCGCCCCGCGCGGAGCAGCCAGGCTGCCCGGGGTGCACCGCTGGGTGCAACGTCCCGCTGCCGGAGCTGCTCAGAGAGTCGGGCAGCGCTCTGCGTCCCCGTGAGCGCCGCGCGTGGCGAAGCGCGGCCGTGGAAGATCCTTCAGGCACGACGGGGACAGGAGAAGCGCTGCGCGCTGGAAAAGGAGAACGGGTGGTGGGTTTTGTAGCGGGCTTATCGTGGAGGAAACTGAAAAGTATGTATGTGACATCCCTGAAGGCTTTGTGTTAACTTGCATACTGACTGTTCCAGGTGTTCTCCAGATGTCAAAGGGAACCGGGCACTGAAGAGCGCATTTGTTCTAACAACTCATAGCTTTGCCAACAATAAAGAGCCCTGGTTTTGTTGCTCTCCCTGGTAACACGTATATGTAAGCATGTCACCGATCCCACTGCAGGGGAGCCCGCTCCTGGCGCGGCGGACGCGCGCTCCGCTGCGCGCTGCTTCCCCCGGTCCTCCACACCGCAGGGGGCGCTGGCGCGGCGGGCGGGACGGAAGGTGCCGCCGTGCCCCTCGACTTCCGGCGCCGTGCCCCGGCAGTGCAAGCGGGCGCAATGGCCGCCCTGTGAGGCGCGGGGCCGGGAGGCGGCCGAGCGTGGCGGGTGCTCGGGCGCGGCTCCTCGGGGTCCGCCTGCCCGCAGGACCGAGCCGTTCCCCGCCGTGAGGTGCGGGCTGCCCCGCGGAGCCGCGCGTTGCTCGTTGCTGGGGCGGTCTGTGTCCTCGGGCTGAGAACGGCATTTCCGCCGCGAGCTGTGGGCTCCGGGAAAGCGAAGCGCTGAAGCTGTGTCAGTTCGCGTCCCGCCATGAGGACTGTCCTGATGGTCGCGGAGAAGCCCTCCCTGGCGCAGTCCATCGCCAAGATCCTCTCCAGGGGTAGGAACGGCGGCTCGGTTCCCGCTGCTCTGGCGGTGGCAGGAAATAGAGGCGATGCGGGAGCGCTGAGCTCGGCGCAGAAAAAGCTTAAAATGATAATTGGCTGGAACAGCACCTTGATCAAAGAGTAGAACTGCACGATCAGGAAGGTCCTGGTTGTCTGATCGAGAGAAAAGGGGTGTAATTACAAAAGAAATAACGATTATTTCACTGCTTGTTTTTTATTGCTTTTTAATTTTTATTTTGTTGTTAACTGTGGTCTTATTCTCTCAGGAAACATGTCTTCTCGCAAGGGACTGAATGGTGCATGCTCTGTGCATGAGTACACTGGGTCGTTTATGGGGCAGAGTGCCCATTTCAAGATGACTTCTGTGTGTGGTCATGTCATGACTTTGGATTTCATAGGTATTTGTCTGTTCTTTATATGCTTTAACTGATGTGGTTTGTAAAATCTTGAAGGACTTAATTATTTCCACGTATGATGTTTCCTTCAGGAAAAGCATTAAGGAGAACTGGAGTGGATGGAGGGATGACAATATCACTTCGGTTTTCGGTTTTTAACTTTTGTTTCCAGCCCCCTGGCTTCCTGTGTGACTGTGGGTGTGCAACATATCTTTAGCACCTGAATTATATTATGAGTCTTAATCTGCTAACTATTACAAATGTTTTGGTACTTTGGATGGAAGGTAGTTAAGGAATGCAGAGTCCAAAGGGATATTTACTAAAGCACCGTAGTATGGCCCTGCAAAATAGGGATGTGCTAAGGGTCGCACGCAACAAAGCCTGACACTAACTTGCTTTGAAGTGTTCAATCACTCACATGAGTGCTCTGTTTCTTATAGTGCTAACTACTTCACAAAATTTGGTGACTAAATTCTGAGTCATTTATACAGTGCTTTGAAGGAGTACAGTGTCATATAATTGTTAAACAATGTTATGAACAATTACTTCTGAGAAAGGGAAATGAACAAATACAGTGATATGAGAAGGTGGTGCTGTAGGATGCTTTGCAGCGTAATAGGGCTGAGACACAGCTGGCCATGAGTGGTGGAAAACAGAGTGCAGTGTGCACCTTTTACATGCACTGTGAGAGCCAGGAAAAATAGCTCCCTTCCCGTGGCCTGATAAGTGATTGCAGGAACAGGAGGATTTTTAGTAGCTCACATTAGCATTTATGAAAGGTGGGTAGTATATCTTTTTTCTTCTGTCTGCTGTGTCTCAAAAATATAGCTGGAGTTCACACAGACAGCTAAGGGGTCACTTGGGATCCAGTAAAACAAGATACATTAGGATAGAAAGCTTTCCATGATGCAGTTTGAAAGCCAAAGTGATGTTCTGGGGTTTCTACTCTTTATTTACAGCTCTACTTTAATGTGCTTCTGCTTTTCAGGCAAATATAACAGCTGGGACAAGGTGGATCCAGCAGAACTTTTTAGCAAAGCTCCCACAGAAAAGAAAGAAGCTAATCCCAAACTGACCATGGTGAAGTTTTTACAGGTATTCTTCCTTGTGAAATGTACTTGAGATGCATATCAATCTCAATCTCAAACTGATCCATGCATGTATTGGATACATGTTTGCCTTCTAAGAGCACACAGAAGGCCTAGCCTGAGGATGCCTCCTTTAATTAGCTCTGCTTATTGGTTGTTTCTCACGTGCACCACTCTGTGAAGAAAGCGATAATTTGGATCCTTTTTCAAAATAATACTCTTTCTGGAAAGAAGGTGTTTGGTGTAAGACTGGTTTCTGTTGGATAAGTTTAGCCTTCTTTGCATCTTTATGAGCTAGAAAAGTGGTTCTTGATTTTTTTTTGTTTGTTTCTTGTTTGATTTAATGATGTGAGAATTAAAACAGAAAGGGGAAGGGACTGTGCCCAAGGTCATGCATACAGCATGGAGCAGGAGTTCAGGGGTCATCCGCTGCTGTAGAGCCAAGCTGATCTATGGATTTTGTCAGATCCTGCAGGAAAGGATGTTGTAGGCAGACTTGTGGTTCTGTGAACCACAGCTTTCTTCTCTCTTAATCCATTCTGCAATTACATGCTGTTTTCTTGTCACTTGCTTTCTTCCTCCAACTCTTTTTTGCACCAAATAAATTGCATCAATCTTCAGAGCTGTAAAACAGAAATAAAAACCATACAGTTACTGAAGAGGTTTTATTTTTTTGAGTGCTGGTAACTGCTAATTTCCCTTACAGGTGGAGGGAAGACGCTGTGATTGCATTGTTTTGTGGCTGGATTGTGATAAGGAGGGAGAAAACATCTGTTTTGAAGTAAGATTTCTAATACCATAATGTATTAACTTGTAGCATATGGTGCTCTCAGTGTGTTGTTCTTTGGATAGATGATCAAATTCAAACTAAGTTGAGTAAAAATTTAAATGCATGGAGAACCTTGGTGGAAAAGCTTATGTTTTTGAGCTCTTAAGATGTCGGTAAAGGAGTATAATTGATTTTGTTGACTTTGCCCACCAGAGATGAAGAATAAGATCATTTAAATGTTCAAACGTATCAGTGCTTTCAGTCAGAATCAGTGTGTTTCACAGCTGGTGCAGTTATTTGGCCATCCTTATCAAATTAATTTCTATTATCCTAGCTGCTGAGACACTTCTGAGCATAGGGGCTGCTGGTGAATGTCAGCCTACAGCAGGAGTTGGAACTCTGCACATTACAGATACAGAACTAAAACTTTGGTGTGCAGACTTTTGTTTTTTAGTCCTGTTTCCAGAAGTCAACTGCTTTTTTCTCTCTTGTTTAAAGAAGCACATTTTATCAAGTATTTAAGTTCTTTAAATACTACCATTTCATAACTGCCCTGGCAACCGGGGTAGAAACTGATACATATTCATCAGGTGTTCACAGTGCTGCAGCTACAGTGGTGAAACTGCTCTGAGCTAAGAATAGTGTTTCACTTTCAGCAGTTGCTGTTTGACATATAAATCTTTTGTTTTTTTTCTAATTCTTGATATGCTCTGAGCACTCAGACAAATGCTGTTCTTATCAGCTAATATATTGGCATGAGATCTTACTGAATGAAGAAAACAGTTTTGCATCAGCAGATGTTTTGTGGGGAGGGTTTGGTTTGGTTCTGTTTTTTCTCCCTCCAGAGGGAAGAATTGACTTAAGCCCTTAGCTTTCAGTTACTTATAGAATCTCCTTCTGATCCTCGTTAGGTCCTTGATGCTGTTCTTCCTGTTATGAACAAACCTCCTAGCACCGAAAGGACGATTTATAGAGCTAAATTCAGTTCTATTACTGACACAGACATCTGCAATGCCATGAATCATTTGGGAGAACCCAATCGCAACGAAGCCCTCTCAGTGGATGCCCGCCAGGAGCTGGATCTTAGAATTGGCTGTGCATTTACAAGGTGACAGCACAGACTGCAGATGGTTTTATGAAGGGAACGCTGCTCTGTCCACAGAATGTGCATTAGAACTGCACTGGCTAATTCTACTGAGCAACAAACCAGTTTTATGCTGTGAAGTGAAAAAATGTGTCATTGCTTTAACTGAGCTAGAGAAAGTAATGTCAGCATCTATGGTATATTCTTATTTTATGTCTTCCTCTCACAGTTCCTTGTGAATAAGCAGAATTCTATGCAGTGATGTAACGTTTCTGAAAATGCCTTTTTTTTAATTAATATACCCCTGAGTGACTCAGTGGATTATTCATACATATCTGGAAAAGTTCCTGAAAGTTGTTGCTTTGCATGGGAATGAGGATATTAATGTAGTTGTTGCTGTATTTTTTTTTCTCTTAAGATTTCAGACTAAGTATTTTCAGGGGAAATATGGAAATTTAGACAGCTCCCTCATCTCCTTCGGGCCATGTCAAACACCAACACTTGGATTCTGCGTTGAAAGGCATGACAAAATCCAGTCATTTAAGCCTGAGACTTACTGGGTGCTGAAAGCTAAAGTAAGCTCTGTTTTACTTGTTTGCTTAAAACATGATTTCTTTCTTATATACAAAGAAATGCACTTAGTGTTTTCATTTTGTCCATTCATAAATTTGTAGCTGCTGACAAGAATTCACAGTGCCTACAATTTGCTTGTGTATTTTCATTCAGTTCATATGTGTCTCACCACTCCAGAACAGATTTGAGGATGTCAGTTCTGTGTTCAAGTGGTTATTGTGTGCTGCTTGTAGAACTCATCAGTGCTAACCATCTAAGCTTAGACTCAGCCAGAAAGACTACTTAAAATGGCTTGTTATTGTTCCCTGGGGTCCTTGGACCAACTGTGGTGTTAATTTGAATCCAAGAATTAATTTGTCTGCCAGCAAGTGTTGGTATTGCTGAGTATTGGAATTTTAAAGCAAATAAAATGTCCATTGTGTTGATAGTTGAGTCCTCTGAATGCTTTGGCAGCTTATGGCAGTTTTATAGCCTTGCTGCTGTCCAGGCTCTAAGAGCAAACCAACATGGTTTTACTGCTTGTGATGACAAGGATTGTGTAAATAAATGGGAGATGGATGGTAAAAAGTTGCCATTCTTAGATGTTAAAATTTAAAAACTAAAAAAGGTGAAATTCAGTGTCTATTCTTACCTATTTCCTGACACATCTCATCTATGTGTGTCATGCTAGGAAATAATTGGTACCTGTTTCTAGGGAGTTTCATGCACATGCATTTATATTTATTTTGGTAGGTGGGGCTTAGAATGTGACCTACATACATTTTATTTTTAATGCAAAGAATTAATTTTGATAAGACAAAATGATAAATTTTGAATTTCTGCCCATTTTGCCTTTATTATTCCAGGAATTAAAAACAAGTACCACATTTCAGTTAACTGCAAGAATAATTCCAGTCCTTCTCCTGGCCCCAGACTCAAAGTACTCTCTTTCTCAAAAGCCACAGGGAAAAGAGTACACCTGCATGCTTGGAGCTCCTGTAGAACAGGTGTTACTAGGGTTCACTCTCTGGATTCTTGTTGGAAATGTGCATTCTACACTTCTAGTAATAGTGTTGATGGGAATTAATTTGTTCTTGTTGTTTGTTTTTAATTCACTAGGTGAACCCTGAAAAAGAAAGTTCTCTCACTTTGGATTGGGATAGAGTGAGGGTATTTGATCGAGAGATTGCTCAGATGTTCTTGAACATAACAAAGATGGCAAAGGAAGCAAAGGTATTTACTTAGTGTTGGTAGAACATATTTCACATAAAGGAAATACTACTTAATAGTTCATCTGCTGTATATTGGTTTTGTTTGTTTTGGTGAAGAAGGTTATGAAATATCGTCTGTATCTTTTTTATTCCGTTCAACTTCATATAAATGATAAGTCAAAAGGTTCTTGATTGTAGTTTGTATTGTATTTGTATGGTCATCTCAGCAGAAAGCCCATTCTTAATATTGTCTTTGGAAATGGTCGTCGTTCGTGGTAGGAATCAGCAGTCTTCATTGTTAAACGTGCTGAGAGATGCAGTTCAGAACTCTCCAGGCAGACCTTTATTTTCCACAAGACACTGTGTAGGTCAGAATTTATAATAACATTCCTGCAGTTAGATTTTTAATTGTATATAGTACAATATTTTTAGCCAACTACTTTGTAGTTCTGTCCAGTACTTGTTTGGCAGCATGTTGGGATTTAAGTGCTTACAGCTACTGACATTCAGAGGCTGCGTGAAGCTTTTAAAAATCTAGGTCCTTATATTTAGGACCATTACTTGGATTAAGCACTAAATCCTTGTAGCACTGTCACGTGCTACTGAGCTAAATGGGAAGTGAAGATAGCAATAAGTGACTTTCCTGCATATCCCGTTGTAGGTGTGATCTGGTCCATAGCATGAAGAGACCCTAGGGCTGCAACTTCAGCATTTGGTAGAACTGTCTCCAGTCAGATTTCCACCTTATTTGATGGTTACTCTTCTAAGGAAAACAATCAGAACAAATCACAGATCTGTCAAAAGCAGATCACGTTAGGTGTACCACATGGTTTTAGTCATAATGGAAACTATACATTTATCAGTTACCAAACTTCAAAACTTTTACTGGAAAAATGCTATTTTCTAGGTAGAATCTGTGAGTAAAAAAGAGAAGGTGAAGCAGAGACCACTGGCTCTGAACACGGTAGAAATGCTACGAGTGGCCAGTTCTGCTTTAGGTACGTGTAAAAGTTCAGATTTTCAAACTGATTTAGAGCAAAATACTTTGGCTTCTCAGCTGAAATAATCAAGCCCACATCAAATATATTTTGAGAGATCTCCTTTCCCTGCGATGTATTGCTGTGGGGAAGCAAGTTTAGCAAGCTTGTCAAAAGGGAAGTGCTGGGTCAGATCAAGGTGATAGAAGTCCTGCAGAAAGGACAAACTAATTCATAATTTATTTGAATGTTTTGATAAGGTGTGCTGTAAGACACTGCAACCAAAACCATCTACAGATTGCTGTATGATTTTGTTCTCTCCTATCCCACCTCAGGAATGGGTCCACAACATGCCATGCAAATAGCAGAGCGTCTTTACACGCAGGGCTATATTAGCTACCCTCGAACAGAAACTACCCATTATCCAGAAAACTTTGACTTGAAAGGATGCTTGAGACAACAAGCTAATAATCCTTACTGGGCAGATACTGTAAGTACATTAAGCAAAACTTGTACTGTTCTAAAGATGGTTCTCTAGTGTGTGTTTTTGAACATCTTACCTGCTATGTCTTGAACTGTAGGTCTCTGCAAACAAATATCTGCTTTTACTTACAGATATTATAGTTATGGATTTGATCTCAAAAAATCTTCTAACCTGACAGTAGAGACCTGCTATCCACTTCATCCTGTTTTCTCTCTCTTCCTTCACCCAGGTAAAAGCACTACTATCAGAAGGCATCAATCGACCCAGGAAAGGCCATGATGCAGGGGACCATCCTCCTATCACTCCAATGAAAGCTGCAACAGAAGTAGAATTAGGTACAGACAGGTTGAATAGTGTTAGAACACTGTGAGGAAATCAGTTCCTGGAGCTTATAAGCCATAATAGAAGTCTAGGTGTTTTAATGTAAAAGAGAATTACCTGAATTGCAAGAACTGGAGAGCAGACTTTATCTGAAGTTAAATTTCTAGTAACAGTGAAGAGCAGAACTTCATGCTGACACTGTGTCAGTTGCCTCTGTAATCGCATTTTAGGATTTAGCTTAGGGTGACTTCTATTTTATTTTTAATTTTTTCCTACTTGATCCTCTCATTCAAAGACATTTCAAAATCACATCATGGGCTGACTGAATTAGCAGCTGTTCTCCAGGAGCATCTGCGTGTAGCTCTTGTCTTTGCTAAGCTAGTTTGTCAGGCAACCTGGTTGGTAACATACTTAAAAAAAAAAAAAAAAGCCAAGTACAGGTTAATATCACATAGAATGAATTCTAACATGTATGATTCTACAGGTAGGAAGTTTTAAGGGGGAGGCTGGATGGACTTTTGGATCTTATTTTCTTTTATGTACCAGTTTTCCCTGTGGATTCAGTGGAAATCTGATATCTTAGTGCAAATTTTGTGTGGTGCTGCAGGACTTGATGTGTGGGAGTAAGATATTGTTTACCCTCAGGTGGAGATGGATGGCGGCTGTATGAGTACATAACTAGGCATTTTATTGCCACTGTGAGTGCTGATTGCAAGTACCTACAAACAAACATTTCTTTCAGTATTGGGCCTGAACGTTTCTCCTGTGTTGGAAAAGTGGTAACTTCGCCAGGTAAGAATAACACCAGGGAGTAAGTAGTTAGCTACAGTTTATTATTTTTCTCATTAATACATTAAATAGATATAAAAATGAAGTTTTGGAGGCAAATAGAATTTAAGACTTTTTCTGGAGCTTATTTAAGGTCGCAAGGACTGAGTCTTTGTGGTCAATTCCTTACTTGTATTACCCTAGAGAAGGACGTACTTTCCATGTGGCAGTCTGAAAGTTTTAATGCAACACTTATCAGTGTAAAGACCTTTTTTTTCAGACTGCAGTTGCCTTTTTATTTTTTATTTTTCCCTTGAGCCTTGGGAAAAAGACTGTAGTACCCTCAGGGAAATGTTCACAACAAGCTGTCCCCATCATCTGTTGCATTAATACAACTTATCATTTGCATTTTCTTTTTTAGAGACTCTTCCCAACCATTGGTAAGACTTGTGGCACTGTGCTTTCATTTGAGGAAAACCTTGGTTGTTTGGGTTTTTTTTGCTGTATAATTTTTCTCTCCATATATCAGCTGGACTCAAGTTATCCACCAAACAGTTTTGGTGCAGTGTGAGATCCCATCTCTTGATATAGCATTTCAAATATTGTCTGCAAGGAATGGCAAACAGCCTCTCAACTTTGATGTGCATACTGTGGCACATGTTAAAATTAGAAATATATGTCTTAGCCTTTTGAAAGCTGTGAAGATAAGCTCTAATTATCTTGTTTACCTCCAGGGTTCACAGAAATTATGCCTTGGCACAGCATTGCATTAGAAGAGAGCCTTCCCTGCTGTGAGAAAGGAGATCTCTTCCCAGTTGGGGAAATAAAATTGCTGGAAATGCAAACCAGTCCTCCTGACTACCTGACAGAAGCAGAACTCATCACACTGATGGAAAAGCATGGCATTGGTAGGAACTTGTTTAGCATACGTTATCCTGTGATACATCTACTAAGAGGGCAGAGGGTCTGAATTGCCCTTCTGGACTTTCTCTGTTGGTAATGACCTTTCAGTATTCATTTGAACAAGTCCAGTCATGCACTCTTTCCTATCAAGCCACAATGCCTGTAGCACCTCTTAGTGGATGGTAAATTCTGCTTTCCAGTCATCTTATCTTTATCCCTAGTTTCTGGCCAAAGCAAAGTCTCTTCGTAATCTCTCATCACTTCTGTGTCATGAAGAGCTATTGTGTAGAAGAATGCACCTCCTGTTGTTAGAAATGATTTCCTGTCATTACAGCCTGCCTAGGTTTCACTGGCTACAGTAGTCCTTAACTATTTCATTATAGAATTTATCACAATATTATTTTGCTGTTTCAGTCTGACTCGCTTCCTTGAATACATTCTCATAAACATGTCCAGTCCAAACAAACACAGTCTTTTTTTCCCACTATATTTTTCCAGAGTAAGTGATTGTTAGAATAGCTGCCTTCCCATCACTAATTCCTTAGAAGAGATGAAAGGATTAAGGTTAAAATGTGTTTCAGACATCTCAGAACTGCAAAGGAACATATATGTTACTAGATAGAGAAATTATCCACTGGAAACTGGGTATTGGCGAAAAGGTATCTGTACTTTAAGCTGTCTCAGAAGTGCTATAATACGGCATAAAACCAGGGAAGTCAGTCATTGTAATTCAGTGAAAACTTTGGCTATGTTGTCTTCCTTTGCATGGCAGGAACTGATGCAAGTATTCCAGTTCACATCAACAACATTTGCCAGCGAAACTATGTCACAGTGGAGAGTGGTCGAAGACTAAAGCCTACAAACCTTGGAATTGTTCTGGTCCATGGTTATTACAAAATAGGTCAGTTAAATGCTCTCATTCAACCCTACCTGGTGTAGGGAACCTGCTTTGGCCAGGGGGGTTGGACTCAATGATCTCTTGAGGTCCCTTCCAACCCCTCTGATTCTATAATCCTCTTACTCTTCGTCTCTTTCAGTATGTCAGGGGCTTTTGTCATTGTATAATGTTTGTCTAAAAAGATACACCCATCTAGGATAGTATTACTAATTCTAAAATCTGTAAAAATCTAAATTTATTTATTTTGATATCAGTTTATACATGGGCAGTTTCTTACCTCTGCTCGTGGTCTTCTGTTGCTGCTTATCTGCCACTGTCTCTGTTTTTTCTGGTAGATGCAGAATTAGTTCTTCCTACAATCCGCAGTGCTGTGGAGAAGCAGCTCAACTTAATAGCTCTGGGTAAAGCAAATTACCATCAGGTCCTGGAGCACACCCTTGACATCTTCAAAAGGAAATTTCACTATTTTGTGGATTCTATTGCAGGTAAAACTTGTTGTACACGTGGAATTCCCTACAACTACTTAATGTAAAGATGTTATTATGAAGTCCTTACGCAGGGTTGCTTCTAGGGGTTTGTTGGAACATTGTGCCAGGACTGTTGCTTCCAAAAGGAAATATATTTGATCATGTCTCCATTCCGTTTCAAATGTATTTTGTGACTGTGTAGTGGTGAGTGTTGAAAAGCTTTTCATCTGAACAAGGAAGCGTATTGTGAATAAACTACTTTAATTCCCAGTAGTTCTTCACTGGTCCTGTAAATTATAGTGTGCAAGGTTTCCTCTTAGGAGTAAGAATTCTAACAGATGGGATTCTTTTTTCTCCAGGTATGGATGAGCTGATGGAAGTGTCATTTTCGCCCTTGGCTGCCACGGGAAAACCTCTTTCCCGCTGTGGCAAATGCCATCGTTTTATGAAGTATATTCAGGTAAGTTCCCATCATGTTTGTGTTTAGATTTCACTTGCTGAGCAGCACTGATTAGAAATTCTCGTGCCGTTATTGAACGTGGACTCAAATATGGTTGTCAGGAATGCACTTGATGGGCAGGAGGGGGAAGAGCGAAGCCTGATCCAGGTTTTTCTGTGCAGTACAAATCAGAGCGGTCACAGCTGGATTTCCTGCAAGTTTTGAACCCTACTGACAATACAGTTGTTCTGAAGGTTCGCATTCTCTTTCCAGGCCAAACCAAGTCGTCTGCACTGCTCTCACTGTGATGATACCTACAGTCTCCCACAGAATGGTACAATTAAACTCTACAAAGAGTTACGTTGCCCCCTTGATGACTTTGAGCTGGTTCTGTGGTCGTCTGGATCCAGAGGAAAGAGCTACCCACTCTGTCCATACTGTTACAACCATCCTCCCTTCAGGGACATGAAAAAAGGTAAACAATAAAAATAAAAAGTAACGCAGGGGGTTGAGCTCAAATGTTAGCTACCTTTGTGAAAATACCCCGTGTATTTTCTGGAATATGAGAGAGGCTGCTGTTACTACATTTGCTGTAAGACAGAAGAAAGAGAGGCTGGTGGGCTTTTGACTATTGTTCTTACTTCAGTGGTCTTGGAGTTTAGTGAAAGCTGCTTTTGCTGAAATAGATGCATTTTGGGCATGACATCAAATATTGCAAGAGTAGCCATTGCTTTGAAGTTGTCGTCTTCTAAAACGGCTGACGTGGAGCTGCTGGAGAAACACTTTGCTGTTGGTCACGTGTCCTGAAGGTTTTAGGAAAACTCTTACTCAGAATGTTGAATAAACCACAACAGATTTTATGAAGAAAATACAATATTAACTGATTTACGTGCACAGAAGGTGACCTTTCTGGCTTATATGGATGAGACTGTAGATTAAGGATAGGCCTGAGAATGGGAGAACTGTATTTTGATACAGAGATACAGATGGTGTGTCAAAAATTATTGAAGGCTATAAGAAGGGGCTAAAAAATAGCAGTTACTGTACTGTGAGATCAAAAGCTATTTGAGGCAACACTTGGAGGCTTTGAATGAGTAGCAGAAGCTTTCTGGCATCTTTTTTTTATAACTAAAAATGTCTTATGCTAACAGCATACAGTGTAACTGTGAAAAGCAATTAGGAGTCATACTTTTAATTGAAAACGTATGCTTTTTTGACACTTAATTTATCCAAACCCTCTGTACTGCACAGTGGCATTGTCTAGGAGCCATTATGCAGTCGGGAGCAAGGGGTTATTCTGAAGACATGAAGACAAGATGCCTTTTAGAGTTATGTTCTGTTGTGCAGTGGTTTACAAACTCTGTACCACGCTGAGCTGTCCTTCAATTCTGTGTCTCGCTTTCTGTGAACTGAGCAGTGGTCATACAGGGGGTTCCACAATGGTACAGTCTCACTCTTCTTCCACCAGGAATGGGATGTAATGAGTGCACCCACCCCACATGCCAGCACTCCCTTAGCATGCTTGGAATTGGGCAATGCGTTGAATGTGAGAATGGAGTTCTGGTGCTGGACTCAACGTCAGGTCCCAAGTGGAAGATGGCCTGCAACAAATGCAATGTGATGGTGCATTTCTTTGAGAACGCCCACAGGGTCCGGGTGTCGCCTGAGACCTGTGACTTGTGCGATGCCGCTCTCGTGGACGTAGATTTTAACAAAGCCAAATCTCCTCTACCTGGTGATGAGACTCAGCACGCAGGCTGTGTGTTCTGCGACCCTGTGTTTCAAGACCTGGTGGAGCTGAAACATGCAGCCATGAGGCACCCCATGCACCGTGGTGGACAGGGAAAAAGGCAAGGCCGAGGGAGAGGAAAGGGGCGGAGGCCTGGAGGAAGACCCAACCCAAAGAAACCCAAGGACAAAATGGCAGCTCTGGCTGCTTACTTTGTATAACGGTCACACGGTGCAAAAATAAATAAATAAACTTCTTATACAATTTTTTTCTCTTTTTGTTCATTTTTAAGTATTCCTCATCATTTTCCTGTTCTTAGAAAAGTTCAGGTATGCAACAATCCAAGACTAACTGTGAAAGAAATGCTTCTAAATGATCAGTCAGTGACTAAGCCCTCAAGCTTTTAATTAGAATTAGAACAAGAACAAGAAAACACAAAGCAGTGCAGCTGGAGCCTGCTTCCCCTGATCCAGTCTTACAGTTACAGCTCAAACATTCAAACACAACCTATTTCAGTTGTATTACTGAAGACACCCAGAATTAGCTACAAAGCTTTTTTATTTTTCTTATCTGTAGTTCTTGTTTGTTTATATCCTAAATATTAAATATTCTTTCTGGTAAAAATGAACTGTCTTTGTATCTCCCTTAGCCAGGATTGAGCAGCTTCTTTTCATGTCTTGAAGTCTATCTTGTTGTAAGGCCTTAGCCATAAAACTGAGCATAAACTGTAGTACTTTTCTGGGGTGATTGTATTGATTCTGTTGTTCTCCTGTAGCCTGCTGGGGTGCTGCAGGATGAGCTCTGAAAACACATCTGTGCTCAGCTAGCTCTGCTGTGCATGTCCCCGGCAGTTGGCAGGGACTTCTGTGATCCTCAGGATGGCCCTGGGAGCGGGCGAGACCTGCCCCCGCTGTTCCTTGTGGCTTTTGACTACAGGCTGGAGTAGAAAGAAGGCAGAGGTGATGAGGGCTTTCAGTTACAAGTTAGAGGCACGTTGCTGGGATTACCTGAGGAAGTGCAAGAAATTTGTTGATGTGGTAAAGCTGCTGACATTGCTCCCAACACTGAGGTGAGCTCTGCAAAGGGATGTTCGGTGTCTGTGGTTCTTAGCGGAAAGAGGAGCAGCAGTTATTCTCTGCAGGAAGTTGGTACAGGGTGGACATAGTAACCAACAGATCTAAAATCTCTATTTTGACATGTAGAAGGAAGAATAATGCTTTGGATGTCCGATAGGAGCAGGGAAAGGATGCAGCACAGAGGAGGAGCGTCCTCTGAATGGGGCCGTGGCCGTTTGGGGCTGGTAATGCTGAAGGGGTGACCTCATCCTGAACCAGAGCTGTGTATCTGAATCGTCCAACCTTTAAAACGTTTAAAGCATTAACTATGCTGCTTTCTTTTCAGAGCTCTGTGGCGATTTTAAAGGTGGGAGGTACGGTGTGTGCCGGCTTTGTGAGTAGGAGGGGGAGGAAGGTCCGAGAGGGGGCGAGCAGGAGATGGAGGTACCCACCGTGCGGCTGCTATCTCACGGCCTTACTCCTCCAGACTCGCTCCGTTCCGCCCGGTTCCCGCCAGCAGCTTTTGCTGAAAGGGCGAGTAACCCCACGGCTGCGTCAGTGTCTGCAGAAAAAAGGTATTTCTGGTCGTACGCCCCGGGAGCCCGTTCCGTCCGGAGCCGCCCCGGGCCCCGCGCAGCGCCGTGCGGGGGGAGGGGCGCCCGCCCCGTCCGGCCACGTGCCCGCCCGGCCCCGCCCCCCGCGCTCCGCTTAAAGGAGCCGTCCCTCAGCCCCCGTCCGCTCCGCGGCCCCTTCAGCGCCCGCGGCCGTCGTCGCGCCGCCGCCATGGCGCGGGAAGCGGAGGCGGCCGGGGCTCCCCTGGGCTCCTTCCTGAAGGACTTCCCGTCCGCGCTGGGCCCGGGGGAGCCGCTGCCGTGGAGCTGTGCGGGGAGCGGCGCGCTGAGCGAGGCCGAGGCGCCGGGCGCGCTGTCCGAGCTGGCGAGGAACCTCCTGGGCGGCAGGTGAGCGCCGGGCGGGGCGGGCGGGGCCTCTCCTCGGAGGCCCCGAGGGAGCGGGGCCGCCTCCCGGGGCTCGGCCCCGCAGAGCGGGTGCGGTGCCGGGGCTCGGCCGGGTGAGGCCTCGCGGAGCGGTTCCCGTCGCCCGAGCGGAGCGGCCCGAGCTGCGTCCGGGTGAGTGACGGGCGGAGGGGCGGCCCCGCTTTGTGTCGTACGGCCCGACGGCCTCGGAGCGCTTCGGTGCAGCATCGCGTGGGTGAGCGGTGCCCTCAGAGCGGGCGGGGACAGCTGCTCTGAAGCCTCATCTTTCTGTTGGGCTTTTAGTTTTTGTTTTCTCCGTATTTATCATCGTTATGTATATATGTTTGAGACGCAAACGGTCGCTGCGTTCTGAAACGAAGCCGCGCTCCGCCGTGCCGCCCTGGGCCGCTCCTCGTTCCCCGGGGCTCCCGAGGCGCGCGGTGCGGGACGCGGCCCTCACACCGCAGCGATTGTTGAAGCGGAGTTTCTCGGTTGCTCCCGCGTGGCTCTCCCGGTTACCAAGCGAGAGCAGGGAGAGTGCTGCTTTTGCAATACTTTCACCTCACCTGTCACTGCTGTGTTTACTCGGAGCAGAGCCTGCCCTGTCAGAAGCCGCATTGCTCGCATTCCTGCCCTGCGGTGCTGCGCGGGCAGCCTGCTCTGTGGGGCTCCTGAAGCTGGCAGAGAAAGTACAAACAAAGGGAGAGGTAACTAAAGAAAACAGAACAGAATGAAAGCGTGAAGGTCGCCTTATTTATGCTTCTTTTCATTAAAGAGTCTTGGAAAACAGGGATATCTTAGGATAGCATTCCTGTGTGTTTTCTTGGCTGCCTGTAGGCGAAGCGGTGAGGCTGTGTGCTTGGCCGTGGAGCAGTGTATGTAGGAACCCCAAGAGGCTTTCAGCTCTGTTTTGGTCTCCTGCTGGAGAGAGCTCTGGCTTTGCAGATGCTGAGGCACTGCGTGGGCAGAGCGTTGGACTGGCTTCTTGCAGGTGAGGGAGAGCTCTGCGGGGAGCAAGGCCGGGACAGGAACCCGCTGTTTGTGAAGTGCAGGCCCTCGTCTCGTGGTCTGTGCAACTGAGGACCAGAACTAAGGCCTCAGACTGTAAGGAATTGCCAGATGTTAACTCAAGTCCAGCTTAAGGTTAAGTAAACTTTTCAGTTAACGTGAAAAACTCCTCAACAAAAATAGGTGAGGGGATGTATGAGGGCTGCTCCGAAAGGAACGCCTCCTGTTTTGTTATGCTGGCCCATGACAGCAGAGGTGGTGTGGCAGCAGAGGTGGAGTCTTCCCTTCCCATTATGTTTGTTGCTGTGTGGCAGATGGCAGCAGAGGGGCATTCGTGGCATCTGACGTGGGAGTGTGTGTGGAGCTAAGGAGTGGAACTGGATTCCTCTGTGCGAAAAAAATGGCACCAATCAGCATTCATTGATGCTTGCTGAACATTTCTGGAGCACATTGCCAGTCTTAGCTGGACTGTCCTACCACAGCTGTGCTGTTGTATCCCTAGGGCTGCACACTTTGCTCGTGTGGAAGGAGCTGGATGTCTGGAGCTAACCCTCTCACATGGCTTTCTATTCTGAAATGAGTTATTTTAACTGTCTTCAGTAAATGTAGCTAGCACTCTGAGACAGATAATGCTTTTGCTTCCTCACCAGGTTTAGACTCTTATCTACTGAATCTTTGCAGATATTTTTACTTTGGATAATTTAAATCAAAGGAACTGCCTGCCTTGCACAGAGTTAAATGCTTATGTAGAACTCTGAAGAATTGGGCTGAGCTTACATCCTCTTGTTTTGCAGAATTCTTATTAATAATCTTCTGCTAAGAGCATTCCTTACAACAATCTGTGAAAGTGAATCAATGTGAATGAAAACTCCATTAATGATTTCCAAACATTTAGAAATTAACCTGAAATTTTACTGCCCTGCACTGAAACACAACACAGTGAAATCTTATCCCTAACACAGAAATGTTTCCTTTGCCTTGGTGGAAGCTGGAACTTGTAAGACCATCCTGTGACACAGCAGAAGAACAATGTGGGTTTCCAGCAGGCTTCCTGTGTGAGCAGACTTCACTACAGTAACAGCTGTGAGCTGCAGCTTTCCGCTGTAGCCCTTCCTGACCCATTTGCTGTGCTTCATCTCTTAGCTGCCTCAGCATCCTGTTTTGTGTCTGTGCTCTGCACTGTAATGCTCACGCCCTAGGTGTTGCCGTGGTGTATTTGTTTTCAGCTGTTCCCTGCTGTTAAAACTGTTAGTTCTGCAATTCTGATATTTTAATGTTTTTATGTGACATTCTTGTGAAGCTGGGGGAGGGATTTATCTCACGTCTGGTTCACCCAATCTCATCTGAAAGCAACTTTTAGTGTCCTCTGTGAATACCGTTACTATCCCAGCACTCAGTGAATCAACTTTTTACTTGGGTAGATAGTGATAGGGAAGGAGGAGTGGCTTTAAGCTTGAGGAGGGAAAGTTTAGATTGGATGTCAGGGAGAAGCTCTGCACAGAGAGAGTGCTGAGGTGCTGGCACGGGCTGCTGGAGAGGCGGTGGATGCTCCATCCCTGGAGGCATCCAAGGCCAGGATGGGGCCTTGAGTAACCTGGTCTAGTACCAGGTCTGGAGGTTGGGGGTTGGAACCTGGTGATCCTTGGGGTCCCTTCCAACCCAGACCATTCTGTGATTCTGTATCTGGAGGAGAGAAATGAAAGTCTCAGACTGGGGAGAAAATACTGAATACAAGCAGCTTTTGTTCATTGGGAAATCTTATGACCTGGTGTTATTTCAGCAGCGTCACAGACTTGCTAGAGAACTGCTGGCACTTGCAGATCTGCATTAAAAATGCTTTGCTGATGCAGTTGTAATGTGCTATAAACACACTCTGAGTCTGCTGAACTTTCACTTTAGTGTCAGTGCTGTACTGTATGTGCTTTTCTGGTGTTACAGCCACTAAGGAGAGCAAAAATATATCTTCCCCCTGCTACTGCTGACCGAAGCTGGAAGTGTTTGGTGGCAGATATCACATCTCTCCATCACACAGCCTATACCTGCTTCTCTCTATAGCTTATGTGTGTGTGTGTATATCTCGATGTATAGGTATGCTGAAAGAAGAGGCTTGCACAGTGGCAGTACTTTAATATCTTGAAAGAAAATCTGTAACTTTTTTTTTCTGTGAAAAGTGGCGAGTGATTTTCAGACACAGCCAGCACAGTTAGTGACCTCTGTTATTGTCACAAAGAGCTTTCCTGACGTGGCTGTGGAAGACAGCGTGTTGGGGAATGTGAATTGTTTTCCTTCCAAAATAAGGAAAAAACATCCTGAAGGCTTCGTGTAAGCCTTGGGTGCTCAGTGTGTCCTCACTTGGCTCGTGGCACCCCGCACCACATCATGCAGCGCTCGCTGCTCTGCTCCAGCAGCAGTTTGGAGTCTGCCCTCTGTTGCAGAATGCTGCTCTCTCAAAACTGCTGCAAGCCGTGGGCACAGAGCAGGACTGAAGGTCTGTGGTGTGTTTTCAGGCCTTTGAAAGAAGTGAAGTTGTAGCTGAGGCTTTACTCGTTGACTTGATGCTTTTATCTATGCTCAGGTCTTTAAAAAGCTGAGGTTTAACTCCTTGTACTTCCCATGGAGTAGCTGGAGGGTGTGAACTCTGCTCCAGCCACCGGTGTCCTGACTTCAGCTGGCACTGAAGCTACACTGCTTCATCTCCGCTGTTGCAACATGCATTAATTTTCTTCTGGATTTGTATTGTGGTCAAAACACACCCTTCTTTCGGCAAAGAAGTAGCCCGTAGCAGAGGAATTGTAAGGCTTGTTTACTGCCAGCCGATGCGGGCTGAGGCTCAGTAATTAGTGCTGTGTAGGTCATAGAAATGGTACTGCCACGTTTCTTCTGAGGCTGTTAGGAGGATGTTGCTTCCTTCCACAAAACACACCCCGCTGCCTTCCCCCTTCCTCCCAGCACGGTTATGCTCTCCCTTAAGAAGCAGTTACTGTCTCCCTCCTGATTCCTGAGAGCAGACCCTGCTCGGCTCAGCCTGGCAGCACGGTGTCCTGGGCTTCGTTGCAGGGAGGATTTTGACAAGAAGTGACAGTCGTCTTTGATTACAGAAAAGGTTTGAGGTTTGTTATTGTAACTGCAGTGGGCTTTTGCTTTTGCAGTGGTTGCCATAGGTACTGCCTCTGCTTCCAGCCTTTCTGCCAGGACCTTGGACTCTACGCTGAAGAAGCAGTTCTTACTCTCCTTCAGTTATATATTTTGTTAGCTCTTGAAACTTTGCTTTAGGGGATGAGATTAGAACCAGTAAACATCTAAGCAGGATGGAAGATAGCACTGCCCTGAGTGTTACTAAACAACAGGTTACAGGCATGGTAGCACTAACACTGAGAGCTTGTAAAGTAATCTGGAGATGTGTTCTGTTCAGAATTGAGGTTTAAATGGGTAGGATCGTGGTGGGTTTTTTATTTAAACTTTTATCTTGTGCTGGTCCATGGGAACCAGCTGCCTCTCCGCTGCTATGCCTGTGTAACAAATAAGTTCCCAGTGAGCTTTCTTTTTTAGATTTGCAAAACTATGGGGATGGATGAAGCAAAAATATGTAGGAAACAAAGCTCAATGGCACGTATCAGTATTGAGGAATCTGAATTTCCTTCTGGTGAACTGGGTGGCAACTGGACAAAGTTGAAGGATGTGACATAATATGTTGTAAATCTTTTCCTTGTTACGGGCTTCTTGTAAGTAGTTTTATATGGGGCTTGTGAATTAAGGCATTACACACTTGCCTTTTGGTTAGGGGTATTTTTGGGGCGTAGTTCAGCAGGGGCTTTGTAGGAAAGAGACTGACTCTACTAAACTTACAATTCTTCTGTTGTTTTTTTACATAAACCCAGTTTCTGGCTTCCCGTGCTGTGGTATGACTGCAGCTAGTGCTGCAGGGGCTGCGGACGTGTTGCCATCTATCTGAAGTGCTGAAATGACTCATTGCAGTAGGCCATCATTGCTACTGAATGCAGCATGAAGCATGCTTCTGTTGGCAGCCTGCTGACGAGCACAGTGCTTTCTGTTTGCTGCCATGGGAGGTACTCATGTGGCTGTGAGAATATGACAGGGCCTCTCTCTCAGAAACACAACGGCAAAATACGTTTCAGATTGTTGTCACGGGGATCTAAAAGCTCAGCCATCCCCCCTGCCCTTCTGGCAGTTGTCTCTGAAGACAGACATGCAGACCAGTCACTCCTGCCAGGTATTGCTCCTGAAAACCCTTAAACCAATGTTTTCTGGCAGAACAGCATCTTGTCCTTGATTTGTGCAGATGCCTTAATGTGTTATTTACTTTGTTTGTGTGATTTGGTGCTTTGTGGGCATCAAACACCCCATGAACAAAAGATAAATTTCTTTTTAAGGATGTCCACCCTTATTTTTCGTTGTGCTCGTAAAAAATTGTCTGTAATGTGTGTCATGTGCTGTAATTGTTAGTGCAGGCCACAGCAGTACAGCGAATATAGATTGAGTCATTTCTCAGTATCTCCATTTTAAAGATGGATTCAAAAGCTCAGAGGCAGGAGTGTGTTTCCTCAAAAGCTCTGTGTGAAAAGAAGTGACTTGGTAGATCTTACAGCGTTACTGTATTCCAGGAGGAGGAGTTTGCAGGTCAGTACTCAGCATGGCTTTCCTCATGGAGGGAAGAACTGGAGTCCAAAGTAACCTTGCTGGAGAAGTGTGTGGAGATCCTGGTGCTGCCTGCAGTGGGACAGCTGTGAGCAGGAACTGCTGCATAGTGAGTCACAACAAAACACTTGTGTTCAGAGCCCAGGGCTGAAGGTGGCTGTTCCCATCAAAGAGCTCGAGAGAATGGGATGCCATCAGTGACTGAAGTGTGAGGCAGTGGTTTGAGAAGACAATTCCTGTGCTTCCTCTTTGTGCTCTTGAGAAGGTGTTTGTCTAACTGAAGATCTTTCTGAACGTTTATATGAATATCAAACATGTTTTCTTCTACTAGTTTATTAATCACGTTGAAATTATCGTGTATGACGTGTTCTTAATTCTGAGCTGAGGTCAGCAGTGATACAGCGAGGTTGTAGTTCAGTCTAAACTCAGTTTTTCTTTCCCTTACTTTTGTTACCAGCAGAGGTGTTCCGCCACTCCTTGCAGCATCACTGATCCACGCTGCAGTTGATGAAGTTCTCCGAACAGACTTGACCGAATTTAAGAAGGAAAATGTGGAAAGGCAGGGAGAAGGAGATGAGGAAAGGTTCACCTGTAAGTATGCGTTCTCCTCTGTGGTTTTCTTGAGGCTGTCTGTTGGAAGACTTCAGTGTTTCGAAACGTTTCCCAGGATGTCTGGTTAGACTGTCCGCTAAGCAGCAGTGAACAGAACTTTATCTGCTCCTGCCAGGTATCTGTGGGATGAAAGGTCGCTGTGCTAGTTTCGTGGGCAAGATGCAAATGTGCTGTCTGGAGCCCTGGACTCGTTGTGAGAGTTGGCTTTCTGGAAATGAAGGGTTTGTCTTTCCAAAAATAATTGATGAGTGAACAAGTCTGCAGCGCTTCCCGGATTTAGTTAAGAACTTCTCACACAATGCCAAAAACCAGATCATTCAGTCTGATGAACACCGAGTTCGGATTAATTGATCTTTGGGACCAATCCAGAAACGGATTTGAGTGTCTGTCTGGAGCTTTTTCACACTGTGCTCAGTGGGTCTTTATGCTTTCTGTTCTGTCATGACAAAGCAGGAAAGTTGCAGGTTCTCTTCTGTCCCTTCAGCTTTTACAGCCCTGTGTGTTTAAAAAGATAAAAACCACAGCTTAAAGTTTGGATCTGCTCTGCTCAGCTGTGAGTTGAGCTACTGACCTCAACAAAACCTGTTCTTAGGCTTTCTCACTGCTGTGCTGAAGTGGTTCAGTAGGACATACCCCGAGGTCTGGCTGCTGCTATTTCAGCGCTCGTGTCCAAGAGAGCAATCCCTATCCAGTTGGATGGATTTTCTGCCTACTTGATCCTTTTTTTTTTTTTCCTTTTTCTTTTTGAATAGGAATTTCTATCACCAAACATTGTGCATTTCATTTAAATACCATTGTGTCCAGTTTAACAGGCATATGTTTGTGGATCCTTGTTGGAATTGCTTTTTAATGTAGCCACCTTTGCGATAAACCTTTTTGAAGGTGAGCTATGAAGTACAAGAACCTTAATGTTCACCTTAAGGTTAATGTTAACCTTATCCTTAATGTTACACAGCTTTCCATTATTGCCACCTTCTTTCATGTGATTCTCTGGACCCTTGCAGAGCCCGTAGGGGCAGAGTGCTGAGTGTGTGTGTGTAGCTCTAAGGAAAGAAAGCTGAAGGAAGGACAGGGTGAATGACAAGGCACAACTTGCTGTTTTGTCTCTGTGCTGTCAGTGCTGGATGGAGAGCCGCTGCAGCGCTGCTTCTTTAACAGACTTCGGGATGTCTGCTTTGAATGGCAGAAGCAGTTGCCGCTGCTGAGAGCGCCGCAGCGCTTCCTGCTTGTCTCCATCCACGCCATCCGAAACGCCCGGCGGAGGATGGAGGACCGCCACGTCGTCCTCACCGAGTTCAACCAGCTGTTTGGCTTAGCGGTAAGTCTGGGCAACACGGGAGAGCAGTTTACTTAGCTTCTCAGCACTGCTCTCACTACAGCAGTCTGGTGATATGCGATCTGTGAAACGGGAAGGACTTGTTGCCATGAGGCATTTATCATGTCTGTGCTGGAGCAAGTTCCTCCTCTGTTTGCTCAGGGCTAATTAACCTAACGAATGCCTTGATAAAGAAGGATCTGTGACTTCAGGTTTAGCATTTTTTGTAAGTGTTGTAGAAATACTGGAAGTTATGTATTGCTGTGATGTTGGAGATGTGATGTTTTAAATTAAAACACTTCAGTCAGAAAAATAAAAAAGAGCAAAAAGAACAGCAGTGAAACAAGGACAAGAGCCAATAAATGAGAGTAGAAATACATAACTCTGTACTGTTTCAGTTGTTACATTACTAACACCTACTGGAAAAAAGGAATTCCCCTGCAGAGTACCCACTTTATCCCTTTTGCACATGGCTTAGCTGGCTTAAGTTGTCCTTACCAATGCAGCATCATATGGAAAAGAGCCCAGAACAGAAATTTGCTTGCTGTTACCGCTGTAGGAGCTATTTTATTTTTGAACATTTATATTTCTTCCTCTTTCTTCCTCCCTGCAATAGGATGGCATCGATCGTGCTTACTTTGCCATATTTGATGGCCATGGTGGAGTGGATGCTGCCAATTATTCAGCAACACATTTACATGTAAATGTTGGGCTACACGAAGAGATTGTTAAGAATCCAGCTGAGGCCTTGAAATGCTCTTTCCAGAAGACAGATGAAATGTTTCTTTTGAAAGCCAAAAGAGAGGTGAGTGGGTAGAGACTAATTCCCTGGTATTCAGTAACAGTAAGAACTATTGGACAACACAGCATTGTCCAGAAGATTCTGTCAGTACAGTGTCTTTGAGTTACCAACTTATTTATGAAATAATGCCAAATGAAAATGTTTGATCAAATTATTTCTTCGAGGAAAAGCAGAATGACAGTGCTTGTGTGTGACTGATCAAAAGTAAGTGTTAAGTGTTGTAAATTACCAATTATTTGAGGGAGCACTGCTCTTTGCCTGTATTAGGCAGTCTGTAGGTGTTCTGTCATCCTACTCCTTTCCTCAAAAGAGATTTCATCTTCTTCCTCATTCTTATTACCTTTAATGTAACAGGTGATAGTAAGATGAAAATGTATTCTGTTATTATAAAAGTGACCTAAAACAGGTATTGATCTGCTTTGAATCGAGTTGGTATGGTGAATAAATGTTTCTTCAAATCTACCCAATGGAAGGATGGTTTATTATTATAACGCTTGTTATGAGAACTCTTGATACAGCAGTAACTGACCAGTTCTAGAATTAATAGCAGAGAGGGAAGACAATGAAAAAGGCAGTATCCACATGCTAGAATAAATCGTTTATTTCAAATGTATCTGTGTAGATTTATATGCACCTAAAATACACAGTACCTCTGTGAACGCTGATCTACTGCACTGCATTTAAGTTTCATTAATTTAAGTTTGTGGTTTTGCTATGTAACTCAGCAGTGCTTGTTGAATATTCACCTAACTCACCTGCTTCCTTCTGTAGAGGCTGCGGAGTGGTACAACAGGTGTATCTGCATTGATTGTAGGCAACAAGCTACACATAGCATGGCTAGGGGACTCGCAGGTAATGCTTGTGCAGCAAGGAAATGCTGTGACATTAATGGAACCTCATAAACCAGAGAGAGAAGTAAGTCTGAATCTTTTATTTATTATTATTATTATTTTTACTTTTGTGTGTTGTCAGAATTGGTCTGAAACTTTTTGGAACCAAGTGTTACATGTGTCATGATCTATATAATTTCTGTAGTGCGGTAGGGTTTGGAGAAGGATGATTTTATTTCCAGCCTCCCCTCCTCCCCCCCCCTTCCCCTGCTGTATTCTGGAAAGGCAGTGTCTACTTCATGACTGCTTTGAAAGTACGGGTGGTACTGGTAGTCTTAACTTTAGTTCCTATTCAAACTGTTTTTTCAAAAGACTCTTGGTATAAAATATGTATTCTACTGTTCTTCAGGATGAGAGAGCACGTATTGAGGCTCTGGGAGGGTGTGTAACCTTCATGGACTGCTGGCGGGTTAACGGCACCTTGGCTGTTTCCAGAGCGATTGGTAAGCATCAGCATCAGCAGGTTTAGATCAAACTTTATTAAAACATACCACCTGAGACTGTATTACTATAAGTAACATTTTGCTCAGCATTGATCAAATAGTGAACCACCTTGCCATAAGGTTAGAATGTGTCTACATAACTTTTAAATAGTATCTGCTCTTATTGCTTTTACCATAAGAGAGGCATGCTGTTCTGTTTTACATACTATAAATTACAGCCCAAAGTATTGAAATCTTTGGCTTCATGAAAGTGTCTCTGGCACTGTTCTCCATTGTTCTCCAACAAAGTTAAGAGTATTTCTTGTGTTAAAGTGGAACAAGTAAAAAATGTTCATCCAGGCTTCTTTCTTTGTGTTAAATGTCAGTTGTATTTTTGGTTCACTCTTGACTTCAGCTTTCAAATCACACTGCTGCGTTCTACCTCAAATCCTTCACTTTTTACTAAGCCAGTAGCAGATATTTCTGGAGTATGATCTGTCTGTCCTTCAGGACACTGAAAGCAATTATGGGTGAAGAACTGTTTATATTTGAAGTAATGAAGCCTTTGTTTTGGTCATTTGTCTTAGGTGATGTGTGTCAAAAACCTTACATCTCTGGTGATGCAGATGGAGACTCATTCGACCTGACTGGTTCTGAAGATTACTTGCTCCTAGCCTGCGATGGATTCTTTGATGCTATCAAGCCATATGAGGTTGTAGACTTAGTCCTAGATCATTTAATGCAAACCAAAGGAGTGGGTCTGAAAGCAGCAGAAAGACTGGTGGCTGCTGCGAAGGAGAACGGCTCCAACGACAACATCACTGTTTTAGTGGTGTTCTTGAGGGATCCACAGGACATCTTGGCAGACTGCCTCAGAGACACTAAGAGCCATGAAGCTGGGGATGAAACTCGGAGCTCACCCTTTAGTTTCCTCAGCTGTGAGGCAGCAGCCACACAGTGACAAAATCTGTTTGATCTAGAACATTTAGAAGTTCACTTAAGGAACTGCTTGCCACTGAAGAAGCCTCTAATACAATAGGCAAAATGCATCAGGAAAAATGACAAATGGACAGATATTTAACAAAAAGGAAAGTCTCCTTTTACAGAGTTCCCATTTGTCTTTTCTTTCTCTTCCCCTCTGTTCACAAAACACTGGAGAGACGTGGAGATCTGTACGGCTCTTTGGTCTCTGGGAGCAGAACTCTAAAATGTGTCCCAGGACTGCTGTCATATCCCTCTGCTCTGGAGGTGCTAGGAAGTGTATGTATAAGCTAGTGGGTGAGAGTGCCTGTTTGTAAATTCTGAGTGAAAATTTGAAGTAATGCTCAAAAAGAGTGCTGTATGTTATATCTGTGATACTGCTTTGGGAACTGGGAGTGGGAAGCTGTCACTATCAAACAAAGGGTGGTTAGCATGGTGTGTAGGAATGGGCTCGATAGTGCACCATTGTGCTGTGTAAGTTACTTCTGTTTTGTACCAAAGATGATGGTAAGAGAATGATATCACCTCTTTCTTCAAGCAGAGACTTTTAATTTTGTGTGTATGGACAGGGGAAAATGGAACTGAATGCTCTAGTGACAGAGCCAAAAAGCTAACTATAAACATCCCAAGTGAAGATGATAGAAAATCAGCTACTTTCTGGGATGCTCTGGTTAATAAACTGGAATCCAGTATTTAACTGCACTGGATTATCTCTAACAACTGCATTTTATTGGCTGTCTGGAAGCCTGAAAAGGAAGGAACTGTATTTGAGAGATCCTTACGATGTGTGTGCTCTAGCAGTTCAGTATGTTCTGTTTCTACTTTTTTGTGTACTATAACAAATATGGTTTTTATTTTAGCTTCTGAAACTTACAGTTGGAAGATTTTTTTTTCATTGCAGTGTTACTTTCTTTTGCTGTGGTTTATTTAAATTAGAATTTTCAGGTGGCATCTTTATTACCTGGTTTTAAAAACTGACTGTCCTCAAGTGCCTTAAATATTTCACGCAAGGATTGCTGGCCTCCCATCATACTCTGAGGAGCCAGTTTATAGTGTTTTTAAAATGTGACTTTATTTCATTAATATTAATGTGTGATGCACTTAACTCTTTCACTTTTATGAATGACTTCAGTGGGAACTAGGTTTGAGGAAAACATCTCATTTGTTGCTGCCAAATTGCATAACTTGTGGCATCAGCTTCACAGGTACTGTGATCTGCCCCTGCCCCGTGTAAGGGAGTCATACAGTCATCGTCTCATCTGCCTTGACTTTCATTTAAAAAGAAATACACATCCAACCTTCACAAGAAAATTCAGAAACATAAACTAGAAACGTTTTAGCAGTAGTTTTTGATTACTAGATGATTAATTTTGCTATACTTCTTGGACTTCGGGGATCTAAATAGCTTTTCAAGGAGATGTGAAGCTACCGTAAGAGAGTCCTTAATGAATGTTTGCAACTCTTAGATCCCTTACACCCTCGTGCCCGTGGCTGTGTTTTCTCCTGCTTTGCTGGCCTGACTGGCAGAGCTCAACAGGGTCTGAAGGCTTAATAGCAAACGTGTTGGTAATTCCTGTACCTAAACAAGAAGTGCATTTCATCTGGCAGCAAGATTGTATGCCTAACTTAGAAGCACATGATGTTGCCATATGTCAGTCCTGTGGATCAAAATGTGTTGAAACGCAATGTCTCTTTGGGAGGAAATTTAGATAGAAGGGTTGAGGTGACTGAACAAAGGCAAGAACAGCAGAGCTGTTTCTGTCTGTGCCGTCTCTGAGCCATCAGCTGGTGTGGGCAGTGCAGTCCTCGGGGTGACTGCAGCCTTTGTTGGTCAATAGGGATGATCATTTAACACAGTAGCTCTTCTGTGTGTGAGCTGCCATCTCCTGTAGCAGCTCCGGCAATTACCTTGTTTTGCTGTGCAACAACAGTTGCTTTTCCACTGAGGTTGTAACCACTTTTCCATCCTACTTTTTACTGTCCTAAAGTCTGTGAAGCTTTCTGTGAGGGTGACCCAGAAGGGGAGGTGTTAATTTTTGTAGTGAGCCCACTTCAGTTCAGGAAGCTTTGCATAATAATCCCTTCAGATTTGCCATCTCCCACCACTATGATTTCTAACCTGGACGCTCAGTCATGCTAAGTTCTGATGACCACTGGTGCCTCTTGGTGTCTTGGAAACAGTTCTTGTTGGTAGTATAGAAAGAATAATACAGAATTGTTTGATTTCGTGGCTGTCAGGCTTGGGGAAAGCTGCTGTATTCATGAAGGGAGGTGTGAAGTTTTGTGGTATTCATAGTAGGGTTCATTCTCTGAAACTTGTCCAGTTTCCCGAAACATGGGGGTGCTGAACAAGGCCAATTCTTAGAACTGATCCTTTTATTTCATTCTCTTGGTGAAGATTTACAGTACTGTAGAAGCAAAGTAATCCAATGTGTACTTACAGCTGTGTGAGAATATCCAGTCAAATTTGGAGCTGTATTTCTTTTTACTGGAAGCTAAGTAAAATGCACCCTTAAGAAAACTCTGTGGTAGTCAGAAACCTAATTCTCAAGCTGTGCTGTAGGAGAGATGATGCATTCTTTCACTTGTGATGTTAATATCACCTTTAGAAGCCAGCAGCTGTGATGCACAGTGCTGTTACAAGAAGTGCCAGCAGTGTGAGAGATGCTCTGGCAGAAGAGTCCAAAACATGGACAAAATTTGGAGTGGTGCTCTCTAGTGTTTTAGGGCTGTGGTGTGTGTTTCTGTTTGTTTGGGTTTTTAATTCATAGTCCTGATCTGCTACGCTAGCTTCTCTTATCAACCCTCTGACATATTCCTGGATTTCAGGTGGTGGGTTTGATTTGGTTCTTTATTTTTATTCACTCTCTTGGTTTCAACACAATAAAAAATGTCATTCAGGTGAGAGAATGATCTCACCTCTCTAGGCCTTACCAGTGTCCCCAGTGATACAACAGTATATTCATGCTTGTCCACCACTGTCCAGGTGACAGTTTGCCTCTTTCCTCTTTGTTTGCTGATGAACTTGCATCAAAACCAGTGCTTGAGTCTAGCCAACATCTCTGAAGCTGTAGAAATCAGCCGAAGCACTCAAGTCAAATGTTCAATGAAAAATTGTATTTTACTAGATTTCAGTTGGCTGTCTGCTGCATTTTTAACACCCAGCATCAGAAAGTCAGCCCTCAAAGAAGCCAGAATCTTTGAGTCACAGCATACTGGAATTCTGGCATTGTGCTTGACTGAAACCTAGCTGTACTCGTCGTGCTTAGTGGCTATGCAGTGCCTCTTGATCATGGGTAATTCATACCTCCACTTTTCTTTTCTTTCCTTTCCTTTCCTACCCTGCCTTCTCTGGCAAAGAAATGTACCTGGGATAGTAAAGTCTTGGTCCGACACAGATGAGATGACAATTTTTTTAAATTACTTTTTTTTTTTTTCCTCCTGATACAGAGGATAGAAAGGCAGGGCAATTTTTAGAACAGAGGGAGATTAAGTAAAATCCACCCTGCCAGTGATGGAGGAGTGAAAAAGAGAGAGGAATGCATTTAAGTTTTATTAATGCCTATTTTAAAAAGGCAGTGGGCTGGAATATAGAGCCACAAACGTCAGTTCTTCGGCATGAAGTACTGGTGCTTTGGAGGAATTAGAAACACACCCATTAAAAAGACAAAACTCAGATGTGGTAACTCTGGCTTCAAACAGCCAAGGAAGGGATCACAGTGAAAGCATCTTAACTGCCTTACTGTGACCCCTCAGTGCTGTCTTGGAAGTTAATGCTGCCAAAAGGATTTTTTTACGTGTCTTTACATGTGAAGTACTGCTGAGAGGAGCAGGCAGTCACTGGTCACTGCAGCTGCTGCTGTAACAGCACGGAGCGTGCTGCTGAACTGATGCTGCTGCTGAGCTCTCATAGGATGAGTAATTGGGCAGAGTGCTTGCAGCAGAGCTGGCAATTGAATAGTGTTAATCACAGTGATGACTTTAATAGCATTTAATAGACACTTATCTAAATTCAAAGTCAGAAGAGATATTGCTGTTTTTAAAAGCATTTGCAGTGCTATTAGCTTTTTGTCATGAAAAGCCACTAAAATGTCCTTTTTTGTCACTGGGTATTTGTAGAAGTGCTTCTCTTGCTTTCCCAGTTCTGGAGAGATGTTGGCTGTCTGCTGTGGGAAACCTGCTTTCTGTTGGCAGCTTCAGGCAGCTGCTGGGGGCTGAAACTTCTCTCCCAGCAATTCTTGAAACACAAACAAAACTGTGCTTCCAAAACAAGTGGCTGAGGAACAGAGGCATTTCTAAACGGTGCTGCACAAGAGACCGATCTGTAAGGAGCCAGCAAGTTCCTTCTGTTCATGGGCAGGCAGCTAGCTGAGCTGCCTGAAGGGAGATGGCTCTGCTCTTTGTGTAAGGTTACTGCGATTCTTGTGGGTGCAGATATGTAACACATGGCACCAGGCATGGTGTACTTTGTTCTTACAGTACTGAAACATCAAGCAAACACTTTAAGGAGAAGGTGGGGTGAAGATTAGCCACAGCAGTGCAGATTGCAGAGGATTCACATGTAATTTAGCTCTAGTTAAGCCTGAATTAAGTTTCCCTACTTAGTTCTGCTACTGTCCCTTTTACAATTGGGGCTGTTCAGTCAAAGTCCCCCTGGGAAGTAATGGTCTGATTCCTTTTTTCGAGGAGCACACAACTGCTGATAACCAGAGTGTGTTTCAGGAAGGGCTGCAGAGGGAGAAAAAGGAGCATTCAAAGAGTGCAAAACTTCCTCACCTGCACCTCTTGTGTATTCTTTCTAAACAAGGCTATGGCGTGTGTGCAGTTGTGCTGAAAAGCAATTCATTTTCTGCCAAGCTAATCATTGACAGCTCCAAAATTGCGAGGTGGTCCTCCCTGAATCTGTCCCCAGCCCAGCCCTGCTGCGGGACGGCGTTCTGTAGCACTGACAGCTCCAAGCAGAGCCCTCCACTTCGTGCACACGTTCTGGTTGTTTCTAACACATTCACTGGATTTTACTGTAGGTAGTTTACTGTTGGCTTAGAATCTCAGCAGATGAACTTGACTGCTTTGTAGTATTTGCTTTATTTTGTTAACAAAGTCCTCTCGGTCAGGATTTCATGTCTTATTACGTGCTGTTCATCTCCTCAGAAGGTCAAATTTATCTGGGCTCTGTGGCTGCTCTAATGGAGAGAATATTCAGTAATCTGTTGGTGCTTTCACCCATTTGCACTGTGTTTAGAGGGGCCTTCTGAGTTTCTCCACTGCTTCAGTACTCTCTCCTGCCCTAGCTGGCCCAGCAGACAGGCTGGTAACTGCGGCGTGCCACGTGGCTGCTCTGCCTCTCCCTCAGTGTTGCTCCGCAGTGTCTGCTCTGTATTGCTTCAGTCCTTCACTTATTTAGAAGTTGGATTTCTGCATCTACTCCTGCTGACATAAAGACATGTCCTTATCAGTATTAAAATAGTCCAAGAGCAGAACTGTTGCTTTAGGCACATTTATTGCCACTGTGTTGGCTAATGAACCTTGAATGAAAATGAGATGGCCAGTGACTTTGAAGTAGGAGCTGTTAGGTAAGTGTCATAGAACTGTAGTCTTTATTTATTTTGTACATTAATCTGCACTTGTGACTCAGAGCAGAAAAGCTGCAGCACAGCAGGTTTTATAAGCTGTGGCTGAACCAGTTTCTATCTTAAAGCTCTCTATTTAAACGGACTGGTTCTGCACAGGGGTCAGAAGCCTGTGGTCACTGATCATCACATGCTGTGGATGTCTGTTTGTATGAACTGTCCCAATAGTGCTTCTGTGTATTATGCCCCATTACCATATTTTATATATAAATATATTTGTATGTATGTATTGCATGAGGTTTAATTGTTGGGGGTTTTTGTATTGTCACTTTTGTATTCACACAGTGCCTCATGTACCTACTTGTGTGTTTCAAGAAATTGCCTCAAAGCAGTGACTGGAAACAGGTGAGGAGAACAACTCTTCGCTGTAGGATCTGATGTTTCTGAAGTATTAATAAAGCATAGTGATTTCAAGAGTTGTTTGTTTCTTTTCTTCAATGTATTTTTCATTTTAATCCATCGAGCTACAGTGGTCATATTGCATTATCTTTGAGAGGTTTCCCTGTCGCTGGTGAACATCTCCAAATCCTCCTTTCTTCCAAGGGGTCTTTACAGGAGGAGAGCCTGGCAGATGTGCTGGAGGGACACAGCCCCTGGGATCACAGCGCGTGCTGACCTGAAAGCATCGTGTTACAAACCAGCGTAGAGATCACCTGTGTACTTCTAAGTCATTGGTCTGCTCTTCTGTTTTTCTGAGCAGCTAACAACAGTAGTAACGCAAGGTAAGTCTGGCCTACTCCCTGATGGCTTACAGTAATGGGACAATGATCAGAAATCCCATGTTTCAGCAGAGATAGCAACAATTCGTTGCTTACTAGTGTACTTGTTACAGAAAAGGTTTGGAAGTGCGTAGGATTAACTTAGTACAGAGCAGAGAGGGAGTTTTGAGTAGGGAGATAACTGTATTTTAAAATATAAGAACAGCTTGGAAACTGAGCTAATCTGTTATGGTTTCTGAAGTGCTGGTGTTCATTTCCTCAGGAAAGGAAGACGTAAGGACAGCAGGACTGATAACACTTGCTAATCTGAAACAACTCGTGGGAATCTGAAGTATGCAGCCTTAGGCAGTCAGCTGAAGTGCTATTGCATTTATCTTAGTGAAGAAGGAAAATGAAGTCTAGCAGGAGACCAGGATGCTGCATCAGAGGAAAGCAGATAAGGTATTCCTGACATACGTAAATAAGTGTCGAGCAGATTCTGTTTGAAGTGCTGTGGGTGTACTTGAACATAATTCAGATCAAACCTCAAATCTCCTGAAAATATCTTCCATTTCATGGTTCTAATTGTTGGGTTTCTATTTTTTTTAATTAATAGGAATGCCTGTGAAAATTCACTTGTAATACTCTGCAGAAAGGTATCAAATTCTCAGAAAAGTTTGGGGTTTGCTTGACCAGCTTTAGCAGCAGTTTCCTAACCTTGTTTCCCTTAGTTGACCAGGGAACATACACAGCAGTTGACTGCTGCTATTCTTTCATGAGTACGTAAAGTTTTGCTTTGATAACAACACAGAGCTGAACAAAATCATTGGGCACACTGCAGGCATCTTATGTACACTGTAGCAAGGGTGTTGTCATCCCGTAGATCCCACAGGTCCCAGCTCCTTCTGTTCCAACTGCAGTTAGCTGGTATTTGAGAGAACTGGACGTCTCCATTGTGGTTTCTCTTTGCTGGTATCCCACACTGGCTTTTGCTCTCTCCTTTAGATTAGTAGGTGAAATTCAGACACAGCTGATTCTTTTTGGCTCTGCTGTCTTTCTTAGGAGTGCTGCCTTTCTCATCTAGCACGTGGATCTCCAGTAGGTGATGTGTTCAGAGCAGAGCTCGTGGCCAACCTTCTGCTCTGGAATGCTGTCACCTGCACTTCTCCATTGCTGGCAGATTTGGATTCAAAACAACCAAAAAGCCAATGGAAATGAATATCAAACTTTGATTTAAAACTATATTAAGTTAAACTTGGATGCTGTTTGAGATTCAGTGCATCTAAATGTACATCTCATGACACAGAAGCATTATCTGTCTCAGTTGTTTGATCAAGCAATAATAATTATGTCCTGTTAATCATTCCCATTTAATATATGTTTCTTCACAAGCAATTGCTGAAAACCTTCTGCTGCCACTCACGTAGGACGTGGGAAGCAATGAAGTAACAGTGGTGATGGGACAGATGTTTCTGTTTCAGCCTTAATTACAGCACGATTGTTACAACACAAATGAGGACTATTTAGTTCCTGTAGAGCAGATCACTTGACCTTGACTAGTACTTACTGGTTTCATCTAGGATATTTAGGAAATGTTACTGGGATTTGCTAAACAGAAATCAGTTCTTCAGCTCTGCCAGATCAGTCCAGAATTGCCTGCTCCCTATACCTGGGAAACGACTGAGCTTCATCAGAGCCAAAAGGACTGTAAGAAATATGGGATTTCCTGTAGGAATGCAGGAGATTGTACACTTCTATTCATTGTAAAGCACCAGACAAAAACTTTCCCACAGGGAGACTTCATCCTTCTCCACAACTACGTGAAGGGAGATTGTGGAGGGGTGGGTTTGGGTTCGAGCCTCTTCTCCCACACACCTAGAGATAGGAATAGAGGGAATGACCTCAAGCTGTGCCAGGGGAGATTCAGGCTGGACGTTAGGGAACGTGCAGGGACGTGGTTTAGTGGGAAATACTGGTGGTGGGTGGACAGTTGGACCAGATGATCTTGGAGGTCTTGGGGATTCTGTGATTCTAAGATGGCTAAGTTAGCTCTGATTTAGATTACAGAATTTCATATTAATGTCTCTGTGTGTGTGCATGGATGTGTGTGTATATATATATTTAAAGAAATCAAAGGTAATCATGATTTAAAGAAATCAAAGGTGTTATGCAGAAAGTCACTTGTAAATTGTGTAGGGATTGTAAAGGATGTTAACTACCTGTTTTAACAAACTGGTAGTGCAAATTTGTATATGCAGCCATGCCAATGTCTTAGGGTCAGCATCCCAAACACAGTCTGCTTTTGTTCAGTATCTTAAGTTGTTCTTGAACTTTTCTGTCTTGGCTATCTTACCAAATATCTTACCTCTTGCACTATGGTAACTCCTAAGGTCTTGCCAGATGCCCTTTAATACTTCTTAACTCCAGTTATTGAGTTTTGGAGCTTTTGTTTGCCACATTCTCCAGTTATCATGTTGAGCTGTTTGGAAAGAATCTTTACTTCTCATCAGAATAAGGAAATATTTAAATGTTTACATATCAAGCCTTCAGACAGAAGTAGCTCTTGGAAGGAAATCTTTTGAACGTGCCTTGACAAATGCAAACCTGTTTGCTGGATGCAAGAGTTCACTGTGTGCTTGAGGCATGTAATGAAGCTAGAACAAGAATTTTGTGTAGCCTAGAAGAAGAATCCTAGCTATGCTGTGGTGGGCCAGCCTCGCTACAGAACCTGAATCTGCAGTTTGGTGGATGTCCTGTGTTCTCTGAAAAACATTGCACGAACAGTAGGGAAAAAATAACCCTTACTTTCCACATGTTCTAGGCTGTAGAGGAAGCACTTCCAGGAAACAGCTTGTAATCTTCTATCCAGCCTGGATTTCCTGCTTAAATCTGTGGTTTCAGAGTCCTGGTGAGTGGCACAGAGCTGCTGCTACCTCAAGGAGAGGCAGGAGGGTCTCGGTATGGAAAAAGCCAGCTGAGCTGCTGGCGTCAGAGCTCTGTCCCGGACTTTGCGTTTGTGCCCCTAGAGGGCTCCCTCTTTCCTTTGGCCGAAGCATCACAAAGGCCACACGTTGCTCAAAGGTGCCCACGGGTGCTGTGTCGTTCCCAAAACGTCGCAGTTAGCCACTGGAGAGCTGAGCCAGAAGGAATTCTTTGCATTGTGATACCTCATTTCCAACCGCATTTCTTTTAAGAAGTGGCAGTGATTCTGGCACCAATTCTGAGTTTTGTTTCCTTGCTGGCTGAAAGTCAAGCAGTTGGTTCAGGCTGGGGTGCAGCTTGTCCACAGCAGCTCTCTGACCACGGCTGACAGCACTCAAATGGGGAGAGTGAAGAAAGCAGGAGAGGCAATTCATATAAACAGTGGGGCCAAAGGAGTGCTGGTTAGAATAATGCTCTTTTTTGCATCTCATCTAAGAGATTAAAAAAGTCATCGTGTTTCTCCTTATATAAAATATCTGTGTGTGTGTGTGTGCTTATCAGCCTATTTAAGAGACCTTTCTTTCAGTTGGGTCCACCTCCTTTACAAAATCAAGCTCTGGTGTCAGCATAGGGGAACCAAAAAAAAACCAGAACAGCTCAACAATGCAACAGAGGACACTTCAAGGCCTTCTGTGTAATTAATTACAGTAATTTTTAAATCTTGTGCAAAGTTTGTGCTTGAAGAAGTTCTAAGTTACAATTAGGCCACGCTGCTAACGATGGATCTAATTGCTGGCTTACAGACAGGCGCAGGTAACACAAGTTGTGCCACTGACAGCAGATATTGCATCTAATTGCTTTCTGTTGATGCTTCTAATTGCACACAGCTGTTCCAGCAGCTGGGATGAGTGGCACGAGGTGAAGGCCGTCAGCACTTTGCCCTGGCTGACTGAAGTGGCCGAATGTCACTGGTCCCTAAAGGTACTGTGTTTTTACTCTGCTGGCTCACCAAAGCTTCCTGGGAACACTGCTTCTTTAGCTCTGCTCCTGCTGGGCCCGCTGGTACCCAGGGGCTCGAGGTGGGAGAAAGAATTGGGTGCTGGAGTGGCTCTGCAGAGTATCCCTTTCTGTAACGGCAGTCGCGTGAAATCTTGCACGTTTCTGAAGAAATGAAATGTGCAGCTGGGGCAGAGGTCCAGCAGTGCTGTCAGGCTTTGTTGTGGCGTTGGTGCACCTGCTTTGAAAAATAAAAACGAGTCCTTTCTTCCTCTCTCTGTTCCATCTTTCAGAGGATTTTCTTCTCTAAAACGTCAGAAATATTGCATCATAATGGAAAGACCTTCCTTTCTTTTACTGCAGAGGTGTGGAATTATGGATCTTTACTCTCAGTCTTAAACCTCTTTGTAACTTCTGGCTGTTACTTACTATTCATTTGAGAAAGCGGGTAGCTTTTGCAGGGCAAAAAAGACATAGGATCCAGCAATTTTGCATCTTCTAAGTAGTTTAAGGAAAAGCTAGAGGGTAAATCCTGGCGGAAATGCTTATGAGAACTGTTCGTTTCTTCCCCCTTTGCTTCTTGTAATGAGATGCTATTTTGCAAAGGCTTGTCCTTACCCTCAGAAAGTTGTCTTCTAGCATTTTCTTGTTAATGAAATTTTAAGTCAATGAGCTGTTCCCAAATAGTAATAGACCGAGCCAGGATGTGCATTAGCAGGCTAATGGCAGGCATCCTCCCTTGCTGAAGGCAGTGTCTCATGGCAGTCCTCTAGGAGTTGGCTACATCACCGGGAGCACTTAATGCTGGCTCTGCTAAAGCACTTCTTGTCCTCCCATCATCTCCTTTGGGAGACTTCTCCTTTGACTAATAGATCTCACTTGTCAGGAAGCCTTTCCTGTTCTTCAGTCCTACTGATCTGAGCTCTAATACATCGAACTGTAACTTCCTTGACTACTTTTAAATGAAATATTAATGAAGAGAGGCAAAAAGCCATCACATTTCTATTTGTATCAAAAATGGAAACTAATCTGTAGCTTGGTCTTTGCTGTAAGACTTGAAGAACTGTTCAGCAGTAGTAGTTAAATGCTGTGTGCACGCGTTTCAGGCTGACAGTGGCAGGATCTGAAGCTGGCTCGTGTAAACCCACCCTTAAATAAAACTTCTGGGACTTGGAATCTGTTGGGGACCGGTGTGTGCGTCAGCGACGTGCAGAAGCTGGCAGCTACTGAAAGCAAAGCTGACCCTGGGGTCCTGGGACATCTGTGAGGTTGCACGGTGTGCTAGCTGAGATGTCGTGGGGAAATCAGGGGCCCGGGCTGTGGGAGGGGGCCCAGCAGGGCTGTGTTTGGTAAGGAGGGTGGGGTTGGTGCGGCAGCAGCCTGCAGAGCGCCGAGTGGTGCAGTGGAAGCCGCCTGCAGCCGTCACTGCCACCAAGAGAGGCTGCTGAGCAGGGAGCAGCTGGGAGAGCTTTGCACAAGGACTGTGTTGTTTGGTTGCTCGCACTATATCAGTGTTTGGGCTATTGGGAGGGATTTGGCCTTTGGGTCTTGCTTACATCCCTATTTATTTTTGCCCATTCTCGGTTCTCTTTGTGAATACCAATCGTCTGAGTCACCCAGAATGATTCCTGTCTTCATTAGGGATTCCTTCCAGCTTCCCTTCATCTGCATGTAGGCTGCTGCCTGCCCCTGCCTCCCCCTGTGCACTTTGCTGCACAGATTTAGCTCTCAGTATTCCATAACTCCTCATCTCAGCAGCTCTGGCAGCTGAGTACCTTCATCCACAGGAAACTGTTTTGTACCTTTGGCTCTTTGCACGACTTGCATTCTCCTGGTTTGTTCTGTACCATCCCTGCAACTCCTGGTGCTTTAGGTGTGCTACGAGGCCGCAGTTTGCTCCAGGCCTGCAGTAGCTGTGCTTGGGGCTATTCGAGTGAAGTGGTTAAAGCAGGAAACGGAGGTCCAGATCCTTTAATCCCTTTCTGTTACACTGTGTCCTTCGGTCGTCCGGGATAAACCCATTTACCTGCCGGTATCTTTACTTCTTTGGTATACCTTAGTGTTTAAATTGTCTACGATTTCTACACCACACAAACAGGACTGCTTTTTTAGAAACCTAAATTAAAAGATGCAATATAAATAAGAAGCAATTGCATGTTCTTTAGTGGGTATTCTTGTGTGAGCTGCTGACCTCTGTGGTGCTCAAAAGCTTGTCTACAAGAAATCGAAAAATGAGGAAGGAAAGTAACCCGAGGTGGAGGATGGGCCCCTAATTGCAGTGCTGAGTGTGACAGAGACGTCTTAATGCTGGCTAATGACTGTCCGGAGTGCTATTCAGAAAATGGACATTTGCTGTGGCTTTTCTCAAAGTCCAGATGAGCTGCTCCGAGCTCTGTTAATGATGTGGATTATTTAATGCTCATTTGTATGCAGTATGCTCCTGCTTTGAAAGTACTCCACAGGATTCGAGCCAGATTCAGCCCTGCAGCTCCACCGAAGTCAGTGCTTGTCTGCACATCTCTCGATTGCTTTTCTTTCTTTCTTTTTTTTTTTTTTTTTGCTTGAGGAGTTATTTTCCTGTTGCACTGATTTTATTTTCTTAAAGGCAGTATCTGCAGGGGGTTTGCAGTCACTTCTCCCCTCCCCAGTATAGTAGCTGTAAGTACAAATGCAGTTCTGTTGGTTCTCCCATCTCCTTCTGAAGCCCTCCAAATGAGGACAAGCTAAGCAGAAAATGACGCTCTGTGTTCTTTCCTTTCTTACTGCTTTGCACCTCCTAAGCACAGTTTTGGTGATATATGGCACTTCTAAAAAAAAATGTCCTGCGATGAATCTCTGCCTGCATCCAAGAAACTGAAACTGAGTTCCTGTGTGTGGCCCTTTTCTGGATTAACCCACTGTGAACCGATGGAGGCCTGGTGATGTACGGCCCTGCACGACAGTTCTGCTCCAGCACAGCAGTGCAGGGACACGCCGTGCCGTGGCTGACAGCAGTGTCGGCCTGACCTGATGCTGAGAAAGCAGTTATCTGCTGGAGGGGAGGACGGGCATTCTCAGTACAGATGTGCATTTGTGTATTTGACTTTAGATCTGAAATATTCCTTTAATGTACTTTTTAACTTGACCCAGCTATGTCTTTAACGTGCACGCTGAAGCAGCATCTGCCATTGTATCAGTCGCTCCTCCCGGGTAATGGGCTGGGGTGTGATTTTCAGCTTACAGCACAGACCTACAACTCTACTGCCTGCACGGGGTAAGTGGGAGTCATGGAAAAGCTTCCTTTCTAAACGCGCACGTCACTAGAACGGGCAGAGATGTTTCTTGTCAGCTGTCAGATATTTGCCGGCAGCACCAGCACGGGGATGGGTGTCGGGATGTGGGAATAATGGGATCGTTTCCAAGCTCTACGGACTGAATCTCTTAGCGCGGCGTTATGTAACATCGCCGTAGTACGCGACTTCCCCTCTCGCTTTCCCGCAGCGCGGCTCCTCCCTCCGAGCTGCCCGCATCCCTCCCCATCTCCCGCTGCGGTGGCCGTAATCCCCGCAGGAATGCGGCCCACGGCCCACGGCCACGGGCGTGACTCCGGAGAGCGAAGAGCCCCGAGTGCCTGGCGGGGCGGCAGGGCGTGCGGGCTGCTGGCCGTCCAGCACGCACACAGCGGGCGCGTCGTTTCCCGGTGCGTTGTGTCTGGGTGATGTGTTCGTGGTTTTATAAATGCCTTTCTAAACTCCTTTCTGCTTCGGTCCCCTTTGGGATAGCTCGTCCCAGCTCAGCTGCTCCAGTGTGCTGAGGATGCAAAGTGGGATGTGTGGAAAAGGGGAAAAGGAAAACTTCATGCACAACTTCCTCGAAGTTTTGCGTGTCTGTGAAGCTGCTGCATGCTGCACAGTCCTCACCTGAACTTCACTGAGCGCAGTCACTTAATCACGTTAACTCTTCCCCCTTTTCCTTTTTGCTTTTATGTCTGCAAATCTTGCAGAAGTGTTTGCTGTGAGAATCCCAAACTGCTGCTGCTAGGACCCAAACCTGTGCTGGATCCTCGCGGGTCTTTGCAGGTAGGGTGCTGTGTTGTAGAGGACCCTGAACATCTCAACTGTTCGAAGAATTTCTGTTTGGAAGCTGAGTTTTGCTCAGCATAGTAAGCGCCCATGTGAACCCTGCTAGAGCAGAGCAGCCCTTTTTCTAGCAGAAACCAGAGCTGTTGTTGATTAATGTCTTGCTGAAAACGAAGTCTTTGCCATCTGTTCCACCCCCTCACTACGAATGCCACTCTCATTATGTTGATTATGTAATTAAAAATGAAAATATATTTTGGTAGAGTGCTGCATAGGCATCTGTGCTTATTCTTCTGTTCCTATTCTCTGCCCCCTGCCCCCATCCCATACGGAGGGAAAAGACAACAATTGTTCCACTCTCCAGTGGCTTTATAGCAAAGCTGTTGCACTGCTGCCAGACCCGTGCACGTCGTGGGAGCAGCCACTGCAGCCCTGCTGTGTCTGAGCTGCAGCCCCTTCCCAAACCCCGGCTATTGGGCTCATGAGAAACCCGTGGCAGGAAGCTGACCCTGAAACTGAGGCTGCTTTAAGTCCTTGTGATGGGTTAACTTGAATCCAGAACATGAAAAGTGAAGAGAAAGAGGCCTGGCTGCTTTATAAGGGATAGTGTGTCCTCTGAGATCAGCGGGACTGCTCATGTTACAAATATGTCCTGCCTATCTAAGGGTGGAGGAAGAGAAAGAGAGGAGGGATAACCTTCTTGTAAGTGGGTTAGAGCAATTACTGAGGTCTCTTACAGCAAATGAAGTTGTTAGTGTGAGTCACGTCCCCTTTTTTCCTCTCCCTGCCAAGTTTTAAGCAGTAACCAGACAGGGAGCAAAAAAAAAAAAAAGGGGAAAAGCAACAATGGGGAAGAGCTGAACTGAAACAACCCTTCATTCAGGGTATTGTTTGACTTCTAGTTCTGATTGTACATAGAGATAAAGGACCTATAAATATCCTGTCTGCTGAAATTCCTCACAGCAGCATCGCCTGTCAGCTGAACAAATAGGTTAGGTTCTCCATGTACTGCCTAATTACATATGCAAATAGAAATGAGTGATTATATCCCTGCCCCGCGTGGAACGAAGGCCTGCTCACTGGAGGGGACGCGGATCTCTGCTGCACTGCGATGCCCCGGTCGCTGGAGGGCAGATGGCACCGACAGCTCCGTGCTGAACCACGGAGCCCCGAGTGGGGCTGAGCCGAGCAGCGGACGTTCATCTGTCTGAGGAGCGTGGATGAAGACCTCTTCTGACGTGTCAGAAATATCTCCGTGCTTAGCTCTGCTGAACAAATGGCTGGAAGCTTTTCCACGCTGCTTCAGAGCTCCCAGTGAAGTGCTGTGATTCCCATTGTGGTCACTGTTTGACGGTTTTCTTATTGCTGGTATGCATAGCGTTTTTTAATGTTTGACAGCTGGAGAAAGAACTATTTTGTGCATTCAGATGTTCAGTACAAAGCTGCCGTTTTCTGCTCTGCCCTTGCCTTTGTCTCATAGTGCTGATGCAAATCAATGAAAGACAGAACTGATGAAATTACATTTGTTTACTCTTTGCTTGATAATAACAAGACACAGCCAGCCCTTTGTAAAAGGAACGGGGGATATGAATGTCTCTACAGTACTTCTGTAACGGTTTGGGTTTTTTCTTACAATATAAAGGCATTTATTTGTTTCTTAAGTCGTGATTTATACGATAGTGTGCACTCCTAATGTAAGTGGAATAAGAATGGAGCAATGAATGACAGCAGCGGATTGCACTTGAAAATCTCTTAGCTTGTTATTTCTATTAATTCATCAGCACAAGTGATGGTAGCACATCGCAAAGCAAACGCAGTGGGACTGCTTCTGATCGCTGCGGTGTGCTCCTGCCAGCGGCACAATGAAGTCCACTCCCCTGGCGTTGGCTTTGTGCACATGTAACTGTTACTGGGCCCTGGTTTTCATACACTGGTGTGATCCTGGCAAGAAACAAGCTGCAGAAATCGGATCCCCACGATTGTTTTGGTGAGTAATGTGCATGACTTGTGGATTGTGTAACGCTTTTATTATTATTATTATTTTTTGAATGCTTGCCCTAAGAAAGGAGGCCTACATTTGTCTGCCTGACCTGTGCAGTGTGCTTGTGTTTTTGCTTGTACATTTCTGGATGTCAGAAGTACTGGCTGCAACAGAAAGGTTTTGGGAGGGGTAAAAGGCAGAAAGAAACAGGAGAGGAAGATGATGAGCAGAAAGGAGGTGATGAAGGAGGTGCCTACAACTGCTCTCCTGATGACTGTTCCCTGTGTCCTCGCCAGAAAGGAGAGAAGCACATCAAAGAATGGCAGAGCCAGCAGAGCTGTCTGAAGGCTTCTGAGCAGCGGAGCCAAATCTGCCTGCTTCACAGGCAGAGCAGGACTCAGAGTGCTGTCCCAAACCCAATGAACTGCTGGAATCAAAAAGGACAACCCTGATGCTCTCTTTGTGTGCAGGTCTGGTGCCTGTCTGACCCTATGAGTTTATGCAGCTCAATAAACTTTAAAAAAATGAATTCAGCAAAAAATTGTGAAGTTAAAGGCCCGGGAAGGGAGGAGGAGCAGATGCTGTGAGAGTCAAAACTGGAACTGCAGTGGTGGGAAGAGGTATGGACATCAGAATTTTGCTGCAGATTTGGGGTGTGCTGGAGGATGCCTTGCTGCTACCCTACACTTAATATCCCTCTTCGTCTCCTAGGTGGTGCCTCCCTCAGAAGAGCATGAGCTGAATATGGAGTGCTTGAGGATGTGTGGACAGTGGGGGGAGGTGATCCAACAGTGTCAGTCTGCACAGCAGAGGAGGGAGTGAATTGCTGCAGGATTGCAGGAGCCCAGGAGGATGCTGCCATGGGTAAGAGCAGTAAGGGAGAAGAATCCAGGAGGAAAGGGTGTGTTCAGAGTGACTGCAGGAAGCTGCTGCAGCAGGCACTGACAAAGCACTGGAACACAGGGCAGTGGCCCCATTTTGCCAATCCAGCTCTTCAAGGGTTATCCTGATGTATCCAGGTGTTCTTCCTGAAGGAGGAATCCTGCGTATTACCCTTATTTAGGCATACGCTTATCCAAATTGGGATTTGATAAGAGGACAGCAGCTGCATTTTTCTTTCTCTGAGACAAGAGGCAGTATTAGCTGTTGAGAGTTCGTGATGGAAATGTATCTGTATATGGGTGTGCATCCAGCTGCACTTCACAACAGTAAATGGGACGTGAGAGTGGAGCACTGCTCCCTCTTAATCCATCTGCTGTAGAAGGGGTACTGTGCCTCTGCAGGAAAGGCTGGCAGAACTACTGTGCTAATAAACACACGTTTCTTGCTGCAGCACATGGGCTTCCCAGATTCATAAATCCAAGCAATTCATAGCTGAATTACAATTAAATATCCGCACATTTCCATGCCACAGTGTGCAAGGCATCGGCCTACATGGCTGGACACCTGCTGCCTGCTCTCCTGCACAGCTTGGCAGCGCAGTCCCTTGACCTCGCTCCACCTCGAAATCAGATTCGGAGCGTCGTCCCACAGATGTTCTGCCACATCCTTCCAAGAGCAGCATTCTCTCTGCTCTTTCTTTTTTCCTTTTTTTCTTCCATATTGTTTTTTAAAGCAGCCCTTACTGTCAAATAGTCAGAAACACTTTTCATTGCTGCTGGTCTTTCTGTCAAAAGATTTCCAGGCCAAAGGTTCACTTCGGCTCTGTAAACGACAGTGGGAATTCAGACATCATACCAAAGAGCTGGGAGAGACGAAGAGCACTGATGGATCCCCACGGTTTTGTGTCTCTTGTACGAGACCCATAGGCTCAGTAACGCAGTAAGGTAATGTAGCACTTGATTACAATGGATGTGTTGCACTTACAGAAGGCATCTTACCATGGGGCTCCGCAGAGCTGAAGTAATAACTGCTGGTGTCAGGTACGACAGTGGTAATGGAAACAGATAATTTTCCCACTGTTAAAAAGCTATACATGTCTTAATTACATGAAATTTAGCTAGAGCTAGTGCTGGTGGCTGGAGGGAACATCCTTCTGAGGTTCAGTCTTTCTCCTGGTCTGATCAAAGCTATTTAAAGAAGTAAGGATTCTATGTAATTATTACCCATCTGGAGTTTCCAGGCAGCAGGGTTACCACATGAAACTGCCGTTCGATGTTCTCATTTGTCCCAGAAAGCTTGAACAAAGATTTATAGTCTGCTCTGAACATAACGAGGCTCCTTCAGCAGCAAAGCCCCACGGGGCACCAGAGCTGTGTTCTGCACAGTTGTACAGCTCCCTAACACAATGCTTATTCCCTATGGGTGCAGCAGAAAACTTGTTTGTCCCCTACCCCGTGTTCCTGTCAGTCACAGCCTAAGTCCTGGCCACTATTGCGAGAACATCCTAAACCAGTCTGCAATTTCTATTTCCTTGCCAAAGATCTTATCTGCTGCGGGTGCAAGTTGCACCAGACAGGTTGCTGGTGTTGAAAAACATGCACCCTTCTGCAGCACAGCTCTGCCTGTCGGGCTGGGTTAACTCAGCTAGAAGAGCTGGACAGAGCTGTCCTGTGAGGTCCACGCAGAGCTGCTCTGAGCATCAGTGCCTGGCTTTGATCGGGCACCTGAGAACTTGCAGATGATTGCTGTCAGGGGCAGGCTGTACCTCTGCACCATCATGTCAGCTCTGTGCTGCATTTCTGCACACGTTCCTGCTCTGCATTCCTATGTTTGCAAAAATGACAAATGCTGATAGTAAAAATGTATTCAAATTAATTGCTATTTATGTGCTTACTGAAAAAAAAAAGAAAGCATGCCGGGGCTCCAGTGACCCCGTGAGAGATGTGGGGTTTCAGTGGGACGTGGACTGGGGTCTCACACAAACAGCCCCCTGCTGCCACCACGAAAACTTGCCATTCATGGCAGCAGATGTCGCAGGGGGTTGTATGTTTGGATATTATTAATTTCTTCCTTAGGAGTGTTTATTAACAAATGCTTGTGAGCTGTATGATGTGGTGTGGTGTAAACCAGGAGCACTCCAAGGCACTGCACTGCTGTGTACAGGACGCTCGTTCCAGCAGCCTGCTCCTGTTCTGCTGTGACACCACTTCCTCCAGGAACTCTCATCTGCACAGCTCATTGCTGCTACACATTTGGCAAACTGCAAAAGAACCCAGTGGCTTAAAAATGAATGTGGATTTGCTAGATGGTGTATTTAAGTATTAGTAAATGGTGAGATTGTGGGGTTTTGTAATCTTCTTACTGCCTTCTTGTATTTCCGTGTATCCATCTAGCAATTGATGGTATCAGAAACAGAGATCAAGAGACTGATGCTACAGGCTGTGTCTGTTTTGTAAAATCCTAACAGCCCGTGGTGCGTCTTTGGCACAAGCAGTCACTGCAGGGACATCCTCAGAAATCACTGCAACGTTCCCACCAGCACCGACTATGAGTGTGTTCTGTTGCTCCTGTAGAAAACCCTTGGTTCAATGCCTGCATCACCCACAGCTTACTGAATTTTAAGTCTTGAGCAAAACAAAGCCAGCTCATGAGAAGCTGGTCCTCAAAAGATACAAGCTCCAGATAACTGAGGACGAGTGACACACACAACTGTATAGAAATCACTCAGTTTTACTGCAGCTGACTGAGTGTGCTTTGAAGCTGGGAAATTTCCATTAGTGAAGTGCAGGACGGTGCTGGGTACTACTGCTACTGCAGCTGAGAAAGAAAAGCCCTTAATTTTACATAGCAGCAAAATGTCAGTACGTGAATTCAAACTGTTCTGTAAGATTTAAAGGTAGCTGTAAAACAGACTCCTTGTAAAATATTGACAATATAATTGTTAATGACTTATATCAAACTAAAAAGCATTAAAAGGACTTGAAGTGGCACCTAAGCTTTCAAATTATAACATTTGTGAACATCAGATCTGACAAGAACATGGCAGATACTGCATCCCCTTCAGCAGTGGCAGTGTGGCGGTGACAGAATGACATCCACTGTGAGATCAAGGTTGTTATGGACAGCACAGTTCTGTAATTAATAACTGTTTGGGCTCAAAGCAAATATAGCAGTCTGTTTACCAGTTTTAAGTCCATAATCTATAAACCACCATAAGCTTCCTGCAAAGTCAGCCAGAATGCTGAGCAGGGAAAAAACAAATACTGAGAGGGGTGGGGGGGAGAGTAAGTTCATTTTGGCAGCAAATTGCCCAGCACTTCGGGCAAGATACTGCTTTTAACTTCCCAATGGCATGAAATTATGGAGAGATTCTCATTTAGGTTGAGGTCACTTTACGCCGAAGCAGTGGGTGACATTTACATGAACATTTCTCCCTTGGGCTTTCAGCTATGTCACTGGTTGCATCAGGCCCAGGAAGGTTCTGGTTAGAAGTTACTAGCATCTGATGCTCTTTGTGAATCTTAGGATGGTTCCCAGCGGATCAGAGCTCATATCTGAGCAATTTAAGCTTGTGTCACATTCATCACCATGGTTCCTGACTGCTTTAGAAGTTAAAATATCTCTTTATAAGACGCCCTATATGTCGTTTCCCTTTTTCTTCTCCATGTAGAGGCTTGAAGGCTTCCTAAATGATGCCATAAGAATGGCTTTCTATGCTGAGTTGCTTTGGATGAGGGGTGAGCGGGCACTCGGAGGTGCTCTGCTCCCAAGGGCCGTGTCCCTGCAGCACTGCCCCTCCCCACACAGTGAACACAGCTGATACGCGGCACTTGGACCTGCAAGGAGCAGAACAAAACGGAATCTGCAGTAAGGAGCCCTGCAGGGCAGCTGTGCGCTGTTCATCCTTTTCCTAAGCCTGATAATGCTGTTCTAGGAGGACTGGGGCCTTTGTATGTCAGTCGTTTCTCTGCTTACAGAACGCGAAGTCAGCAGTCAAAGGTGGTATGCATATGGGCACAGGGAGCCCGCAGACCCCGTCCTCAGCACGGACCTGTCCGTGAGACTCGTTGGCAACGCATGCCATACGTTTCTGACCTCCTTGGCTTTAAGCGCATTAAACGTACATGGGATCACAGCAGTGGAAGGAGCTGCGGTTCCTCCGCGCCTTCCTGCCCTGCCCGGTTGGTTTCCTTCTCCACGCGGCGGCGAAGGCACACAGCGGTGACACGCAGCAGCTCTGGGCCGCTCTGCCCGGCCGCGCCGAGCGAACCGCCCCACCGCCAGAGGGACCGAGGCGACGGAGCGGTGCGCGCTCCGTTTGAGGGCCCTGGGAGTCACCGGGTTCAGGACATGGAAACGATCGTTCCCATTTGCGGCCGTCACCATTTCCCGAGAGCGGCAGCACCGCAGCTCAGGAGCACCCGGAAAGGGAACGGCGGAACCCCGTTGTGGGGACGGGGCGGGGACGCGGGGGACGGGCGCCCGCAACGCGGGAACGGGCGGTCGGTGCCACGCGGAGCCCGCGGGGAACCGAGCGCAGAACGGCACCGGAACGGACGTCCCCGCGCACAGCGGCCGCGGATCAGGGGACTCCCCGGGACGCACGGGGCCGCCCGGCGCGATGCCCGCCACGCCCCGCAGTCACGTGATGCCGCCGGGCCCCATTTCCCGCCCGCAGTCACGTGACCTTCTAATGGCGCCGCGCGGCGCCTCCACGCCCACCACGTGACACGTCCACCACGTGACCGCGCGCCGCGCCCCCCTCCCCGGCGGCTGCGGTTACCGCAGTCCCGAGCTCCGCTCCTCCCCCGGCGCGAGCTCCGCCCCCGCCCGTCCTTCCCCCCCTCCTCCCCCCACCTCTCGGCCGCGGTCGATGCGCGCGCGCGGCGGTTCCGTCTGCTCAGAGCGGCGGCGGTGCTGAGGGTCCCGGCTGTCGGAGCCCGGGGCTGCGGAGCGCGGCGGGGCGGAGCGCGCCTTCTTCCTCCCCGTCCCCCTCCTTCCTCCGCCCGCCCGGCCCTCCCCGCACGCAGTCGCCGCGGTTCCCGGCGCGGACAACATGGCGGCGGTGGCGGGGGCCGCGGCCGCGGGCGGCTCCGGAGGCGCCGGGGGCCCGGAGATGGTGCGGGGTCAGGTGTTCGACGTGGGGCCGCGCTACACCAACCTCTCGTACATCGGCGAAGGGGCGTACGGCATGGTGTGGTGAGTGCCGGCCAAGGGCGGCGCCCCCGCCCCGATCGCCGCTTTTCCCCGCCCGGCAGCGGGGAGCGGCCGCGGCCCCGGGGGAGGGGAAGGCCGCGCGGCTCCGGGGCGGACCCCCACCCCCCCACTCCCCCCCTCCGCCGCTCCCGGCCCGGGGGGACCGCTGCCCTGCCCTGCGTGGGATCGCTACCGCCCGTTCGCGCGGCTCTGCCCTCCCTCCCCCGCGTTCCCTTTGTGCGCCGCTCACCTGGCGGCTGCGGCGGTGCTGCTGCGGCCGAAGGGCTCCGCTCGGCCCTGCGCGGCCCCGCGGGGACGGACGCGGTCAGGGTCGGCCTTAAAGAGCTCCGCGGGTGAGCGGCAGAATTCTGGAGAACGATCGCGAGATTTCGGTGTCGTTTCTCCGGGCCGTGCCGAGCCGGGCCGGGCCGTGCTGGTGCTGCCGCACCGCGGGGCTCTCATCGGGAACTCTCCGGCGCTGCCGCCGTTTCCTCGGCGCGTTCGTCGTTGGAGCGGTGTGAGCCGCGCGGCGCCGCTTTCTCTCTCTGTCGTTTAATTTTCTGTAAACCGCAGCGCACGTTTCCCAGCAGCGGTGCCCGCAGCACTGAGCTGTGCCGGCCTGCCCCGCCGAGCCGCGCCCCGGAGCGCTGGGAGCGACGCGGGCATCTGCGGGGAAGGTTGGAGCTGCGGCCTTGGCTTTTCTGTCGCGGGAAGGAGCTCCGACGCGTGACCCGGAGCTCCCGTAGATGATGTGAAAGTAACCTCGCTATTGGGTTTAGTGCTGGAAGTTGCAACAACAGCCAGTCCAAAGCCTGTGTTACACACGGTGTTACTGCGCGCTTCTGCCGTCTGCTGGGTCGGCTCGTGCCGGCACTGAGCTGCTTCCCCGCACCCGCAGGTTGCACGGCGCAGTGCAGTGGCGGCTGATGCCCTTTTTTGGGCTCACTGCTGAGGAGCAGACACGGGGAAACGGGGTCGCGCTCTTCCCCCCCTCACACTGTGTCATCCCGTTCTGCTGTGGAAGGGTTTCCTCTCTGAAAACATGGCATGTTATCACTTGTTTTAAAACTTATCATATTAAATGATACCTGCTTCGGATGCTATCCGTATTCCTTATCGCAAAGTTAAGGATCTCCAGTGGAGTTGAAAGATGCATTTGGCTCCTTTGTTTTCTCCTCTGGAGCTATTAATGCGAAGTACTGAATGTGATACGTTGTGCTCTAGTTATTGGTCTTCTGCCTTGAGCCTGAAAAGCCAGGGAACAAAGTCTCAGTTTATGGCGTGTGCTTGATGAGGGAGCTGTTGGATGCACATGTTCCAGCTGAATGCCATAGCAACTGTAATGCGTTGTAGTGCACGGTGCACTGACTACTATGGTTAAGTAACAGTGCTTATTGATCAGCAGTAGAGCTTATGCAGATTCATGCTGCATGTCTCTGGTCTTGTTGTGATCGCTAATGCAGCGAGATCTGCAGAGCATCTCTCTTTGGGGCCGGGGCTGGCAGAGGGCAAGCCACGAGGGTGCAGGTGGAGATAGCTCCTGCAATGCAAAACCCATTTGGATTTGCACCCTTAGTGAAGGACAGCAAGGCAAGCGTTAACAGCTTTGTTTTACACCATCAGCTATGACATGAGGGAGGAGGTGCTGGTTATTTCTAAGTGTGCTGTGCTGGAGGGCTTGTTATATGCAAAACAAGTGACTTAACTCTTAGAGTCCCTCACTCCATTAGTTCTCATGTTATGTTTCCACATCACTGAATGAGGGAGTTTATGTTTAAAAAAAAAAACCTTGCTGGGAGTTCAGTGGTTAATAAGTGGACGTCCACATGAGCATCCCTTTCCAAACTGTTGTTTTCGCTTTTCTTGCACGTGGAAGCAGGGAAGGAGCACAGTGCAAACAGAGTTGTAGCAGAAACCCTCAGCGCTCTGCAGGACTGTAGGATGTGAAATAACAAATGCAGAGGGCTGTCGGCCTGGGGTCAGCCAGAACTGACTGCAGCTGGGAGCTGCACAGCTCTCAGGAGCAGTGTAATGGCTCGGGAAGCTGCTCCTTCCTCGCTGCCTGTGCTGCGCAGCCTCTTTGCACCCACTGAGAGCACTGAGCCCTCTTTGCACCCACTGAGAGCACTGAGCCCTCTTTGCACCCACTGAGAGCACTGAGCCCTCTTTGCACCCACTGAGAGCACTGAGCCCTCTTTGCACCCACTGAGAGCACTGAGCCCTCTTTGCACCCACTGAGAGCACTGAGCCCTCTTTGCACCCACTGAGAGCACTGAGCCCTCTTTGCACCCACTGAGAGCACTGAGCCCTCTTTGCACCCACTGAGAGCACTGAGCCCTACATTTCCAGCAGGAGCTGTTCTCCATCCGTGTGCTCGGTGCTGATTTGGCAAGGTAGCTGTCTGACAGTTTAAAACGGGTAATTTTTGGAAGGAAATGGTTAACAGGAATATGATGACAGGCTTCTGATTTGTACTGTTACTTGGAACTCTTCTTGCCGTCACGCTTATGTAAATGTGAAGTGTTATCACTGCTGCAAACTGTGCATATAAATCATGAAGGTGAATGCAGTGGGAAGATGGTTTTGAAGCATGCATCTTGTATTTGTTGGCCTCAGTTTTACAGTGTTGCTGTAAGGATGCACTTAGCGTTTTCTCCCCGGTGTGTCTGGGTTAGGCACGAGGGCAGTGCCTGTTCTGTGCTGGTGTCTTGGGGCAGACTGCTTCGTGGTGAGGAGCAGAGGTGGCCTTGGTTTGGTTCTGTTCTGAGTCCATTGATCTGGAGAGAATACACTGTGATGATGGATCAAGTGCAGAGATCGATGTCCTCCTTTATAAGTGCTTTTAGGGAGCGCAGGCTCCACGTAGGCGTTGCTACCTGTTAATTAGCCTGTTCTGTTCTCTGATAAGGAAAGCAGGGAGCTGATAGGTGTTGCCCTGATACCTCCTCATCAGCGCAGGAATTGGAGCAGAGATTTGGGGGTGTAATGGATGGTGGGTGGCAGTCCCCTCCCTCTGGCAGCAGCCTCCTGCAGTGGGAGCTGGCCTGGGGGGCTGGGGGCTGCACCTCGTCCTGGCTCCCTGAAGCCACAGGACGCAGGGCTAGGGCTTGGGGAGTGCAGCTCAGGGGCACTTGCATTCCATAAACAGATGCAGGTTTTCTTAGCGTGGTGTGCTCCAGCCCACAGAAGCGGACACCTTGCGGGGTTTTTCCCACTATGCATGCAGGAATAAAGCTGTTGTGCTTTCATCAGCTGCGTGTGGTTGCATTGCTGCATTGGGATCTTGGATCTCTTGCCAGATGGTGATGGATGGTGAGGTGTTGGCAGACAGGACGTTTTCAGCTGCAGTCCAGGAGGGAAAGCAGCGGACCCTTTTGGTGCTTGGTGCACCCATCTGTCGTCTGGCAGTGCGGCGGTTGGCGGAGCAGAGCGGGCCGGGAGCTGCAGGCACGGCTCAGCATCTCCGCTGTGTGCACACGGAGGCTTTGCTGTTCCCTGGGCAGCTCCTGGTAGCTATCCAGCTGCAGGATGGGACTGCTGCTTTGAGCAGCAGGAGAATTTGCCTTGCTGCAGCTGGTCGCTGTAAGCTCCTGTCACTTTTTAACCTCTGAGAAGAGCTCCTTCCTATGGGGTGGGGGAGGCGGGTCCCTGTGTCTGTGGGGCCAGCGTGTGTCTGCACCTGGAGCAGGGTGTCATGGGGTTCTCCACTCGGTGTCCAGTGAAGCCCTGCTGCCTGCTTTCAGTAGTGCTTAAGTTTGGGTTTCCAGGTCGCTCAGATGAAGCGTGTGGAGGCAAAGTGTATTTGAGGGTTGCTTTTTTTTGCTGCGCTGTGATGCAGATTGAGGTGAACAGTGTATGTGGAGTGGGGGGGGTGGGCAGAACCGTGTCCATCCAGCCCCCCCCAAAATCAAACACGTGTTCTGCTGTGGGAAAAGCCACTTCTCCTGGGGGTTATTCTTCTGCATTTCAGCTTAATTTTCATAAAAGAGTGGAGTGCTCGGAGCTGATTAGAATGCAAATGAGCGTTCTTGTTACATGTAGAGAGTGTTCATCAGCGTGGTGGGTACGTTTCAGCTACCAGCACTGCAGTTATGCTCACGGTGTGCGGTGTGTGGTTACTTCATGCAGCAGTTTTCCTTGCGAGGAGCAGCTGTCCCCAGGACCTTCCTGTTCTTATGAGTGCTTTTTTTTTTCCTTCTGCATCTTGGAGTGGAATACTGCCAACTGTCTTTCCTGAGGTTTTGTATTGTGTGGAATCAAATAAGTCCCCTTCTGAAAAACAACGTAATCATCCCAGATCTTATATTTTTATATTTTTTCCTTATTTCTTTTTTTTCTAAATCTGCTTTTAGGAGTATTTGCAGCATCAGCCAAATGAGACCCTCACCAGACAAAAGAGAAAGCCCATCTGGGGAACTCGATGCCATTGCTGCTGTGGCTCTTGGGCCACATCCTTCCTTCCCTGGAAGGGAGGGAAGTGTTTCCTGCAGTACCTGCAGTGCTGCTCCATGATGGAGGTGCACACACTGTGCAGCACTGCTGCAGGCACCCCCTGCCCTGCCCACCCCTCCCGCCATGCAGTGCTGTGCCCTGCAGCTGACTTCACTGAGACCTTACGTAAAAACAAAGGTTGAGGTGATGTGAGTGGTGGTGCTGACTCAGGAGGGGTACGAGGATGTGCTGGTGGAGGACTTGTTTGCTCTCCCTGTTCTTCAGCTTCGTGCTGCCACGGTCTGAGCTGGCAGTGACTGTGCTCACTGTGCCCTGAGGAAGGGGCAGTGCTGCTGGGCAGGAGCTGGGGAGCAGAGCCCTGAGCTCACCGTGCTTGTGCCTGGCTGAGCAATTCCCAGGGAAACTGAAGTTCATAGAGAAAGAATATGGAAACTTGGTGTAGTGCTGGGTGCTGTGGGTTTGCTTCAGACAGAAGGACTTTAACCTGCAAAGCTTGCAAGAACGAGAGTGCTATTGAACAGCATTGGAGAGCCTGCATCTGAAACGGGGGTAAGTGGGAAGGGAAAAGGTGTGCAGAGCTGTGAGGAGTGTGAGACTGCAAGGTCCATTCTGTGGAGGCCAACTTCAGTAGGATGATGAGCAGGTACTTACTGCGGCTTGAAGCGTGCTGGTGTGGAAGGAGCTGTGTCAGAGGGCACTGCCGTGGGTTTCAGAGCCCTAAGGTGCGTCAGAGCACCGAGGAGCTGGGCAGCACTAAGGGCCACTGCCTTTGCAGTGTGCTGCTCACCAGGCAGGGGTCATTGCTGCGCTGCACCGGGCTGCTGGGCTGACTCCGCTTCGGGCAGGAGCTCATCTCAGGCACCATTTTGCATGAGTCGATACTTCTTTTCAGGACGAGGAGCACTTTAAGGAATTAAACTCTGAAGTCGTTATTGTGTGCATGGGAAGTGGGTTAGAATTATTATGCTTGGAAAGGTCAGGTTTTACTTAAAACAAAACAAAAAAACAAACAAAAAACCACCAGAATACTGTAGTGGGGCTTGATTTGGTGATGAACAACTTGGAACGGGGTTAAGAGCATGGGTAAATTCATGAGTTTGTGAAGGCTGACCCTGCTTTGCCAAGGAGTCGTGATAGCAGACTTGGAAACGGTTGTGTGTCCTTGGCCTAATGCAGCGAGCTCTGTAGTGGCACTGGAATGCATCAAATGCAAAGCTTCAGAGAAGATGCATTTTCAAATAGCACACGGTGAGGAGCTGTCAGGCAGGCCCCGGTCCGCGCTGCTGGGAGCTGAGTCGCATTCACCTCTTAGCTATTGCCATGTCCTCTTGTTCGCTCTTCTGCCCTCAGTTCTGTAGCATGAGATGCAAGGAAATGGAGAGGGAGAGGCGGGGACTGCTGCTGTGTGCTGGCGGCCGTGTGCTGCAGCACTGCACTTCTTTGGCTTTTCTTGACAAAAAAAAAAAAGGCTTAAGAGAAATGTGAGGTCATCCTGTGCTCGATGAGCTGAGGTTTTCTCTGACCCCGTACAGTCGGATGTGTGTGTGGGTGCTGCGCTCCCTCCTGCTGTCCCTGCTGCTGCTGCATGGGCCGTGCAGCGCGGAGCACGCGATGCCCGAGCTCTGCGTGTGATCTCTGAGTACTTGGGACAGCTGCTGGAGCTGGAAGGGCAGGGTTTCTTATTTTTTGTTTTTCACAAACCAGAAGCAGCTCTCTGCTTTCAGCTGCTCCCTGAGTTGTGTTTCTGTAGATGGAGGTCCGCTGAAGTGAGGGAAACACGCAGTAGTGGGAGCGTGGGTGATCTAAAAGCAGGTGCTGGTTCTCCAAGTTGGTGCTGGTGCTCCGGTGGAGAACAGAGTATCGAGGACTTCTGTTAACCTTGGCTGTTTGCAGCTGGGGGACTGCAGTACCTTCTGTGAGCGAAGTGGCCCAGCTGGGTGTCACTGAGCCTGGAGCTGCCTCCCTTTGTCCCTTCCAGTGGTTGTGTAGCTGCTGCTGTCCTAGCTGGCTGCCTGCACCGCAGTGCTGTTATTTGTCTACAGCAGTCTAAAAAATAAGCCCAAGTGATTTGCATTGTAACTTGATCCGTATCAGCAGGTTGTGGAAATATCTGCAGCTGAGCTGAATTCAGGCTGAGTGAGAAGGCTGAAGGCCTTCCCGGCTGTGCTGCGTTCCCCTGGCCTCGCTGCAGGCAGCATTGTTCAGCGTTTCAGGCGGTTATCTCTGGCTGTGCCCTTGGAATCTCGTTTCCACAGCAACACGAAGCTGCTGACAAAACATCCCTTTTCAACCTGAGATGGGTCAGCCCCGCATTGCTGCGTGGCACAGCCTGCAGGTCGTGGTCCGGCCGAGCTGTGCAGCCGTGCCCGCGGGCTCAGAGCAGCATGGCACAGCTCCCTGTGCTCGTCTGTTTGCTTTGTGCTGCTGTGCAGGACATTCTGTTTAGTCAAAACTTTGTCATATATTTACCTTAAATATATTACCTTAGTGCTGGGGATGATAAATGGTAGCACAAGGGCTTGCACCGATCTGCACTTGGTGTCTGGAGAGGATCTGGGTAATGGTGCAGCTGTGGGCTGTCCCAGGATGGTGGCTGCAGCATGTAATCAGAGTAATGTGTGTGCTGGAGTTGGGCTGTTGCAAAATGTATAGTTAGTTTTATCACATTACAGATAAATAGCATTCGCAGCTGTGCTCGCATCAGCTGGTGAAGCTGCACACCATGGTGGGTATAAATCCTTCCCTCCAAGTGCTCAGTGCTGGGGACGAGATGCAGCACCGTGGGAATGCCAGGAGCGCGGCGGGGCCCGACACGCAGCGGTGGGTGTATGCTGTGAGGGGTTATGAGCTGGAAGCTGTGGGCTGGCACTTGGGAAGCTACTGGTGTGGGACCTGGTATTCCCAGTTTGTGCATCTCTAAAAAGCCAGCGGGTCCGTGGCTTTGGGGCAGTGCTGGCTGGCTGCTGCCGTGGACATGCAAGCACTCACGAGACCCAGCAGAGCCCAGCTGGGCTGTCACGGAGGGACAGCGCTTCCAGAATGCGGATTATCTAAATTTAGGACGTGCTTTGGAGGGATGTATATGTGAAGCTATTTCTTCTTAACTGTAGGGGGAGCCCAGGCGATTGTTTGTCATAAAATTAGATCTCTAATTCTGGCTCAGGCTGATCAAGATGATCCTGTGTTAGGTGGAAAGCAAGCTGTGCATTAACTGCACTGACTTTTTTGCACTGGGGCTTTGGATTTGTGTTTTTTAGGGCTGTCGTTTTTCTTAGCACTACGGATGGGCTGTGAGCAGCACAGCACGTCCCTGATGAGCAAGGATTGTGAGGAGCAGGAGGGGCTCCGATACGTTTGTGTGGTGGTTCCTGCGTGGATCCTTCATATAGCAGTATGGGATTTGTAGGTGGCCGTGGCTGTGATGGTGTGGGAGGGAGCACGTGCCCCCAGTCCTACTGCAGTGCAGCCTAAGGGTGCCTCTCAGGGACGGGGACCTCTGCCTGAGTTACAGGCAGGAGGCTGAAGCTGTTGGTGGCCCAACCTCATTTCTTCAGTGTCTTTTAACATCAGCATCCCGGCCTTGGGGCGGCGGCTTCCTGAGGGCACGCGGAGCTCCCTTACAGCCGTGTTTGTTTTGAGGGCTGCAGCTCAGGATGTGAAGCTGTGCAAACTTTGCCATCATTTTCTGCGTACCTGTACTGCCCGTGATAGAGCACCGTGCACAGCAGACGCGTGGTTAGCTTCCTGCCCACAGAAAGTAGAGTCATCCTTTCATAAGTTTAATCAAGTTACAAAAAAGACAACGCTTGAGAAAGGTAAGAAGGGAAAGATGCCAGTATTCAGCTGGGTGTGGTTTTACCCTCCTGAGCTGAGGCTTTGTGCTGGCAGCAGCAGTGCCTGCTTAGTTACAGCAGCGTGGTGAGGTCTGTGCCAACCGAGCGCTGCCTGCAGGGCGTGCCTTGGCGAGGAAACTGGGAGCATCTTTACTGCAGATACTTCGCTTTTTTTTCCACGTAAATCGTGAGCAAATTTGCCCTTTTTTTTTTTTTCAGTAAGCTAAAAATTTTGATAAGAGAATGTTCCAAGAGCTGTGTGTGAAACTGAGCTACAGGAGATCAGAGAAAGGCGTATTTATCCGGGCGTGCTTAGTGGGCAGGTTCACTGGATCCCAGTGACCCATCTACATGAGAATCAGCAACTTAGAACCTATCCAATATCGCAGGGGATTGGGGTTTGGTTAAGCAGTGTCAGCGGGTGCGTCTTGCCTTGCTCTGCCCTTCATAGCTCCTGTTGGGGTGTCCTCCTCCAGTTGGACTTTTTACCTTGATCTGTTTTAGCTGTTCACCGGGTGCACTGTGAGGGCAGCTCAGAGGGTTTCAAAGACCGCCCTGGGATTTGGTGGTAAGAAATGTGTGTGATGAGGGCTGGTTAGCTGGCAGCGTGTGGCTGCCCTCATGTGGGATGCTGAGCTGGCAGGAGTTGAGATACAGGCTTGCATGGTGTTTCCGAAAATTCTGAGGAATGCAGCAGTGAATAAAAAGAAATTCGAAAGGAATGAGAAATCTTTATGTATTAAAAATCATGTATGCATTTAAATTCTAATTATATGAAAGCATATGGTAATGTTCTTAAGAGCAATTATTGTAACGAGGTGCTTTGCCATTCATATAAACAAGGCCACGAGGAAGGTCCTGGAGCAGCCCTGTAACTGTTGGCAGCCTTTTCACACAGCGATAACTGGAGGCCGTGCTGTACAGCTCTGTGCCTCCTGGAGCTCCTTGTTGGGCTGGGAAGGAGACAGTCCTTGTGAGTGGGAGGGCATTCTGGGCAGGAACACAGGGCCCTGCACTGAGTGCTGTCCCGAGCTCTGCAGTCGGCGTGCTCTGGATGCGGCCGTGTGCCTGCTGGTGCTGCTCCCCCGCTGCTGCAGGGCACTGCTCACTGCTTTACTTTCTGCAGCTCTGTCGTCTTTGGAACGAACTGGGAGAGGCATCTTCACAAGTTGCCCGTTCCCTTCTTCTTCAGTGTCTGCTCATCGTGGGGGTGCGGGAAATGGAGTTTGGTGGAGTGAGGTGTAGGATTCTGCCGCTTGAAAGGTGACTTCTGAAAGCTTTTCTGCCCACCAAAGTGAGTGGGTTAACCCAGGGTTAACTTCTCGTCTAAAATTTCTTCTTGATCACAGCGTACAGGGCAAGATTCAAACTTACTTTTTCTCAGGGTGATGAAGGAGCTGAATGCGTCTGTCTTTGTTCAGGTACTTGGGACTCAGCAGGTGAAAAGCTGGCTGCAAAAGGGCGACTTATAGGTTCCCAAAATGAATAACAGGAGAAATATTGTTCTGACGTTAGCTTAAGAGATATTTGCTACTGTCACCTCTTGGTTTGATAAAAATGAATGTACAAACAAGTGGGCAGTCCTTGCGTTCGGTGGAATTGACATCCTTGCTTTCTGAGTGGAATGAATGGATTTTAACTTATAACAAATGTTGGTTCTGTTCCAGTTCTGCCTACGATAACGTCAACAAAGTTCGAGTTGCTATAAAGAAAATCAGTCCTTTTGAGCATCAGACGTACTGCCAGAGAACTCTGAGGGAGATAAAGATCTTACTGCGCTTCAGGCACGAGAATATTATTGGAATCAACGATATTATCAGAGCTCCAACTATTGAACAAATGAAAGACGTGTATCCTTTCAGACTGCTGTGCTTAGTGATTGATTCCTTCTCTGTTTTCGTTGGAGCTCTCTTTCATCCTTATGCGTACTAAGTTTTAAGAGCTGGCTTTTATTACTTTAAACTGGAATGGAAGTTGATAACATTTGCTGGATTTGTAGGTATTGATAGACAGCTTTGGTACCTTGAAGAACATGGCTTCTGTTGGTTTGTGCCAGAATGAAAAAATAATTCCAAGGAACTCAAGGCACGTTTAATGAGTCCATCTTTAGACTGCAGTCACTTTGAGTAGAACCTCTGCTACCACAAGGAGAAAAAAATGATAAAGCTCTGCTGTAACTATCTGAGATTTTCTTAAAGAATGGAAAGGATCCATTGGGGGGGGTATAAATGAGGCCAGATGCCCCTCTACCCTCACTGTAGTCTTGTAGTGCGAAACTACGCATGAGCTGGTGAACATGCACTCGCTGTTGGCTTCACGTGTGTAGCTAACGTATCAAGCCGTTAGAGCAGAGAGGCTCTGCCCCTGAGACCAACCCTAGTTTGCAGCCAACTTGGATGATTCCTCTGTGTATATTGTTTCCTGTTGGCTTCCCAGATTTTCACAGAAGTGTGCCTCTTTGAGAGCATAAGGCGTTGATTTGAATCTAGGTCAGATTTGTTGAAGTGAATAAATGAAAGAAATAAATGGTTTTAGAAGTTTCATTTGGTACTGTACGTCGATATGTAATGTGCCACCAGCTTCGTTTTGCTGCCTTACATCTGGTACCTTACAGATACATTGTGCAAGATCTGATGGAAACAGATCTCTACAAGCTCTTAAAGACTCAACACCTCAGCAACGACCACATTTGTTATTTCCTTTACCAGATTCTGAGAGGGTTAAAATATATCCATTCAGCCAACGTGCTTCATCGTGACCTCAAACCTTCGAATTTGCTGCTTAATACCACTTGTGATCTCAAGGTTAGTGGGAATTTCTTAATAATTTTACTCCCATGGTCTTTATCAGCTGTATGATCTGCTGTAACTGTGAGCAGCTGTGAATGTGATTTCTTTTTTGTGGAAAGATTGCCAAATCATTATTAATTTTCATAAAATAATGATTAATGTTTGAGAACTGTGCTCTGTTATGCTGTTCTCATGGACGCATCGCTGTTTCCATCTGGAGGCTGACTTTGAAACAGCCTCTCTAAAGCTGATGAAAATACCCATCTGAAGCAGAACTGTGTTTACTTGGAAAGTGAACTGAAAATGGTGTGGATTTCAAGTCTCAAATCCGTGCATTAGAACTGCTAATCGTTCTGGGTTGGAGGTGGGCTGTGCTAATGCTGCTGATAGATGGTTATGGTGGGTGATAGATGATCTCAGAGCTCTTACTTGGAAAATGTTACCTCCATGTTTAGTGGCACTCAGTAAAGCAAACCAAGTGTGGAGAATGAGAACAGAAATACAGAATAAAACAGAAATCACAGCCTTCTGTAACTTTCTGCTGTGTGATTGTAACTGTCCTGCTTCTCCCTGTGACAGTCTTAGAGGTGACCAGGATTCATCCTGCCCAAATGAGGAAGAACTGCATTTAGCCTAGGTCCCTCCATCTGGGAGATACCACTGTGAAGAGTGAATGCAGTAGAAGTGCCCTTGGGGCGTTAACCCTTTCATGAAAGAAATGGAGTAAAATCTGTAGTAGAAGCAGGAAATAACAGTGAGCGTAGCTCTGAGTGTGTGCAGAAGAAAAAGACTGCTTTAAGACAAGTACGGTGGTCATAAAAAGTAAATGAAGTTTGCTGGATGGCAGAGCATGAGCTCAGGAAGTACTGCTCCAGGTTCTTCCTTGGATATTAAAAGAGAGTGGCACTGCAGCGCGTGCTTCCCTAGTGGAGAGTGTGGTATTCTGTATGGCAGAACAAGTGTTTTTTCTTAACCTGAAGGGAACTGTGGTGTTGTGTTATTACCACATCTGAAGTGTAAACTCCAGAACTGAGAAGAAAGCCAGTGCATGTTAGGCCTTGTCTGGAGAGCACTGAATTTGTGCTGACTTGTTTCTTTCAGGGCTGTTCTGCCCGTCTGTCTGTTACGTACACGTGCATACACTTAAAACACAGCATCCCATGAAAGTGAACAGCTTTAAGTCATACCTTCAGAGGAACAAAAATAGAAAGTTTGTTCCTCTTCAGTGTTAACACTGTTGATTTTTCTTTAATGGTATTGTGGCTGCGCTGTCTTCCTACTTCCAACTTTCTCTTTGGAGGGAGGATGCTAAATGGCTCTGAAGGCCACGGGGCCTCGTGCTCAGAGCATGGATAAAAACCCCTTCTCCTTTTTGCCCATCCCAGTGGTGCACATCAGGTTTTTTTTTCCATGATTGGATAAAATAGTTTTCCTGGGTAGGATTGAGAAATGTTCTCTCTGGCTTTTTTGTGCTCGTGCTTCCTCCAGCAGCTGTGATCTCTGCAGGGCACCATTATCTCATGGTGGGTTTTTTTTTTGCGGGTACACTGTTGTGATGGTAGCATTTGTAAGAGGAGTTTTGGTCTGTGCTTCAAATGTGTTTGTCATTAAATCTTTTTATTATTGGAGAGCTTAACCTTTTCATTTTCTGGTGTAACTCTTAATTTAAATTTGGAGCAGTGCCACTTTCCTGGCAGATAAAAAGTTAAATAAGTGGAGCATAAACCGTATGCCAGGAATGTTTTCCCTCGAGCTGTTTGGACCAGATCTCCTTGACCACTGTTTGGGGCCCTATCCAAATTAAATTTAATTTCTTGTATTAACTTCTTGTGTTTCAGTTCCAAAGATCTTTTTCCAACCTTTATGCAATAATTTGTTTCTGGAAATAACGTGCTAGCACCACTGTTTTTGGAAGTGTTATGTCGTAGGTGGAGTGACTTAGTAACTTTGTAGTGTTGGAGGCTGTATGTATATCTAATGTACTTGCTCTTTTTCTTTTCAATTTGAAACCAGATTTGTGACTTCGGACTGGCTCGCGTTGCAGATCCAGACCATGATCACACAGGATTCCTGACAGAATATGTGGCCACACGTTGGTACAGGGCTCCTGAAATCATGCTGAATTCTAAGGTAAGAGCTGCAGTGCACTGCTGTGCTGCTTCTGTTGCTGATTATTCACTTGGGAGCATCAGATGTTTCTCCCTTCTCCCGTCCCCTCTGGATTTTTATTTTTATTTTTTTACAATTGGAGCACATGCATAATCTTGAGGGAACAGAGAAATGGCTCTACAGCACAGCCACTGCTTTGCAATAGGTTTGGAATTCCAAATACAGTTATTGGATGCCACAGCTCAGTAAAGATGTGCTTCGGTTCCCGTGTGCCTAGTCTTGCTGTTCACAAGACTTTATTCTGTCAGATGCTCTCTGTTACAGAGCAGGACAGAAATGCTGCTAATGAGGGCACTCTGTGTTCAGGAAGGTTTGCGAGTGTTGCCTCAGTTCTAATGGACATCTCGGTGCAGATTTAGGGTATATAATGAGGGTGAATCTTACTTTGAAGGCATGTGGTCTTTGCTGTATGTCAATCTTAAAGACATTCTCAAAGTCTTAAATCATCCCTTTGTTTTGTTTTTTTATACTTGGAATTATTCTTACATTCTTGTATGACTTTGTTAAAGTGGATCTGTTCTGTGTATGTGTGTAATGGGTGACCTTCACAGCCTTGCAGTGGTCACTGCAGCGTGCATTTAGAAAAGAATTACCTGCTCAGGTGAGGTTTTAGGCTCCTTATATTTTAAACTCCACTGAGGCAGTAAGCAAGCATAGGGCAACTTACCCTTATTTCTGGATGTCTGTCTATATTCATCAGCAGCTCTTACAAGAAGATGACCTGTGTGCTCCTTCCGAGGTGCACAGGGTTTGATGTTCCTGGTCAGTAACATGATTTCTTCCAGAGCTGCTGCACAGAGAACAAATGGTTGCCTGTCACACCCTGAGAGCCATGCTGAGCTGGCAGGGAATTCCACTTCTGTGCGAGCCCCGTGCTGGTGGGAGGGGGAGCAGCAGACAGCTGCTATGGGCTGTGGGACAGTAAGGTGAGGGTCTGTGGGGCCGGTGGCTCTTGAGGTAGAATTGCCCACGTGTCACCCAGGCACTGTGTAAGTACAGGAGAAAAGGCTTTGACTCAGAAGTGTGTAACCTGTTACATACCTGGAGATGTTCGTTCCATTCTTCTTAGCACAGCATTTGATCTTCTCACATCATCTTTGCTGCTTACTTTCGTGCTGTGTTTACAGATCCTCTGACCAGCAGCCCGTGCTGCCCTTTCACCCCTTTGATGAAGGTTTCTTACTGACCTGTGTGGGAGTGTGGCCTTTTCCTGCTGCTCACATGTTTAGCATAATGAGGGGGACGACAGAAACCGTTAGACTCTTTAATCTTTTAAGAGTCTAAGTTAGTGTAAGGCCTGTTAATGACGTGTCTTGCTGTAAATCGGCAGGAGAACCAGGGAGCCTCACCAATGTGTGATGAGTGGTGTGTGCACTTAACCTCAATGAATCCCTTTGGAAAAGTGCATCTTGCGTATTTCAGTTTTTGCTACTCATCTGAAGCAGTGTTTTTTATCTACAGTTCTTAATTATTTCATTATGTACCAGAAAAAGTGAACAGCATGAACAGGTGTGACAGATTTAAGGAGCTATTTCAGTGCGTTTGTACTGAAGTAATGCATTACTGCAGTTATGCAAAAGTATATATGAATAAGTGTTTGGTTTTGTTTTGCTTTCCCTGCAGGGTTACACCAAGTCCATTGACATCTGGTCTGTAGGCTGCATTCTGGCAGAGATGCTCTCCAACAGACCTATCTTTCCAGGAAAACACTACCTTGACCAACTTAACCATATCCTTGGTACGTTTGACATCATGAAGTAACGTTTCCTCATCCATCCGCCTCTCTTCAGCTTTTCTACCATTGGGTCTGGGTCACCCATTTTGTTCTTTCAATCCTGTAGTTCCTTTAGTCTGTGCGTATGGATTGTCTTTGAGAATGGATAATTTATGGATCTATAGATGTATCTTCTGTTCCCTGTGGTTATTTCTGTAGTGATTTGTGTAGTAAGTCGTTGATTGGAGATGTGGCTGGGGGTGTGTATTTATATCAGCAGAGGTGTTGCAGAAAAATTAATAAATAAAGCAGCTCATGTACCAAAATGTCAGAGTCCATTTTTAGAAGTTTCTGTAGGTAAACTCATATGAGTTGGATCTTATGGACGAACTGCTGGGATGTGTGCTGTGGTTCTTCTTCCCAGCAGTTTTAACGTCGGCTTTTAGTAACCATGATGTGATCGTTGCGATGTGGCTTTCTCAGGAATGCAGTACTGTTTGTGCTTTTGTTTTCATAGGTATACTTGGATCCCCTTCCCAAGAAGATTTGAATTGTATAATAAATTTAAAAGCCAGAAACTATTTGCTTTCCCTACCACACAAAAATAAGGTACCATGGAACAGGCTGTTTCCGAATGCTGACCCCAAAGGTATTTTATGCTCTATTATATTCTATCAGAGTTTCAAAAAAATCAAGGGCAGGATGGGATTGCTTTTAGAACCACCGTAAGAATGTATTTGAGTTGGAGTCAGTTGGATGTAAGATCATAAACAGCATGAAACTCCCTCTTATTCTTAAACAAGTCAAAAGTTGTGTTGTGGTGTTGGACCTTTAACTTCTTTGTGGCGTGTGGGGATCCCAGCTGTTGGCATTGTCTCACAAAGCGTAGTTCATTCAAGTACTGAATGTTGGCATTGGACATTTGCAGTTTTTGTTCTGAATTGATATTTCCTTCTGGCTCATCCTTCGTGCAGTTCAGGGATTGCTGTGTTAACAGCACAGCTCTCTCTTGCTTGCTCTGACACAGTCCATGTCACCTGAGTTTTTTGATCCGATGAAATAATTTGCTTTCGGTGAACATAATCAGGTACTGAAGTGTCATGAAAGAGCTGATTTCTGCTGCAGCAGCAGAGCAGCTGATGGTCCTCACTGAGGGAAGCAGCACTATTTGTTCTGCTTTTGTAACTGTGCTCATCAGTGGGAGAAATTTTTGCTGGGGTTTTTGACAGCTTAAATGGCAGTGATGCTGATGTGCTTCGCTGCCAGGGAACGTGTGCCTAGTGTGTCTGGGTAACATCTAGCCATCTCAACCTTCAGAGCCCCTTTGACAGAGCAGATTTCAAACAGCTCTTTGCCATCACTTCATTGAGAAGCAGTGTGCACAGCACGCAGTCAGCAGGGGCGTTTCTGGTCCTGACAAAGAGTTTCGTGAAAGTATTTAATTGTTGAGCAAGCTTTGCAACTTTAAGGTACAGAAATTAACCAGTGCACTTAATGAATCTTCTGCCATGCTGTGTGTCCTTCCAGGCATCTTACCCTGATGCAGAGCTAGAGCTGCCGTGGTGCAGTAATGAGCCCACGTTTAAGTTTAGTATTGTGATAAGAACAAATGCAGTGGAAGCTCATGGTTTCACAAGGGTGTGTGGAATTCCTGCCTCTGTAGCCATTATTCTCCAAAAGGAAGATGTGCTAACAACCAAAGTAATCAAACAGTTGCAATTATGGACTTGTGATGCTTGTCCAGAATTTGATCAGACCTTGTTCTTGGCCTTGTGGAGTCCACGCATTCTCTGTGGATTCTTCACAAGTTGTTGTGAGCAAGTTTGGTGTAAATCTCTGTGCACGTATTGGCATGATGAGCTGCAGAGTATCTCCTGAGCTGCCAGGTGTGCTTGTAGTGGTGCCCTGCTGTTCTAATGGCTTTGCATTCTGTTCAGAATAAGGTATTCTTGATTACTTCATTTCAGACAAAGTTTATCTTGTTTTGGATTTTTATGCGAAATTTGAATGAGAAAAAAAAAATCTTAATTTCTGCTGGAGTTGAATGTAGATTGCTCTGTAAGCTTCTGTGCGTTTCTTCCCTTGACATTCATTCTGGTAGGGCCTTGTAAAGGGTATATGTTTTTCTATACTTTATAAAACACACCAGATCATGCAAAAGGGGACTGTAACTTAGGAGTGCTGATGAGATGGGCAAACGAAGACACACTGCCCAGCTCAGGGAGCATTTTGCTGCTACTGCTGTAAATGGAAATCAGCACAGAACGTAGGGAAGCTTGTCCTTCCTATGTACTGTCAGTAGCATTTATTGTACTTTGCAGTTTGGAGTGTGTATTAAGCTCTTGTTTGCTTGTTTTTTCATCTTAGCACTTGATTTGTTGGATAAAATGTTGACCTTTAATCCTCATAAGCGAATTGAAGTGGAACAAGCTTTAGCCCATCCGTATCTGGAGCAGTACTATGATCCAAGTGATGAGGTAAAAACACTGTTTTACTATGGAAGTCCTGACGTGGTCAGGGAGGTAGCCAGTCCTCTGCTCCGTGTAAGAAGTACGTTGCGTGGCCCTTACAGACTGAGAAGTCTTGCTTGTCTTTAGAGATGGGTAGCAGTTGTTTAAATGTTCGGTTAATAAAAATAAGGGGAAAGGATCAGTCTGATTAACTTCAGTCCTTGAAATTGATGTTGTGCTTTTGTTTTGTATTTCTCAATCCAGCGTTACGTTTTGGAGGCACAGCACAGAAACAGATATATGCTGAGGAGTACTGTTGTGAAAATGGAATTCCTCAGTTTGCTGTGGTTTTGTTTCATATCGGCTGAGTTGAGGCAGCAGAGTTCACCATTGTACTGTACTTCAAAAGGCCCCAGAACTGAGTTTACTGCAGCTGATACCATTCTGATGAGATTTCAGGTTCCTGGTGAAGGTGGGGAGGAGAAATGCTAGTTTTCCTTGAGGGATAGGATTATTCTGAGAAATGTGATGCTTCAGATCATTTTTGTTCAGGTAGTTACTAAGATGTGAGCTGTCAGTTATTATACCCGGTTTTACATTTTGCTATGATCCGAATTAATATCTTTAGACTAATACATGATGCATAGACTGCAAAGTACTGAATGTTTCTATCACCACTTTAGAAATTTTTTCCATTCAGGATCTCTGTTTAATTTCAACAGAACAATAATAGCTTTAAAAAGATGAATGATTACTTTTTTTTTCTTTAATTTTATCAAGCCTGTAGCTGAAGCACCCTTCAAGTTTGATATGGAGTTGGATGACTTGCCGAAGGAAAAGCTGAAAGAACTGATTTTTGAGGAAACTGCTAGATTCCAGCCAGGATATCGATCTTAAATTGTGCATAGGTAAAGTGTTTGCCCAGAAGAGTTTTGGAATCTGTGCTTACTGCTGGTGAAATGTGTAACTGATGGTTTCTATTGACTTGCTCTCCTGCTGCTCGAGTACAGCTTGCTGCTTGTTCCTTTACCTCAGTCCTGTTCTCTTACTGAAGAAATGAGTACAGTTTGCAGCACTGAACTGTGCGTGAGGAATCCAGGCAGTTGTCTTGAGGTGATTACATAATTCTCGGACTGCATTTAAGGAATAAGGATTACATTTGATTTTCTTCTCAGAATGAAAGCAGTGAGAATGCTTCTGAAATGCAAATCTTATAAACAAAACCCACACTTCTCGAGGGGTCCGTGATCTTCATGTAAGACAGCAGAGTGTTTTGTCAAGTGGCTTCAAATGCTCTTTACAATGTCTTCCTTAAATGCAGTGTGCAGAGGAGAAATCTCTTAAACTAATCTAAAAAAGCCTCAACACTGTACGTTTTCAGTGAGACTTCAATTGTAAGTACCTCTGAGAGCTGTGTAGCTGCTTGTGAGGTAGTTAATGGTCACATTTGCTAGTTCTTTGAAGATCTAACCATTCTTAATTTAAATCTGCTGATGTTCCCTGCCTCTGTTTTGTTTCAAATCAATAAAGTTGTGTCCACCTACCTTGAGGCTCACGAGTCTCGGTATTTCCATACAAAATTGCTCAAAAAGTGGCAGTACATTTTTTCTGATAGTTGTGGAACAAATGTTTTTAAGTACCTGAGCTGTGTAGCTGGACAAGAGATTGAAAAAACAAAGAGGACCGCCTGATCTCAGTTGGCCCATGTTGTGTCTTAAAAATGGTTTGTGGGGTATCCTCCATCAGCGCCGCACACAGACCGTGTCTGACAGCCCTGCAGGAAGCTGGAGTGTGAGCCCATGAGCTGCTTGCTGTGAGAAGCACGTGGCTCTGCCAGCAGTGCGTGGGGGCTTCGATGCTTTGCTGTAACCAGTTATTCTTCTGGACTAAAAATGGGATCTGTGTCCCTGCGTTGCTCGTGCCTCTAGGCTCTTTTAATTATTAATTGGGAAGAAAAGAGGAGGGGAAAAAAAATGTCAAGGAAACTGTTGAAAATAGCTTTTTACTTTTGTAAAGTAAAGGTAAGTCAGAGCTTGTGATCTCCGTGGCCTCTTTGCCCAGACTGTACTTAGCAGGGTTGTGTTGGGATTAAGGGAGGAGGGGTGCCCGTATCGTGGTGCGGTGCTGTGGGAAAGCCCTGACCTGCTGGAAGTGTCACCCTTCAGAGCTGCTGTGAAGAGCTGCTTTGGCTGATAACGTACTGAAGCTTGAATACATCGCTTACCTAGATAACGATTCGCTAGGAACTGTGCGAGTAATTTCTGGTCAGAATTACTAGGTATTGCAGTGCACAATTAATTGTGAGGAGCTGGCATGCCAGTGAAGGCCAGGCCTGGCAGCTGGCTGAAGCTGCACTGAGTCCCTTCTGAGTGTTCGTGCTCCTCTGCAGCCCCTTGCTGTCAGCTCTTCTCTGCTGATCTTTACCTCGTACTTCCTGACTCGCTTTTGGAATTAGGAAACAATGTGGGGAAAAAAGCAGTTCTTCAGATAAATGCTCGTTTGGGGAAAGGTAGAAATAGGAAAATGTTTGTTGTGAAAGACAGTGATAACATTTCCTTCACTGAAATGTCTCTGCTTTTTTTTTTTTGTAGGACAAGGACTTAAAGGACTGGGCATGCTCAAACGTTGCTGTTCCTCTTCCCAGTTCTTTATTGTTGGTCATGTCTCGTGGCCTCTCTCAGCTTATCCACTAACTCCTTTGAGCCATTCAGGAGGGCAGTTCCTGGTAGTTTTGGCTTTTCATGCTTTCAATGAATCTTTTAAGCCTGAAGAATTGTAATTGACACTCCTATGCGTAATGCCCGTTGTTGACCTGTTGCAGTACTGTACTGTAAGTGCACCTACTGCTGGCCGTGTTTAACTGCTTGCTTTCTGGTTTGAGAGATGCAGTGGTTCCTTTCACTCCTGGATTAATATCCGAGAAGATAATTCATTAACTGATGAAGTTTACACCATGAACTATGTTCTTCTGACTTTACTGAAGTCGCTGGCATTTTTTTTTTTTTTAGAAAAGCTACTATTCAGGGCACTTTAAGTCAGTGACATCCCAGATTTGTTTTGCACTTCCTTTTTAAATAGAAATGGTTAGCATCCAGTGAGTGGGATTTTCCATTACGCTCTGGATTACAGCATAAGTCGTGTTCGTGTTAATCTTGCTTATGCACTTGTTTGGGTGTCCTGTGCTGTACATACAGGTATTCTATACAGTGTAATAGCCACATAGGAGCCCATCTTAATTGAATTCATCCAAGAAACATTTTACCATGCACCGACAAAATTTGTACCTTTTCTTCCCTGCCTTTTTAAAAAGAGATCATTTTAAGTTTAACCATGCTGGGAGGGGTAGTACTTCCAGAGTGCATACCTTGTAGTCGAGTTTATAAGGCTTGTGCAAGGGGAACGAGTGGCAGCTTGCCAGCTCATTTATTCCCTGTGTGAAGGGAGATTAACAAAGATCACAGTGGCACGGGGTCCCAGTGGTGGGTGCTGTTCTTTGCGGAAGGCATCCGAGTGCGGTAAGCGAGAACCAGAGTATGATGTGAATAAACTCTGTCTACACTCTTCATAGCAATGCAATGCTTCACGTGAGGATTGGCAGTTTCACGTTTGAGTGCTCACTGACGTTCAGAATTCTCGCAGAGAGGAACACTGCATCTTTAAATGAGAAAGTTTGAATTTACTTTTGCTCCTACAGCATGTCAGCATCTCGGTTCATTTCTTGCAACCTACACTATGGTGATTTGTAATCAAGCCTCCATGAGCTCGTGACATGAAGTACTGTTCTGTTGTCAAGTACTATCAAACTTTTCTGATAATGCTGAGTTAGGACAACCAAACAAAGCTAGCACTAAATAACGTTTAAAATTGTATACCTTTTAATGATCTTTTCAAGTATTTGTTACTGAAATTGTATAATGTGGAGTTTACTAGGTGTTATGTTCCAGTGCAGTGCCTCCTTTTCTTTCCCCACTGCTCTCTGTGGTGAGAAATTTGCCTTGTTTAAAATGATTACTGTGCCCTCGCATGACTGTTAAAGCTTTCTGTGCAAAGATGATTGTTTAAGTGCCACATGCCTATGATTGAGAGAAAAAAATCTATTGTTACCTCTGAGTTGTGTTCAACTGAAATGCTATTCAACGAATAACTTAGGAAAAATAGTTCTATTTTTAGCTTTTCATATCTCTGCTGTCTTCTCAATTTGTTTTGGCAGCAGTGAAGAATGGATTGTATAATAGACTGCTTGCTAATATGAACAAAAATGCACTTGTAATTCCTGGAAATAAATTTAAATCTTATATCTTCACGTTAACATAAAGGATTAGTTTTTGGTTTCCTCCTGGGTAATGCGTTTGAACGGAAATCAGGTTCAGCTGCTACTGCAGTATTGCAAGGAGGCTTGCTGGTCAATGAGTCCAGGCTTCCTCATTCCACGTAGTCTGCTGCTCAGGAAGGAGAAGCTGTTAGCTCTGACTTTGAGGGCGGCGGTGCTGACGAGATCCCAGAGCGGATGTTTCCTTCGAGTTTGAGTCTTGGTCTACCAAAACTAATTTTTAATAAGCAAGGGTTTGCTTCAAGGGGCATTTTCAATTAGGAGGCTCCTGTGGTACATAAATCTCTGTTGTGTGGAACATGAGGAGCGCTGTCAGGACGCAGCACCAGTGGTCACTGAGTCGAGATATGGAGCCTGTGCTGAAAAAGCATTGCTATAGGAATTATGCACTTGACTGTTGATACCTGTGTAGAAATTTCTGCTGACGTTTCTACACATCTTTACCAAAATGCTTTCGTCACTCAGTTTTGAGAAGCTGAAATATTTCTAGACTCTGCTACCTGTACCATCTCATCGTTGCAGGAATCGTGGTTGGGAAGATGACTGTTACTGAGATTAGTTTGTAACACCTCCACCCGAATTAAGGAAGAATTTCGGCAGCCTGTTTCATCCTTTTCCCAGTTCTTTTTTTAATACTTTAATTTTGGATTTCTGGGGAGGTGTAAACTTACCCTTGCAGTCTGTCTCACGGTGACATGCCAAGGCTTTGCTTTACCTGACGCGTGGTGCTCTCAGCCTTTCCCCCGTAGCTGTGCTTACTGCACCGCATTGGGTCCATGGGTACCAATAACAGCATCCCTCAGTCCTCTGCTGAGCTCAGTGAACGTGTTGCTGAATTTGTTAACGTTGTGAGGTGCAGAAGCATGACTTTCCTCTGTCAGATATTGAAAGTGTCCAAAAGAAGGTTCCTGTGACACGGTTAGGTCGGTTATTGCAGCATTTTCCCCTCCTTTATCATTTTTGCGTACGTAGAGCAGAGACCCAAAACGTGTAATTGAGGTGATGTTTTGGGAATGAGGGACGTAATCAGTCGGCTGTGTGAACATTCCAACTGTAGAGCTGAAGAGAAATAGGTGAACTGAAGCTCCTCGTGGGTGCTTCGGCAGAGCTTCCTGTGCTGTCCTGACTCAGCAGGACCACGTGCAGCACTGCGGGCAGAGCCCGGGGAGCTCAGCACGGTTATCCTCACAGCGCGGGGACGCACGCTGCGCCATATTTATGCCATGTCAGAGCTGTTTGCTGAGCAACTGTGCTGGAGGTTTAACTTTATTAATATATATTTGCTTATGTGAGTGTAGTTTCTGTAGTCCTCGGTTACCGGTGAGTTTGTGTTCACAGCACAGCGATGTGGTATGAATGCAGGTCTGCGCGCAGCGTCCTCACCAGCTCGGTCCCTTGCGTAGTGCTTTTGTATTTGTACAGCAATGTCTTCGAGTAATCCCAGATTTTAGGGGAAGTATTTTTGTAAATGCAGTGGTTTAAACAAAAAAAAATCCAAACAGTCCTTTTCCTGAGTTCTAAATGCGTTTGTGGTTCAAAATGGTTTAGTTAAGGACTGAAATCAAGACACTAAATTAGTGAAAAGTGCACATTAGTAAAGTGAAGCATGGCATGGTTTTCTGTAGCACGTGCTGTGATGAGCTGAGTGAAGCATTGGACGAAGTGCAGAAGTTGGACTCCTTTGTCATCCCAGAGCAAATGTCTGAAGGCTGCAGCTGGGTTACTTACTATTGTTGCCTTTTCTTGTGTTGTATCAGTGTAGAGCACTCTTAAAATACTCAAACTGCTTTGTCTTTGCTTTGTACTGTTGGTGCCTTCTTAGTCACGTACCCCACAAGTCCTGCATAGCTGATTTAGTTAATGGTAAGTTTAAAATAAAATAAAGGAAGATTTTATATTAAAAACAAAAAAAAACCTTTAAAACTTCATTTTCTGTATGTTCTTATTCATTGTAACAATTAAACATTTATATTGTGACGGATTTGTGATTGGGTTAATCTGTATAGATCAGTTGTAAGTAGCAAAGGTTTATATTTCGTCTCATTCTTTTAATGTTGTAAACGTATGTGATCTTCTCCTTTAAATCAGGTAACTTAATGTTCTGTTTTGTTTTCGGCATCCGAATCTTGTAAAAACAAATGCGAAGAAATCCATTAAATCGTGTCCCTGTATTACCAACTCAGCATATGCTGTGCTGTGTAGGGGGCTGACGTCCCACGCCGTGCTGTCCCGTGGGAGCTCAGAGTCTGAAGGTGCATCGGCAGCGGGCAGACCACGAGTGTCTGCTCCCAGTGTGGCTGTGCCACTGGGACCTCAGAGCTCTGCCGTCGCAGCTCTGCCGTCGCAGGAGTGCCCCGGAGGGCAGAAGCGCTGTGTCTGCGGCAGAGTTGGGAGATGAGCGCTGGGAAGTGCTGAGCACAGAGCTGGCTTTGGGCGCCCGGTGTCAGCGCTGCTGCAGCCCACGCCCCGGGGAATGCTGCCCACAGTGACTGGAGCAGTGCTTAGAGAAGAAACCTTTGCATTTTGCTGCGGGAAAGGTTCTTCTCGGGCCAGGGTTTGAAACGCTCTGTGGTTTCTGGGAGCAGTGCACTCACACGCTGTTGCAACAGCATTTCTATCAGTATTTTAGTCTGAAATCCAGCTGTGCCAGAGCACTGAGAAAAGGTGCAATTGGATCACGGCAGCTAGAAACTTCTGTAATTAGTTTGTAATTAGTATGACAAGATGAGAAATGTGACCTGAAACAGGTGCTAATCAGTAACCAGCAGCTCTGACAGCACTGGCTCTGCTCCTTAGCTTCGTCTCTCCATCCCCTCTCTGTTTTCACAGCAGTGTGCATTTTTTTCCCAGAACACTGAGTTGAACGTTGCCGTGTATGCAGTTGTGCCCGTTGCTTCCTCACTGACTACAGCTGCCTTTGTCTCTCCCTGCTGCCCTGTGCTGCATACAGTGGCGGTTACTTGGAAGTCGGACTGAGCTGTGTCCTGTCCCAGCATTCAAGCCGCTCGTTGACTCAGTGCTGCTCTCACAGTAGGACTCGTTGGAGTACGCTCTGCTTTCATTTGCTGACCCTTCCTGGCTGTGAGCTTGAGGGGCGATGGGTGCTGAGACCTTGGAGTCAGTGTAGGGATGGCTCCTGGGCTCTGCGTGGCTGCAGGATGGGCTGCGCTCCGCAGTCGGAGCGGTGCCGGGGGAGCTCGGGTGCTCGCGGCACTTCGTGAGGAGCTGTGCAGAAACCGCATTCACTGAGCAGTGTGGGTCTGATGCTGTTGAGCTTTGTGGAGCTCGGCCCCAGTGTTTTCTCTGCAGACAGAAGTTGCTCGCTTCTGTGTTCTTTCTAAGTTAAGTTTGTGTAGTGCTTGGCAAGCTTAAAAAAATAACATGAAAATTGTAGAAGACTTAAAAAGTCCACGGCATCGATACGTGCGGCGTCAGTGCTTCAGAAGAGCTCTTGGGTTCTGTGCAGGAGCACCTCCTGAGGACATGAGGTGTGAGCGGGCCGTGCCAGGGCCGGGGTTTCTTGGAAGTTAAGGTATGAGAACTGATCTGTGAAACCTTTACCTTTCCACTCGGTTAGCTGCGCCCACCGAGCGCTTTCCTTCAGGTATTGTCTGCCGTTTTGTCACGGCAGCGATGTGTAGGGATGCTTTTCCTTTGACTTCTGGTTCTAAGTGCAGCTGAAGTCTCAGTTGTTCCAGAAATCTCTGTGCTGTGGGCCTGGTGCCTGGGGTGGTACGGAGCCGTGCGTGCAGTGCAGTGATCTGTCAGTTCCTCCCTAGTGCTGAGCGCAGAAATAGCGATGGAAAACTTCAGTGTCCGTAGCTGCTGCATTCTTCTGCACTGCTGGAAACTGTTGTGAAGTTCAGGCTTTCCAAGCAAGAAAAGAGTGAGACCCAAAGCTGTAAGGGAATGCCACGAGCTTAAAAAATAACAAAATCATAATATCTGCGATTATCAGAAGATGTACAAAGCACCTCCTGCTCTGATCTGAGCACCCAAGGCACTCAGCTTGTTCTGAAGATGCCTCAAATCTGCTAATGCAGAAATGCTGACTGTTCAGAATGTTGGCTTGAAACGGAACCGACTGAATCACACATGAGCTGAAAATCTGGGGGCAGTTTGAGGTCAGCCCTCCTCCCAGCTCAGCATGGACCTCCCCAGCACGCAGCAGTGATGGCCCTCAAACCTCCCTGCATTCCTAGAGGTGTTTAAAACTCACAAACGTCCTCTCATAGTTGGGACATCTTAGGTTCAAGTTTATAGACTACAGGATTTGAACGTGTTGCTTCTAAGAGGTGTTAGTTTTGGTGCATGCCTGTGCTTCTGCAGGCTCCTGAGTAGGAACGCGGAGGGCTGAGCCCTGCGGGCAGCTGCACGGCCACGGGACGGACGTGGTGTCACTGCCACTGTGAGTCCATTTCTCAGTGGGGTGGGGTTAAGGAAAAATGGTGCTCATTCCTTAAGCACTGCTTTGAGGCTGAAGGCGATGCGGAGGTGTCTGTGAGGGCCGTGCAGTTTAAGCTGTTTCTGCAGCTGCCTCGATGAATTTCCCTGAGCATAGGGTGCAGTTACTCCAGCATGGCGAAGGCTCGTGTGTGCTCTGCTCAGCCACCAGCCTTCTTGTACCAGTGAACCACGTTGCACCAACCACAGTATGTCCTGTGTGTAAGGAGTGGTGGACGTGATTCTTACTGTGCAGTTTTATTTTCGTCGTCTTTCCAGCGGTTGCAGCCAGCGTGGGTTCTGTGCAGCAGCGGTTGTTCCAGGCTATTAAAGAAGTATTTGGGGGAGAAGTCCTGCATGACCCTTGTTTGCTTTCTGGAAGCTGCTGCGGTGCTTTGAAGCAGAGTTGTGTCTGATGCTGCAATGAGCTTGTTCCCTCCAGTCTCACCATCGGAATGCATCTAGACCCAGAGAGCTTCCCCGGAATTGCTCTTCCACATTTTTCCTCTTGAGGAAGGCCCGGGCTCAACACCAGCATCATTAGAGCCAAGGATTATGAGAGCAGAGGGGCTTTTCTCTCTGCTTGTCTGTGGGATTCTGCTGAGCTACACACAGCCTTATCAGATCACGGTGCTGTGAAAAGACTTGGGGAATGCTGCAGCTGCTTCTGTTCAGCAACTTCTGGACTCAGAGCAGATGAGAACTGAGGCAGTGTGCACTGCGAGGAGCGCTCTGGCCTTAGGTTCTGTCCCTGTGGACCCCGGCAGCGTGCCTGCACCACTGGCTCTGCAAGTACACCTGCCCTGGATAAGTTTCCCTTACAAGAGGGAAGCTTCGTTTCCTCTGAAGGACAGGTAATCGTGTCGCTCTCTTCCCACTGCTCGTGTTTGACTGCTGGTGTGTCGTTCATCGCCCAAATGTCGCTGTTAAAAACCATCAGTGCTGTAGAAATAACAGCGGTGAAGAAGTTGCTCCTCTCAACTTGTGTATTCCTCCTTGCTTTGGAAGTGTGTAGAACGATACCTGCTTTTAATTAAAACGGAATAGCTTTTCTGCATCCTGTGCCCATTTTTCTCTGCTGCCCCCTGTCCTAGATGTGACTTGTCTTACTGCTAGTGCTGTGATCCAAGCTGCACTAAGCGGTGCCGTACGGCAACCTGTGCATGCAGTTGCCCTGGCGCACGGCGGAGCAGTTTGTGCCGCTCAGCGCGTGGGTGACGTTCCTCGGCTGTAAATCTTAACTGTGCTTCCCAGAGCTCTGCCCTCAGCACTCAGTGACTGCAGAGCCGATGTCTGTGCCTCCACCAGCAGCCTTTCTGCCGCCGGCCTGCTCAGCAGCAGCTGCCAGGAAGGTCGGGCATCGGCACCAGGTATTCCTACACGGTCGCTTCGCAGCAGAGCGTCCCCGATGGGCGCGGGGCAATGCCGGCATCAAACTGAGTGCGTTTCCACGCAAATGCCAATTCACGTAGCAAGGAGAGCACACGGAGTTGTTTATGGTTGGGAGGTGATAAGGAAACGCTGCGATAGCACTCTGTCCTTGGAGCCGATCAGCTCCAGCACAAGGGGCCGTATCCTGCGCAGTGCGGAGGGCGGCGGAAAACGGGGGGAGGGGTCCGACGTGGGGAAAGGGCACGGGGTGCCGCGTCTCCGTGGGCAGCAAACCGCGCAAAAGCGGACACTGCCCTGCGGGGTTTTCCCCGTGGTTGGCACACAGTCAGAAACGCAGCTAGGAGTGCTGCGTGCCTGGGTCCAGAGGTGTGGGGGCACGAGGAAGGGGAGGCTCGGCAGGCACTGCCCGTGGGGGTGTGCCCACAGTAACGTCCCCTCTCCAGCAAACAGCCCCGAGGAGGTCTGCGTGGCACTCAGACGTTGAGCTCTTCACATCAGTTTGCGTTCTGGTATAGCAGGAGTAGATAAATGCTGAATTTTCGCAGCGTCGCTGGGAAAAGCAGCTTGTCATTCCCGAGTTCCCGAGGCTGCAGTCGTCTGCGTTGTGCACGCAGACACGGGTGGGCTTCAGCCGTGGCCGGGGACGGTGACACCCGCGGCCCTCGGAGCGCTGCAGTCGAGCTCTGCTGCGCTCTGCTCCCCGTGGCTTTGAGCCGTGCCCAGCAGTGCACGCCGAATGCTGTTTCCTGGTCTTGTCGCTGTAGTGAGAACTACCAAGAGTGGATTTTTTTCAAAGTAAGAGATGTGGTTTTCGTGTGTGAGGTAGTACTAAAAACGTTGGCTAGCATCCTTGGCTGTGCTTGCTTTGTTTTGTGTGATGGAGGTGGCAGATGAATAGGAGCTTCTGCTTCCCCTGTGTATTGTGACGGTCATCGAAAGAGACTCCAGAAAACTTGAGCTTTAGCAAACGTTCAGAGGATTCATGTTGAGAAGCAATCGTCCTCACGTCTTACAGTGCGAGCGCAGCAATGTGAGGGAGCGGCGGCAGAGGGCAGAGAGCACTGCGAGCCCCGCAGCTCAGAGCTGCTCTGAACTGCCCACGAAAGGAGGAGGGGGCAGAGGGAAGGTGCAACAGTGCCCGCAGAGAGGGGGTGCTGCCCGGCCCCGAGGTGAGGGCAGACGGCACCGCCCGGAGCTCAGAGCTCTGCCGGGAGGGGAACCACGGCGTAATCACTGCAAGTAAAGGCAAAAGCAGCAGCCAGCGGAATGGCTGTGAAACACGAGGATGAAATGAGGTGTCACAGTGCTCTGAGAAGTGATCTGAAGAACTGTGGCTGCAATGGCTCTCCAAGAGCAAGGCAGCAGCAATTTAGGGCAAGAACTTCCCTTGAAACTGGGAGGGAGCACTTCATTTTTGGAGTGGCAGGGTTTTGATTTGTTTCTTTTGTTGTTTGATTTCTCCATTTCTTCCTTCCAAATTTTGTTTTTGAGTCTTAGTGTGCGCAGTGTGACTGGTCCAGGCAGTACATGTGAGGACTAAAGGAAAATCATGCTGGCTTATATTTTTTCCCTTTTTTCTGGCTTCTGGTATAGGTCAAAGTAATTCTGACCACCGATGAATAAAGCACAGCACCTTGTTATGGGACGAGGCAGAAGTGAACTGGAGCATCAAATACATTCTCTGTGTACATTCTGATGAATAACATTATGCTACTCACGACTATCAAACTTCATTCAGTCTCTTCTTCACGGCTCCAGACCTTTCCACCCTTCTTCATACTGACATAAAGATCAAAGCAGTGATTCAAGATGAAGGACAGCAGTGTTTTTCAAACAGAGAAGACAGGAATGTAGCTTAAATATATGAAAAAAAATTACTCAACTGTTGCTGTGTTTTAAAATCCCTGCTTACATGTAAGTCAGCCTCTCTCTTCTAATAACATCCAAGGAATTGCAAAATCTTATTTGTGGCTGCAGAGAAGTGTCCTGCAGGAAGTTTCTGCATATCCAGGGTACCTTGTTGGTTCGACCAGCAATCCTGAGTGGGTTTATTCACGGTTTCTCAGCCTGCTCAGTAAAGTACTCCTCCTGGTGCATAATTCTCTGAGCTGATGAAAAAAGCAGATATCCCTTTTCTGATTAAATGTGGGTCATGTTGATTTGTGTTTGTGTGCTCCTGCCAGAGCAGCTGGTTTGGTCTTGTCTCGTGCCATGCCTCACTGAACCATGCAGAAGACTTGAGTGACTTTCTTATTAGAGATCCTAGATTAGATGTACCACAGAGATGAGGCACTGGAACATGGGTGTTTTTGAAGCTCTTGCCAAAAAGGATGGCTGAATAGCGATTTGGTGGGATGTCTGGGAGTACAACAACAAAATCCTTTGGCAGTTGGTTTGTGTGGTACAGTACTGCTACAACTTTTTTTTTTTTTCAATATAGTGGTGCAGAAAATGATGTTGAAAACGCCATAGACAATGTTTATACAAAAGAGCTGAGTACAAACCTCTCCAAAACTTATGTATCAGTTCAGATGGCACTGCAATATTTGCATTTGATCTCTGTATAACCGGGCAACCTCCTGTGCGTCCCACTGCACTGCAGAAAGTGAAGCAGCAGTATCAGCTCTGTTTTTATTTTAAGGAAATATTACTGTGCACTTGGTAGCTGTCATGCTCCCTGCTGGCTGCTGCTGTCTCCAGCAGATGTACAACAGCCTTTTATAGCTTCCTCCCACTCTTGGTCCATTCACTCACAATGCAAACTCTGCTGTGGCTGTAAAGGTGAGAGTCCAATGGCCACATCACCCTCTTCCTCTGCTCACCTCCCTGTGCTGCTCTGCTGAAAGATGTGTAGTTGTGCTATGCACTGAAATGTGAATTCACATGACTGAGCTGTGACTAAGGGACTTGTTGGGCTACGATGTGGTCATTTTTGGCTACCTCCTGTAGTTCCTGCTGTCTTTTGCCTTTTCCTATGCTGAGTTCATTGTTGGAGTGTTCAAGCAGACAGATCCAGGCAGTTCCCAAACACACCCAGAGTCAGGGATGGCAGGACAAGCTGGACAGGCAGGAGTCTGTGTGACAGCTCAAGCGATATCTGTTCACTGAATGACAGCCACGTGAAAAATATCCAGAGAAGCAAATAAATAAATAAACCAGCCAGAATTTTGGCAGCATTCGTTACCCAGGAGAACAGGCAGAGCTGTGTGCACCGACCTCCAGTCAGACTTGCTATTTCTCTGGTACCAGAAGCATTCAAACCATTCGCTCTAAAATGTACGAGGGAAACTCGCACATTTGTTTATCAGTACTTATGTAAGGATTACAGTAAGTTTCGGGTACCTAATGAAAATACGTTTGGCCACAAGATGGAGCCGGTGCGGTTGCAGAGCATCCTCTGCTGCGGTCTCCTTCGGCCCCGGAGCGGCATCGCGTCTCCGAGAGCGCGGAGCGGGGTGCACGGCTTCTGCACGGGAGGAAACCGAAAGCAGGTGGGGTACAGAGCTCACCTAAAAGTCATTCCACCCCAGAAATGAAACTCTTGCAGCTAACCTGACTGAGAAAACTAAACATCTCTGATGCTTTTTTTTTCCTGAATCTAGGCTGAGCTAGTTGCATTCTCCAAGGGTTTATAAAATCAAATGACTTGAGAAAAATTAAAATTAAAAAAAGAACTACAAAGGGGAAAAGAAAAAGGTGGCAGATGAGGCACTTGGGTTAGTCTAGCAGAGTAAGCTAAGTGCCAGAACAGCAGAGACAGTCTGCAGCTACCAGTGAATTTCAGAATAGCTGTGAGCAGGACAGGCGTGGCTGTGTGCACGCTCCCTCCAGCAATCTTTCCTGACACTTTTTCAATGACTTATTACAAATAAATTCAGCAGTTAGGCCTGCCTGAGTGTGACGTTAAGTGCAGAGTTCTGTGTCCTGGCAGTTACAGAGATCTATGTTTTCTCCTTGTTACTGCACTCCTGATCAGTCTGTCTCATTCAGTTTCAAACTTACACTGGACTCACACTAATTGCAATACAGGCTTTGATTAGCTTTTTATTTATTTTATTTATTTTATTTTATTTTATTTTATTTTATTTTATTTTATTTTATTTTATTTTATTTTATTTTATTTTATTTTTTCAATAGCTGATTTCCATGGCCTACATTACTTTTTGCTTTGTATAGTCACCTCTACCCTATGAAAGAGAATGAGCTCATTAATAATATCAATCTTCATATAATTCTAGAAAATAGTGAGATGCCTTCAAGGTTTACCCCACACTCTGCATTTTGCCTCAGAAGCAGTGGGCTGGCTGCCACAGAAAGTCACTCCACCTAAGCAAAGTAGGTGTCAGTTTTTCCTACTGAGTACAGCCTTTGGCTTTACTAAGGAAACGTATGTCCTGATCACTTTCTGTAAAGCAAGCAGATGAATTCTTACTGTGAAAGCAATTCTGAAGTGCCTTCGGGGGTCCTAACGAAGAATCAGTTGAGCACCTGACAATTAGCTGCCCACAGACATGATTGTCAGACTGTCAGCAAAGAACAGCGCTGTGTTTGGTGGGGACAAAAATCACTGCTGGAATCCTCGATTCAAGAAATCATTTGATAATTTGGATGAGGATCTGAGCGGAGATGTAGAAACAATTCAGAAACTGAAAATGTGTTTATGAAAGGTTATTACTCAAAAGGATTGCTTGTTTTTAAGTCTGTAGTACGTTTCATTGTCTCTTTAGAATGATGGGCAAAGGAAGGAAGAAATGGAAGATAAATCTGAGTACATTCAAGGGAGAAATAAGATGTATTTCTTAATCAATGAGAGTAATTAATAACAGGAACAATGAATTAACAATTTGTAAATTGAGACAGGATGTTCTAGGAAGCCCTATCACTGTGTGATTCTGTGTTCAGGTTTAGAATAGCTTCTGTCTTACAGCAAGTTACAGAGACCCCTCTGATCCTACTTTCTGTGGAGCTATACCATATGCTTGTGCTGGTGGCCCTTACCTGGAAAGGATATGAGAATGGAAATATGAGTCTAGGTTTCAAGATGAGAAACACTCCTCTTGGAAGGAGAAAGAAAAAGAAAAAAGAAAAAAAAGAATAACAAAGAAATCCTGAGCAGAAAAAAAACTTGGATCCCTGCCTTTAGCCAACTGATTTGCATCTATAGGCAAGCACATGCAGAATGTGTTTATACAAAACACGTATCGACAGGAAAAGAATTTCTGCTTTTCCACGGCTCACAAAAACCAATTTTAACTTTTCAGATAGAGCTGCCCAGCAATAGCCAAAGAGTCTGTGGCTGCATGGAGACAGTCCTACGTAACGGTGGGCTTCACAAAACATGTATGTACACTGAAAAAGCCGTTGTAATTCTTCATGTTCTACTGCCTTTGTCTTCTGCCTTAGAGAGATATGGCTTCTGCTTCCTCTGCTGATGAATACAAATGATGCACACTAGCTTCTGTCTGGTGCATTACCGTGCAATGGTTCTTACAACGTACAGTCAGTTTGGATGTGTTGCTGCGCTGGTTTATCGTGTTGCCACTTCTGTTTGCTGCGCTGAGATTCAGGTGTTCATTTGCTCACCGGGAGTGAACGGCTGCAAACCAGATGGTGCCATTTCGTGTCAGCACAGTGAAGGGTGTCCTGGTGTTCCCCAGTGCAGGTGCCCCAGCCTTGTCTGCATTCAGGACCACGCGGCCACTTTCGGGGACCCAGTAGTTCTGTCTTTTCAGTCTCCAGATGTGGCCCCGGGAGAGCTCGGGATAGCTAATAACCACTGTTAGCTCTCTCAGAGATGGGGATAAATTGGGTGATTGGAGAGATTATATATGTGCAATGTATATGTTTATAGACACCTGAATTAGGTATCTGAAGTTGGGTGACACGGATGGGTTTGTTCCATCTCACCTCTGTTTGTATGTGTGTGAGCAGATATCTACATCTGCTCCTATATAAAATCATGACAAGAAATTATTCGATTTGTATCCTGTAAAAATAATTTCTTTGCTAATTCTCCACTTGAGGATGGCTTGGGACTTTGAGATATTTCAAGACAGATGAGCTTATCCCTTCATATTCTCTGATCTGCTGAAGCAGTAGCTCCAACAGTAGTACAGACTGCTCTCGGTGCAGCTACCAGCAGTACTTTGCAGATTTGGCACTGATGCCTGTAGGACAATCAAACACTTTCTCCTGCTGCTTTCAAAACCCAACCCAAATGAGAATGTAATTTGTTTACCCAAAGTACCTCTCTGCACACAGTTCCAGACAAATACCTGAAAATACGCTCTGACCAGTGCCAGTATGATTTGTTTATGACCCAATAATGAGCTGGTTTCAATTAATGCACTGTATGATATTTTAATGCTACATAATCAGAAGCAAGTTCTGCTTCTGTCTCTTTCCATATGTAATCTGCACAAGGAAATATCAGCTATCTTGTTATAATTTCTGTTTCCCAACCTCAGTTTAAATTCCAGCACCCTCTACAATGCTCATTATACATCAGTAGTTCCTATGTTATACGCTCCGTGTCTGCTGCCATGTCATAAGAAATAGATGCATATTATTCTCCTTGGAGAGCCTGGCTGAACATAATGTTATAAACTTTAGTAACTGAGGAGAGCAAGGTGGGTTTTTTTTTTGTATATGTGTTTTTTCTGTTTCTAAGTATACATTAAAGGCAAACATACAGGAAATAAATTAATTAGAAAAAAATCTTCCTCTTTCAGTAGTTTTCTTTCAGTTAAAGCAAAGAGCACAGAGCTTTACAACTGATTTTAAAAAATGTTGTGAAGGCATTCAAACATTTGAGGCTTAACATGTCCTGAAAAGCAAAGGAGGGAACAATCCTGGCGTTATTCCTCAGTGTGGATGCCTTTAACAGTCCTTCCTCTACCTGTCACCTTTGGAGTTGGTCTAGTTTTCAGAATGCCTTAAGGCTTGGGGCACAATTCACCTACCTATTTCTATCATGCCAAACCACAAAGACAGTGAGTGCATGTTGTCTCCACAATTCCTGCGACCTGATGAATCCCAGTACAGACCATAACCTTGATTAGAATCCTAATGAGAAAAAATAACACCTTCTCTCTCATATTACACAATGATGCAGAGCACACAACAAAAACATAGGCAAGAGCTGCCAGACTGTCAAGATTAGTGCCATTAAATTACCAGTGATAATATGCTTATGATACAATTAGGACACAACACAGGATTTAGTAGTTGTAGCATGACATCTGCTCCGCTAATCAAGAGGAGCCCCGCTGTGAAAGGCAGAATTCACCCTAAGAGTTTGTATTCCCAACAGGATATTGAGATTGAGATTCAAGGATTTAATTTTACCTGTGCTTTTCAAATCGTTTCACTGTCTTGGTGGACTACACTCAGTATTGTCAAGCACATCATTCCTTATCAGAAGTTCATTCATACAAGCAGCCTTATCCTGCTAGGGAGGGCTCTGACTACATCCTTGACGTGTCTTTACCTTTAGGAAACTGAAAGAAGAAGGAAAAAAGAAGGAGAAAAGGATGGTCCTCTAACAGTGCAGCTTGTGTATTTGTTACTAGGGGAACAAACAGCAAAGAGAAAGAAACCCTCGGTGCCCTTGTCATTTAGGTCTTTCAGCGGAGAAGCAGAGCTTGTGTAAAAACAATGGAAGCATTGTTCCGCTTTCAGGACCCTTTGGTCCTGCCCCAGCGACGGACCCTCCTTTCTCCCCTCTTGTTCATCTTGTCTTCTCTGAAGAGAAGTGCTTCTCCAGTCGGGGCTGGACTTGTAATTCACCACGCAGTTAAAATCCCGCCTCCCAGCACCTAACCCAGGCTCTCGGTGGACCCCCGGAGGTGAGCAAGGGACGGACACCGGGCACCTGCATCCACGCCCGCGCGGGCAGCAGTCTGAGCGGTTTGTGAGCGCTGCTTCGAGGCAGCGACATCAGATAACGGCAGTGCAGTTCGTGCCGCGTCCCGCAGCCCCACAGCCCCGACGTGACGGGCCCGCGTGGCACCGCCGCCCCTCGGCTCGGAGGGCCGTCGCCGTGGGAGCTTTGCCACGGATCAGTGACAGCTGTGGTTTGCGTGGACAGACGCGGATGTGGGATGGGGAGGACCATCTCAGGAATCAGCGTTTTTACTGTGACCTTCTGCCCATTGCTTAATGATTCTCATTCCCAATCCACAGAGAGGATAACATTTGGAGCGACGATAAACTCACGGCACTCAGTGCCTGTAAATTACAGCATAAATATTAACTATCAAAAGGGTGAAGCGATAACTTCTGCAGCACACGGAGCGTTTTTCAGACAGTTTTGCGGCTCGGCGCTGCGCGGATGGGGCACGGGACGGATCCCCACAGCCGCACATCGCGCCGCGTACTCCTCGGCTACGGAAGAAGCGGCTGAGAGCGCTGCGTGGGTACGGGAGTGCCGGGTCCCCCCGGTCCCGCAGCGCTTCGGCTCCCGGGCGGAGCGGCGGCCGCGGGCGCAGTGACGCGGGGTCGGACGGCAGCGGAACAAAGCCCGCGAAGGACGGGCGGGGGGGGGAGGGGAAGGGGCGGGGCGGGGCCGCGCGGGACCGCTCCCCCCTCCCCCCTCCGAGCTCCAGGGGGCGGGGCGGAGCGCGAGGGCGCGCGCGCGCGCACGCTGATTGGCTGCCGGCGGCGGTGGGAGCGCGTTTAATGGGCGCAGCGCCCCCCGGGCCGGGGGAAAACAAAACAAAGGCGGCGGCGCGCGCGGCCCTCACGATGCCTCGGCCGTCCCGCGGCCCTCAGGCGGGGACACGCGCGCCGAGCTCCCGGCGCGGCTTATGACCGCCGCCACGCGCACACGCAGCCCTTTGTTTCCGCTGCCCCGTTCGTTGCGGGCCGGGCGGGAGGGGCCGGTGCGGGCCCCTCGGCGGCCGCCGCGCGGCGTCCGCGTCTGAGTGCCGCTAAGGGAGCGGAGCCGGTGAGTGCTCGGCGGCGGCGGAGCCTGAGGGGGGGGAGGAGGAACGGTCCGGGCTGCGGCGCGGGGGGAGCAGCCCCGTGGGCGGAGGGGGGAGGGGTGGTGAGGGGAAGAGCGGGGAACGGCCGTCGCGGGGCGGGGGCCGGCGGGGCTGCTCGGCCGGGAGGAGGCGGCGCGGCGCTATTTATAGCGCCTGGAAGTGACGGCAGCGCTGCTCGCCCGCGGCTCCCGCTGCGGGGCGGCCCTTTACGTAACGGGGGGCGAAACGGCGCTGGTGCGGGGCCGGCCGTGTCCGGGACAGAGTCCTCCGGGGCCGTTACCCTCGGGCCGGGGGCTGTCCCGCGGCCGGAGCGGCTCCGTGCGCCGTTTCCCTGCCTTCGGTTTCCGGGCGAGAGCGGGTTTTGTACCGCTCCCTCCAGCCCGGAGCGGCCGCCGAGGGCCGTCCGCATTCGGTCGGGCTCTGCGCCCTCCAATTTCCCCCCCCCGGCCCCGCGCCGCCGCCCCCCCGCACGCTCGCGGGTGTTTGTTTACACATCCGGGAGCCGCGCGGGGCGGCCCGGCCCCGCCCCCGCGTGACGTAACGGAGCGGGGCCGGTGGGCGGGGCTGCCCCGCGTGGGGTGGGCGCGCGGCCCCGGGGCGGTGCGGCCGTGGGGTCCCACCCGCGTGTGCCTTCAGAGCCGCGGGCTGACGGCGTTCGTGCGGTCGCCTTAACGTGTGAGCCTTCGTCCTGCGCGCTGAGCTCACGGTTCGTGTGTGCTCTCCTGAAGTCCATATCCGCGTGTGGTGTGTGCCGTCCGGGATCCCTGCCTGGGTTTGTTCCTTTCCTGCGCTCCGAAGCAGGGTCACTGTCACGGGAACCGGGCTGAGCGGCGACCGCAGTTCAGGGACGGCATCCGGAGGGGCTTTGCTCTGCTCCCAGGACTGTTCTCATGCTCTGCCTTATTCCCCTGCTGCTGTGGCTGTACCCCAGCTGCTGTCTGCACACGCTGTGCAGTGCTCTTCCCATTGTAGTCCTAATTAGATGTCTGTTGTCCCAAGATAATGCAATATTTCCTTCAATTACTTTATTAATAATTAAGATCTGCTCTTCATGCTAACTGGGTTAATGTTTCAAACCTGTTAACATATCCCTTAAAATGTGTTTTCCTTTTCAGTGGCTTAGTCCCATCCTTCTGACCTGTGGGTGCATGCTTTGGGTGGCAGTTTGCTCCTGTGGCCCTGTGTTAGAGCACAAGCATGTTGTCCTGCATGCCTGTTCCCATAGCTCTACATCTGCCTTTACAATTTCTTTTTTTAACCAGGCCTCTTACAGTCCTTTGGTAGCTGTGCACAGCTGCTGCCATCAGGCAGATTCACTCCCTGCCTTAACTTTGGCTGTGGCTCTCGTGCTCAGCCCACGAGATGTCAGTTTCTCAAGCCTTCTTTAGAAGCCCAGTGACTGCTTCCTATGAACAGGTCTTAATTTGTGGCTTTCAGTGCCTTTCTTTGTGTCCCTGGTATCCTGCTGGAGTGGTGGTTCACTCTGCCCTGCACACAGTTCACAACTGATAAGCGCTTTGTGTGCATGCTTCAACAGCTGCGTCGGTGCTGTAAATTCTTCATGTAGCTTTCATTGCTGTGCCTGTGCCATTGACCTACTCTGCCAGTCACCTGATAGCTGGTGACATAAGTGCTGTGTTGGTGTTTGGGTTGCTCATTAGCCTGGCACACGTTGCTGGTGGCTGAGGCCCTCTGACAGATCAGTGGATGTTATGAATATTTAGAATCCATGATTTTCAGGCAGCTCTAAAAAAGGCCTTGCTTTCCAGCACAGCAGGAAGGCTTGGCCTTCTGTTTACGCATGTCATCTTTCTTAAAGGCACCCCAAGGATTAAGAAGGCAGTTGTGTATTCTTTGTTTAGAGTTCAGCTTTTATTCTCGAATAGCTTTAGTAGTAACTGTTAGTGCTATTTTTGTAGCGTGGGGAAGCATCTAATTAGCTTGGCTCAGAGCAATTGTCAAAAAGGCCTTTGTCTAAAGGCACGGTTCTGCAGAGCTGGAATGGGGAGAGTGCACAGCTCTCTGGCAGGGGTAGCAGCACCCTGCCAGGGGTGGTGTAGCAAAGCTTCTGTGGGAAGCTGAGAGGTATATCTGTTGTTCGTTTATTGCTGGTCCTAGTGAGTGCTTTCCAGGATACCTTGTTGCTTGCTCTGTTGGAGCTGTCTGCTGGCTTCAGAGAGATGATTTCCTAGTCCCCTGCCTTTTTGCTGAAACTGGTGCGTGCATTTCTTGGAGCATACCTGATGCATTGTAGGAAGTGTTTTTCACGTTTATATCTCCTTCATTGGGGATGTGATGGAGTAGAAGCCAGTAGTGGAACAGAAGCTGCTCGTTGCTCTGTTAAATGGAACTTGAATGGGGCAGCTTCCCTGAACGAAGATGACTGTAGTACAGTTGTACATTTGCTCTTAAATAATCCCTAGTGTCTAGTATTGTTGAGCAACAAGCTTGCCGTTCCTCTGTGAAGCTGCTGATTTTCTGCTCTTTTCACCTACAGGTTGTGACTGTTTCTCTTCTGTCATTTGTGTGGAAAGTGCCACACACACTCCAGAACAACAACGGCTTTTGCTTGCATATTCCAGTGTTTCTTTTGTCAGCGAGTTCAGCAAAGTTGTAGTTCTTCAAGTGCCAGCCCTGAGCTGAGTGAGGAGCCACCAGCAGAAATGGTAAAAATGACAAAATCAAAAACGTTCCAGGCTTACCTGCCCAACTGTCACCGAACCTACAGCTGCATCCACTGCAGAGCACACCTAGCCAATCATGACGAGTTGATCTCCAAGGCAAGTGGTTTCTTTGGTGTCTTCACCAATCATTTCTTAAGCAAATTGGCTACCCTTGCATCAATGCTCCCAGTAGATAAGGCATGCGAATTCAGTGCACACTTCAAAGCATCTTTCTTGGGTTCACTCTTGGGTCATAGGTGTTGTGTGTACTGAGATCTAGATACATTCTGGAAACTTACAGATGTGACATTCCTCATATTTGCAGCCTCCATCTGCTGTCAGGTGGGTATTACTTGTGAGATGTTGTGCCTCAAAAGTCTATGGACAGCTATTGGAGGAAAGCATGGATTTCAGGAGGGGCAAAGTTCTGGTTATTCCAGGTAAAGATTATTTGATTAAAGGTCACAAAACTCTCTGCATCCAGAATGTTCCCCTCATGTTATGGAATCTGTAAACACTTTTCTGCTGTATACTAGTCCCTAAAGAATATGATTGAGGATATGTCTGAAATAGTTGACTGTCTGAACTTGGAGGATGTGTGGATTATTGAAACAGGCTAGGCCTGTGCTTAACCTGTTGCCTGGGGAAACCAAGATCTGTAATGTATAAAATACGTAGGAAAACTTGAAGTTTGGGGAAGATACTGGAGAGATTGGTTCATTCTTTGCTTCAAGATGTTTGATGGATTTGCTGTTACTGGTGTCTGGAGACAGCTGCTCTTCTGATATCTTTGTATTAGTGCTTTTTAATAATAGCTTTTCTGCAGAATACATTTTTTTAGTACCTTCATAACTGACTTTCTCTGCCTGTTTTTAGCAGCACCACTAAGGCACTGCTGCTCCTGAGTGCTAAACAGGTGGGAGTGAGAACTGCCACTTCTCAGCTGAGGTTTTCTTTGGGTGAGGAGAAAGTACTCTTGTTCACTTACCCTTTGGAGGGTTATTGCAAAAAAAATACTGCACTTCTCCATGTTTTGTGTTAGTAATGTTTTTAATCTTCACTTACATATCAAGACAGCCTGTTCACTCATGGTGAAGCTGCTGACTCTTTTGGATGTATTGTTTGCTTACTTTTCTGCTCTGCCTTTGTTTTATTCCCCTAAACAGTTATTTCCCTCAATTTAGTACAGGCACAGAGCTGCGAATTAAACTCACTGTATAGGAAACTGGGCTAGCTACCTGGCTTCAATGGTATGAGGAAACTGTATTAAATGGGGAAATGTTCACAAGTTTTTTCCTTAGTGTTACTTCATTTTAGGGTCAGCAAAAACATGGGGAATTTGCAGACATTCATATGAATGTGTTTGAATTTCACTTCTTGCCAAGAAGATCCTTTAAACCACAAATCAAGATGGAAACGTTTGACTCAAACCTACAAGCAGTCATAGCTTCATTATTCACCAAAAACTAGTAGGAAGGGGTTGTGATCTTCTTGATCTTCAGGTTGCAAATGCATACAGAAAGAATCATCTTTGCTAGCTCTATCTCTTAAGCTGTAGATTCATTTTCTAAATGAATTTCTAAACACATTTAATAGGAAGCTCCTCTTTTGGTGGACTTGGGTTTTTGTATGCTGGCTGAATTGCTACTGTTACTGCTCACACTGGCTTTCTTCAGTGTCTTGAGAGCTTGGGTCAGAAGAATGTTGAATACAGCTTTAAAAATAAAGTATTTAAAACTTTAAATCAAGAGCAGATGGAGATCTTTCTAAGAACTCGCTTCTAGTAGAGCTGGGAAGTTTGGGATGTGGATTCTCATTTAATTGTGGCTTCTGTGACTTTTCAGTGAAGACAGTACAGAAACTCATCTTAGTCAGACTGACAGTGTACTCATTTAGTAGCTCTTCCATGTTCTGTGAACTTAAGATTTCATGCCTGTGTTTAGATCTAAACTTACGTGAGACAGATATACCTGACAGTGAAATGTATTGCTCAATTTTTACATTGTAAAGTACTAAAAAATGTCGATCCTTTGTACTCCTGTTTGCATTGTAGGTTTAAAAAAACAAAACATCTTTCCCTTAGGGTTGATTTGTATCTGTTCCAACATTCCATAAGTTATTTCAATAGAAACAGCCATGGAGTAGCAGCTAAGCTGGAAAGGAAATCTAAGAAGTATGAGACAGTATGGAAGTGCCTCCTGGAATTGTAAGAGGGCTGACAGAGCTCAGTGAGTATTCCACAGAGTGCTGCTGTGCAGGGCCTCGTACCATCTCTGGGTACTTGGTATCAAAAGACAGGCAGCTTTTAAAAACAAAATTAAAACAGGCAAATGTTTTTAGAACTAAATCCTGCCGTGCCTACACACAACAACAGCAGTGGTAGCTTCTGTACAAGCAAGCAGCTATAGACCTTAGTGAAGAGGAAGACAAATGGATGCTGTAAGAAGCACCTTTGGATTTCAGGTGCTCAAATAATGCCAAAAGGGACCAAACTTGGGGAGAAAACTACTTTTTGGGGGGGTGTTTTTTTTTAAGGTTACTGTCTGCATGCTGAACTTTATAGTATTTTAATACTTTTAATTAAATTTTTAGTTTAAATATCATTAAATGATGAAAGTATATTAATAGTTTAATAGCATTACAGAGATGGATCTGAGGGAAATAGCAAATAAAACAAGCCTTTTTTCCCTTGATAATTGTTTTGTCTGTCTTATGTTGAATTGTTTGCTGAATTTATTTTGATAATCCCAAAGTGGCAAAAGATCACTGTAGTCTGTAGTGCATTGTACTGAGAAGACCATTCAGATGCCAGAGCACTTAATGTTTCTGGAGTGCTCTAAGGATTCTGTTATTCTAATATTAATGTTCTGATATTACTCAGTCCCTTACTGAGTACTATTTATTTGACTTGTGTATCTGTTTAATGTATAATTGAAGTTGATCTGTCTTCACTTGTGAAATCCAGCAACTGAAAGGAAACCCTTCCAATTAAAGCACAAATAAAACCCCTTGTGTTTAGTTTCTTTTTTTGCAGTGTTATGGTTAACTTGCAGGCTTTGCTTGAGGAAGGCACTGCTAATGCCATTCTCACTGGCTTATGCTAATGCCTTCCATGCCTTTTGGTACATGCCAAGGCAGCAGTTTATCTAGATATTTTCAGTGGAGTACCTAATCTAATCCTGTCTGCAAGGAATGATTAATTACATGATGAGCTTTTTAGTAGTTTCCCTTCCCCCACCTGTGCTCTTAGGTATGCCTTAGGGCACTAAATGCATGTTCTGCTTAACTGCTAGTTCCTTTTCTCCTGGGTAAAGCAGCTAATCCTGGTGTTAGAGCTAATTATTGTTTAACTTAAGCATAGTTTGTACCTACTTCTGCAGGTTCACACTAGTGTGCAAGCAGAACATTTCTAAACCTCCTCTACTATAAAACGAGTTGATAACTGTTGTATTAAACGATTTGAAAAGATCATAATACCAAACAATTGTTGTGGTTGACCTTAGTGTAGTTCCTAAGCAGTTTGTCTTACAGTATCAGACACTGTTGGTACTTCCAGCTGAATTGAAATAAGATTAATGCCTTCATAGACCTGCTGCCTGTAGAACTAGGCAGGTGTAAACTTTCTAGGTAAGAAGCAACTTGTAAATCAGTGCTGTGCTACTCACTGAGGGCCATCAAAAGGCAGATGTAAAGCAGGTTCGTTTCAAATGAGAATTTGGGTTAAACTGGTAAATAGCTCAGCTTCTAAGTAACCATTCTTGTTGCTCTGAGTTAGTGATGACAGTTGATCACACCTGCCACTGTTTTAATTCATCTCTGCCAGGTGGTGACAGGTCATCATCCATACTCGGTTTGATGACAGCTCTAATAGAGCATTCTGTTTCAGTTATAATTTCTGTGTAGTCTGGAAGTGCTGAACAGATCTTACAAAGCAGAAGTCTGCATTTGCATAGATGTTTATTCTGTAGAAAAGCAGTTTGGCTGGAGTCTGGCTGGCATGGCTGTGCCTGCTTGTCCTTAGCACTGCCTTTTAGGATGCCCCTTCTCTTCCATTTCCTAAGAGGAGCTGACACATGAGGTGTTTAAACTGTCAATCTCCTAAAATTCTAATCAGTGTAAATTGTACAGTGCAGAGTGTGAGAAACTCAATGCTGGCAAAAACAAATGTTAGTGCTGAGTAAGGTCTGTCTGTTTTTTAGCCAGTTTACAAGCTTAGCAAGCAGTTCAGGGGCCTTCCTGAGTTTTTCTAATGACTACTAATAGGATTCTTCAGGAGGTTGAGTTCAGATCATAAACTTTTCTTATGCGTGTTAGTGGATGGGCACCCTATTTGTTCGTCAGTACTGTCCAGTTGAGTGGATGTGTATGTGACAGATCTCTGCCTCTTTGTGGTGTTTGAATAAAGCTTTTGGTGAAAACAGCCTCCTTTCCTATCCATGTGAACAGGAAGGTCTGATGGCTAAGCTCTGACAAATGGAGAAACTGATTAGAAAGATGACACGGCCCAGGAATTGCAGAGCTTAGATCTTCCTGGTGCTTCCACTTTAGTCAGTATGGAAGTTCTGCGAGGACGGGTTGCAGCCACTGAGTGCAGGGTGACACTGCTGTCGTGGTGTGACACTCATTTTGAGGGAGAAGTGCTGTGAGTTGATCAGATGCAAGCTCTGTATTTGAGAACGCAGTGGAGCAGGCTGTCACGGGCTGTCCAAGGCCTTTCCTGATGTGAAGGTGGAGGAACTCTCTCTTCTGGCTGGACAGCAAAGCAGTTCTCTGCTGTGTGAGTATTGAATTTAGACTCTAAACATGTATGCAGGTGAGAAAGATGCTATCAGTCCATCACATAGACACTGCTAACTGGAAACTAAGAGAAGGAGGGAGTGCAAGAGCTTCTCGTGATGGGATTTTCTTTCTGTCACAGGGGAAGTTCTGTTTCAGAACTCCTCTTCCAGAAAAATGTATTGTCCAGAAAATCAAAGTGCAGACAATGGTTATTTCCAAGGGAGGAAAAAAGCCTGGGAGAGTACAGTGTATTTAGGGTAGAAGAATGCAAGAGAAGAGAAAAATAATCTTTGAAAATACATCAGGATAAAAACCAAATAAAGGACACTTTACCCCACAGTTCGTGTTTTTCTTGATTAGTATTTCTTATAGTACATGGCAGAAGAGGGGAAGGGCTTTTCTGCTATTCCTGGCACCTTACCACTGTCCTCTGTTTCATTTTGAGAAATGCAGGGTCAAGTGAGTGTTTATTAGGTGATACTAAGTCAAGACTAAACATAAACTGGGCAGAAATAATTGCACAACAGAGTATGAAAGATCTCCAGAATTTGTTCTGGAGCCTTTTTTCTTTTTTTTTCTTTAGCAGCTAGCTGGGGGCCTCCACACATGGTCTGTGTAGTTCAAGGTGTGATTGTGTAGGGCTAGCCAAAAAACCCATCAGCTTGTATGCAATTGGTATGTGTGAAATTACATGTAAGCAGGGGCAAGTGAGTGCTGCAGGAGGCAGAGCACGGTTCATTGAACTGGAGAGGGTTTTTGGTCCTGCTGCAGTTTGAAAACATTTTGAATTGTAGTTCAAAAACCAATGATATAAAGTAAGGAGAAATAGCTGCAACTTCTCAGTGGTTGGATGTCTTAATGGGAAAAAACAATGGTCATTGCTATGCGTGTAGTTGTCCTTCGGTTTAAGAGAAGTCTTTAAGTAAATGCAATTAGGAAACAAATGCTGGAAGTTTTTAATTTCAGATCTGTGAAACAAGGAAGTTCTGGCACAAGTTTATGGCAAAGAGGACCTTCAGAGTGTTTTGTTTGCTTTATTAAAATTTTTTTGATTGCTCAACTGCAATTTTTACTGGCTTGGTTTGAAGCTGACTCTGTCTGGTCAGCCCTTCGTTAGCAAAGCCTTTTAATAGTGTGTATGCCAATAGATTCTGTTTTCATCTGCAGTGAGCACGCGTTGTTTTTCACTCTGTTTCTTCACTGATTGTGAGACATGGCTCTCAATTAGAGAGCACTGCTTATTCAGTGGAAGCCACGGATCTGTCCCACTCTGCCAGCGTTGTTTTTAAGCATCTCAGGGGCAGTGCAGTTGTGGTGTGTTGTGCTTTGTTAAGGGAAGTGTAAGGATTGCTTTAAGGCTGTGCTCAGCAGTCTCTCCTTTCAGGGTCAGCAGTACCTAGAGTTTCTCCTTTCACTGTATGGCATTAACCTCCTTTTTTTCATCTTTGCTGTGGATGAAATTAAAAATAAATCAAGTTTTCAAATAATTGTTGAGACTTTCTTGATTTTTAACTAGTTAAATATTAGCACTGTAAGCTTCTCAATAGAATTGCTCGTTTTAAAGTGAGGTTTTTATGGGTAGCTGAAGTCTGTATGTAATGGCACTGTTGGTGCAGCATGCAGGAATCACAGTGGTGGTTTCCTTTGGTGCTGTACGTAATGTGGCTAGAGCTGAACTAAGTATTACTTACAGTTTTCCCTTCTACACTTTTTTGTGCACTGCTCTAAGTAGTTAAGGTGTGACAGTTGCTGGTGTGGTGATCATTAAATTAACACAGTTATCTGGTTTGATCTCAAGTGCCTTCCGATGGTGTATCTGTCAGAGGAAGCATCCATGGCAGGAGGGGCCTTCTGCCCACGGTTCTGTCCCCGCTGTCACTCCAAGCAAATTCTCAAAGTGGATTTTGTTCAAAAACTTCCCATGATGATACACTGTGGCTTTCAGAAGAGTTGGTCTTTGATCTTCAGTAGTGGAACTTCAAGGGTTTTTAAAGCATTTGAGAGCAAACATGGAGAAAATGATTAACTTTCTTTGATACTAGGTTTGGTAAAGAAAACTGGGGAAAAAAAGAGAAGGTTTAGAGCCTTTTTTTTTTTGAATGCAGCTCAGTACTCCTGCTTTTTCTTTAACGAATGCAATCTTTTCTTTTTTAAATGCAGTCCTTCCAGGGGAGCCAGGGACGAGCCTACCTCTTTAATTCTGTGTAAGTATGTTATTACAGTTATGCACACTACTTGCAGACAGTTTTTTGTATGCTTCATAAGCAGAAAACAATAGCAATTTGCAGTTCTCTTTGTCCTGTTCTTTTTAGCAGTTTTTTTTACTTAGCAGCAATGGTTATTAAAGAGCCACGGAGCTGATAAGCACCCCAGCACAGCTGTTAGTTTAAGGAGTCCTGAGAGCGTAGGGAATGGTGTTAATGGAAAATTCCTTTTGTGCAAGGCTAGCTGCCTTGAGTATAAGTTGCCATTCTGAGATAATCCAAAAGTCACAAAGTGTTATGTGACTGTGAGTTTGTTTTGGACAGCTTCATCATCTAAGATTTCTTTCCACTCTGATAGATGCATTTACAGGTTAATGTTCCAAATACTTTGTACATCATTAGTGACATTGAATATTGCAAACCTAGAGGCCAAAGGTATCTGCAGTTTTAGGACACACCCTTGTCATGAGGTAATACTGATTCTTTGAGTTTGCTAATGGATGTATTTTATACTGCATTGGATTGGTTGTCTTTATTTTTTGTAGCAGCTGATTATGTTGCAGCGTTTTTGGAAAAAGAAGTGCAACTAAATGTCTTGGTCTGTTTTAGACCAGGATAACAGAACTGTAACTACAGACTCCTTTTTATTTGTGGTTGTTTGGTGAAGCCTACAGATGGTGAATCTGACAATAAAACAGCAAAAAGGGACAGTGCTTTGTTTGTCCTTCTGCAGTGGTGTCTGAAAACTTGGTTTAGTCTTGCCTGATCTTTTCTGTGTAGACTCACATTCATGAAGAAAGTATTTTGATGCAGCACTTCATGGGATAATTTGTTTTTATATTTGTCTGTTCATTGTGACTGAGTCTGCTGCTCTGTGGCAAATTGATATTTGAGACTCTTTTCCTTGCTGCTGTTTTGGAGTTTGCTCTAAATTCAGAGATGGGTGCTGATGTGTTGGTATGGACCGTCAGTGTAAAGGTCACGCATTCTTTTCTGAAGAAAAGCACAAAATCAGAGAGGTCTCCAGCTGCTGCTTCGTGGTCTGTTCTTTGAAGGCTTTGCTATTCAGTGGTAAGGAGTAAGTGGGCATAGAGCAATGTGATGTTTAGACCAGTAACTTGAAAAACAAAAATCAAAACTCAAAACTTGATTTTTGCCTTCTGGAGAAAAGGTGGGTGGCAGACAAGAAAAGCAGTCTCACGGAGTTAATGAAGAATCATTTCTCTGTATTTTTTCTCCCCAGGGTAAATGTGGGCTGTGGTCCAGCAGAGGAGAGAGTTCTTCTGACAGGTTTACATGCTGTGGCAGATATCTATTGTGAAAACTGTAAAACCACTCTTGGATGGAAATATGTAAGCAATATATTTCTGGTTTTGGTCAGTTCAGGGGGACAGCTACCTGAGCAGCCTAGGTGTTAGTGATGGTTAAGTTGATTTTAGTTCTCACATACAGCTGACTGTAATGTAGTTTTGCTTCCTTCCATCTCCTGGAATGTTGCAACAGATAACTGTTTGGATGACAGCAAGGCCAGCATGCAGTATAGGTGTCATTACAGCTAAGCAATACTTCTGTAATATCTTTTTTCCATTGTTGCAAACAGTATATACTAAAACAGATGGAAGAAATTGACAGAATGGGTCTTAATTGTCTTGATTTCATGAGTTGGTTCGTACTGCAAAAATATCAGTTGTGATAAATGGTAGCAACCACTGTTTTGTTGCTTGCAACTAATGTGAGCTTGATTCTGATGTTGGAAAAGTTGTGTGAATTTGCATGGTTATCAGTAACACAGCGTTTTGAGGATGCTGAATTATGGGTGTTGTGTGTAGGATTCCAATGAAATACATTTTCTGATGTCTAATAATTAACCTCACATGGTGACTAAGCAGTACAGGTAAGATATGTCTAGAAATAAATGCAAAAGAAGAACAGGAAATGCAGCCTGAGCCAGAATTTCTTCAGTGTTTTGGCCACAGCAAATGCATTTGTAGTAAGAGTGTACAGGGAGCCTGGGTCAGAAGGGATGTCCCAGCTTCGGTGTCAGCTTCCAGAAGAGTGTGGCTGTCATTTTAAACTCTGTTTTTAGGCTCTTCAGAGTGTCTAGAATAGCTTTAAAAAAGAAAAAGCTATTCAGCTGAATCACAGTTAATGTGCATGTGATTTTTTTTGCTTGATATTATGGACCACATGTGGACAGTTCAGGGTCCAAAGTCACCATTTGGAAAACTTGTAGTCCACACTGGAAGGAAAGAATAAAAACTGATGTTCATTCAAGTGTTTTCTCTACAGCTTTTGAAGTTGTCCATCTAACTTGTACTTTTAATGCAAATTTGATGCTTAAATGCTGTATTTCCCCAACTTATTTTAGTATCTTGATTCATTTTTCTCTTCTTTCTAGGAACATGCTTTTGAGAGTAGTCAGAAATACAAAGAAGGAAAATTCATCATTGAACTTGCCCACATGATAAAAGACAATGGCTGGGAGTGAATCAACCTTTTTCCTTCTGTTTGGACAGTACTCTGTGGAGTGTGCTTTACAAAGACTGACACAAAGTGAAGGAAGAGCGTGGCTAGAGTGGCCCTGAGAACATCACTGAACTCTAAAACCTCACAGATGAGTAGTGTAGTGTAAGTGGCTATTTCAGGCCATGTTTGCCTTTTCTCCTTGTGTAAGTTCCCTCTTTTTGTACGTGTATTATCGTGTGAACAGTTGTTTTGGAACATTTTGGATGACCTTTTTCTAAACTCTCTCAAACTAGAGAAACAGTTCACTAATTGAAAATGGATTTTACTGGTTAGCATCTGTCTTTGACCTCTGCCTTTAATGCTCCCTTCTGCTGTGCATGCTTCCTGCCTGAACACCTACACTCCGATCCTGTACAAGTTCTATATCTGAGATGATGGAAGAGGGTATGGAGGGGTGCAAGTTTCTCACATGTAGCATTTTCTGACGTATTTGGCAGTGAAGGGGATGCAGTATTGCAGTTACTAATTTCTTTTTAAAATTGGAGTGTACCACAACCTGAGATCATCTTGTAGGTGGATTGGTTAAAGGTACAGTGCTCATTTTAAACGTATTTCAATTGCACTGGCTGAAATCAGCAGTTAAGTTGTTAGGATGGGTAATGCTGGAGGCTTGGCATCCTAACGAAATGCCTTAGAAGGATTTTAAATCAATAAGGCTGTAGATCGTGTTCAGCTCAGACCGACACATCCCCTAAGGACTTTCCAGGATAGGAAGTTTATAAAGTGTAGCTTGCAAGATAAAAAGATGGAAAAATAAATGCATCTTGTATTTTGGGAAAAAATTAGTTGGTGTATTTAAAAAACAATTGGTACTGTACCTTTGCCAGTAACAGGGACTCGTGCATCAGTGAAGTTCTGTGGCTGGTTCCATGTGACTCTGTGGTCCTAATGCACTGGACAAAGAGGTTGATACCAAGGAAACTTGTTGAAGTATTCTTCTGCTACGTTTGAGCAAAAATATTTATTTTTTATGAGGAATGGTCAGAGCCTATGAGATGAAAACTAGTATGCTGCATGTAGAAAAAGAGGTGGTATTAAGGGGGACGGGGAGTTGGACTCATTTTTTCTTAAAATAAATTAACAAGGTAGTTTTTAAAATTGGAGGGCAGGGGGAAGGGGTTTCTTGGTTTGCTGGCTGAATCATCCCCAAGTACATTTTTATAATAAAAATTTCTATGAAACTTACCTTCTCTTTTGATCTCCCGCTATTTCTTAACTGGAATGAGTTAATGAGAGAATCTTCTAGCAGGTGTATGTACGATATTAGATGTTGGTGTTTGTGCATGCACATTCTCAACCTTTAAAGAAATGCTCTACGTAAATTTGCTGACTTTGTTTTCAAACTGAGCAGTCTCTGAAGACCGTTTGTGTTTTGATCCTTTTAATGCTTGTGGACGTGTCTGGGGAGGTCTGCCACAGCGCGCGAGCACTGGAGCTGAGCGACACCGGAGCCTTGCAGCACAAAAACATTGTCTTTCAAAAACAGTTCTGATATGGCACCTGCACAGTTTAGTCCCGGGTGCCGTTGCTGCTGTTATGTTTTTGGCTTTCTGAATTCTACTGCACTTTAGAACTAATTTTGTCATGCATGAAAAAAACATGCCAATGGGTAGGGGCAATAGAGAAGTTCAGAGGCAGCCTTCCAGTCCTTGTGGAGAGGAGTGAGAAGAGAGCTGTCCCATGCTTGAACATTCTCTGATGCAGGCTGGCAGAACTGCATTCAAGGTATTGAACGATCTGTACCTGCAAGTTAAAAATTAGGGAAGTAGTTAAAGCTGTTGGGTTTCAGTCCTGAGACCTGAGCTGATGCGATCTGCCTGGATTTTGTGGCTTACATGTTGCTACTTCATGCTCACAAATAAGGTCAGGCTTCAAAGTCTAATTCTAACAATGTCTTTGTTGCAAGATGGACTTTGGTGTTGCCTGTTTCTTGATGTTTTTGACCTGGAGTTCTTGAGATTTTCTCCCTCCATTGTAATGTATGTTGCCAACAATAACAAAAGAAGCACTAAAACTTTTACCTGCAAAAGTCTGTGTTGGCTTCAAAGTCCAGTTGTAATGTTAATAGTTGTGGAGACGCTTATGTGAAGTTTGTGCATCTTTGAGCTTCTCTTATTTCCTGGCTACAGGCTTGTTGAAGAAGTACACTGGACTGAAGACAAAATAGCTGCTTTTCAGTAGAGACTTGGAATTAGAGAAAGTATGTAAAGTATTAAAGATTTTTCTCTATAAAATAGGGGGTTAATCCTGTCTGTAATACAGTCTGATTCTTATTTAGAAATTCAACCTCTTTCTTCAGTGCATTATTTATATTTTAAACTGGACATTTTCACCAAAACCTTAATTAACTTTGATGCCAAAGGTTGAGACTTGATCAAGTGCTTTTAGCACGTAGAGCTTCAGACTGCTGGCATAAAGAGTTAATGGTATCAATGTGACGCTTATGGCTTTTAAGAGAACCAAACACAGCAATATTCTTTTTGGTCCTTTAAGAGTGAATGCTTAGAAGGAGTAGAGCTAACACAGAATTGCTGTTTCATGCTGCCATGTAGCAGTTGTTAGGTTCATTCTGTTGAGGGAATATGTGAATTTTTCTTCTTGTGTTGCTTGGGCAGTGTCAACGATGATTTTCTCCCCTGGAAAAGGTGTAGAGAGTTCTTGTTATTGGTTTTGGTGAAAGTAGAATCCAGATGGCAATGGCTGCTGGCTGATGTGAAGAGGTCAGTCTGGTCACTGAACCCTGCAGCAGTCATTTGAAAGAGAAGTAAACTTACTTGAAAAAAACATTTTACTAAAGCATTTTCCCTCTAACCAATTTTTGTAATATATTAAAGATTATATTTAAAGTTTGTATGTGTTCGCTCTCAGCAAGTTTACTTCCCCTCCAACTTGAGCACTTTTGTTACTTGTACTGGTTATTTTTATTGTTGGTCTTAACATTTATTTTGTATTTTGTTTTTTACAAACTGTAACAAAAAGCTTTTGTGAACCTTTGATTCTTGCTGGCTCTTTCTTGGACCAAATGAACTGACTATGAGCTGGCTTAGAAGAAACGTTCATTGGGATGCATAGGAATTTGCTAGCAGAAATGTACATGTGTTGAAAGCTTTCTTGCTCTGGAACGCTCAAGCTGTGTCTGTCTGAAGGTAATTAATCATCATTTCACACAGTATGACCACAGTTTCAGTCTTGGTCCAAAATAATGGCTGGAACAGAGGTGCTCCAGGTCTGACTCCGAACACCAGAACTCTTTGGTTGGTCACTAACCACCTTTGTGCTGAAGGAAAGGCAGTTCTGCCATCCCACAAAGCTGCAGTTAAACTGCAAATGTGCTGTGACCTCAGCAGCAGAACTTAGGAGGGATTGCCACCCCATCAGTGTAACCACTCCTGCTGCGTGCTCGTGGCAATTTGCCCATCTCAGTTTTACCTGCCAGTTCAGGTGGCTCTTTTCCCTCATTCGCTGCAGAGCCGTTCAGCAGCAAACTGTATTAATGGAGTGTGCTGTGATGCAGCCTCAGCTTCACACTGTCAGGGCCTGGTTCTGTGTTCAGTGTGAGCAGCGTGCTGCACGTGCTCGTGGTCCTTGGGAATCTGCAGGAGCAGAGGGAACGCAGTTACGAAATTTCTTCAAATTAAAGTCTGCTTCAGAAGTCATCATGATGCCCACAGATCAAACGGTCCCCGTAGCTGTAGGAGTGCCAGGGTGGTGTGGGAGCTGTGGGTAGTGCTTGAACAGAGCTGTTCTGCAGGCTCAGCTCAGCTCAGCTCAGCTCAGCTGGCAGCAGCATGCCCTGCACGTCTCTGACCGAAGTTCTGAATCTCCGCTCTGCTGATGGAGACGAGTGGGAGCTGACCGTGGGAGCTGACCGTGGGAGCTGACCGTCGCTGGGGAACTTTCTGGGCATTCTGCTGTACTTCATTCAGACTCATGTTAAGCCAACAGAAGTCTGAGTGCTTCTGTAAAAGGAACGGGCACTCCAGAGGTTTGCTCTGATGCTTTCAGCCCGAGCACGGCTCGTCAGTCGCCCCTTCAGCTCCGCACAGCGCTTCCTTTGCGGTGACATGGCTGTGTTGCTGTTTTGTCCTAGCAATACTGTACATCATTTGTTGTTTCACTATATTGTATCTACTGGAGGTATCACAATAAAAGCTTTCAATTGTTTTGTTGAGTTGCTTGTTATTGTGCTCTTATTTTGTTTTAGATTCTCATGCTCTTTTTCCCCCTCTGATTGTGCCAGAGAGGAGAGCCAGTGCCCTTTGTTGCTTCACGGCCTTGTAGGCAAGGGCTGAATGGTTTAGTGCGTGCTTCTAAGGCTGCTGCTGAACATGTCTGTGCTTTATTCCTTTTGCTGATCTTTCCAAAATAGAGTTAAGATGCCTTGTCTGAGAGGTGGGAACCTTCCATTAGAAGATCTTTGTCTGCTGAGCGTAGGTAAGTGGGCACCTGTTGTGGCTGAGGGCTCTGCACGTGGCAGCACTGTCCCCGTAGGGCTGAGCTGCAGTGTGATGTGTGTGGGTCTCATTGCCAATCCCGGTTAGCCGACACGGGAAGGACACAGCTGGAGCTGTCTGAGCTCTGAGCACGGCCTTCTGAGATGGCTGTGTCCACATGAGGATCCTTCTGGTTTTGTCCCTTCCTCCACTCCTCTTTGGCTGTGTCCCTGTGCAGCACTGAGCACCTGAGCGGAGCTGCTGTTAGCTGGTGCTGGAGCAGGCAGTGTCCTGGCTGCGAGGAAGCGCTGCTGAGCCACGTGGCTGAGCAGCCCTCACCATTGCTCCACTTTAAGGTCTGAGCTAGTCCGAGGTTCTGGCTCACTCATCTCTATGGCACTGACAGCAGAGGTGAGGATCTGAGATGATGCTCTGTGAGCCCGGCAGCAGCTTCAGCTGTGCAGTCGCGGCTAAACCCGGTGGGACAAAGAATTTACTTCATTCTTGAAAATAGACAGTATTGGTGTTTCAGTCATTAATGAAATGGAGAGTGTAAAACTGCATTTTGATTTCTTTATTGTTGTGGTAAACAGCAAGAACTCCGTCCGTGCTGCAGTGCACCTCAGAGCTTGGTAGCTCGAAGAAGGGCAGCAGTGCACAGCCCAGCCTCGGAGCACAGCAGGCTTTATGCACATATGTGAATTCCATCCCAGCTCAGCTCCTCATCCTTCACCACAAGGAAGGGTGCAAGTAGTTTTTCACCTTCAGGACACCTTCATGACTCTTTTGCTTTCCCTCACATCTGAAGGAAGCTAACAGTTTTCTGAAACAACGTGTGAGCAAAACCTTTGGGACCAGGGGTGGGTGGCAGTCTGATGTTGCATGAGCTGAATGTCTTCCTCATCTGCATGTTTCACGTGGCACAGACACTGAGCTTTGGTGGTTCAGGCAGTGTTTGGATGGCTGCTTATTTTGCTAGCCCTTCCTTTAGGTGCAGAGCACACGAGGAAGCTGCTTGCCTTGTCTCCTGCTGCAGGATGCAGCCTGTTGTGGTTGCAGGAGTTTCCAGCAGGAGCATCCTGGAGCTTGGCTGTGCCTGTTACATGGCACACAGCAGATTGCAAGAAGTCATCCTTTGCTTCTTTGTCCCTCAGAGCAGGAGTGCACCTGCACACAGTGCTGCGCTCATCCTTCCAGTGGGAGAACAATGGAGGTGTGTTATGGGCTGGGAAATGTTTCTGGTTTTGTGCTTTGCGCTGGGAAGTGAATGGCATTAATAGCCAGCTCTGCTGCAACTGTGCTTCAAGTTACGTGTTTGCTTACAAGAGTCAAGCAGGCTTTGTTCTACAGTAAAGGTGATTTAAATTCACTACTGAATCATGAAAATACAATACTCTCCCAGTGGTGCAGCACTTAGAGTGAGAAAAAATAAGAGCAGGGGTTCTGTGTCCTGACTGTGCAAACACTGCTTTTCCAAAGTAAAAACCCAGTGAGGTCAGGGATCTTGTGACACAGAGTGGGGCTGCCAAGGGCGAGATGATCTGATTTTGCAATAGGGGTTGTGCAGATGTAAACCACGTGCGCTGAGAGCTGGGGGTGCAGGGTGTGTGCAGCAGGGGTGAGTGCACGGCTCTGCACTTCTGCACAGACCCATCAGAGCAGGAGGAGCCCCGTGCCCTGCGGTGTGTGACCGTCCACGCAGTGCAGGGAGTGGGGCAGTGCTCTCCCCCGCGACACCGTGCTGCTCCTTGCCCTGTCCTGGCCGAGAGGATCACAGCCCAGCTTGCCCCTGCTCTGCCTCCTCCATTCATCTCCTGAATTAGATGTCTGTTTCCCACTGACGATCAAATGAGCACTGTTTGGGTGCGTGGCACGCTCCACTTCCTCCCTGGGTAGAACAGATACAACCATAAATAAATCTGCTTCTCGTTGTCTGCTCGCGTTACCTTCCCTCCCTTTCTTCCTCTTTTAAAAGGATCTTTGTCCCCCCTCAATTCCCCGCGTGTTGTGAGAGCCGTAGCAGCCGTGGCCGTGCCGTGGCCGCCCTGCCCTGCAGGGCCATGCTGGGTTCATGGTGCTGCATCCAGGCCTCAGTTCGGTGCTTTTTGGCCAGAGTGTGTGAGCTGCAGCCCTGCAGGCCGTGCTCCGCGGCTCCAGGCTGACCAACCAGGGCCAGGCCATGTCACTGTAGCTTCCCCTCCCTTCTCCCTTGTCTCCTGGTTCTTGCAGAGGTTGCAGACACCAATTAATGCCCTGTAATTGCCTATCCATAACACAGAAACAGAAGTGTTTTGCAGCATGCTTCCAGTGTTTACTAAAAAGCAGACTTTGCTCTGGCAGCGCTCCCTGGCAGCCCAGCCCGTGCTGGAGGTGAGCAGCTCCTCTGTTAATGATTATCTGTGCGCGGTGTTTCGCAGCTCAAACGTGCAATAAGTGGCCGTGCAAAGGCTGCAGTGCCTGGCACAGCCTGGGAGCACACAGACACGGCCGTGCTGCGCCTCAGCCTGAGCTGCCCGGGCAGGGAGGACAGGGACCTCGGGGATGCTCTGTGCCCCTCGTGCCCCTCTGGGCTCCGCTGTCCCCTTCCCCGCAGCATCGCTCCGTGCTGTGGGTTGCCATGGCAATGCAGTGCTGAGCCCGGGGCTTGGAAACCTGGAGGTGCAGATCAGAACCGCTGCGCTCGGCTCTGAGCGGTGTGGGCCTCGTGCTGTGTCCCTGCCCGAGTGCGGGCTCACACCTCCTGCCCCATCCTGGAAGTGCAACACAAAGTGCACACGAACAGCGGCGCCGGGTTTGTCGCAGAGCCAGCGGTTTGTTCCCTGCTGGGCAGGGACACAGCACGTTGCTCTCCACCTCTAGTCTCAACGTTACGTTACTTTTTCTTAGAGCAGAAGTTGCTGATGATCACACAGCTCCACGCAGCTCTGCCCCGGCCGCTCCACCAGTGCCACTGTGGTTTCCAACCGCAGCAATGCCCGCGGGCGAGGGGGACGAGGGGGTGACACCGACCCTCTGTGCCCGAGGCAGCAGCTGCCAGCACTGGAAATGCCGCAGGGAAACACAGAGCAGCACAGCTGGGGCACACGCACTGCACTTCAGGATGGGAACCTTGCAGGAATCCTTGGGCAGGGCCAGGCAGCCCTGTTTGCCCCACGGGAACGCTGTGACCCACGGCTCCCGGACACGTGCACAGCTGCAGAAGTTCATGGTTGGTTCCGTGTGCGGGTCCCGCAGGTCCACACCGCTTCAGACGGACCCCCAAACTGCTGCCACCCCCAGGCACGGCACCACTGCTCCACGTCACCTTTGCCTCCCTGACCCAGAAACCCATCTGCGAGTGCTGAGCCCACACACGTGCCAGGGACTTTGACCACAGCCACGAACTGCTGCGCGGACGCCCGCTGCTGTGGCACACAGCCCGGGGAGGTGGGGCCCTGTGGGTGGTGCTCCTGCCCCAGAGCCCCATGGCCATGGCCATAGAAAGCCTTAAACAAATGGGGCGCAGACTCTCCCTCTGCTAAAGGCACAGCAATCCTCTGCTGAGCCCTTTGCTTTCAGTGTTTTTGCTCTCTGTTTTAATGCCAGCAGCAGCCCGTGTGCCAGCAAAGCTGAGCCCTGGATGCCATTTGGAGGCAAACATGCAAAAGGGACTTTGTACAACACCAGATTGCAGCTCAATGAAACGAAGGCAAAGCAGGGCCTGCACGAGCACAGAGGTGTAAAGCCCCAACAAACACTGGGGTTCTGTGGCACAGGATCAGGGCAGGGGCAGCCCGGTTTCCCAGGCTGTGCTGCTGAGGCTGAGGCCATGGAGCACAGCAGGAAAAGCTGGAGAAGCCTTCTGTGGAGCAGGGAGGGGTTTCTCCAACTCACACACACACACAAAATCCCAACCCCAAATGTGTTCTTAAGGAGAAGCAAAGATCAGAAATGCTGTAAGCAGTGGAGACGAGGCACCAAAAATAGCAGCCGAAATTCCCTCTGTGTGCTCCCTGCAGGCAGCCGGCTCTATATTTGTCTTCACTTGCCATTCTGCTGCAATCAATTTGCAGTTGCCGCTGGCGAGGAACCCATCTATTAAAAGCCTGGCTGGGATCTGCGGCGGAGATGTCTGCAACAAAATATTTGGCCATTTTCATAGAAAAACCCACGTGGCTCTCCAGCTCTGCAGCCACAGCCCCACGGCCCCACGCACACCGTGCAGCCCCGGCCGTGCCCCACAGCACGTGCCCAAGTGTGGGGAGCACGATTTGCTCTGCAGCTGTTGGGGGCCTGGATGTGTTTGGCACTTTCTGCCTGCCGGTGCCTTATCGTGGTGATCTGCTGCCAGCAGTGCTGGGGAGGACACCTCCTCGGGGCTCCGTTGCTCTTGTGGTCAAAACAAATGTTCTCCATCATCCCTTTCATCCCAAGATGAAAGCGCAGACAGAAATCACACGGCTGCTCCCTTGGTGGGCCGATGGGAAGCCGCTCTCACTGCCCCAGAGTGCCGCCATGGGGGGGATGATGTGGGGCTTGGCAAAACCGAGCTGGGCTCTGGAAACACAGCAGCACCGTGAGCAGCGGGCTCCGCGCCCTGGGGGTCCACAGCCCCACTCGGTGTGGATGGGGCTCCCACTCACGGAGACCTTCATCCCACGGGATCCACCTCACTGCTCCGTGCCCGACACAGCACAGAGCTCCTGGAGAACAGGCAGGAGGGCAGCGGGACGCAGGCAGGGCAGGAGGCAGCCGAGAGGGGATCCTGTCCTGCTATAAATAGCGCAGGGAAGCAGGCAGCGGAGGGAGCACGGCCATTCGAGCTGAAGGACAATGCTGGCAGAACAGCAAATAGATATAATTAACCATTAAAAAATGGAGGCCAAAGATTAGAGAACATATCTAATATCAGAAAAGTGAGACCTTGGGAGGCTTTCCAGGGGGGAAGGGCTGGGGACAGCTGGCCCCACATTCCAGGCAGAGCACGGCTGCTTTTTAGGAGCTGTGATGCTGCATGCTGCCAGCTCAGCTGCTGCCAGTGCACAGGAGGGGAGGATTCAGCCAGTCCATGACATCAGGAGCACAAAATCCTCACATGGGGTCGGGAAGCTGCCCCAGCACGGCCCTGTAGGACACAATGCCAACCCCAGTGCCTCAGCCTGCAGCCCAGCATGGGATCCAGGCTCAGGGCACGACCTGCAGCATTATCTGCTCACTGCTGGGGTTTGTGGGGGCACAGCAACTGGGGGAGATGCTTTGCTCCCCGCTGCCGTTGGCTGAGGATGCGGGTGCCCCAGCGGTGTTTGCTGCCAGCTCTGAGGGAGCGAGGATGTGCCACTGCTTCTCAGCAGAATGGCTCAGGTGTGGAGCAAAAGGAGCTGAAAGAACACGACTTATTCAAGAGCAGACAAAAGCTGTGCTAGAATCCCACTTCTTCTCTCTTCTAAGAGACAACACAGGCATCAAAAGCACAGGGAGCAACAATCTTGCTGCAAAAGCACAGCAGCTACAACAGCACTAAGGTTGCCCAAATCCTGCCTGTCCCAGGGCTCAGCAAGGACAGCAAGGACAGGGAAGGCTCAGAGAGAGACACCTCTCCCCCCTCTCAGCTCAGGTAGTGGATAATCCTCAAGTGTCCCTGCAGAGAGCCGGGCTCTGTGAGCAGAGGGCTCCACCTCCCTGCCCTGCACTCCCACCTCGTGCCCTGCTGCCTGGCCGAACATTCGGACTTGCTCTTCAAAGGACAGCTTTGTCACTTTGTCCCTGCGGTTTTGCCAATCAGAAGAAAGGCTGAAGCAAAAAACAAAACTAACCAAACCAACCGACCAACTACGCGTATGTCCAGATGTCAGAGGGAGGGGGGGGGCAGAACAGAGGCCCAGGGCTGCAGTGCCCCATTCTGACCCACACTGACCCCACAGGTGGGCAGAGCCATGGGCTGCCAGGGCAGGAGCGGCCGGGATAGCAGGCAGCCCAGCAGCTTCCCTCTGCTTAGAGCAGAGCTCCCAGGTTACTGTGCCCTCCTGGAAGGGAGGAAGGGTGGCTGCTCCTGCACGGTGCTCGGCTGGCAGCCCTGCAGCCATCGCTGACTTCTGCCAGGATCCTCCAGGACAGCACGCAGCACTTCTCTCTGCAGCCAAAGGGAGCCCGACTTTGGATCATCTGCAACGCAGACTCCATGGGGCACGAGTCCTCCCCACACCTCTTCCTTGTCATCAAGAGCTCCTTTCAGAATAATCTCCATTCTCATCTATCATGGAAAAAACATTTTACCCTTATGGAGTTCATGAAACTGCCTGCAAGAGCTGCAGCAGCACCGTGCATTTTGCAGCTTCAGAAGGCACCGAAGCAGATGCTCCATTAAAGGGATCGATACCCATCTGCCAGGAAGAGGGCAGCCCAGGAGGAGCAGCACGAGCAGCTCAGCTGGGGAAGGCAGCACTCAGCACCAGGAACACACAAAACACCACGGAACAGCCCTGCTATTCTTTCAAACAAACCTGAACTTCCTATGGCTGAACAAGGATGGAATCATATCCGCAAATATGATTTCCCCGAGCTCCCTGCCCACATCTGAAAACGGAGCCGTGAATCATTTCCTCGCACGTGGTGCCACGATCTGGGCAGCACAGCTGAGCGCTCAAACACAAATACTCCAAAGAAAATAAAAGCATTTAATTGCAAAACTTTGTACCAAATCTTTTTTTACAGCAATTTCCTATAAACGGAGACTTCAAGCTCTTAAAGCATCGGTACGAATGTATTGGTTACAAAGGTGGTTACAAAACTACTGCCTCAGCCACATGTTGGGGGTACTTCTGTGCCCCAGAAACACCCGAGAGGAACTGAAGAGTCGTGTTGAGGACGGAGTGCACCACTGCAATGCACGCTGCACTTCCCAGGCTGCCATTCTGTACCCCAAAAGGCCTTCAGCACACAGCCTAATAGTGTGGCTACAGAAGGAAATATCCGAGATGCCTCTCAGCTATACTACAGTTTTTCCTTAATATCGAGGACTGATGTTGCAGCAAAGCAAATCGTGTGTTCCCCTGCAACGTGCAGCCCTCAGGAACGGCTTAAAAAATTGCTGTGATGTTTCTGTTCCCTCTCAACTGCTCCAGGCTGTCACTCCTGGAGCCAGAGGGCAGCTCTGACCTGGGGCAGCTCAGCCTCCAGCTGCACGGGGCTGCAGGGAGGGCCCACTGCAGCAGGCACACTGCTCACTGCTCAGCATCGCTGCTTTCCAGGCTGCCAGAGATCACACGGGTGCAGAAAGAGCTCATTGTGGAGTGAGGGAGGCCCTGTGCACACTGACAGCAGTCAGTCCAGTCAGGAGGAGAGAGCAGAAGATGGAACTGGTCCTTGCTGAGCAGCAAATGCAGCTGGAAGGGAAAGGCAGGACAGGCTGCAGCCCTCTCCCCCCTCTGCAGAGCATTCCAGCAGCTCGGGTGCTTCCCCAGCACCGATTCATCCGGCTTGCCTGGAAACCATTACCTGTAAGAGCTCTTTCACAACACAGCTGTTCACTGAGGCAGCATCATGCAAGGCCAGGCTCTGCCTGGGCTGCTGCTGGCCAAGCAGACAGAGGCTGCAGCTAATCCCCAGCAGAGCTGGGCTGCCTGCTCCCTGCTCAGCTGAACAACAACAAAAGGCCTTCGAGAAGGATGCAGTTGGGGGGAACACAGATCTCCAGAAAACAAAGCCACATTAACCAGCCTTAACAAAGCAACAGTTTTCTTCCACGGTGAAGGCTGGTCCCTTCCCTCTCCCCAGGACAGATTGTCTTTTGGACTCTTCAGGGACACGTGGGAGGCCGCCTCCTCTCTCCTGCTGTGCTGCTCCAGTGCTAGGCTCCCTGTGCTGCTACCAGGAGCTGAAGTCCCCGAAGCCTGAGCTCTTTTTCTCTTTCTTTGCAGCTGTGCTTGTTGAGGGCCCGTCATCTTCCACGCCACGCTTCCTGAAGACAAAATGAAAACATCCTTCAGGGACTATTTACTGCTCGGTCAGGGACTATTTACTGCTCGGTGGGAGCAGGGCAGCTGGCTGCCTCGCCTCTCCCTGCAGCAGCTACGCTGGAGCCAGCTCAGTCCTTATGGATCAGAGAGGAGCGTGTGCTCTGCGCTGGCACAGCGGGCTGGGGCTTCTGGCTTACCCAGACAGTCTGCAGGGATGGCTCGTGTCAGGCTTTGAACACCCCCAGGGATGTGTTCAAACCCCAGCAAGCTCTCCAGGTCAGAGCAGAAGATTTAACAGCTGCTCTTTTTTAGCACAGACACTGTGAGTTTGAGCCACAAGTGGTCCCCCACTCCTCACCCACACTCGTGGCAGCAGAAGGACCTATGGGGAATGAGGTGTAAGTCTGTTTCTTGTGCTTGGAGTGCTGCAGCCATTACTGCCATTCCCAGCCTACCCTGGGCAGAGTTATAGCCCTGTGGAAATACGTGGCCAGGTCTCATTCTGTGGTTTCACTGTCAGGTAGCAGCAGCCAGCAGGGAGAAGCCTGAGCCAAAGGGCTGCTGTGCCCTCCTGAAGGTGGGCTGAAATGGGTGAAGGACCAGGAACAAAATGTCCCTCTGTACAGTGCAGAACAACAGTTTTATGCTGAACATAATACTTTAAGGTACAAGCAGTCTTCTGTACCCAGGATGTTCTACTGACGTGCACATGGAGCTGACCTATATGGGAACTGCTGAATCATGGCCTGAACCACTGATTGGGCACCTGAGCTGAGCACCCAGTCAGCCATGGGGGCACAGGTGGAGGTGATGTACCTGTGTGAGTGGAAGGGGTGGAGCCTGGCTCCACCTCTCCCAGACCCCATTTAAGGGCTGACCACCACCAGGGAAGGATCTCTTCTTGGAGATCCCTCTTGTGTGGAGTCCACGGTGAGCGTCTATCATCCTAAAGGTGAATTACCATCCTAAAGGTGAGCCACCCTCTTTGCTAACTATCTGTGCACCATCTATATAGGCCTACTAAAATATACCATCTTCCATACTGTTTTCATTGAGTACCATCCTTGGGGATTATTTACACCTACATGTGCTGCCTTATTTTTGTTCTCACAGCCATGCGAAAGCCTGTATGGCACACAGGCACACAGAAGCTAATCTGCTGCCCAAATCTGCATACACACAAATACATGACTTTACTGTGCAGCCTGGGAACCTGCTGGCTGCACAGGCAATCAGATCAGCAGAATGATGCAGGCTTAAGGCAGCTGCTCTGTGCTCAGGAAAAGCTGGTAAAACGAAAATTACCCATGGGACAGTGGCCTTAAGAAATAGCTGCAGAAGGGGAAGAGACCGGAATAAAAGATGGGAGAGGAAGTGACAGTGCAGTTCCTGCTCAAGGACTTCTGCACTGCAGACACAGATCTACAATTGTCAAATCTGCACACACTGCTGAGGACCAACTCAGTCATGTTCAAGTGCTGAAAAAAACAAACCTCAGATAACTTTCAGTTTTGAAAAACAGCAGAACTAGAGGGATCTGCAACTACTGCATGACAGTCTTTGCAAAGCTTGCTGACACTAAGCAAACATCTGTCCTATTCCAGAGCACAGCAATGGACAAGGTCAGCATCCAGCAGGAAAGGCACCCAAAACTGGACAACGACCAGGGCAGGGAACTTACGCTGCAGCCATGTTAATGTATTTTCCAATCCCCTGCCGGTATGTTTTAGGAGTCTGGACCTCTTTCTTCAGTGGGACCACCTCAGCTTTTGCTTTGGCTGCTTCTTCTTCCAGCTGAGCCTTCTCTCTTTCTGCAGCAACCTGTGGGAAGCAGTGAGCAATCTGTAAGAAGAGCTGGTCCAGAGTAAGGGGACCGGGACTATAGTTCTTCAGAACCCTACAGCAATCAGCACTGCTGCACTTACAGGGTAGCTTTAGGAACTGGACCTGAAGTGCCATTACAGACCTGCTGTCTGCAGCCATTGCAACCAAACTTCTCTTTCTCACCCCCACCTACAGTGGGCACTTGGAAAGGAAGCTATCGTTAAGGGTGAGGAGGAGAGCTGTGCCAAACTGAGCTCCAAAGACATCTCTGCAGAAATGGAAATGTGAGGCCATGCAAAGGAGCAGCTGTTCCACCCCACCTTGTGTCCACGCGGGCCGGGGGCTCCCACACAGAGGGAGGTGCAAAGATGGGGCACGGGGGGAAGCATACGGCCTCCACAAGGGATCAACTGGGGCTAAAACTGAAGTCACTGAGCTGCAAAGTCCTCAGAAGAAGCACTTTGGTCTACGAGATGAGGGAACTCCATCCTCACCTGCGCGTCTGCCTCCTCATACGGGTCAACAAAAACGGTCGTTGCCTGGATTCGTATCTCCTCCTGGGAGCAGAAGAGAACAGTGACTCTGGTTAAGTTGCACCATCTGCCCCAGGTTCTGCTCTGGGGAAGCAGCAGCAGCAGTGGGGTGACCCCTCCATGCAGGGCCACCCACGCTCGCTACCCCCACCACCACCCTACCTTGGGACGGTCCGTTTTCGGGTCACTTTCCACGTTCTCCATAGCAGTCAGAGTCTCAAAGCCACCGACCACTCTGAGAGAGAGAGAGACAACTTCCAGCTGTCACAACATAACAAACACTCCCACGTCAATGTCATCTCTGCCCACCGACCCTACCAGACTGTCACACCACTGTGTGCAGGGGAAGGGCAACAGAGACCGTGTTTGGAAGACCTGAGATAACGTCATTCGGGGTGGAAAGTAAGATATTTTCTCAATTGGAATTGAGATTAAACTGGATTTGAGTTTATATTTAAACAGAACAAGGAAAAGTCAAATATTCAGAGAATGCAAAGACCTCTCCCCCAGACGTGGTAGCTGTTCAGGTGCACAGAAACAGCCAGATGGAGAAGGAGCAACTGCACAAGAAAAAACAAATCCACCCATTGCAAAATGCTGTGTTACATCCATAAATCTGTGTCTCTTTTGTTACTTCAATGAGCTTTGAAAACTAAACCACGTGTGGGGTCAAGAAAGCAAATGTTTTCATTAACTTCCCCTGTTCTGCTTGCAGCCATGAACCTGGGGGGCTTTTGCAGAGCAGCACATCGTGGACACCTCTCATGGTGTGCTGTATGTGCAAGGATCCCTGGCCACTCATTTTTCAAGACAACGTATCCCAGCATTTGCTTCGAAACATTTCAGAAAGGCTGAAGGCTCATGGGCTGCTGTGTGGTGGTCTTTTCCTACCCCTCCTCTCCCAGAAAAGAAGCACAGAACAATGGGAAAATTCCCAAAAAGGGGATTTAGAAAGGATAAATGGGGTGATCCAGATAATGCCTGTCTTCCTGGCACCTATCCCAGCAAAATAATGGAATAGCGGAGACAGGACATGATTAAGAAAGAAAGGAAATAAGGCATGGGAATCAACAAGGTTTTGTGGAAAACAGAGCCTGTCAAACCACGCTGTACCTCTGAGCTGGCAGTGTGGTTAATGGGGATAACAGCAGCCGTGGAATGGACCTCTGGAAGGTGCTGACATTGTGATGGGGAAGGCAGAGCGATGTGAGCACAGCACCCATTGCAAAAAATGCAGCTGACAGGTGTGAAATCCACCTTTAAATAGGAACCATGAGTCACTTTGCTTCCAAGGGGTCCTGCTGGGATCACATCTTGGTCCTGTGATATTCATCAGTTTTATCCTCCTCATCATCATCATCCCCAATTACGTGTGACGATGGCTATACTCAGAGGAGCAGTAAATGAAGCTTGCTGATGCCAGGGGACCCGGACCCTTTAGAAACACAGGCTGTAGCTGGACAGCATCTGTGTTCACACAGCCAGGAACCAAAACCACAGCTCATATCTCATCTGTGGGACAGTGAGAGGCAGCAGTAACTCTGGAAGCTCCCGGAGTCGGAGGAGCCCAGGGCCAGGAGCTGTGGCAGGGCAGGGGCTGCTCCCCCAGCAGTGCTGGGTCACACAGCCACCAACGGTGATAGGAAGACCCAGCTCCCCAAAGCACTGCTGGGCTGCTCAGCACCAGCCTGAACAGAGCTCCCTGCAAACACTTTGCTGTTGTTTGAGCGCTCCAAACTTCTCCTCTCTGTTCCCCAAGGGCGTGTTGATATTCTGTAATCAGGTCGTGACTTTTAAGAGCAATTAAAGAAACGTTTATGCAGGCCAGGACAGATACATTCATTTGCAGCTGGAGACAGCACAGCAGAGTGGGATCCACAGCCCTACACCAGCGTCAGCAAGTTCATAATAAAAACTCCATTTCAAAATCCTCCTCAGGCCAATCTCAGAGCCACTTCTAATACCAATGATTAACACACAGCCTAAGATGTATTCACTGCATTTTAATTGCCCCTAAAGAAGACTTCTGATTTAATATTGGAGGATTTTCTAGCCAACAGCTCCATTCATTATCTGCCTGTGTGTCTCCATTTAATTAGGTTCTGATAATTCAGAATAGTCAGATCAGCTGTGCACGAGCAATCTCAATGGAGTAATCCCTCAGCCCATAGCTAGACTTCCCACAACATCACCCCAATGTACTTTGGCAATGCTCACGAATCTCCACTTGCTGCGCTAATTAAACGTTATTGGGAACACTGTCACTTGTGCGCTTTAAATCAGCGATAGATGTGGCATTCACGGGTCAGAAGGGGAGGAACTAAGGATGCTAGATGTGGCTGGATGCAAAACATTTTGCAGAGCTCTCTTGGATGTATCCCGGGGAATGCTGACACACGTGTGGGCTCTCAGAGTGCGACGTGCTGTCACTGCCAAATCCCACAGTGTCAGCTCAGCACAACGCAGCGATTCCGGCACCGCTGCACATACTGCCCCACGCCAGCAGTGCAGGGCTCTGCCAGTCCCACAGCACACAGCCCGGGCTCAAGAAGAAAGGCCCCCAAAAGTTATATGTAGGAAACGCCATCGGGCCAGTGCATCAAGGCACTGGAAAACCTTCTAAAATGAGAGCACTGCTTAATATCCAAATAACTCACCAGATTTGAAGAAAAAGAGATCAAGCCTACTGCATGAATAAGTCCAGTCTCAGCGTGAAGAACCCTGCACACCATTTTCATTAGAACAGAAGGTGAAGGGCAGGAGTTCAGGCTTCGTGCAGCAGACATGCAGCACAGAGGGCACTGCTCTGCTCGGGATGTCAGCAGAGAGGGGAGGCACAGCTTCCCCTTTACCACCTCTGGCTCTGCTCTCTCACAAGCTGCTGTGCATGCTTTGTCCCACACAGACCGTGCAAGTTTCCGTGTGCTGAACCACTACACAGTGGTTCAGATGAGGCCCACAATGGAAAAGGTGACACCTTCAAGACACCATTTACATGAGAACAAGCAGTGAAACTGAGGGTTTGCTGCCTGTCTCCAGTGGATATTGAACAGAGAAATGATGATCTCAACTATATATTTAGCTCAGCATCCCTGACATAGCTTGTGTGCCTTCAGAGGAGCTCGATGAACGCTGCACTGCCTGCATGCCTGGGGGACGAGGAAGGCACGTCCACATTTTTTCTGTTAAAATAGCAATGAAAATAAAAATATGCTCTTATAAACACAATAGTGATCTACTGAACACTGAGCTAAGCCAGCACTGCAAATCTCTGCATCTCAAATTTAGAGATGCCCGGGGAACTCCCCCTGCTCCACCAGCATTGTTCCTCCAGAACACTGCACCCCCAGCAGCCCCACAGCATTCACACACTGACTTGCTGTCCCTCAAACATTGTTTAGAACAGGAACTGCACCCTATGCAGCACTGGGGCAGCAATGCTCCAACGCCATGGGGTTTCCTGAGCAGAGGACGAAACAAGAACAACGTCTGGACTTGCTCAAAAAAAAAACAAAACAAAACAAAACAAAGTTTTAAACGAGAAACAGAAACCAGAAAGAAATAGTTTTGTAAATACATTCTGCCCTCAAGCTTATTTTTATATAGAAAAAAAGAATGCAAGTCTACGTTGGTGTTCCAGCAGCAGTGCCCCTGCAGCTCACACAGCTCCAATTCCTGACTGCAGCACGGGCAGGGGAGCTCTTGCACAGCAGCACAGCAGTGCAGCAATGAGGACCTTCCCTTTGCAGCAATCACCTGGAAATACTCAGTGTCCTTTCTCCGCACGATACACAAGAGCAAACTCTTGACAGTTGCTTTACATTATCTGAGTTCCTAAACCTCTTACCAGCAAGCTAGAAGCCAACAAAAGCCACCAGTTAGATTTCAAGTTAATTACAGCATTCTCGAAATCAGGAGAAACGGTAATTACTAGAAGTGGTAATTACTAAGCTAATCAAGGCAGCTCTGCTGGAGCAGAAAGTCCATGCAGCAACACACCTCCTAGGGAAGGCCTCCTTCCCTCTGCCTTTGTTTTTATTCCCCATTTATGCCAAATTATCTCCCTCAGTTTCAGTAACAGCTGCCTTCATGACTGCCACGGTGGGCAGCGCTCGTGTGACAAGATGCTCTCCGTGTCCTCCAGCTCAAGCCTCCTCCCAACACTGAAAAGTCCTCGTGCAGGAAGCCTACTGAACCTTGCTGCCTGCAGCTGGCATGTGTGAAAAACATGCTTAGCAGCCAAACATCCAACCCCTAACAGCTGCTACTATGCAAAAACTGTGCTTCAAAGCAGTGGGGGCATGAACAAAACACAGCTCCCAAGAGAAGGAACATGTCAGTGCTACACCCCACACAGGAAAAATAATAAGGGTAAGAAGTATGAAATTACTGCTGGAAAGTTCTACACAAATTACAAACAGGTCAAATGCTGCTCTCAGAGATATGTATGTGACACTTACTAAAAGAAACCAAAGGTGTACAGAAATGGCTGAGGTCACAGCTGAGTTCTGAAAACGTAGGCTTTATAGTAACTGAAATTAGTCATCCTCAAGTCTATGTGAACATAAAGTCACAACAAGCCAGTAAACAGCCACTTGAGACAGCCCAGTATAACAGTTATGGAAACAAAGACTTCTGATTTCATTTCTTAACCCTATGTATTATTCCCAGATACACTTTCCAGATATTATTGTACTCTAGAGTCTAAGATCAGATACAGTCACCAAATCCTGGAAACACCCAGGATCTAAAATAGTAAGTTTTACTGGAGATACAATCTCTTTAACCTTCTGGCTTTAACAGTTTTTAAAACAACAAATGAAAGTAAAAACAGCTGAAGAAATTTGATGACAAAATACAGACCTTAAGAGCTGCATACACCTGATGTCAGGCACTAAAGAGATGCTGGCCACCCAATCATGACCGAGGGAACTGGACTGTGAGCAAGGATTTTGCTACAGTTCAGTTGTGAGAGTCAGCAGATACTTCTCTAGGTTTTGGACACACTAGAAAATCCATCTGTTATGCTGCTTCTCATGGTATCTTTCACTTACCTTCCAAACACTGTATGCTTCTTGTCCAAATAAGCACAAGAGCGGAATGTGATAAAGCTGGAAAGAATAAAGGCACAGGGGTTAGCATATTGGCTCAGTGAGAGTCAGCAGCCACCAGCTATACTCAGAACGTGCATGGAATGGTCCTCTGCAGAGAGGGATCTCATTTCTGGGGAGTCCCACTGGCTAAACAAACCCTTAATTCCTGTTTTGGGGACTTTGTGAGTTTTTGGACTTGTGAGTTTGGATATCCCATTTTTATACCTCACCAACATTCCTAAACAGTACTGCAGACTTGGTGGTTTGCACAGTGCCCAAAAGTAATCCGAGCGTCTGCCTCTCCTTGGCCAGGAAGGCTTCAGAACAGCCACTGCAGGCCAGTGACACGTGGCTGCTGCCTGATGAAGATCCTTCTTGTGCACGACTGGGAGTTTGTACCCAGCAAATTCAGTCACATAACACAACCATTTTCTGACGGTGTAAAATTGTACCTTCTGGAACACCTCATATTTGCCATTTCTTTTCCATTGCACTGCCCTGACTGCGATCCACTTCTCAGGATGGGGCAGATTTGTGCTTCAGGTACAAACGTGACAGAAGAACACTTAAAAGAGTCAAAAGTGAGGAAAAGCTGTGAAACTTGGGTTTTAACGCACTGGGTTTTTAACTGGGAGAAGGGTATTTTTAAACTCAGTAACTGAAATACCAAAACCAAGACAATTCTTCCTGCTAACACTTGTCTCTAAAGTTCGACGTTTCTTTAGAAGACTTGGACTACAAGTGTGTGAGACAGAGGTTTCCACTCTGTGGACCGTGATGGCCCACGCTGGCTGGACATGCAGTGCTGGCTCTCCTTTCTGTCTCCATCTGTTACACTGCAGTAGAGACAGCTAAAAATACATAAACATTCCAGAAGTACTTTTCCATATAAGCCACTGCCTCAGGAACTTATATGACTGCATACAGGAGGGGCTGCAATCTGCTAGACAATCTATTAAAACATAGCTCGCCCAAAGGAAAGCTTTGAGATGCTGTGCAAATGCAAACTCCCACACTGGGTGTACACTACAACTCAGTTTTGTGCAAAGGCTCCTGGTCTCACTTTGTTCTCAGATATTCAATACTGAGTGCTCACTTAGATGCAGTACAGTAACAGAAATGGCAATTAGAACAAAAAACTGAGCAGAAGTGAATATACAGAGAAAGCTTTGTGTCACTGCAGTGACAAATTAAGGACAAGGGAATTAGCAGCAGGTGCCAGAAGTCTTAACACTGCCTAGGAAGTTTTAAAGACACGGGCAGCTGGAGTCCTGCAAGGACTCTGCATATAAGGGAATTCCATATCTCACATGCATATTTTATGGAAACATATGATCACCTCTACAGCAGCAGATGATGTGACTCAGTACAGCACACTGCTCTTGAACTGCCTCATTCCTATCTTGATCCCCTGCCTCTCCTCATTGATTTTCTTTTAAAGCCTCTGCTCTCCCCTAATTTAGCACCTGAGTGCTGGCAGCAACATCCAAATCCAAAATAAGCTTTACAGCAACTGGACCCTGCACAGTGCTGAGGCTGAAGCACGTGAGTGAGCGCAGGAAGGGCCTGGAGAGCAGCACCTGTGCTCAGTTCAATCCATCACACTGCTGCGTGGCTTACCAACCAGCAAGGCTCCCCTCCATGGCTCCCCAGCCCCACACCCCAGCTGCACACGTACCCTTTCCCTGAGGTTCCCAACAGAGGAACATTTTTTCTCTTAGAAGGTGACCAAGATGTGGGTGGCTCCAAGTGACACGGGGCGTTTTCAGAAGACTGCAGGCAAACCTCTGTATTTGCATCACTTAAAGCACGTTATTGCAACTTCCCTACTTTTAAATTTCATTTGTTATTCTTTCTCCTTCTTCACTTGGTTCATTTTGTTCCTCATTTTAGTCCCTGCTCTGTTTGCTGTGCTGAGCACAGAGTCCCTTCCAACCCTCAATTCTGTGCTCCACCATGTTCATATTGCACACATAGGAACAGTGCAGAACCGCTCGTACTTATTCAGTAAGAAAAGGAAGGGCCAGTAAAAAAAGAAGCGATGTTTCTAAGGTGTGTTTGGTTCATTTCAGTAAAGCCTTTCAAAAAAGTTCAGTATGGGATTAAACTTAAATGAAGTGGAGAGGTACCGTGATTTCACAGCAGTAAGAATGGGGCGACGTGAGAAAGAATGCAAACTACAAAGCACAAAACAGGAAAGGTAAATGGATGTCGTTTCATGGCTCTCAGGCCAGGTAACAGCTGCAGCCACCCCGACTGCAGCACCCGCGCATATTTCACTTGACCGAACTTTAAGGAGCAGCTCATAAAACGTCGTTTGTTTTCTTCACAGCTTAAGACACAATGTCTGAAGGGAAACAATAAAACACAAAGTGCAGTGACTACTTACAACTGTGATTTGTTTGTGTTGGGTCCTGAATTGGCCATACTGAGAATACCACGTCCTGTGTGGGATAAGTTGGGCCTGAATTCATCTTTAAATGGCTTTCCCCAGTAAGATTCTCCTCCTTAAAAAAAAAAGAAGATGACAGATGAACAGCTTGCCCTCATCAGCTTCCCAATACAGTTACATCAGACAGTGGCAGTACATTCCGAGTTTCTGGGGCTCTGATTGCCATGTTTGTGGTACATTCCTACCTCATCCCCGGGCTCACCTACTACCTGAGCATGAAATCAGATGTCTGCAACTGGCAGCACAACTCTGCCTCCACACCACTACCACCTGCAACACATGAGGCTGTTTATCAACAGCATTACAGATCGTGTGGCAAAGAACTATCAAGGATTCATTTCTTTTTCCTGCTCGTCCACCATACCATAACACCACCACAGTTTTTCTTTTTTGAGACATTAAAACTTTAAGCATGTCTGACTGAAAAAGCACAGGGAGCAATGAATTCCTAATGTAATTGTGCTGTGGGCATAGCAGTGTTTCCAAAAATACAATATCAGGGAGATGAAATATGTTTACAGAAACAACTAAGAATAGGGACTTCATTCCTGAAAAAACAATGAAAAATGATGATATATATTCCTCCAAAATAAATGGATATTTTGGACTAGATATGTGGATGATGTAAACACAAATATAATTAAGTCCATGGATGATCAAACTTTGCATCAGCTGCAGACCCAGCCCTCCCAGACTGATTTCTGTGTCTGAGGATAGAAGGAGGGTCTGAGAGACCTCTCTCCCTGGCTGTCATTTTTACATTACTTATGACAGACCTGACATTTTCATTTGCACTTTCCTCCAGGATCATTCTTAATAAGAAACATGAAGGCTGAGATGAGTCACAGTCTTACAGTCAAATCCATAATCTTGTTTGACAAACCATGAAAAGTATATCACCTTAGGACAGGATTAAAAATAAAACAAACAGGAGCACCCAGACAGGCAGCAAGTCTGGTCCATCCCTCCATTAACTCCTCGAGAGCAACTGCACTGCTTGCAAAGCACAGGTCAGTAAAAGACCAGAGCACTATGGCCATTTGCACACATGACATAGAAAAGCTATCTGACAACACAGCTGCGTGAGCCAGCAGCAAAGTAAATGAGAGGGTAGAACAAATTCCTGCTGAAAACCATATGTGGGAAATCACAAGTGTGCATCAAAGAGAACAGAGTTTCAGATGATACCACGAGAACAACGGATCACAGGTGGACAGCTGCAAGTGGAATTAACTCACCCAGCAATTTTGGAAGAAACCGACCCACTTAAAAACCCAATTAATCACGTTCAAAAGACCTATTAATAGAGTTGAGCGCTGCCTGCTCTGCAGTTTTACAAGAGGCAGCAAAAGGGGACAGACCCTGCAGGGCTTTCCTGTAATCAGGAGTACAGAAGGAGCCATTACTTCAGTTCAGCTAAATTACATCAGCTTGATTCTGCCTGACAGCCTCCCCCAGCAGCAGGTGAAAGGGGCACAGTAATGCTGCAGCGTGCTCTGCTGCCGTGAGGACAGGTCCCAGCACCAGCTCTCCTGGCCAAATCCTACGTTCAGCCTCCTGCATAACGCCAGCATTTCTCTTAGGTAACAAACCCGTGTGTTCCTACAGGAGGTTACTCGTGGAGCACCCATTCCCTGCCCCATTTGGAGAAACCCCGTTCTGCAGTTGTACACAAACAAGTGGGGACCAGAAGGCAGCAGGGCCTGAGAGCAGAAGCACTCCTGCAGAGCGTGCAGATCCATCAGCCACACTGCACTCCGTGCCCCACGTTCCTCTCCTGTTTGCCACGCTCAGCTCCACCTGCTGCCCTGCAGCCATCCGAACACAGCCTGCGCTGCTGCAGCTCTGGCCCCGTGCTCCTCCCCAGCACCGCAGTTCACCGCCTCTGCCCATGGACGCACTCGTGTCCCCCACGCAGAAATAGGCAGCGTTGCTTCAAAGGACCACCTGAAGGAGCTCATCGTTTGCAAAGCAGATGCACTATCAGCCCCAACCCAGGGGAGTGTTTGTTGCCTAGAAGCTGTCAGACAATATGCAAACACAAGCACACGCAGTGTGGGTGGCACACAGCAGCAAGCGGCCAAAGCCCGGAGCACGCTGCACGCGTAGCAGGATTCCAGCCAGCACCAGGACCACGGCCGCGTCGGGCTGCTGGAAGCGGACAGACCTGACCCTGCAGCATCACTGGTGAGAGAAGTAATACAAAAAGCACAAAAACAGCACGTGATGGGCACAGCGAGCAGCCAGAGCCGTGTGCTCACATTCAGGAGTGATGAACCGTCACGTTTAGGTTTTGGAATATTTCTCTGCACACAATTTGGTTTCGGATCGTACACTGAGGGTCAGAACTAACCCCACGTGTATGATGGTGTACTGCAGCTCAGTGCAGCTCTCTGGAGATGCCTGCTAATAGTGCAGCAGCCCTGAGTCCTCCCTGGGGCTGTAGGAGAGCAGAGGCAGCCCTGCACAGCACGGCTGTGCCTGCGAGGCCTGGCAGCACGGGCTGGCGTGGGGAGATGGGGATGGGGGCAAGATGCTGACACCAATGGAAGAGATGGAATTGGAATGATTTCATTTTATTCTTCAACACAAAACCCAAACGTTTTCCCAAATGTTTGTCTACTGTACTTGAAATGCTATTGAGATGCTATTACAAAAAGTGCTGTAAAATACTCGGGGGACTTTTGTGCTAAAACAAAAGGGGTTCATGAGGGAGCAGGCCTGGCCCCACTCGGGTACCTTCTGGATGGGGGATGGAGCATGGAGAGGGGCTGAGAACTGCGCTGTGGGTCCTTTGTTTGCACAAAGCTGGGAATGCAGCCTGGAGCAGCCTCAGTCCTGCACCTCGTGCTGATAGGAAAGGTGAACAGACATCACCCGGCAACAGAAGCAACCACACGTTAGCAGCTATGAAGAAAAAGTCATATTTTCAGATTGTACTTCAAACTAAAAATAGCTTTGGTAGTCTTTCTCCTTTCTGAAGACTCTTTCAGTAATCACCTGTTTTATTCTTATTTTTGATGAATGTACAGATCTTGCATAGCTTTTATGCACAGAGCTGAGGAAGGCACCTGAGGCTTCAGAAATGTACGGTTCCAACAGCCAGGTGTGGGCTGGGAATCATCATTCACAACAGCTGTGATTTTAAGTAAATCCTTCCTTTTTCTGGCATCACGACTGCTAAGCAGCCTAAGGAAGTGGGAGGGCTCTGATTCACAAAAATGCTGTAACGTTCTCCTTGTCATCTGGAACAGCAAGGTGCATAATAACATCTGACACTTCCACACAGCTTTCCAAGAGAGATTCTTGAATCGTTTTGCAAATATGAAAGCCTGAGTTCATCCAGTAAGAGCTTCTCTCCTTTCAGATAAGGAGACCCAGCACTTTCAGCCCACCAGAGGCTGGATTTCCTGAGGGGCCGCAGTCCCAACGGTCTAAAGAGCTCTAACAGTTCTAAAGCTGGCTGCACTTTACTGTCCTTCCCTGCTAGGAAACCACACTGCAGAGCTGACCACGTCTGACCTCAGTCTCTCTGCTACTGACAGTTCAGAGGACGGTTCCACAAAACCCAAAGGCACCGTGTGTCCCTTTGAGCCTTCCTGGGTTCAACAACAGACAGAGGCAAACTCAAACCCGTGCACCACATCTTCCAACAGGATGCGAGGAAGAGTAGCTGAAAAATGCCTGCGCTGCTTTAAACATGTCACGTCCTGGGTACAGTTTTCCCCTTTTCATGCAAAGGCTTTGGGATATTAAACCTGTTTTCCCTACATGCAAATTTTCTTCCATTATTTGGAACACTGAAAATACAGAGCAGCTGTCCCATTTGTGAGACAGAATTACTCACGGAGTTCAACCGCTTTGCTGTTAAGAACAGCAGGAAAAGATACATCACAAATGCAAAATTCATTTTCAAATAATTAATCATTACCAAGGATGACCGTGACTCACAGCCCACTGCTCTGAATGCTGCCTCTATGGCTGGCTTTTTTTTGGCTGAAGAAAAGAAATAAGCTGCTGCAGCACAATGTGATTTCTCACACTACTCTCATGAAACCTGAAGTTGATGGCTGCAGAAAGTTGGTTTGGTCCATTCAGAACTTCAGAAGCGTTCAGTGACCATGGCCTCATAAATGTGCAGCACTGTCACATTTATTTGAGTGTAACCTGTTTGCTTTATTGGAACTTTAGTAGCCTTGACAGCTGCTTGCAAGACACCCTGTCTACAATACACTCATATTTAATTAAGAACGACAAGGAAAAAAACAAGACAGAAAAGTCCAGAGGTCATTACAGTCCTTTTTTAGAATAATACACGGAAGAGTTGGCTCTCCTATGGTCTTATTTGTCTTTTTCCCCCTCCAGTCTTACAATTCCTACTTCCTCTGCCATTAGAGCTGAGTCTTGACCTTCAGAGCAGCTGCCTTGCCACCTTCTGCCAACCATTCCTTGTGCTGTCTTACAGTACTTCTGTCCACACAGACAGCGACAAGGACGGCCCCAGAAGTTCCTTGTGAACTCCACCCTACGAAAGGGCAAAGGCCACCTGCATCAGTCCATTACATCGCTCCCATCTCCTGACATCTCTTCAATTTCTCGCTGTAAAAGATGTTCCTAATTACATCTTTTGGGATTTGAACCGAAACTTTCCCTCTAACAAAATCAAGTCACAGTTCTTCTGACAGTCCGCACGTACCCAGCAGCAGCCCTTGTTAACAGGTTTTTGCCATCAAAACCCAGAATATTTAATTCCTCTGTCTTGGAGCAGGCAGCAGTTGAGGATCATGTGCTGGGCAACTCACACTACCATTATTTAAGCAGTGCTAAAGAATTACAAAGACTTCTTTTTCGTATGGTCTGAGAGCACACACAGAATACAGTGCTTGTGTACAGAAGTGAAGCATGTATGCACTAGAACAGAAATGCACAGGACTGCACAAGAGCAGACGAGGAGCTGTGGAGGCTGGCGACATCTACAAGCAAGCAGGTAAAATGTGCAAGTGGATAACGAGTAAACGTGCAGCACTAATCAGAACTACTGGATGACATCAACTGTGCTTAGAAATAGTCCGAGGGCCCTTCAGCTGCAATGTGTCCTGACCATTTCTGATACAATGGTTACGTAGACCCTGACAGCAAGGGAGAAAGTACAGGCAGAAGAGTTTAGTGATCCTTATGTGTTAAAAAAGAGAAATTGGTTTTATGAGACAACTAGCTGTGAGAACAGATGGTTCGTGGCCAGTCCACAGTCCACAGGCAGGCCTCAAGTATTTTATCAATGCTGAATTTGAAAGTAACAGCATGAATATGCACTTCTTCCTTTGTTCTTTGCCCTACAAGCCCAGCTGCAAAATCGTTTTAACTTTTACTTATTTATATTCTGGAAGAAAAAGGAAGCAAAGGCACAGTGAGAACTCTATATAGAAGAGCACTGAAGTTTTACTACTGGAATACATAGGAGGAAATCTTAAGCAGAGTTGAGATTGTCATAAAACTTTAACTAAAAAAACTCTAGAGCAGAAACGCTCACGAAGTACCACAAACCATCACTTGAGAAATTTTAATCTCCAAGGCGTCTGGAAACCAATTTAACACTACTGTGCCCTGAGTGAAAACAGTTCACTTAACTCAAACACAACCTTACCTGTTCCTGTTCCAGTTGGATCACCTCCTTGAATCTGCAGTTACAATAAAATCAATAGGTTACACATATATATATATCTGTGTGAAAGACGTTAACTACAAGCTATACCATAAAAGCCAATTCTGCTTCACTTTCTCCTATACTAAGTAATGTTGACAAGTTAGCATCAAGGAAACTATTACTACTAATTTGGAGCTTCTTTCATTAGCTGGCTGTCACCTCCTACAGCAAAATGACAGTTTTATACAAATAATAGGTCTCGAGGGTAAATAAGGAAAATAAACAGTCTCAAATGGGTTAATCAAATCATCCTTTCCACTATGTGCTAGAGTGTAACCTGCTTTTTAACTGATCATGTATTGCTTTGGGAACAGAAGTTTTGTATTTTGCTACCAATCTCCCACATGATACAAAGGCAAGAAATGAGATGTGGAATATCTCTTGTATTTGAATCCATATTTTATAGTATCCTATATTATAGTATATCCTATTTTAGTATCCTATTTTATAGTATATTATAGTATATCCTATTTTATAGTATCCACTGTCTGCAATGGAAAAAATTCACATGTGAAAACAATCACAACCACAAATGTAATCACTAATACACACACACATATAATAATATTCTGTAGTCCAGGGCCAGTAAAGGGAGAGTGACACAACTAGTTATACAGTAGTAGCACACAATCACAACTTAATGGTGAGTTAACTACTAACCAAGTCCTGCCAGAAGGAAAAAGCCTTTCCTGCCAGTGATGTTCTCTGACAGTATTAGTAAGACTAGTAACTATAAACTCAGTAAGTTGGGACAATCCTAATTCTGAAGGTATACTTTAATGTACTTCTAATGCAAAGAAAACACAGCAACTCAAGCTAAGTATTTTGAGAGCATCATATACTGTGTACTGTGAAGGATTTGGTCAATACTCACCACAAAATTACGAATTGACCTGTGAAAAATCGTTCCATCATAGTAATTCTTTTTGCACAACTTGATAAAATTTTCACAGGTTCGGGGTGTCTGAAAGACAAACATTAGTTCCAATTAACCCACACCTTTAGACAACCAAACTGGTCATTACAGTGTTGACAAGGGTCACCTTCATTTCAGCCTTACAAAGACACATGCAGGACTCTCGAGGAATAAGGAGTCTCTGTCCCTAAAAAAGAAAATACTGTATTTTCTGTAAAGTGTAATGGAGAGAGACACAGTACTTAAATTAAACCCAGACCTTCCAACTAACACAAAGAGCACTCAGATAACGTGGACTCCCAGCAGACGTCATGACAGGGAAAGCAGGCATGCTCACACTGTCACATTGTTCTATGGCAATCCTGGTTCCAGTGGGTACTGGAAAAAGTTAATCTCTCAAAGTAAGAAAGTACCTGACTTCTCTATTTCACTATTGAGAAATGAGCACACTGAAGCTAACTGGAAGAAAAGCGTTTGGTTCTCTTCACAACTTGGGACTAAAAATGGGACTGATCCCAGAAGACACCATTTTGAACATTGGTCTAACCACAGGAAAAATAATTAAAAAGATCAAAATCTTCAAAAGTCTGTGGAAAAAAAAAGAAAATTGAAGACATTGCCCACTTCTGTTTTCCCTTTACAGTGTAAATTAAAGCTATTTATCTGAGGTTATGAGCAATAGAGTCCAAACAGTACAGATGCTCTTCTCTGCAGTGTTAAAATACCTTCACACGTACAAATAAAAGCACAAAATATATATACAGGAACAACCTGTTTCCTATACTTGGACATGTGTTTTTTTTAGCTCCACAGCAGATTATGTGCACAAACACATTCCAGCTTTACCTAATAAAGCCCATATCTAACTAATCTGAGTTGTTACAGACTTAGAAAATATACTTATTGTTGTACGTGCTTGCAAGAAAAGCCCTCATGAGTCATGACATCTGCAAACAAACACATTCAAGACCTCAAGCTCTGTTTTGAAATACACTGATTCATTTTGCGTTGATATGAGACTATTCTTGGTCTTACCAAGAGCCTGAAAGCTGCAAAAGGACAGAGAGAGACTCAGACATGCAATGTGAAGAGGCTTAAAAGCCAAAAAGGAAGGGAGACATTTTGAAAATAAGGCAGGTCTAATCACAGTCTTTTAAGAGCGAAACAATCTCCATCTTGTCAGAAGCAGATCTGTACAATTATTCATCCTGAACCATCCATAACTTTCCCATCTACAACATAACCACTCCAACCACCACACACACTGAAAAGCCCCTTAATTATCCAAACTCCACCTCCATTAGGAATTCTGAACAATTTCTTCTTCATTATTCTGTAAATAGATAGGCACTTCTCAGGGGACAGAACTGGAAAAACAAACAAGTTCTACACCAGCTATAATCTCATATTTCCTATGTACTTCCTTACTGGGTTATGTCAATGTTTAATAGCAGAGTGACACTGAGATATGTATTTTGGTAGTATCCTGAGGGCAAACTGGAAGTACGTATATTCCATTAACAACGCTTCAAGTAACAGGATGTTTTTCCATAGCTGCAATGTTTATGCAGCAAAAGGCTTTGGATTTGAAAACTTTTATTGGAACTGGACACATACACTCTTCATACATAACCTTTCAAGAAACATTCAACCCTGAAGAACCATTCCTGTTGCATTTGCTTCCCTTACAAGATAATACTGTAACAACCTCAATCCTACAGCAGTGCTACTAGTTATCACTCGTGAAAAACATCAGAAAGGATAACAATAAGATTAAAAATTTTCTTTTTGAATTGGAAACGGGAATCAGCAGCTTTTAGCCTAGGGCACTTTACCTCACGAGAACCAAGTGCTCTTCAGAGAGAAAGACAAAGTTAGGAAGTTCTCTGGGGGGAATACAGCAACTTGTAACTAAATGTTTAAGAAATGAGAAAGGCGAAAGACCAAGTCCCTTACTGATCAGCATCAAACAGCTTTAAACTTGCACTGTTGATACCCAAAACAGAATTCCTGTTTATTTTCAATATGTGATTTGTAAAGCACGCATTAAAAAACACTAGCCCTAGTGATGTTTGTTCTAGGCAGTACCTGTGCTGACCCTTCCCTTTAAACTGCTTTCCAGTTGCATCTTCTTCTCAGAAATGGGCTTTTCAAAGGCAACTACAGAAATACTCAGTGTACATGCACTGTAATAGCATTTCACTGCCAGGTTTTCTTTAAATAATTCCCAAATTGGTTGCCATGGTCACTGCAGGCATCATACAGATACACTTGGCAGGTAAACAGTTCCTTAGCAACATTACCATTATCTCTCATGGTGTTTTTATTGCAGAGACACGAGCAACAAGTTTTACATTCAATCAGCAATAAACCTCAGCTTCAGGCACGCAGTTATCCAGCGTACCAGGCTCAGATTATCAGATTTACTCCGAGTAGCTAATGTTCTTGTCAAACACATTTCAGCAGCTCTTTCAAGCAGCATCCTGTCCACGGGAGAAGCGAAGGGTGTGAGGTTTACAGGGACTGTGCAGAATAAAGTTGCGTTCTGCACTGACCACACAAACAGCCTTTGTTCCAGCTACAAAGGCTGATGAAAAATGTGTGTAAGCAAACCCAACTTTAATACCTGAGTGTGAGACGTCGTGGAAAACACAAGGCTCACAGTCTTGGAGTACCAGCAGGGTGCTTGCTTTTTCACATCCCTCCTCCACGCCACTTGCCTCACATCATTTCTGAACGAGGAGGGGTTGGCACCCAGAAATACACAAAGTTCAGCAGGCAAAGCTGCCTCCTCGTTGGCTCCTTACTGACATGGGCTCCAGGCTCTTTTCACTTCTGGCTGTTCTCATCTCAACAGCAACAACAGTTAACATCTCCCTTTTTATTCTTTTTACATTTAGAAGGATATTGTATTCATTATTTTGTCCTGCTATGATCTAGACATACATGTATGAAAGCCAAGGCAAAAATGTCACCTTCTTTTGTAATCCCATTGATTAGAAGGTCAACAACAGAGAAAAGGTTATGTTTTAAGTCAACTCCAGCAACAATATTCTCAAGAAGCCAAGCTGAAAAAGTGTGGAAAGCTTTTCTCTTCAAGACAGTGGTAGGACAGAGCTGGGAAACCCTCCTTTCCTCTGGTCCTGACAGGATAACGTAAGTGAATCTGCCTCTGCACCATGTCCTTCAAATTAACAACATTTCTGCCCTCTCCAAGCGACAAACACTAAGGTAAAGAACATTTATACTAAAATGATTTTCACTTTGCAGTTCTCCTTTCTCATCAGTTAAAATGGGTCACTCCATTTGTAAAAGTCAGCTTACCTCACAATTTGTATTGGACAGCTAAGAGCCAACCAGAAGACTGAAGACCTGAGGCATCCCTGTTGCCAAGGTACACGAGATGGGGAAAATGAGCTACTGAGTTGTTGCTATGGCTGCAAGGAAGAAGGCTTTACTATGTGAAGAGCTAATCATTTCAAAATGCTTCATCCCTCGAGGATCTGCATGAACCTTGGAAGAGAAATTTCACACGAAGCATTCAGAAGCTGTCATTTGCACATCTGTATAATTTCCCTGTGCTAATGCCATTTCCCTTTCATTTCTTTTTGTCTCTCTAAATTGGATGAACAGTTGTAGTTGCACTAAAATACAGAGCTTCTTCCATTATTCCTATGCATCAAAGCAGAAATAATCTGAAATAATGAAAAGCTGATTCCTTATGAATCGAAATCTTATCGTACAAATGCCAGAATCCTGCCACTAAGAGGCATGAACTAGTGACAAAAATTTTGAAGGCTTCCAACTAAGTATAACTTTTCCTTTTCCAATATAGATCTCCCCTGGCAAATTTTGTTTTCTTTTAGTCTGTTTACATACTTAATAAAAAAACCAACAACAAAGCAACTCCAGAGCATATACACTCCTCTAACTGCTCATTCCATCTCTTCTAGAATTAGCAGTTTTAATGCATGAGCCATAAAGAGCTGATTTGCTAAGGCTTAAACTCAGTTCTCCCATCCCTTTCAATACACAGTCCTCATAGCTTACCCGTCCCAGAGGAACAAACTTGCCCTAATTAAAGCTTGGCTTTATTCAGGGCTTAGTCAGAGGCAGTGTTACAGCCCTAACAGCAGAGAAGTTTCAGCAGTCACCATCTCTAAGGTGCAAGTATCTGCTCCCTCCACTAAAGTCACACAAATGCATTTAGTGCACTTCAATGCAAAATCCAGAAGGCAGATTAAGCTATTGTATTTCACTCTGTATCAAATGGACTATAAGAGGGACAAGAAAACCAAAAACTCCACCAAACCCACTGCAAAAGCGTGGGGTGAATTTCAGTGTGGGATCTCAAAACTTTTCTCCTACACACACTTATCTCCTCCTGCCAGCTCTGCCTCCCCCTAAAACAATCCTCCAACGTGTGGGAGGGGATCACCTGCTGACAGGTTGTGGTAACAAACGACAGTGGCCTGCTGTGGTTCAGTTCAGAGAAGATGCAGTTTGTATAGGGAGACCAACCTTCCCAACCTGGCCATACCTGCAGCAAACACAATTTGTGTTCTGCGAGCAGGAGAACAGCTCCAGCAAGACAGGAAAATGATGTGGAGTGAAACACCCAGCTAGACTCCTGCTGGTATTTAAACAATACTCAGAATGAGCAAACTATGTCTCAGGTAAAAGACTGCTCACTTGATAGCAAACATTTATCTATTTTGCTACCCCAAAGCATCAAAGTTTTCTCAGAACAAACAGTAGAACCATGGCATTCTCATTACAGAGAAACCTACTGTAATTTAACTGCTATTTAGCAGAGATTGCAGCAGATTGCTGCATTCCACTCTTCACTTTTCAGTTCTGACATTAACAACACTACTGAAAACTTTTTCAAAACCTGACACGCTCTGCTCAGACAAGTTGCCAATAAGAAATGGCACGCTCCAGTTTTAGTTCTCACATTTTGGCAAGTACAGGGACAACCAATCAGTTTAGCTGGGGACAATTCAAGCTAAACAGGGTATCTAATTCACGCATCTAATTTGTCAGTGCTAACTGCTAGCTCTCCGGAGGCAGAGTCACCATTCCTAGCTGCAGTTACTACTTTCCCTCTAACTTTTATTTGTTGGAGAAGAAAACAAACCCAATTTAAAACCCAATTTGAAATGCTTAAGTAACCTCCAGCAGCTGCGAAGTCTGGAGCATCCCAGGTCCCACAGTGGCTCCCTGGCATTTCTTCAGTCTGCAAGTGGCACAAAAATCCAATTTCTAATCACTGCCACACTAGACAGCAAAGCTCTGGTATCTGTCAGCCTCCCAAGGTCACCCTGTTCTCATCAGAGCCAAGGTATGGACAAGAAACATGTCAGAAAGAGATGAAGAGCAGCAGCTGTGTAACTGCAGAGTGCCTGCCTCATCCTCAGGTTTGGGATTGCTAAGTGGCAGATGCAGCTGGTATGGGACTCCTGCACCACCAAACGTCAAAAAGCCGAAGAGAATCCAATAGTGACCAAATCCCTCCACCAGATCCAGTTTGCCAACGGTGCTACAGAGGCAGAAAGCTCCAGATGTGAAAGATGTATTCCCAGTAACCCAAAGCCAAAGGATACCTGGAAACTGCACAGAAAGAGCCAAGGGCAGCAAGGTCCACGGTGCAGGGATAGGTGTGCAGGAAGCTCAGTGAGCACCTCCTCATCCCCACAGCCAGGGCTTGGGGGTTCTGCTGCTGGAAAAGGATGGTTTGAATGATTTGTTCAACCATATCTTTTTTTTTTTGCCATATATTTGCCATACAGCTGGCAGAAAGTGAGTACAACAGTTGTTTAATTTGGAAAGAAAATGAGACATTCACAGGAAGTCTGGAGCACCTCGTCATGCAAGGAGGTCAAAGTGTTTCTTAAGCAACTCACTTCTTTGCCATTGGAAATGGATAAGAAGCTCATAAGCTTCTGATCTTTGGAACAGTCCCTCACGCAGAGGGAAAGATGACTTCAAAGAATGGGGCTAGATTACACATTTATTGATCACAGGCATATTTAATAGGTCAGAGGGCCTCAAAGGATTAAAACATCATTGTCTGTAGAATAACGGCTTCTTCAGATAGTTATGCCAAGACATCATCATTAAGCAGAGTTTGTCAGGTCCTAAAACCTCAAAAAGCACTTGTGCAGTGCTAGATAGAGCTTTGAAATCCATCTCACATGCCTCAAAGCAACCTGTAGGCAAAGACAGGCATTTGTATTCCCTTTCACAGCTGCAGAGACAAGGAGTCCAGAACTGTCTGCTCTCATGCAGAGCTTCTGGTCTGAACAGACAGTCCGTGCTGCTGCACGAGAGCAAGCAGGCATCTGTGACTCATGCCACTGTCTGGGAATTCAAAACTATACCCGTATTTATTGCTCACTGTGAAGTGACAAACAGGATGCCACTGCTTCAAGGAAAAATATCCAAACCCAAACTACCTAAATGATGCAGCCACATCACACAGAGTATCAGTAGCAAAGGCACAGAAGTCAGGGCTTTCCAGCTCCTAGCTTTCCAATCTATCCACTACACCACATTCCTTTTCCACCTTCACTTCCAGTTCAATTTGACTTCTTCCTCAGGGTGAAGCCTCCAGCCTGCTTTAGGACTTTGCTTCACCACCTACAAGGTTTAACTTCATCAATACAGCCACTAACAGAGCAGAATACCCACAGACAATACAGACAGTTGTTCCCAAAAGCATCTTGATTAAAGCAGCTGAAAGAACTTGAGGGAACTAAAAAAACAAAACACAATAAATCCAGCAATATTCATTGCCTTTCATCAATTATTTCTTCAGCACTTACTTGTTTGGCAATGTGTAAGACCAGAGCTGAAAGAACAGCATGTTGGATGTGTTAAATCTTCTGCATCAATCAGAACCACTTCTGGCAAAGTAGAATTTTGTATATACCCAGGGAAAACTATTTCTTATCCAAAGAGAACTGGAATCACAGGAACTGGGGACTGAGAGAGAGAATCCAAGGTTGGGGAAGAATGCTGAGGACAAAAACAGACTTGAGCAGCAGTGCACACGGATCTGATTAGAGCTGCAAGGATATTTTGTTTAAATAGAGAGCCCATAGCTGTGAAAATGCAACCGAAGACTCCAGAATAGACATGCACTCTATGACAGCAAGCGTGTCATTTGTGGTTCTCTATTTTGGCAAAAAGACTTCACCTCAAAATATATACTTAAGCCTTACCCATAAGACTATTTAAAAAGTAATTTGAATGTTCCAAGTTCTACCTCTAGACACAAGTATTCATTTAGCATGCCTATATAGCAACTGAAGACTCAGGCTTCCTCAAGCACTTCACAATCACACACTTGCAGTACTCTGCAATTTCAAGCACTACTACTATGTCTTCTGTAATAATCCGAGCACAGGATATCACTGAGCAGTTAGAGAGGAACCTGCAGTCAGGTCAAGGCAGCAAGCAGTCAGATTACACCCAGTTCTCTAAAAAAGAAGCTACTGTAATAGAGCTCATAAATCATATGCTTGTTCCTGCAGTTACTCTGCTTGGGAGAGAGTAGATAAATGAATCCCCCAAATGATACACATTTTGGCTGAATCCAAACAGCAGTGAGAGCCTAATGCACTGTCATCAACACTCATTCACTTGAGTAGCACAGAACTGTGCACTGAACCCAGGGCCCCAAATCTGCTGCATTATCAGCAGGTACCAGTACAGTGCTTTGGGCTGAAAACTGCTTCTCACCCATTTGTTTCTGAAAAGCTGTTACTACCCACGCCAGCTACACTGAAAGCTCAGCAAGGCTGAAAAGACAAGCACCAAAAGCTCGTGCAACATTAACTTGGGCAGGCACAGGACACATTCCAACTCCCTCGGGCTGCACCCAAGGGACTCAGCCACTGGGGCACAGAGTGCTTTACCCACATTCAGCACTTCTGCAGAGAAACAAAATCCTGCATATACACTGCTGCACTACAGAGTTCCAAACGCATCCCAGAGCGACCCAGGAGAGAGCATTAATGAAAACATCATGTGATGAAATCCTACTACTGTGCATATTCTCAAGCAGAGTGAATGCAAAGTGCCTGAAGGCCTTAACTTCAGCAATTCCCCTTTTCTGTGTCTGCCTTTGCAATCTGAATAGATCCACTGAAGCTGATCCACATATATGCGTGCAACCTATTTACACATCATGTATTTGTAAGGCTTTGGCTCTATCCTGCACTGAGCTACCTCATGTGCCTAAGCTCAGTGTGCTTCAGGAAAATGAAGTTAGAAGCAAAAGATCCTTATAAAGTAAAGGGAGAAAAATGTGCATCTCCAGGGAGAGCTGATTTAATAGACCTCAGACAATGACCTAAGGTGACTGTTGTGAAAACCTCCCCAAAGCAGTCAGTTCTTCTACCTATTCTAAATATATATCTTCTTCCTCAAGTTAAGCCAAACGTCTGCTTATTTCATACAGATATGCTTGACACAGAGAAATGCAAGAAACAGATGGCCAGTGCTCATGCAGGTCTGGGTGTGCAAAACCATACACAGCATGCACATAACAAAGCAGTGTGTAAAAGGGAGATGAACAGGGATTCATCCAGAAACAAAGGAAACACAACGGATATCATACAGGAAATTTATAATGGGGAACTGAGTGATACTGGTCACACGTGTGGCCAAAGAAACCATGCTGACAAGAATAGCTGCAGTCAGTCTGCTTTAGCCAGAAGCCAGCTTCAGAACATATGGCAAAACAAATGATTCAATGCAATCTGCTCATTCTGCTGCTTCCCCCAAATATTGCTGGAGTAACATCCTCTGCTTTTTGCCTTACTACATGTTACTATTTCAGAGCATGGAAAACACCTGCATGGATGACAGAGACCTACAGGATTACTAGCACCATAAGCTGTTGTGGAGATTCTCATATTCTCTGTATAGATCAGCTTGAGAAGTTTGCACATATCTTGCTCCTTGCTTGTGAGACAGAAAAGAAGGGAAAGCTGCCAGGACTGCCTTACTCGTTCATCTTCCTTTTTCCCAGCATGGTTAGTCAAAAAACCCGTCACTCTCAAGCTCGTGAAGCTCTAAACACAAAGCTTGACACATTAGAAGTTGCCCCACTAAAACATGTGACACTGCTCAAGAGCACACTTATACACGCAGCAGTATAATACATAAAATATGACATATCACAGCAGACCACCCAGTCTGGACCCACAATGGATGCAACACACCTATTACATGCAGTTCCTGTGTTTGAATACATCATTTGATATTCAAGAAACCCTTCTTTGTGAATCTCCTAAAGTACTTTGCTTGTAAGATGAAACTCCATACAGAAAACACACCAAAATCACCAACAGCTAATTACTTACCTGTACCTACTACAGCTATACACTACTCCACATCTCTGGACATTTCCATTGCCAGCTCCTACTACATTTGTTATCTAGAGACAAATTAGAAGTTGCAGCCTATGGGGCACACAGTACCATGTCACAGTGCAGCTCCAAGTTTAAGTCTCCTTTGTTAGTGTGAAGTCGTACATAGCCCTTCTTCTTCACATATTGGTACCTTACAACATCATCTTCAATAGCAGCTGTAACAAAGCAAAAAGCAATTGTTACCTCTGTAGAAGTTTATTCATTGATCAGCAAACAAGTCGCTCGATTCTGCTCTCTGGCTTGCTCCCCTGGAGTACCAGGTATTCAGGGACTGTATTTTGCAGTTTCTCTCCAATAACTTCACATTCATCTCTTTGTGCAAAACACTTTCCATTACAGAAAGCCACCAATTCCTTGAGAGCCAACAATATAATCTGTATTTTTAAGTCACAGAAACATTCAATATTACACACAATAATTTTCAAGTAATGTCTACCCATCACAGACATTACTCTGAAACCAAATAATTTCTTGTCAGATTTGGAAGTTAAGCAGGCTGTCATCAGCCAACCACAAACTGCTGACATATGAGGATCTATCCAGCTCTGAGGGTCTGTCCAGCTCTGAAAGCAAATGAAGCTACATTACTGGAAAGTCAACCCAAGGGATCAATCTAGAGTATTTCCACTCCCATTGCGTCCAATTAGTCCAACACTTTTGATGCTCAAAGATTCAGGTGTAAATCTCCATAATTCAGGAACTGAACCTGGAGAACATGAAGCTGTAGTAATACATTCAATCTTTGTTCAGGACTTCTACACTTAAGAGCCAGAAGACAGACTGCTCTCTCCACATGGGTATGCTGACTGCTCTACTATTTAATCCATGTTCACATTCTGTAAGGCTTATACATCTATACTGGGGATAGCAAATGAAAGAAAATCTTTGTATTACTGAAATGTGGTTTTGCATAGAGTATAACTTTGAAAAGTAGTAAATCAAAAGTTCTCATTAAAAAAAAAAATGCTGTTAATCTAATCAAACTAGGTTGGACCAAAAGGGTGGTGAAGACTTTATATGCAAGAGATTATATTTCACCACTAACTTATGTAAGCAGATACCCCATTTTGTGGGTCCTAGGTATAGAAAATATCTCATTAATTTCAGTAACTGCCATTCAAAGATTAAACTAATCCCCCCATTATCTCTAGAATGAGATCACTAGAAAGTATATATCTATCTGCTTGGGGGGTACATTTGCAAGGCATCATCACTGACTGCTTATCAATGCACTCCTTATCCCCATGAAAGTGTGTGCTCCAGGGAGCACACTTAAATCTGCAAGGTAAGCAAACAGTGAGTACATAGCTCTGGTACCTGCTTCGTGGGTAGTTTCAGGTACCATTGCAGTGGAGGTGAAGGAAGCACTTACTGCTCCAGTGGAATAATGAGCCTGTTTGCAGAAGAAAAAGCGAGAGACAAAGACAGAAGATCTTAGAATTTATCTATTTTAAATACTATATAAATATATATATATTACTTTGGATAACCATGAACACACAGTGACATGCACCTGGAAGAACATCCTTTAAAACAGTCCAGAGAAAATCCTGCATTACAGTGGAAAAAATGGGGAAGCAACTGAAGCTGGTTTACATATTTGCCCCCACCAGAAATTATTTGCTTGTACTGCCCTTAAGTGTTCCCTCTGCCAGCAACTCCAGGAAGCAGCAATAAACAAATTCAAAGCAGGAGACTGCAATCTGAGAAAAAAAGATTCTCCTAGCACATACATCACGACCACATAAGAAAGTTCCTCCTTCTTACTGTGCTCTATTTCTAAAATGTTTATGTTCATTTATAATGATTCAACCAAGTAATTCACTGACACACATGATAAACTTCCACGTAACTGAAAACATAAGTGTTATGGTTTTATGATTTTTACCATAACAATAAGGAATGGTATCTGTTTATCCTGCAGTATTCTCTCTTCAAGAAGTATACTAGTGTCACAGTACAAATTCAGTCAACTCACAGCGTTCAGCTTATCCACTTTCTTCTTTTCAGGAGCCTTCATAGTAGCTGCTAGAATATCATCACCTTTGAATTCCTTATACAGCTCCAGTAACGTCTCTCGGGTCTCTGTATTTGTATTTTTCAGATAATAAGATGGATCCAATTTTGCCTTTTCTTCATCTAGATAAGACAAAGTTGAATTATTGTGAATTAGAAGAAAAATCCTATATTGTTCTCATTCAGCTTACCACATTCCTTGTTACAAAAGTCTTTCAGATAATACTTCTACTTCTTAAAAAAGTAACATATTTATTCCTGCAGAAGCAATGACAAGAAGCAATGTGCAACACTACACACAAGATAGCCTGAAATATGACTCAATTAACGTTGATACGATTGTGTATAAGAAAAATCAAATCAATCACCACAGATTTCTTCACAACCAATAGAAATGATGCAAATCTATGCAAGTCTAATCAAATTACTTTTATAGAACAATAAAGGCAACGGACTGTTGGGTACAACATAAAATCCTGTCCTTCGACCACTGAACGACCAGGTCTGCAATGCAGACACAAACAGCCCTCCTTAGAAATGCTTCTGGGGGAAACCCCTAGGACACAGGAGAGACTTTTTTTCCTCCAATTATGTGATATTAGTAGATATCAGTAAGCATTTAGCCATCAAAGAATCACACAAAAATTGCAAAGCCATAGGAAGATGTCTATTGCCACCTGCACAGGACAGACAACACGCCGTCCATGCAGTTAAACACGAGAGATGCCCAGCATGCAGCAGCTGAGAGCAACCTCTGATGGGACACAGCTTTCCTGGTCTCAGCTCTGGCACAAGGCTACCAGCAAATTGGTTTTCCTCCTCTTTTCAATTCTCTCTCCACATACTCTTATAGGACACGGAAAACGTTCTGTGTCTGTACAGCACTCAGAGGCAGTTGGTGATTTCTAAACAAATCGCATCTTTGTTCCAAAATCTATCCATGTTTCTTATGAGAAAGGGCCAGTTTCAAAATTTGGCTGGTGTTTGCTCAGCCTACCTTCAATTCAGCCTTACCTGGATCAACTACTTTTATGTTGTTCTTAACATGAAAGAAGTTAGAGACGTTGAATTTATCCAGGTTTGTTGGATCCTGAAAATAATGATTGAGAAAAACATCAGAGAGTTTCACAGGCACTTAACACAACAGATGAGCTGGAAGGGGAGACATCCTGCAGTAAACTAACAGGAAGAGACAGTAAGTGCCACTCTCCAGATCAGAGCGACTGAAAAAATGACACAGTTCCTTAAAATTAATCAAACCCCATAGGTAACAACCAGCCTGCTTAGTTGGCTCCTCCAGGAGCCTGGAATTCAGCCCCAAATGTTGCTCATTTTGCCTACAGAAGCTGCTAACAGACCTAAGCAGAATCTACCTTAAGGATGGGAGATGGGTTGAGCAGCCACCAGCCCCCAATCCTTTCCTTTATCCAAAAAATGCACATTTTATCCAGAAGATCTTGCATTAGAAGCTGATCATCCTTACATAAATCTCCTGAGGACAGGACATTAGGACCTGCCCTTTGGTGGTGCTGCCACGTCCCAGCAGACAGCCGAGCTCAGGGGACAGGCTCAGAGCAGGGCTGGAGCTGTGCCCCGTGCTCTGCAGGGACCTGGACCTGGCAGCCCTCGCAGGTCCCTTTCCAGCTCAAACAATTCTATGAATCTGTGGTTCTTTATCCATTTTTGCATTCTCTGACTCCTGAACTTATTTTGTGTGAGTAAAAATACGACCACCCTCACACTCATTTCTGTGTGCATACAGAGATAACTCCAGCCTTGTACTGCGACAGTCAGTGAGATACATGGAGAAAGCACAGACAAAGGGCTCAGCATGTTCCTGAAGACACAGATTGCCTGCTCCCTCCCAGGCGTTCTTCACTTATCACAGACTGCAGCTTTTCCTGACAGGAATCACTGCCTTGCATATCAATGTGGCACCACGAAGGATGAGGTAAGGAAGACAGCTCACTCTTTCCAGGAAAGGAGGAAAATAATCTGTGTATTAACATTAATGCAGACAAACGGATTGATAACTGCCCACATTTCTGCCATTCATGGCCAAGCTGAAGGGAGGGACTGACTCCTGAAACAGACTTCTCATGAGGTACAGATGGGAGGGGAGAGGTCAGGAGGTGGCAGGGAAGATTAAGCAGATAACTTCACTGTGTTCCTGTAAATAAAGCTTCCAGATTTACTGATTTGTGCAGTGTTCAAAAGCAAACAGCATTTTGTAATCAGTGCTGCTGTAAGAATCCCAGCGCACTGTGCCCAGCGTGGCATGACACATCAGCTCAAACTGCTTTGCAGCAATTCATTGGGCTATTTGCTGCCCTAACCAGCCCAACTGCTGGCACTGAGCAACTCTGCAAACCTGTTTGTGCTCCCCCTCCTGCACAGTGCCTCCCGGGGCTCTCTAACTCCCGCACACGGTGTGGGGGTGCTGCAGTGCACCCCACTGCCTCCCCTCCGTGCACACCACGGACCACATCCCCGCCCTGCAGCACGCCCAGCCAGGCTGCCCTGATCAAAGCTCTGATCTGCAGTGTTTTCTTTCGTGCTCCTGATTCTGCACACCAGGAGTCTCACTGTACACTGTGGGGTGGAAAATCCACGTGCCTACTCCAAAACCAGGAGCTGAGTGCTGCCCGACTGCACAGACCAGAAGCCAAGCTGAGCCACAAGGAGGAGCTCGGCCTGCTCTCACCTCAGTGTGTTTACAGATACGTTCTCCAGTATCACAGCTAGCAGCCTCTGGGTCTCTTATTCAGGCAATGAACTATGAACTGAAGTTCAGCACGTTGCTAACAGAGATACAGCCTACAAAGTGTTGCCAACTATAATGACTAATTGATGCTCTCCTGAAAGCAGCACATCTCAAGTTTTATTCCTCTTCTCTTTAAGCCTTGCCACTTTTCTGTTTCACCCGTTTAAGGAAACGGTTCGAAGCCCATCAGTGAGAAGCAGCACCCGCACAGCCCCTCCAAGTGCAGCCCAAAGCAGTGCTGCTGCAGTTTGCTGACTTCTCAGGTGCACCATTCCCCTCTGACAGCTCAGCTGGACACAGCACTTACCAGAGCACCTCCAGGAACACTGCCTTCGAATGACAAAGTTCAGGAGCACAAAACCCACGTTACCTCCTGTGATAAACACGATTCCAAGCTTGGGAGCTCAACATTATTTTAATGAAATGGCACGGCTGCTTTCCAAACGACCCCCAGGTGTCATCTAAGCTCTGAAAATGGTATTCTTGGACAAAGGCACTCAGCCCACTCTGGCAGTCTCTTCCTTGGCCACAAGAAGCCTCAGATGCAGTCTCCTCGAGGGCTTTTGTGTGGACTGGAGAACAACAGCAGAACGATGGCAGCAGGGCCATACCCTCCTGAGTAAGCTGAGAGCACAGGTTGCACAGAACACATTCTGCTATGCCACGATTCTCTCACCCACTCTGCCCGTGCACTTGTGCAGAATTTGCTCTCAAAGAGCCCCTGGCCACAGCTGAGAGAAAGGCTGCTCTGAGCTTCTGCTACACAAAGAGCAAACAAGAATGAGATGAGGAATACCAGCAAACAGCGTGCAGCTCAGCCACCTCCAAGTGAACCCGAGAACCTGAGAAAAAATAATGCCTGCACCGCAGAAAAATGGAAAGTTTGAGTGCAGTCTGTGGCAAGACCACAGCTAAGAAAAGAAAAGGAAAGGAAAGGAAAATACAACCTGGGGGTAAAGAGCTACAGTCAAAAATAGTCAGTAACACTATGACTGACAGTGCAGGAAGGGGTTCAAGCTCCACGTGTCCTTCTGACGTTGTCAGCAAGATATTAAACCAGAACAGGTGACATCTTTTGCCTGAGTAACTACACCAAGCTTGACATCAATTCCAGGTTTGGTAATTAATCTCACACACTGGGATATGGCACTATACTTTATGTCCTGCCCTGAGGAGCTCTAAAACATTGCACAGATTGATGTAAAGCTGCCATGCTGTGCCCCACGACCTCTGTGTTCCAGCAGAGAGCAGACACACATTGGGAGACAGAGGTCACGCCTGGGGTCACTTGCCATTCTGCAAACATCCCTGCAGCTGCAGCTGTGCCCTTCCTGCAGCAAAAAGGAGAAGGGTGATCGCACAGCCTGCATTCACACGTCACTCAAACGTTCCCCAGCACAGGTACCTCACCTGCTCCCTGGGACGTTCAGAGCCACAGTCTGGAAGCATTATTTCCTACTGATAAACACAGCTATTACAGACAGTCCTATTCAGCTGTTATTTGCAAAGCAAAAAATGTTTTTATAGCAACTTTCTTTATATTTATCTTTTGGACAAACAGCCGAGGCAGTGCTACCAACTCACTCCCAATCCCAGCACCCTCAGATACCACAGCACTCAAATAACAGGTGGCAATGGGAAAACAAAATGGAGAGAAATTTCAAGAATTGAAAGGTTTTTTAAGAGAAGCAGGATTTGGGACGGAGCTCTGGCGCTACAGACTGAAACACAACAGATTGCAGTCACGAACTCTGGCCAAGAACCAAAGCTGCAGGTGGCAGAGCTTGGCAAGGCAAAGCCACCACACTGCACAGTGCTGTCAGAGAGCTTGGGAAGGAGGCACACGTTTGTCTCTTAACAATTTACACAAAGATAAGAAAATAACAACAGGTTCTTACACCACATATACTTTTAACACCTGGGTGCCATACCACACCCAAATGTAGGTATGGCTGTGAGGTAGCAGCAGGTGTCGTGCATATGTTCAATGGAAAATGGTCAAAATCTCTTCCAGACCAACCCCAAAAACAAGGACAATTTGCTCTTTCTGATCTCACTTGAGAAGTGTATGGCACACTACACAAGTGCAGTTAACAGCCATCTGTAATGAGCAGCTCCCTCAAGAGAAGCCCATCTACTCAAGCTTTTTGCATTCCTTGGGTTAAAAACATTTTACTTTGCTGCATTAGCCTGAAGAGTCCTAAGTCCCAAAGGAATAGAGGGAAAAATATTTATAAACATGGTACTCAGGACTGGGGAGCAGGGAAGAAGGGATACACTTCATTTGCAATTATATGTAAATGAATTCATTTTTCTATTTGAATTGGAATGTTTTACTCTTGGTTAGTGGCAATTACCTGATGATGAGAGATGCATACTGACTCACTCCAGTAGCAACAGCCCTAGAATTTTTTTGCCCTATCCCAAAATCTTCCAAGGTTACAACTCCTGCTTTTAAATAAGCTCCAGAACTTCTTATACTATATTTCACTTGTAAGAATTTCTAAAACTTGAAATACTTGTTTGTATTTTTACATTTACAACGCTGTTTTAATAAGGTGTTAATTTTGTTAAAAATGGTAGAAGAAAAACAGGAATGCACTCAGAACAAAGGAAACATTCCAAAGGAAGCTCTTAAAATCTTGTGGTTTGCTGCTTAACCTACAATACATTTAGGGAAACAGCCTTGAAAAGTGGTCTTCTGAACCTCTGACTGCCTCAGGGACCTTCAGAAGAATAAGGACAACCAACTTCAACCTGAAAGTCTTACACATACAAACTTCTATCCTGGTGTTGGATCTCTAAGAGCTGGGGGTGATTCTGGACCTATCTTCCAGTAAATCAGTGCTATTACAGCATTGTTTCAGGTAACACTTAGAGAAAAACAAACAAAAAGCTTACATGTAGGCGTGCAATTAAAACACACATCAGTATCCAGTGAAATAGTGAGCAACTGCAGACACACCTGTCAGAATTCCCATTTTTACAGTGCATCACTGCATCCATGACTCTTTCTGTGCACCACCCCCTTTTCTTTTCCACACACAAAGTTGAGCACTCTGCTTATCTCCAAAGCACATAAAAATCACCTGCAGAGGTTCATTAACCTTTATGTCGTGGTACTTTTGTGGCCCATCTGGATAACAAAGACAACAGAGCAGTTCCCCTTCTGCCCCTCTCCAGGACACAAACACAGAGTAACACTTCTCTGCCTATTTATCCTGTACTCACACTGCAACACTACACATAATGCAACGCCTGCTTTACAAGGCATGTAAGGAGACAGAAGTTTACCTGCAGTGTCACAATGTCTTGCCGAGTGAAGGGCTCATCTGTCAGCAGATCCTTGAAGCACTTTGGCTTTATGTTCAGCTGCTCCACTGCCTAGCAGCCAGGAGGAAGGCACAGACGTTAGAAAATGAACTCTAGGGTGTAAATATTCAAGTAAATACATGATACCACTCAAGAAGTGCAAAGGGTAAAATAATGCTGCACTTCATTCTCAGCTGGCAGCTGCAATGTTTTCATTGTGTGCCTGAAGATGAAAAGCCATTTAATCCCTACCAGAAGTCAATAGGTTTTTCCTTGTGGTTTTAAAAATAATAATTTTTTAAAAAGAACTTTGCAGTCTTCATCATTTTAACCAAATTCATCACAGAAGTACCACAAAAACCCACATCTTTGAATTTTCTTGGAGAAGTATTTTACAGATGGGAGAAGACAGGCAGCTCTCACACTGAGCTGACATCACCCGCTGCTACAGTCAGACAAGTTTGTGAAGTCAGTCCATCTCCTTCTTCATTTCCTTGGCTGTAAAACAAGAACAAAGCCTACCTACAAAGCTTTATGTGACCTGAAGCACAGCAAGTATAAAATACTAATAATGAAATGCAGCAGACAACATACCTCATAGGCAAACACATTGCCTGTTGTCTTGATGGCCACAATGTGGGAATTGTTGGTGAATACAGTAAACAGCACTGGACAGTGGTATTTACCTGAGGGAGAGGAAAGGGGGCTGGATTTAGCGTGGAGCCCCTGCAACTAATTTGAAACAGCTGATTTCTGTTTCCTCTGAGAAGGACATTCACATTTCTTCTTAATACGAAGGTAAATTCAGAGTGTACTTAATGGTGCTTTAACTGTGCTTTGATTCTTCAGTGCCAAAGAGGAAAGAAGAAAAAGTAAAAGCGACACTTCAGAGAATCGTAAACCAAGCAATGAAAGTGCACTTCTGAAATCTACTGCCCTTAATCCCCCAACACAACTTCACCCAACGCGCGTGGCACGGACCAACGACCACACTGTAATTGTTATTGCTGTAATTACAGCTCTGTACCTTAACACATCCAGAACTCTCCTTTTGGTGCTGTTCCCAGAAGTACAAGTTTAGCTTACATCCAATGAAGCTCACGGTGACTGCTGTGCCTTTCAGAGAGGAGAGTGTTTTGCATCCAAATGCAGCAAGCAGAATGCCATTAAATCTGAACATGGTATTCGATAAGGAACGCAGCTTCTGCTCTCACCACGCTGTGAATTTCCCCCAGGAGGGTCAGCATAAATATTAAGCATGCCTACAACGAGCGCGCTGATGGAAGCCAGTGTATGAGGAAGAAGAAAAACGGTGGCATGAGCTCAGAAGCAATTAAAGGAGGTTATAAACACTCGATCATTTTGCCAGACCTGAGTGTTTGGGTGAGACTGAAATAAGTTGGGCCTGTTTGGTTCTTTTTTTCCTAATTACCATCTGAAAATCAAAACCAGCAGGGAAACCAGAACAGAGATTGCTCACAGCACCTGCAGAGTAGGAAGGGAAGCACCCGCAGAGTGTTTACTGATTAACTGATGGGCCAGAGGAGGCACCAACCTGCAGCCTGGAGAAGCAAGCAGCAGCTCAGCACTGCTTCTGCTGATGGCAGTGAGTTGAAAACAAACGACAGATTCAGGAGAAAGTTTAAAAAGGGACTTTGAGTAGTGGCAGCAGGGTACAGCCCAGCTGATGGATGCACAAACATAGTAAGGAAACGTGAGGCCTTGCTCTAGCTGTACAGCAAAAGAACAAACCAGCAATTGCTAATCCCAGCAAAAACCCAGTGCCTGAGGCCACGCTGAATTAAAGGTGCTCCACTAAGGAGGGATCGTGGAATGGAAGGAACTGCTGCGTCTGAAGACATTTCTGTTGTACAAGTATGAACAGAGAGGACTCTATGGATGTAGCAATGGCTCTGTGTGCTAAGATGTAAATAAAGGTTTGCAGACAGACAAACACAACATTTTTGTCTCCCTGTTTTATTGCTTTTCCCCTCGATTTGTTAATGACACACCATTCACCTTTATATGGAAAAGAACTCTACAACTGCATGGCTGCTGTCATCCCACCCCACTGTTATGAACTGCAACGAAGTGGACTTCTTCAAGGAAAGATGGCAGATTTTATGCATTTGATCCTGCAGAAATCCAGCTGCAGGCTGCTTCCTCATGTGCCACTAGTGACAAAATCCCTTGTGTTCATTTAAGACCAATTCCTTTTATAAACAAAAAGTTGCTCAAAACCAAGTGAATAGCAAATAACACCAAAGTACGTTAAAAAAAAGAGAAAATACACAGAGACATTTTTGAAACTTTTCCCTCAAATAAATGTTACCTTTACTCCAACAGAAGCTGTATTAAAAAGAAACTGCAGAATAATTCACAGCTCCCCAGTATAGAGAGAAGCAGAAACGGGGCTTTAAAGGTAAACACACTGATTGCAGCAGTTATTCTACTCAGAAAACATTACAGGCAGGACAGAGCACAAGCCATGACACTTCACCACAAGTAAGACAAACTGGGATTCACACAAGTGTTCATTAAGAAGGAAAGGAGCAGACGAGAACAGAAAGTCAGTGTGCTTACCTTCACTGTTCTTAGCAAAATTCAGCTTTATAAGCGATTTGGCGTCGAGTTTCTAAAGAAAATGAAGCACGAGGGAAATCAGTGACAACAGAATGTAAACATGGAGATAACAGAAATGCTAACATCAGTGTGAGCACTTTAACTAGAAATGCTAACATCAGTGTGAGCACTTTAACAGCACATTGTGTGCTAACACTACACCACACGTTGTCTGAATCAGGAGAACCCCAAACACAGATCCCAGCGCAGCCCACCAACACAGCACAACTGGGGTACGGCTGATTTACTCACTGCACTGCAGCCTGATACAGTACAGTGCTGGCAAAGCAAATGAGCCCGAGAGGTGGCACAGCTCTGCCCCAGCACTGCCTGAGCAGGGACACAACAAGCACAGGCACCGACTGCTGCCGATCAGAAGTGGTTTCAGGAGAGACCTCTGAGAGCTGCGAAGGCAGCGTGTAATCCTGGCAGTCAGGCTCTCTACCTCTTCTAAGATAGCTGTAGTGCTGCTGTTCCTCCCCCCCGGGGCTGCGTGCCCCCAGCGGGGCAGCACTCAGCAGTGCTCAGCACAGCTCCCAGCCCATCCCACGTGCCATGCTGAGCCAGCATCTCAGTGGGAAAAAAGCCCTCTGATTGTCTCAGCTATCAGAAACGGTTTCGCTGCCAAACAGACTGTTAAAGCACACGAAGCACAGGGCCTTCTCAGAGAAACAATCAGTCCTTTTCCCAGAATGGGCACCTGAGCAGCTCAGGTGGGTTCTCATAATGCCCAGCGTTTCCAAGATCCAAGATGTTGAAGGAAACAGCAAGTCCAGAGTGATTAACTGCATGCAGAACATCATTCCTCTACTCAGTTAACTTCTCACTAGAAAAAAACTGTCAGAGAAGCAGTAGGGGAATAGCACAGCTGCCAAAATGAACCTAGGAGCCTGGACAGATGTGCTCAACCTAAACAACTCCATGACACAAAGCAGCGTGCATCTGCAGCGGGACAGCCTGATTTATGAATTATGTTCCTGAAAAAAAAAAACTCTTTAGAAATACCTCTGGAAACACCAATCGTTTAAAGAAAGGCCTTGATGTGATCTTCCCAGCCCATGGGATCCGACCGTCAGAGCATCGTTAAAAAAATGGAAACAGTTTCCTAAGAAACAGTGAAGTGTGACACAAGATCTGCATTAATCTGTTGACAGAAATTTAGTGGAAAAGAGACTGAACTGTACAGACTTTAAAGGCAGCAAAAGCTGCAGTGCACTGTTTCATCTGCCACAGTACAACGTGCTGCCAGAAGTGCTGCCAAGCCCCTGGGCTCATACCCAGGGGAACTTGATGGTATTTCGGGTCACATCTTTCCACACTATAGAAAAAGGTTCATTTCCAGCATCAGTTACTCGTGGTGCATCAGCTGCTCGTGCTGGCATCTTCCTCACTGAGACCAGCTCTTAGATGTCAGCAGTAAACTAAAGCAACCAACACAACAGTGATTTTCGTGTAGCATGTGAGGAACGTGTCCTGCCTGGAGCCTCTTCAGGACGAGAGCTCTGCACGGACACGAGTGCCCTCCCAGCAGCTCTGCTCCCAGCACACCCAGCACAGGAGCTCCTGAGTGCAGGCAGCGGGCCACGCTGTGCCACCTGCTGTACCAAGAGCCTCAGAGATGCACTGAGAGCTGCCCATGAGAAAACATGTGGGAAATAGTCAGAGCAACAGCACTGAGAGAGTGTGAGAAGTCAGTGAGCACATCGAACACCTGGGAAGAAAGACAGGAGGGAGATCCAGGAGCACCAGGACAGCAAAGCCAGGCTGTGATGCTCCAATGGCCCTGGCCTAAAGAAGGCCACTCAGAGCTGAAACCCAACTGCAGCACTGTGCCACCACACACAGCGTGCCTGGAGCAGAGCAACACCTGCAGGGCAGCACTTCCAGCAGGGCTGGGATGGAAAATCCATGTTGGTCTCTCACAGAAATAGAGACATCTAAGAAGGATGTTGCACAGGAAACTATGAAAGAATGTGATATAAGACCATACCTTACCCCCTCTGCCCCACCCCACGTTCTTCATTTCATTTGAAAACATGGTTATCTCACATGTGGGTGAATCTACTGTTATTTATTCTCCATCAAAAGAAGGCAAAGCTTTCTAAGCATGTCAGTTTGTTGTCATGGCAATGTCCATTCTGCCACAGGCACCAGCCCTCCCAGAGAGACAGCAGGAGCCAGCGAGCCCTTACAGGAGTTAAAAGCATTCACTTTCATGAATTTCTTAGCGATAAAACATAAGGGAGCTGACACACTGAATGTACAGCTCAACCTCCAAACCGTTTCTCACCCCACATCAGTCAATCTCCGCTGGAGGAAGGAAAAAGCAGCCTTCACAAAAAATGCTTCATTTAATTACAGTTCTGAATTCATAACGAAGACAAACGGCCACAAACGCGCGGCACCTCCACTAAGCAGAAACAGCAGCCACAAATTCAGGGCTAAGAGCATCAGAAGCAACAACACGGGACAGCAGAGGCACAGCAGCAGCCTGCAGATGGGGCACGGCCGCTGTTTCCATTGAGTCATCCCTTGTCATTGCTGCCTCTTCTGATGGAGCACAGGTCTGGGTAAACCCCACCTTCTTTGCCCTTTCTGCTTCCCAGAGATGTGAGGATTTGAAGAATAAACCCACACAAATTTCTGTCTGCTCCTCTGGGCAGGAATCTGCCCAAACGTGCTTCTATCCAGGGGCCTCAAAAACTCGTGGTCATGAGCTCGTTCAGACTGCTGACAGCAAAGCTGAATGAAACTGCTGCACTTCCATGTGAAACAAAAGACCTTCAGTCACATCCCCACCCCTCCAAAGCACACCTCAGGCAGGCTGGTCCTGTTTCCAGTTCAGAAAGACCCATCTCTATGTATGCTCTCCTTGTATCTGCCCTCTGCAAACACCTCTAATCAAACACAGGATGTTCCCGAGGTAATCACAGCCCAAAGCATAAACCTCTCCCAGATCCCGCACCGCGGCTGCCACCTCATGGCCAGGAGAGGACTGCACTTGCTCAAGAAAAGGGTCTCAGCAGACAAGCAACGACTTCTGTTTAAAACTAATGTCCTCAAAAACAACTCCCTCTCTCTTATCATATAAAAAACCGAAACAATTCCAACAGGGAAACACTGCCAGTACTTCCTAATTGTGGTGCTCTAGAACGTCATGCAGAAAGTAATCCCTTCGTAGTTACTGTTTACACAGAAAAAGGGGAATAGCTGCACAGCACTGATGGCAGTGAGACCCCAGTCTGACAGTCAGCCACCACAGGAGCTCTCTGACACATCTTCAAGATAATTCAAATGACTGCAGATTAAACTACCGTTCATCCACAGCAGTGTAAACCTGTAACCAGTGTGGAACCAGATGGCAATTGCTTGGGTGAGCCCCCACAAGTCACACACTGCAATCTGCCTGTACGAGGCAGCAGCAGAGAGCTCTTCCTCTAAGTCTGCACTTTCACATCACCAAAGCTGATGTCACAATTTTCCCATTTTCTATGAACATTACTACTCAACATTTTACTTTCACTGAAACAATTTTTTTTTCATATGTTAAATAGGGAACTGAGCACCAAAGGAAGCCAATGTATCAGTGACTGCAACCATCACTTACTTCTCCCGTGATTGGATTGGTTCCATACTTCTTTATCCAAGGAACAATGCTCCTGAAAACAGAAGGGAGAAAGTTATGATATGCACTGTTTGAAGCCTCCGTTACTTTAAATGAGCACAAAGAACCAATTTGCTTGGATTAAAAGATGAGCACACGGCTGCAACCGAGCAGCTCAGCAACACGAGAGCTGATAACAGACAGAAACTTACAGTATGTCAAAGACTGTCCCATCCGGTGTGCAAACGGGGTATTCAAACGGCTGCAGAGACAAACTGGGGGAGAGAAAAGACTCATTTTGCCAAGTCAGTTGGAAATGGCAGCGAGGACAGAAGGTAACAACATTTTGCTGACTCAGTTGCACACTGAAGAAAGGTTTATAAGATAAAAACAAAGGCGCTGAGCGGTTGCCAACACCCACTGCCTGATCCTACATCAGCTACGTTAAAAACAAACGCAGTGAAAGGGTTTCAGACACAGCTGAGCACCCGCAGCCGCAGGGCTGTGCGCTGGGACCGATTCTGCCCCATCTCCACTAACTGCTCTCACTTCAAGAAGCGTAAGTAACGGAAGCAGTAACTACAACGGCCCGGCGGGGTCCGTCGCGGCTGCCCGGGATGGCCGCGGTGCGGTCGGGGCGGGGACCGCGCGGCCACGAACCGCCGCGTTACTGCAGCACCGCGCGGCAGCGCCCGTTACCTGCAGTGATCAAACGAGATGCGCCTGAAATCGGAGCGAGGGTGCTCTGTTTAGGAGAAAGAAAACGCAGCGTTAGGGCGCTCTGGGCCGGCCACACACACACTCACACACACTCACACACGCACACGGCACTCACCCGCCTTCTTGCCGCCGTAGAACTGCGTGTACTCGGCGCACGTGATGTACCTGAGGGCACAGCGGTGTCAGCGCGCGGCCCCGCGCATCCCCGCTCCCCCCGCCCGCCCCGCCCCGCCCCGCCCCGCTCACATCTTGTCCTTCTGGTGCTGCCGTTTCCCCATGGCGCCGTTCCGCCGCCCCGGAGCAGCGCAGGGACAACCGGCGACCGCGGCTCTTCCGGTGCGGTGCAGCAGCCAACGGCTCCGGCGGAAGCGCGGGCGGCGCGCGGCGTTCCGGGGCGGGGCGGCTCTGAGAGGCAGCGGAGGGGGCGGGGCCTGGATAAGGGGGCGGGGCCGGGATCAGGGGGCGGGGCCGGGATCAGGGGGCGGGGCCTCATGGCGCCTGTAGGACCCACTGGGGACGGGCTTGTCCGTTTCCCGGCACGGCCCCAATGAGCGGAACGGTTTTGGGGACCCGCGGCGCTGCCCGTACCCCCGGTAACGACAGTGCGAGGCCACGTTCTGCTTCGTCGTTTTTTAAACCAACGCAATCTTCATTTATTTTTGTACTTACAAAAAGAGCCACCCCACCGTCCCCGCCCCTCCCCCCACAATGCCGCTTACAAACATTTAAAAATTAAAACCCAAATAAGGACGTGTTAATTCGGTAGAATTACTCTGAAACGTAGGTTTTGCGATAAGAGTTAGATTTCCTACACGATGACTCTGTAGTGACAGCCTGATTATTGGCCAAATAAAATTCCATATTACAAGTTAGCAAATTCTAGTACAAAAATAGTCCATGTGTTAGAACAGCCTCTTGTTGCTATATTCACAGGAAAGAGTCTATTGGCTGCATAATACCTTAATATTTACGAAATTTCTTTTTATGTGGCTCATTCATCTAATTTAATATAGTGTCGAGCCTCAATAAATCCTTAGGCAAAAAAAAACCCTAAACAGGGTTAAATACGCTGTTCAGTGTACTCTGAAGTACTGTGCTTTTCACAGGACATCCAAGAAACCCCACAAACAGTTCTCAGCTAAGTGTGATGTTGAGATCCAGATCCAAAAGGACCTTCCCCCTGAAGTACACATCCGCACCTCTCCGTAGAAACAGAGGCTGCAGCGCCCATGGACACGTCTCACTTGGGAAACTGTCTGCACTCATTCCCACAAATCCACTGGTGATCTTTGAGAACTACAGCAGGTCCCTGCAGGAGGGACCGCGCAGCTCCGCCGCTCCGCACCCACCCGGCTGCTCCTCCTCCTCCTCCTCCTCCTGCGCCCGGGTTGCGCTGCTCAGCAGTTTCTCTCGGAGGCCCCTCAGGGAACATCTGGGGAAATGCTACTTGTCTCTCAAGATGTCTAGCTGCTCTTGGTACTCTGTGAAAAGCCTCTGGAAGCGGAGGTTCTGTCCGATAACAGGAAGAAGTTCCTTCAATAGTTCTCTCTTCCGTAAACCCTGAAAAGAAACCAAGTTAAAAAAACAAGGCACACCACACAAAGGCTTCCTCAGAATGTGCTGCTTTATACCAAGAATGTCACCCAGAGGATTGTTTGAGGTTCATGCGTTCCTTTTCCTGCCTGGGAAGAGCTGTGTGTCTTAAGCCCTTCCTCTCACACCAAGAGCTGCCTTTACATTTGTGCCCACGGCCTGGTGAGGTCTCCACACAGTGGCAGTCTGAGAAGGGCCACAGATCATTGGCACACCGCTATTTGAGAGCTCTCTCTGAACAACGTGGAGAACTGAACTTGCAGCTCTGCCCCAACTGCTCCACGCCCACAGCAGCAGCACTGCAGACACTGTGCTGAGCACTGCCTACAGGTTCACACAAAAATAATACAAGTGCTACAGGAAGAAGCTTTCTTGTGAGATAGGACCAAAGAGCAGAAAGGGTTTCATAATTAGCAAAAAAACATTTTCATCTACAATTTAAGCAAGTTTAACCATATTTTAAGTGACACTGTTTATCCACATTCTGTAATCTCCATGGGAAACCTCCCTCAAGACTCACCATTACTGTTGATTCCCATTGACTTCCAGCTGAGTAATGGACTGGACCCAGTAAATCCTTGCATAATTCTCGCAAACGATATTCAAACCCTGAACATTAGTAAAAATAATATCATAAGAATGTCACTAGATAAAACCTCTACACAATTTAACTGACATTTTCAGGAAAAAAGAGTTGCAAATATCTAGAATAAGGTAGGGCCAACATGCATGACTTCTGAAAACACAGCTGATTCTTCTCATTAAGGTAAGCCTTTATCACATGTAACTGTTATTAGCATACAACCTGACCCCAGGTGGGCAGAGCCAAATGCAGCTCAGTGGGCTGTTCTATTAAATGAAGCACGGGCCAAGAGTCAGAGTGCACCCAGTGTGCACTGGATCAGCTAACCGACCCACTGCACGCTTTCTGCCCATGCCCAAGGCCTGCAGGTGGCACTGTTTCCCCACACCACGCTCCGTTGGCAGCATGCAAGAATAGGATTCCTGAGTGCTGGAGCACTACGGGAACGCGCTTCAGCTGATGAGTCCAGGTGCCAAGAGCTAAACATTGCATAGCAAAGATTACATGGATCATACATACACACTTAGTGAACAGAGAAAAACACGCCCGAGTTGCAGAGGCAGTGCGGGATGCTGGCTCTCACCTTCATTAACTAGGTACCGTGCATAGATAAGGAGCCAGTGGCGATATTCGTGACTGGACTGTAACATAAGTGCTGCTGCTATCTGATTCTCCAGGTATGCAAGCGTTGTTTCTTGTTGCACTAAATGAGGCATGGAGAACAATCTGGCAGCTTGCCTTCCTGAACTACAAAACAAAAAATTTAACGTGGCACCATAATATCAGATGCTATTTTAAGACAAAATTGTTCTTGTAATCCAGACACTGTTCTGCACTGAACTTCCAGAGACACCTAATGCTTTCACAGTTCCAGCCTGCAATGACAAAGGCAGTGCTTCACTGCAAACTGCCTTACCCTCCACTGGGCTACTGACAGCTGTCACCTCAACAGAGGTTTTTCTCCTTCCTATTCTCTCTCCCCTTTGTTTCACCAGTCTCCTCCTCTTGCAGTGCACAGCGTTTTCAGTTCCCAAGTCCTCTCAGATATGTAAAGGAACTACCACACCTGGCTTTACCTTCTCTTACCCCTCAGAGGGGGAAGTCACAAGAAAACCTGAGGTATAAAGTTAACCTAAAGCACTCACAGTACTTTGAGCAAGTAAATGTATTGACACCAGAAAGCCAATTAGGAAGAAAGTGCTCCTTTCCTTTCTGGAGGCTGGGCTGTTTTGTTTTGTTAAGCCTGATATTTTGTTTCTCAAAGAGAATGCTGTTTGTCTGGATTTCAAATATTTTTCCCAATCAGTTTGTTATTTCTCCCCCCAAGCGAGAACAACAATAAACTTTCATTGCATGTATAATTCTCACAAACAGAAAACCAACCACATAAACACAGACA